>NW_027273858.1:17853333-18484166 GCF_046630095.1 Trachinotus anak | reverse complement strand
GCTGAATTGGGATGAAGGGATGTATGCCTGCCAGCCAAATCCATTAGCCAGGCCTTGCTTGGCTGAGGCAGGCAGCTGATGGGAAGGCTCTGTTATCGGACACTAAAGGACACTAGGGCTGGCCATCACCACGCCTGCCCTCTCTACTCTTTGCCTCAGGGAGGGAGAGAGAGAAAGACAGAGAGAGAAAGGAAAGGAGGCAAAATGACAGAGACAAAAAGAGAAACTGAGGGTGAGACCAGAGAGGTTCAATAACTGAAAAACTGAAGAGGTGTTGCCCTGTTATAGCTTTATAATTGGCCTGCAAGGGCGGTCAAATGAGAGGCTACTTATCTCGCACAGCAGTTCCACAAGAATACTTGTCCATCTCTATAGCTGGAGCCTATTTAAAAGAGCATTAGGACAAATGAAGCGTTGAAAAAGAGGACACTATCTCTCCATTTAAGCCAGGATAAAAAAAAAAAGTGTTAGACAATTGGATCCCATGCAAAAAAGTAGCTCTGTTGGGTTCTGTTGGAGGGTTAATTGCCCAGGAGAATATCTCCAGTGGACAAGCCCAGAGTGGCCTTCACAGAGGACACAAAATCTGCTATAGTCACTACAGCACACAAAATCGAGGGTCAAAAGATAGATGTCATATGTTGTAGACAAGTCCTTTATGGCAAATTTTGGATTTTAGGTCATATAAAATAAATTTACTGGGCCTGACATGACTATTTGAAATTAGACATACTAAATAAATGACCTGTTATCTAAACATTTTAACTTTAACTTTACAAAATTGTTTTTTAACTTTTATTTCTACATAAAGTTCCATAAAGTGTTGTTTGACATTAGTCAAACAACACTTTATGGAGTCTAAAGTCTAATGTGAAATGATTGCTTCTCAGGATGTGTCACATAAATTCCCAAAGCAGAAAGTTAATACTAGACTTAAATTCATCATTTGACATGACAGTGGGCTGAAACAAACTGCTCTATATCTGCCATATGCCAACAGGATAGTGATAACAACTTGATAGATCCATTGTGTAATAGAATCTGTTGCCAAATTTTTTGTTTCTCACTGTGTAGTGGTCAGACTTGCTTAACACAACTTTAAAAATGACTCATTATTAGCTATTATAATTTGTTAAACCACGGCACAGCGGAGGCAGTGCTTGCAGTTTTGATCTTTGAGGTCTGACTTCCTGAGTGAATGTGTTTGTCTCACACCATGGAAACAGCTAAAGCAAAAAGTTAACATTCAATATTTGACAACAGTGAACAGAGAAACTGCTTTCAAAGAATCCCCACTAATTCTAACATCTCTTTTCATCTCTTTCCTAAAATTTGCCATTTCAGTGTGTCTCTGTTAGCAGTTTACACGAAGTATCTCTGCGTGAAGGAAAAAACGTTTGCTGCAGTGATGCATTGCCAGTCAGATTTATGCTGCACAGTCTGGTGATCCTGGAGAGGGAGACATCCAAACAAAGATAAAGAGAGAAAGAGAAGAACTCTACCCTAAGACTACCGTTGCTTGTACAGAATCCAGTACAGCATGACAAAGTCCTGGCTTTGAATAATTACAGAGAGACACAAGTCAAAATAATGAGCATCAAACAAAAACCATCAACAGGGCATTTCAATACAAGATATTGATTTGTGGGTCTGAGTCTAGTTTTTGCTTTTGCAGCTCAATGAGTTTAAGGAGAAACAAAATCTACTTCAGGGAAACAGAACCCAAAACAGAAACTAATCACATTCAGTCTCAACCACAATGATGGTGTATTCGCCCTCAACCAAACAAATAGAGGAGAGACAGAAAGAGAGGGCAAGACAAACAGGAAACAGTGGAACATAACTAGTAATTGCTGTTCAAGGCTTGAGTTTCATTGCCCCTTATGACAGAAATATGTGATGGCTTACACACGGAGAAGGAGAGGGGACAGCCACAGGGCCTGCTTTAAGAGGCTACAGCTGTATGTGTTTACAAAGCTCGCATCTCCTAAAGCTCTCTCTGCCCCAAACACACACTGAAAATCAAGCATGAACAGATATGCACAATTAAATTAGCTCCAAGCTCTGTTTAACCGCATCTGCCAAATAAAAGACATTAAAAAACATGACCCATAAAATTTCAACTTTACATCTTCCTGTCCCCATAAGATCACTGAATAGAAAATTAGGTTCAAGGACATGCTGTTCTTTAATGTTAAACATAGCATGATTTGAGTAATACTGAGTAATACTTCATCTGTGGGAAAGCCTTCACTGTGAATACTCACATTATCTCACATGCAATTTGGTAGGAGGCCTCACCCAGTGTGCTTTATTACACTGTAAGTGAATAAATACTCAACATGCATGGATCCAGCAGGAATCCAACTGCTCACCCATAGTGTTATTCAGTTACAGTATAAACACATGCTGCCACTCTCACCACCATAAACTTGCATTGCAAAAGTCTGTTTCTTTGAACAAATAATTACTGCAACACAAATCTTTTCGTGCCTTAACACCATTTTGCCACCTCTGAATAAGCAGGTCTAGAAATCTTAGTCCATATTAAAAAAGGCATTTTGCAAGAAGAAATAGCAGCAATCACATACGAGTGGCACTGCATCCCAATGAGTTTGGCAGTGCTACAGGAAGTGCATCCCTGCAAAGCGCTGAAGCCTCATTTGCATGTTTTCATATTTAATTCTGGACAGCAGAGACAGGTCTTGATGTGGCCTAATGTGATGCCTGACATTGCCTAAGCCCTGTAATTATTTCCCTGACCTGCCCAACAATCATCTTTCCTCCAGTTAATTGCTAACATAAACAAATCCTCAGGTGGTCCAAGTTCATAGGGAATGTTTTGCATGCATAACGGCAGTCTCACAGCAAAGACTGAACGACCGTCAAAATTCTCCCAATGCTCGTCACAACTCCTTCCACTGCTGCTTCATGAAGGGCTAAATTACAGTTTTTCTGAAACAGCATGATTGAAAGACGTGATTGATTATGATAATTGTTGGAAATATGAGGGCAAATGTATGAACCCTCCCAAGTAGAAACCTAGAAAGTATTTTAAAAGAAAAAAAGATAACCAAGAAGTTCAGAATGAATAATTAATATAATTCCAACTTGTGTTATCAAGCTTACTGAGCTATGGAAGCCATTGTTGCTGACTGTTCAGTATTTCAAAAGGCATGGAATGAGGTAAATGTCTTTTTACTTGGATATGACTATGTTCTGTTCAGATATCTGCACAGTGGCACTTTTATTGTGGTTCTTTTGTGTCATGTCTGTGTGTGCTTAATGTCACTGCGAGTGAATATTTAATGAAACCATGGCAAGCTCTCCACTGCTGTTCATCTGGGCATCGAGTCAGCGGAAAAACTCTCTCTCTGGTTCTGCCATCTGTTGGAATCAATAAGGGGGGTTTGAAACCCCCAGCCACCGTTCAGGGCTCCAGCATGTTGACGATTAAAGCTAACCCCTCTCTCTGTTCCTGCAAGTCCTGCTCACCACCAGCAAGGTTAAATGGCAGGTGCTGAAAGAAGTATATTATATCCTGCACAGTAATGCTAATCCCTCAATTAAATTATAGCTCCTAAGCAGACAGACCTTTCCTGGCGCTGCAGCCCCGAAAGCAAAGCCCCGCGACATGTTTGCGCACTACAGTCTGCACTTCATGCTGGGGCTTTGGATGGATTTATGGAGGGAATGATGCTCTGCAGAAAAACAACAGTACACAATATGTTTGTGCAGTGTAACTAGACATTAAAAGCTTTGGGATGTGTTTGTTTAGCATGGCCAAAGCGTTATGGAGCCTTCAAACGACAGGAACACTCAAAAATCCTCTTTGTCCTGTTTACTTTCGTCTGATGTTTACAGTATGCGGCTGTCATGGGTGCACGGCAATAATGTCTGTCTGCAGCAGATGGGAAAAGACTGAAGCAATGTCCTTCTTCTTCAGCCCAGAGGGGTGCTCCTCCTCTAATGGGGAAAAATAAGGTTGTTTAATTGTAGTTTATTTCAGAGGCTGATTGCTTTTATTGAGCTCCATTATTCTTGTTAATGAGCCTGTAATGTGAATGCTGATAATGTGAGAGCAAGTCTTTCCCTCACAATGTGAGATCCTAGCATTTTCTGGCCACTCAATCCTTGGCTCCTTTTCTTAGCCAAACATCTGTTTGCTGCTCCCTGCATTGCTGTCATTGACCTCACAATCAGTCAGGAGTGAAACTTTATGTCCCATGGTTAACATTATGAAAAGGCAAAAGATGCGTCACAGAAATTCACAGGAAGATAGTCGATAGTCAGGGATGTTTACTTCTCTAGGAGAGTTCATCGTGAAATGTTTATGGATATTTACTCATAGGTTTGTAGTGTTTTTCTCCCAGATACACAAAAGGAATGCAAACACACACACACACACACACACACACACACACACACACACACACACACACACACACACACACACACACACACACACACACACATATTAATGTTATGAGCAACAATTTCTTTTGCAAGAGAGCAACAACATTTTGACTGTCATTCGTATTTGGCAAGTCGACTGGCATTAAATTGGGTTATGCAGTGACAAGTGTGCTAAAATGTTGTTGGCATTTGGAACAGGGAGAAGGCATTAGCATTACACAAAGAGTGCATTATGAGTGAATAATGCACTGTGGTACCAGCTTGGACATGCAGCAAAGCGAATGTCAAAACTCATTCGAACACACATTCTTCAGCCCATGCAGCCGCATATCATGCTTAAACAAGGATACAAGGAATCCTGTCTTCTGCTCATTCCTTCATTATGGTAGCCACAGACGCAGCACCAGAGGAGGGAGCCGCCAGTGCCAGAAATGCAGATATAGATGATAGCAGTCAGTCAGCATGGCAGAAACTTGCTCATCACGGGTCACGGGAGAACTGGAGCCTACCTCAACATGAATTATGTAAAAGGCAGGAAAACACCCTGTCCATCAAGTGGCAAGCACACAGACAAAGAAAGACACAGCAAACACTCAAGTCTGGATACTCCAGTGTCTTCAATTCACCTGATCCAGATGTCTTTGGAATATGGGAGAAAAACACAGAGAACTCGTAACACATCAAAAAGACTATGACCAGAATAAAAAAAAAAACCAAAAACAAAAAAACAAAACTCCAGGACTTTTTTGCTGCAATTGTCAAAATATACACTAATCCTGTATACACACCACACATTTTTTTTGTTTGCTTCTCCTTCCAGTATGCAGAAGCATTCCCTGATCTAGTTACTGCAAAAAGAAAAGTGCTTTAAGAATAACTAATGACATCAGACCCTTATAACATTAATAAGTGCTGACAACATTTGATCCTTGTTACACTGGTCTGACGAGAATAACACTTATCTATGCAGTTCAGTGATGTAATGTTTGCCACACTGTAGTCCACCAAGCACAACACTATGCATGGTGGACTACAGGCCAACATAGTGGATCATATCATTGGACAGTTGCTTGCTTAGGAAACCTGCCAGCTGATAATGGCTCTGTAATGTAATTACAGTCCTATCAGGGCAGTTATTTCACAGACTTATGAGAACACATTTTGCTTCACAAAGATCCTGTTCCATTCTCTGAATAAGCCATTAAACTGGCTTCAGACTGTCAGAGCCATCAAGCTTAAATCCTCAAAATTATAATGATTAACTTGTCCTTGCAAACTATCAGAGAACATATAACACTAATACTCCTCTGATAAATTTAGAGAGGAGGATAAATGAAAGACAGAAAATGACTATTAACAAACTGAAAGAATTACGAAAGTATTTTAAATCCCATAACTTCCATATAAACCAAATCTTTTTATGTACTTTTCCCATCAGCTGCTACCACTGCCATGACGACCACGACCGCACATTAACGCCCTCACAGACACACTCACAGGCTGCAGAAAGGAGGCACTTTTCTTTGTACAGAGGCCTCTATGACTTCTGAGAAAATGTAATAGCTGATATTATCTCACATTGCCTCTGTAGAAAGAAATAATGGGGTCCTCTCCATTAAAGACCACATCCAAATGCTACAGCATTTCTTGTTAATGTATGTTTTAGAAACACATGAGAGGAGAAAAGTAATCAGTGCCACTGCATGAAAACACTCTAAATCTGAGCCTTTTCTTCTCTGATCTTGCCACCACCACATTATCGGTTTTCCCTGTGAACTAGACTGTATTCATTTTCACAGAGGGTTTATCAGTGATGACATGCTGTGTACTCGTGTTGACAGAACAGAGGGTTGTTGCTCTGCATGAGGCCAACAGGGTACGGACATACCCAGACTGGCTGCTTCAAAGCCCAGGAGAGAAAATCTTTCTATTCCTTTTTCTTACCCCTTTCTTCATTCTCTGTCTCTCACCCGTACATGTTTAATGAGCTGGCATCTTTTCTTTCAATTTTTATATCACACACACTCTCTCTCTCTCTCTCTCACACACACACACACACACACACACACACACAGACACACGCACAATTCCACTCCATCACTTTCCCTCCATGCCCGCACTCACTTTTTCTTGTTTCTCTTTTTCTTCCTCATCCAATGTTCTTCCTGCTGGCATTAACAATGCTCCAGAAGGGACTGAGGAACACTACCATCCTTTGCTATCAAGAAACATTTTCTAACACAGTCCTTCACATTCACTGTCCCACATTCATGCCCAGGGTATGGGGTATGCAAGAAAAAAAATTATGTTTTAGTGGGAGTAACAATGGAGTGAATAATAGCTTAAGAACTGAAGTTGAGGTTCACAGACTTGTGAATATGTAAAAAAGATAATCATAGAAAATAGCATATCTTGCATTTTCAATTTAAGTACAAGAATAGTTCTAATCAGGGCCCATCATCATTTTTGTGCTGTAAAAAAACTAAAATTAATTCTTTGTGTTGGAGAATTGTACGGCAGACGGCGAGAATGGCATTAATAAAAAAGCCTATCTTTCCTGCACGATTGGGTTTTTCCATTTTGCTACTTCCTGTCAAAAGCATCACTCCATAAAACAGGACAAATGAGATTCCATGAATAGATGAATGGTTTCTTCACACATGTTCAATCTAAATCAATCATTAACGAGTTAATTTGTCGAGGGGATAGGATAAAGCTCCATCACACAGACCACAACGACTCCATCTCTTTGACAGGGAGAGCAGACTTCGGGGAACGGCTGGCTGGCTGCCTCCTCATGAGCGTAAGAGGGTCCGGCAGCTTCGGTGTCTGGGAACCGAATGTGTAGCACTTCAAGAGACGTGCTGACACTGGGACTGTGAACCTCCTGCAGTTATTAACTGCATCATGCTTTCTTTGCTGAGGCTAAAGCAGAGATGCTAGAGACACAGCATATTCTTATTTCAGCCTCATTGAGATGGTCTGTGTGCCACAATAAGCCGATCATGCAGATTATCTCCACACTTGTTTTAGCAAACCATGTGTAAATGTTCAAATTTAGAAATGACTTCATTAGGGGTAAAGTCAAAGTGTTTTTTTTTTTTCTCATGTTAGCACACGCAAGCTAAATAAAGAAAAAATACACGGTAAAATTAAAATAAAAAATTAAGTAGTACACTTTAATTATTTTCCATGGGAAAATAAAAATCTGCCAGTGAGAAGAAATGAGGAGAGGAGATAAACAGGAGGAGGGGAGTAGGAATGAATGTTGTTGTAGAGCAAGACCTGATTTATCTGCAGTGGTTCATATGTGAATAGTGGAAGAGGCCAGAATGTTCCAACAGGCTGGGGATGTCTGAGGAGGCCTTGGACAGTGATTTATGGATCAGTGGTGGATGTGTTAATGGACTGGGCCTATGGAGCATATCCATCGCAGGTATGGAGCCCCATACCAGGGATGGATATGCTCCATGGCAGTCTCTCAGAATAGCACAACACATCATCGCTGAGACTGACAGCGTTCCGGATGTATATAAACACAGGGCCTAGTGTCAGCCTCTGTTAAAGGATGAATAGGCCACTGGTGATGCACTTCACAAACAGACACATTAATATAGCACAGTGGGAAAGCAGGGATCAAGACAGGTGAGAAAGGTTAAGAACAGCATGTGTATTTTTACCACTTTGTTTCAAAAACAGACATAGGAATTCTGACACAATGATTAATAGTGCAACATTTAAACTTTCAAAATAGAACGCAGGTGGCCAAGGTTTGATAAATATTAATCTAATTTACACTGTTCAAGTATAGAGGGTGTGCACTGACTCCTTCATATGAGACTACAACCCTGTTACTCCCTCTAACCCCCTCACGGCTACATAAACGAGAAGAATTGCAATGAATATTGTGAAAAAGTAAAGGCCATCAGAATTGATCAGTATGACACACTGGTCAGTCAGTGGAGGTTAAAGTGAATGCCTGTAGGCGTCATTAAGGTAAAACAGACACTGACTGGAACAATATGAGCAGCTCACACACACAAAGGAAGTAATGTTATATTTAACAAAGCCTGAAGGCAGAAAGACACCTGGTCTGATTTTAAAGCAGGATTGTTCTGCCCAACCAAATAAGGAGGACCTCAAAGGATATTTGAATCATCTTTCTAGAAATATTTTCAATATCTTTTCGTGCTGTCAGTTGCAGAGCTCTTTACCATTTTAGCAGCGTTTTTCATGTTTTTTTCTATATAGTTGCAAAATTGGTTTTTATGTTTTTGTCACCCAGGGATTGACTGTGGCAACTCACATGACTTCATGTGCATATGCTTTATTGTGAGAACATTTCAGAAAATGCAGGACCAAAACGTGATTAGTTTGGCCCAAAGAGAATATAAAACACTTAGGCTGAATGGGTATGAATGCAATGATAAAAGCAATTATTTTGCTCAATTTATCCATCTTTGACCAAACAAATGTACTGCATCTATGCATTTTAAGCTGACATAAAACTGTCTTCACTGTTGCAATGTGCATAGTACACTTTTATTAATAAATATTGCTCAAAATGTGCAACCTTTTTAACAGCAAAACAGTACATCTCCTGAGAGTTAAACTTATTTGGACTTACTTGTTGTTATTAATATTGTTAATATTAATGCCACTACACATGAATTGTTGGTTTGAAATAGGCATTGCTTTGGCAAAAAGTGACTACCAAACATGTCAATATAGCGAGGCTTGCATGTTACCCAGTACCTGAAGCTATGACGTTATCTGTGCATGCCTGCTGTTTGCTGTCTGATTTTGTTTTTTTGACATAAGTTAGCCCTTTTTACACAGAGATCCCACTATACTGCTGTTAAGAGGACCTGTCTAATGGTTACTTTGCTTGTTTTCACTGAACCAAACAAAGCTGGCATAATGCCACCCCCGTGTGTGATTTTAGATGGCATGCTGGCGTTCCTGAATCAGAGGTGTGATGTATAACATAACAGCGTTGTCGTCTGTCCTGCCATGCCGGGTCTCCCTTCACACAAACGTTCTGGCTCTGTGACTACCCCTCTCTTCTTCCACTGCTGGCTTAAAAGCAGAACAACCATGCCTCCCGTTCTGTCTTTGTACTGTTGTCATACTGTTGTACAGTATGACAACAACACACAATTATAGTGATTTAAAAATGACTGAATTCAATAAGTAACTGAAAATCACAGCAGATTACGATGATGACCTTCCCTATAGATTCATTGAATCACTTTAGCTTTTACCATTTAATTTGCTCAAATTGTATCATGTGCAAAGTTAAGATTTGTCTTCTATAAGTATGACAAACAAAACAAACAAAGAAAAAAGTGTGATTACTGATAATTACTCCCTTTACAAATACAACACACATTACACAGTGGAACACCAAAGGGAGACTGAAACCTTTTTGCCATCAGTTTAACAAGCAAATAACACGCCTCCATGGAACGCAAATGAGAATGGATTGTGGAAGAAGACATTTTAATTCACATCACCCCCAACCTTGCCATGCTACAGCTTCCCCACTGCTCTGTCTTGGCTGCAAACTCTCTCAAACTGCACAATATGTGAATAATTGCTATGTCTTATCAAGACATAAACCAGGTTTGAAGAAAGTTGAGTGCCAGTCTGCGACAGCTCAGCAACACCAGCCATGTGTCTCTGACAGAATGCAAACCTTGTAAACACCATTAAAACATCAGGGCCTATAAAGCACTTTTATGAAGTAAAGAGGCAACTTTACAGGTTTTGTACTATGGCTCCTAAAACGTATGACGTGCTTATTGCTACTACCTCCATCAGAACAGGATAGCAGGGCTGAGGCAACTTTCAGAAACCCACAGCAGAAACCTGTTTATAGTGGATAATGGTTAGTCTGGATGTCTTAACACTGATTAATGATCACATGTTTTAGATACATATATTTCCATTAATGTAGAATGTTAATTTATAAGTATTAACATCCTTCTCTAAATCATTTTTGGACACACCGCATTTAGTTATTATTCTGTTCAGCGGGAGTCGGTACAGATTAACAGTGTCTCCGCACTGAACATTTTCCATGTAATAACTGTGGAGGAGTTTGCCGAGTATCACAGGGGATCACTGTTTACACTTTACTATTGCTGTTAGAGGCAGTCCAAAGGAAGCCAATATCCATTTGTAAAAGACCTATCACAAGAGGCAAGTGTCCTCCGCTGATGCTTTCTCCCCTCTACTCCTTTCCCATACGATAGCCTCTTACTCAGATTGGTCAAAAACGGCCCCAATTTCAGTGGGTATATAAATAAATAAAGCGAAGAAAATCACTTATACTGTATTTTGCAGCCAACATTCATCATTGTCAGCAGGCATATACAGTTCATATGCCCCTAACACGTCCCATTTCCCCACCAGCAGCCATCCTGCCGTTTGATAGGACAGCATACTAGCTCATTTATAGAAGAGCCTGTCAGTTTTGTGCTATTTACCAATGTAAATGTCCCCTGGATGAAGTCATCGTCAGGCATACCCTTGCCATGACAGGAAAACAGGCAAGTGTAGCCATTTTGAGTCATATTTGTGTCCATGCTGCATAGATTTGAATACTTACTCTGCAAAAGTAGTTGAAGGTCATGACGACCTCCAGGCAATATATGTTAAAGTGCTTCGCTTACCTCTTCAGAAAAACTCTGTCAGGAGAAGTTCAGGAGGAGCAGGGCATAGATAGGCAGTTGACAAAAGTCCAGGAGCACCAAAGCCTCTTTACAGAGAACTGTATGACAACAGTCAAAGTCAAGACTAACATTTCATTCATGCCTAATCTAATAAGCCGAGTTAGGGGAAATATTCTTGTGTTGGCTTACAGGTTTTAGACACTACAGACTGGAAATTGTGCTGTATACACAAGCTATAAAAACATTTGCTCAACAACAACAGTCTAATGGTTTACATACATAAACAGAGTACCTTTCCAGTAGCATGAAGCATGCAGGAGAGGAACTGGCTGTTGATCCAGGCAGCTGAGGTTACTGCCCAAATCCCCACAAAGAGAGGACTTTCCTTTTGTTTACAATAAGATTCTCTAAAAGCCATCATATCTGCTGTGTTCCTATTGAGTTACAGGACAAATGAATTTCTGGGCATTTAGTATGGCAAACAACAGCTTCTCTTAAAGGCAGATCTCAGGACTGAGCCAGAGAGAAATGCCACTGCTGAGATCCATTTCCAGCTACGTAGGAGGGGAACTAAACAGTCCTCTTCCCCTCTCTCCTGCTCTTTCAATTTATTCTCTGTTTGAATGTTCGCTGTGGTCTGCCCACTTGTTTCTGAAGCTGATAATCAGCTCAGGAAAATTAGCTTATCTACATTTAGCATTCAGCAAGACAGAAGACTCTCGTAAACAGAAATAAATAAAATACAGCACTGTACAATACTCTGTGTGTGTGTTTGCATGTGTTTGTGTGTCAAAGAGAGACAGAGATAGCTTGCTCTCGGGAGTTGTATTACAGCAAACAGGAAGATGGGCTCCAAAACCATTTTTTCAATACTGAGGATTTTTAAAATGACAAAATGATTGACATTCATTCCTCTGTATGTGGTAAAGCCCTGCATGGTTTCAAGTGTTGAGTCAGTTGGGCCTGTTTATTGTGGCTATACCTCCACATCAGTACATCTCCCTGTCAGTCAAAGCTCTGATGTCATAAAGGAAGGAGTCAGCTCTCTGCTGGGCCATTGCATGGTGAATTACAGGAAGGGCATGGCGCTACCTGGCCTGGCACGCACTCATAAAAGCCTGTTATTAGTGACCTGTGCAGCTGAAGCCCAAACCACTATTTAGGAACATGTTTCCTTCAGTTTGATTGGCAGGGTGTTAGAAGATGCCACAGGCACATACAGTGAAACCTATTCCAGTGTTACAGCCTTCAACAGCGTTTGGCTTCTACCTGTGGCAGAAAACAGTTTGAGCCTCTCTTGCTCCATTCTGGGAAATGTGTGGGAGGCAGGCGTTATACATTATTTGGGTTTATAGAGCTCATCCGTTAGTTGTTTTTTTTTCCCACCCTGAGACTAGGGAACTCGCATGCCTTCATTAGGTTCCTCACTAGAGAGCGAGTGTCACATCACATTCAGCATGGATGAACATCTGACAGAGGCCGGTGATGCTACAATACAGAAAGGCATCAGCAGTCGGCAGACACTGTAACCTCCCCAGGCCAAATCACCATCACATACAGACAGACCCAAGCTGTCACAATTAATAAGATTCCTTCATGACAACAAACAGTAAAAACTCAACCCTGTCTGCAAAAAGCTACAAGACTGCTTAGACACAAAGAAAAAACATGAAAGATAAGGGAGCATGGACAAGTGAGGGATTTCTATGTTAACTGCCTGCCTGCACAAGTTCAGGCAGCTCTCTAATAAACAGGTTGAAATTGTGTTGACCATAAATATCAAATATCAACTTCATAAATCCCCCCATGATGCCTCAAGCACAAAATCCATTTAGGCAATTTCCACACCAGGCTGATGATTTCCACTGACATAATAACAGCCAATAATCCCTGATGAGCCCTTAAACAAACTCAGCTTTATGTTGCCAGGCAAATTGCCACCTCTGTAAAAGGTCTAACTGATATCACTGAGCTAAAAACAATGCACGTGTATGGCTGAAATTAGTTCTTGCTTGCTATACACAGTAGGAGGCATTAATGCACTTAACTTCTACTTTGCACCTCATACCTTCAGTGATCACCTGAAACGGACGACTGCAGTGAGGTCAGGACACTGCAACATAATGATTCCAATGAAAAAACTTCAGGGGTGTTTTATGAATCTTGTCGAGAAGTGCTATTAAAGCCATGGGCTTGACAGCAGGAAGGTAGGAAGGTTTAAGAGAGGTGCGTTGATGGGGGTGATATCTCAATATGAAGCATGTCCTACACAATAGAGAAGTGTACATTAGTGTAGTGAATCAAAACAGCCACTCTGGATAATTCTCATCCTAAAAGAGATCAAGAAGAGCACATCCTGTGCCTTATTCCAAATGTCTCAGGTAGGGGTAGAATGAATTAAAAAAGCCCCATTCATCTTCAAGTGTGGAATTGAGCTGTGTTTTGAGTGTCAAGGCTACATTTTTGTGAATGCCTTCAATTACAATGATACAGTCACACTGTCTCAAATGGAAAATAATCTAAAAACATTACATGTGATGTACCAGAGTCTGAAAAAGTCTGATAACCACAGCTTAAAGCATAAATGTCATACCTTTAATACCTTCAGCTACAGTATGGTAATTGCTAATATTGTTCTACAGTAGGTGAGAAGTCCTGATGGAGTGGAAGATAGAAACAGATTGTCTCAGTTTACCAAGATGATTGAAATTACCCACTGTGAGCCATCCAATATCAACAGATTAAACAAATACACAATCACACCCTCTGGATACAATTGTATCTCCGGCTGACACTAAATCAGTTTACAGATGATGAAGATTTGAGTTAATCTGTCTGTGGTGGCAAAGACTTCCACTCAGAATGTAGTCATCAAAAATATTCTCTATGATTGATGAATGAGATTAGAAACAGTGAGTTCACATTTTTACCAAAAATTAGGCTTTAATAAAAATGCACTTTACTTGTATTTAGCCATCATTTGTTAGCTTGTTTTTCACTGGATTTTAGAATCTGTGGTGGATTTGTTCTTCTGCTACTGACTTTAAATATCCTCTGATGATTAAAATTCATTACTGTACATTGTGTGCTAGTGATAAGGTGGTCACCTCTGGACAGAGTTTCACTGTTCTTGATGGGATTTTTTGAGGCACTTCAGATTCTAAAACCACTTGAAATAACAGTGAGATTTTTCATTTATAAAAATTTTAACAACCATTTTTTAAATGACACCTTGGCATTTTTTTTAATAAACTCTAGAGGAGAGTTGTTTGAATACTCTCTCTGGCAATAGCCTTACATTTGTATGGTATAATATTTCATCAGTGGCCACAATCGTAATACAAGTCTCACAAATTGCAGTGAATTGAGAACATAGAAATTGAGATTGCGTTACATTGTGTTATTTCACTCATGATTAAGAATCAATTGACATGCAATGGTTAAATTCAGATTGGTTCAGGATTTCTTTTGAGTTCATAGAAATGGGTTTCCACTAAATTGCTTTCAAAGGAGAGGTAGGTATAAAGACAATATAGGAAAGGGAAGTGTACTGACAGGGTTAAGGCGAGGCTGAGCTGTGTTAAGATAGATATGACACACACAAGCTCCACATTTGGCAGTTCTGATCCATCACCTTGAACCGAAGCTTTAGACTCCAGTCTGGTGAGATACATTCTGAGTCAATTCACTGTTTCAGCAGTTTTTTCATGCCAGGACACAAGTGTGCCAAACGCCTGGATAACCAGTCTTTTTGTCTGGGATTCAAGAATGATGACGACGAGAGTATCCCCACACATTCAGCAGATGGCAGATTCATAATAGTGTTTGTCTGGTCCATGATAATGTGGACCACACAAACAGTGCAAGATTTGTGTGTGCATTTATATGTACTTACTTGAATGTGGGAGAAACAGAAGACGTTTAGTTCAAAAATTAAACTACACCAATACATTTTCAGCTGTCACTGAAGCAGCATCACAGTGTCTGGACATGTCATAAAAGTAATTTCCTGCCTTACTCAGGATAAAACATTTTAAATATCTTACAAGTCACTATCATGCAGATAAGGTCTGAAAAGCTTTCCTGAATATTTTTGGGAAATCCATCTAACTTCCTTCATAGGAGAATGGGAAATGGTAATAAAAATTAAAGCATAAATCAATTTAAATAAACAGAGAGCACAATTTATGCAATCTTCAGAGGTTTGGGTGCACCAGCCAATTACAGGAAGATGTGTGTTACACTCAGAATGAAAACTCCTTACTAAATTGCAGATTAAAGAAGCCCCACTTAAACCTCGTGAAATGTTGATTTCCTTGTTTCAGACACTTGGGTAGTTACTACGAAGCGTTTGTCAATCAACTGTTACCTCTGCGATTACCAAGCACTGACTAAAGACAGCCAC
This sequence comes from Trachinotus anak, assembly GCF_046630095.1. Classification (NCBI taxonomy): domain Eukaryota; kingdom Metazoa; phylum Chordata; class Actinopteri; order Carangiformes; family Carangidae; genus Trachinotus; species Trachinotus anak. The sequence goes on along the minus strand of NW_027273858.1, from coordinate 18,468,668 downwards.
ATGAGGTGTTTTAAAGAGACAGTGGTCCCTAGGAACTAGATTTTTTTTTCACCCATTGCATTTTATAACCTCCTCACATATAAGAGTAGCTGAAAACAGATGTCAAACCCTATAACAGGGGACAGTGATGCTTCAAATGCTGGAGAGAACATATGATATATGTACTGTCTAATATATACAGCAAAGACAGCTGGGGCACATTTTGGCCAGAAAAAAAAACTTATCAAAGTCATCCTTCAGTGTGCATGCCATACGAGAATAACAGAGGGAACCAGATAAGTCCCAAAAGGGAAAAAAATCCTGTCCCTTGTTGAATTTTTAACATCCCAGAAACTATCTCTAATTAGTGACAAGGCTGCTCCCAGGGAGCTGAGGAAAAATATAAAAATATTTTTGTTTGATTATTTTGGCATGAAAATTAATGGTCGGAAAAAGAAGAAGAAGAAGAAGGATTAAATATGGCTTGAAAATCAAGCAGGACATAGCCACATGGGCAAGTTGGGAAGAGTCTTTGAAGACACCACTGAAGGTCCACTCACTCTTTCTGTCATCTTTTTACTGCTTTTGGAATGAATTCTGGTTTCTCAGGCCAGAATAGTAGAACACCTACCAGTGAAGGAAATAAACAGATGCTAGTCCTGACTAAGCAATTCTTCACACCCTTGCATTAAAATCCAAGAGTTATGGGAAGGGGGAAAAAAACAAGATTATATTCTCCCTTTAAAACCATTCTAAGGCACTGTCGGATTGAATATCATTAAACCCCTTTATTTCTTTTCATTCTTTCTGTTGACAGCTAGTTGTCATAAACCGCCACCAAACCCCCACGAGGCCCCCTAGTGCAGTCAGACGAAGTACAAAGCAATCATATCTGCTGATTAAAGCTCTATTGCATTCTGCTGCACGGGGCTGGGCCCTGCATCATTAATGAAGAGCAGATATTATATCCTGTTTACAGGAGGAAGGGAGGCAGCTCGTATTAAGCGTTAGCGCTCCCTTTGCACTACACTTCCACCCACTCACTGACAGCGTAGCATGCCCCTGGCTCAGCACTGACCTGCAGAGTCTGGCTAACAGTAAGCTGTGGAAGGTGGAACAAAAATGACACACACTAAGAAGACTGAGGCTGTGTCATGACATCAGTGAGTGAATGCAGCTGGGAAAAAATCTGCAGCTTGTTTAAATGGAAATGTGTGGTTCTGTGTCTGCATATTTTTGCAGGTATGGACAGTTAGAGAGGTTACCCACAAGGTTATCCACCCCAGCTGAGGTCTGGGGTCGCCTCTCATTTCACTTCCCCATTATTTGCCCCTTGCTCCCTCTCTTGCCGTCTTTCTCCGACTCTCTTGGCATCAGCCCTGTGGATGTGGGGCCAAGTGGTCAGTCTCTGAGGAGGGACACCCGCTCAGCATGATGTTTGGGACAAACACTGCAGCAGCGTTTCCTCTGCTCTACCCATCTGTTGGTTTTGGCCCACTCCTCTGGACCACAGCACAGATCTGGCCAAGCTTTAGCAAACACGCTTGTACAGCAGCCAGACCACTTTACACAGGACTTCTCGGTAAGTACTGTCGGCAGCAATTAAATGTGGGAATGGTACCGGAATTCTGGGCTTTGGACAGTGGGACGATTAAAACATTGAGAAAAGGTCATTCCCACGATATTTACATCCCATAAACTCTATTTTTGACCTTCCCCTGGAGGACTGTGCGTCTGATGCTCCTCTGTAATAATATAACTGGACCCTGAATGGACAAGTAAGGACATTTAGTTGAGTATACATGATAGATTGAAAGTTGACTTATATAGTACATCTCATAATATGATAGTTTCTATTCTCCCTCAGTCACATCACAGTGATATGTTACAAGTCCCAATGGCAATCAGTTTAAGAATTGGAGTGCCATTGTGTCAGCAACTGATTAATATACAGTGAGTTAATCATTATTGGATACTCTAATTGGATTATCTTCCAAGAACACAAAAAGGACTAATTATTCATCAAGAGCACTCTCGTGTAAACACTGTTTATTTTTCTCTGAGTTGCTCTTCCCCTAAGCCTTTCTTACCTCCTGAGCCACAACACTGTCGCATCAACATTGTCAAAGTCAAGTAAACAGGGACAATGAAATCATGAGACAAATCATTTGAGTCATCTGCATTTAAAACAGTGGCAAGCCCAAGAGCAGTCTGTGCTATGACAATCTAATTACAAAACTTCACTGGAGCAGAAAAGAGAGGAGAGGAGAGGAGATGAGAGGAGAGGATAGAAGAAAAGAGAAGTCTTTCAGTTTTGCCTGCAACTGCATTACTTTAAAACACTAGGCCTTTAATTTATCTGTATCTTCTAGCGCAGGTAATTTTTGAGTGCAGGGCAGGGAATCATACAGACAATCGATAAAAAGGAGCCATGAGGAAGCAACAGAAGTGATTGTTTCAGCCTACTAAGGAGAGCTAGAGGATATGAGTTGTTCCTCAGATCATTTTCATGTGAAACTCAGTAACAAATAGAAACTGCAATGTATGACTTACCTGTAATGTGTGATACCAGGCAGAGTTGATTGGGCCGAATGGATAAGAGCGTGAAAGAGAAGAGAAGGACAAACCTCAGTGACACTGAAGAAGAATGAGGATAGTGTTGTTCACCTGATGTGCTTTATTTGTCTGTGTTTTACCTGAAAAAGCAAGGAAAGGTAGTCTGGGAGTGGTTATTAGCTATGTGTGAACCATGCTAAACATTAGAGCAGTGTATTAAATAGGCCCAGAGGAAAATATTTCTGCATTTTACTGTACAGGTTGTTTTTGTGGGACACAAATGGCCAGATAAGTGCACACTGAATGATAATCCACATTCCAGCCATAATTTGGTCCAAAGCCCTCTGAAAATTGGCACCAGATGCCCGAGGGAAGAAAAACAAATCCCCAAATGAGCCTATCTGATTAAGTACCATCCACCCCACAGTGTCTGGCTTGCAGAGACACTGACATCAACGTCCACTGTGATAAGCGATAAATTCAACACAGATGGAGGAATAATCAGACTTTTTGACCTTAATTTCCAATAGTTTCCTGTTACCTGAAACCAGTCTAGGTTTTAAATAGGGACTCATTTTCCATGCACGCTTATTTCTGTGTGACACCGGTAGGAACATTCAATAAGCAAAATCAATAGGTTGAATCAATAAGAATATAAAAACACAGTTTATAAATATTTTTCTAAGTTCAGAAAATACTGAGTATTTATATAAACAAAACTAAATTTAACCAAACTAAATACATTTACATTACATTTAATCATTTGGCGCTTTCATTCAAAGCACTTACAAGTGAGGGGCAACATTAAAGCTTCAGTGCAGGAGGAGACCTTGATGTAAGTGCGAAGAAGAAATATTAGAAGTTAAACTTAAAAGTTATGAAATAACAAGGATAGTAAGATTTGGCATAATGCATTTCATCATGAATCATATGAGCTTTAAAAGGCATACACCTATGCTGATGGTAAGCCATACTTGCTACTACTATGATGGCAGACTTATATGTTTACACTTTTTTTTCACCTGTTAAACATTATCAAAAGTCACCGAGGCGCAGATGAGATAGATCCGTATTGAATTTACAAAAGCCTTTTTAAAAATAATCCCCAGTTGTTTCTGTGGTTCTCACAGGGACAAGAAAGATGAAAGATGTTGAATCCATTCTGCAGGCAAACCGGGAGACTCAAGGAGAAATGACGTGTCTTTTGTTTATTTAGTCCCTTCTGGAAACACACAAGAATAGAGACCATACCAAGAAGACAGGTGTGAGCTACCCCTCAGCTCAGGCCAAGGGCAAGTTTTGTTTTCCTAGGATGTAGTGGTTACGCTTTGGAATGGATTAGGACAACGTGATCCAAGACTACAGTGGAGCTTGGAGGCATCTTTTCTCAAGAGTGTGGTCTCACAGCCTGAGGAGAGGTAGATACTGTTGACTGTGATAAAGTATGGTTGATGCACACATTGTAACTGGATTAGGCCCTCTGGCCACACGGTATTCTCTGGAGGTCAGCAAGCACAGAATTCATTGTCACAAAAATATGAGTCAGAGCTGTGAAACACTGGCATCATATTGCCGAGGATGTTTGACACCTTCAAAGAAAACTTCTGAAGGTGGCGATTAGAAAGTTTTGCACTAATTATTTAAAGTCAGATGCTCCTGTTCTTGGCACAACAGATGCAAATGCCTCAACCACCAATTAACACAGACACTATTTTAAAGTCTTGACTTTGTCAAACAATATGGCAGCTATTAACAGCTACTGGTAATTTGCATCTGGTTTATGGCAACACATACTAAAAAGGATACAAACTGAGGCATATTTCCGCCCAAATTATTGTCACAGTTATGTAGAGACTACTCCAGGAATGTGTTTTTTGATACCTTATCTGTATAAGCAGTTGTTTATTACCTTTGTAGCATTGTTAAAGGATAGATGGAGGCAATGGTGTCAGAGAATAGTTCCATTTGGTTAACTAGCAGGAGACATGAGTAGCATCAGAGCCTCCAACATAGCACAAATACTGAATAGCAGGACTTAACCTGCCCCTGCTAGACAATACCAAAGTCTGCTGCTGGTTCCACTGTGGAGAGGCTGACCACTTAACACTATCTGGTTCCATACAAATGCTATCTTAATTGGATATCAAGCACCTGATAGATCACCCATTTAATAAATGTGAGGGACATTGATAAGAAATGAAGTAATTGTCATGGCTCGTATTAAAATAGTGAGGTTGAGAATAATGGACATGTGGAGACATTCTCTGTCACACATAACTCATAAGTATACTATTAACAGGATGAATAAAAATCTGAAATGTCAAAGAAAAAAATCACATTAAAAACAGAAATAACAATAATTATCAATAATAATCTTTTTTTTTTTCCTTTTCAAAACAGGTCAATATAGGAGCTGAGACTCACTTTAATCCTGACAGCCAAAGGGACAGCACACGTGGTACACACTGGTTCAGATAAATCTATTCTTTCTAATGACCATACAGGCTGCAGCTCAAGAGATGCAAGCCGTGTCCATTCCTGGGAGAGATAGGGAAACGCCAGAGGTAATTAACAGCAGCGGAGGTGCTGAAGGGCTGCATGACATCCAGCACCAGATAGTATGTTCCTCTCCTCTGTCTTTTGTTAATTAGTAGCATTAAACTAATCCCAGCCTCATCCTTTCTTTTCCACCATCAAAGTCCACCAGGGCAATGGCACAGTGAAGCAGAGCAGACTAAAATGAGGAACTGTAACAATACCAATTTGCCACAGCTCTGAACACTGCAGCATTTCCTAAATATATGTGCTCGCACTCGTCTCCTCTGTGTAAGCCTGAGAGCTGCAGGGTAGAGGTTTGGAGTGAAATGAAAGAGATCATAGGGAGCTGGAGCTTGCTACATAGGTGTGTCTGTATCAACACTGGTGTTGTTATACCTCTGCCTGAGGCACGATGCTGCAGACTGCTATGTGATTTATTAGCCTGCATAGATAGTAGCATGAGAGCATGGGGATAACAGATGCCACAAATGTAGATTATAGCTGTCTAATAATAGCCTTCAAAAGCCTTTCTGCAACACTTTGACAAACCAGCAATGTGTTGATTAAATATGTACATCTAAAGAAATTACTCAGATAATGACATGAGACAGTTGAGACAGAAGTTGAAGATGTAAAATCTAAACCATACCTCTCTTTAATTTAAGATTCTGTGGGGATTATGGGAAAATAAAAACACAAATCTGTGTGTGAGTTTGTGTCTGTGAGAAATAATTCTCAGTCTAGGTATCTCTCAAGTATAAAAGTATGACACCTGCCCGCAGCCCCAACAGTGTCTTCAGAATCTTTCAATGTATGCAGGAGTCGTGACCCTTTCCTCCCTGACTAGTTAAATTATTTACAGGTGCTCTCCTCCTGACAAACCTCTTACTGTCCTCACCTCCTGACACAGAGGCACTCAGCCACTCAGCTGAATATAAACCACCACCATGTGAGTGCGAGATGGTCACACAGAATTCAAGCTGGATAATGTGTTAAAGCAAGTGTGTGGCACTCACTTTTACTGTATATCACCTGATTCAGAGTAGAAGTACGTTATCTGTGGAGTTCCAGTCAAAATAAGCACAATGTTATTGTCAGTTACCAAATCCTTAATCAAAACGCAAACATATTTTGGTCCGCATTTTTCCATATTATCCATATTTTTTCCACACTGGCAGATGAGAACATGAGAGAGAGTGATGAAAAATGAACGCTCTGACCACAAAGAGAGTGAACAGGTTGGAAAATAGGGGAAATCACTTCCTTATCTTTTCCCAACCTCTGTGTTTAATGCTGAATCTGACTTCAAAGCAATGTGGGTCTGAAAGTCACCCTGTTGTGTGGGTGGGAAGCTTTTACTTTCTTTGTTGCTAACACCGCAGTACGCTGTATACCTGTTAGACCAAGACAAAAATGCATCAGTCAGAGCATTTAGGTTCTTGGTGTGTAATAACATGAACAAACTGGCAGGGGCACGCAAATCTGTAAGTACAGGAAAACACTGCAGGTGTGAAGGATATGGGTGATGTGACATGCCCTGGATGTTGACGGCTGCATGTATGTAAAGCATAATGTAACTGTCAAAGTGTCACTGTTCCAGTCATGCATTGTGCTTGCAGTGTTTTAAAAACTATACATTTCTTTTATTGCATTTCCCTATTTGACATAAACATCACTGATGATATGTCACTCTTCCAGCCACGGTGATTGGCTAAACAAGACTTGTTCCTCCAAAAAGCAAATAAAAAACAGCTGCTTTATCAACCAAAGCTCTTCTGACAACTGGCACTTTTACAGGCATGCATGGGTTTGGGTGTTTCATGTCACTGTCAAACCACAATGTTTTCTATATTGATTTTCCTGTCTGATCTCATCACAGCCACAGAGGAAGGAAGGCAGGATGGACACATGAGAAAGAAAACATCAGAAAAAGTAATGTAATACTGGAACTGTTGAGGCTCAACAGAAGCAATTCTGTTAGTGTCTAGGGTAAGATGATTGGTTTATGAAGCTCTCTTATCCTTGTCAGTTCTGCCAGTATGTTAATGAAGGTGCTGCAGCAGTAGGAGCCAGCGTTGGCTGGCATCTGGCTGAGAAGCAGCCTCCCTTGGGGACTCACATCCCTCTACCAGGACATGTGGTGGAGGATTGGGAGGGGGGCCTATTTGTGAGCTCCAGCGGGTGCCAGAAAGATCACAGTGACCTGCTCCAGGAGCATACATCCCACTGACAGAGCTCCTGAAGCCAAAATAGACTCTTCAATCAGTGTCTGCAGTGGACTGCAGGCGATGTCATTACTATCACCAGTCTTGTGTTTTTCTCAAAAGAAAATCACATCAAAAGTGCATCTTGTATGTGCCTCGCAGGAAGTACAGGACTCCTCTGATGAAACCTACCTCTATTACACAAACTGGCTGCAGACTGCCAGATACTGACCTTCAGAAGATATGAAGGTTTTCTACATGATCCCTAGTGATTAAAGTAAAACAAGGTGAATGTCCCCAGAGGTGGAATGAGAGATATATCAATAGAGCTGGATCAGAAATCCAAATTTATGCTGAAAAAGTATTTGTGTTTCTCTGCTTCTGTTACATCTGTCTACTCCATGATAAAAAAGGAGTATATTACTGTGAAAAGTCCTGCAAAAATAAGATTTTTTTAAGCTTTATAAAATATTGTAACATTTATCCAGTACCGTGCTTCTTTTCAAACCATTGCACTACTGTACAATATGTTGAACAGTGTTTTTCATGACTTTCTGCAATATTTATTGTCTAAACTGTGCAATAAAACAAAACTGTTAAATGTTTTCATCTTAACCATGGCAAGCTGTTATATGAATGTTTTAAATACAAAAATACATCTTAGCAAGCCAAGTTTTCTTTTTTTTTTTTTTTTTAACAAATGAAAGCAAATATCTTGAAGCAAAGACAGGATAAGGCATGTTTTCTGCACTCACGCCGAGAAACTGACATTTCAATCTGCAGAAACCTAAATTCTGAGCTTGATTTGATTGAACAGACAAAATTATTATTCTACTCAAATAGCAGACATATCCCTGTTGAAAAAACATATTTTTGTAAGTCAAAGCAAGTGCAACTGTAAATGATTGGTTAAAACAGATTTTTTGCAGTGCTCTAGGAAAACATCTACAACGACTGTATCCCTTGGTACAGCACAGCTTGATGTTACCATTTAGTTCATCAGAGCAAGTGCTGTTTTAGCTTGCTTTGAAAAGTAGTGAATTTCTATTCTCAAAACACAACTCTAATGTGAATGAAATATATGAGGAGCCTCGGGACAGCTTAATGATTTAAAATGAAACTTTAAATATGAACTAGGGCTCAATTACTCCACACACGTTCAAGAGAAGATTTACAATAATTGAAGCTTTTGATCCTAAAGCCTGAACTACCAAGGACAGGGGTGAAGAACTAATGAATGCCAGTACGTATGCGACAATATAAGCAAGGTAAATGCAGTTTGGCAGAAAAGGAAACAAAAAGACAGCACTGTTAAGTTTTTCCTCTGCACCATATATTCTTCCCTGCACAGCAGTTCCTCTCTCATGTGGATGTGAGCTTAGTTTCCACCTTACTGCAACTCTATCAAGAAATATGATTAATATGTTGGGCCAGAACCCAGGTCCATGGCACAGGCAGATAATTAAGTTCTAATCTCCACACTGTGGTGATATCATTAAGTAACTCACCCCTACAGCTCCATAAAAAGGCAGGAACCAATTGACAGTTTGGTGGGCATAGGTGCAAAAGCCACATTAAAATGAGACCTGGGAAAAGCAGGTTTTCATACTGCTATTGCCTAAATCGATAAAGGCTATTAGGTCCAAATCCCTAAGGCACATCTGACAGAACTCAGGCCCAGGAAAGACTAAAGAGGCCAAAAAATGTCTAGGTAATTCATTCAGAGTCAACACAGGATAAATAATAGACAAATATTAATCGCTTGGTACCGTAGGGATACCTTTTCCATAGCAACAGAGCCCGTTTCTTCTCTTTCACTGCAGAATCTTCTGACAGTAGCCAAACATGTAAATGGGCAGTTTGTCATGAAATCTTATTATTTTAGAACAAAGAGAGAGAAAATTATGTTACCATATATGTAATAGCTGTGGTGGCCTTAAAAGCTGTACTTTTTCCTTTTCCATCATTTCATTGTAGATCTAGATGCTGTGATGTGCTGTATTACTACTCATCTATTGCACTATTTATAAATCCTGTCAGATCATGTATCCTGATCACAGGTGTTCCTATAATCAGCTGTCTTATCTGCACCTCACTCCTCTGCTGCCTCACCATCACATGATGATTTCTTTCTCAGTGATCTGAGATTGACAACTTCCTAATGTTAACAGCTAATGCCAACAGCACAGGCAGGCTGCAAAAGAAGGCAGTCCACACTGAGATATCTGCAGTGACTATCCCTAAGCACAACCTAACCGTCATGGTCTTTTCTACTCAAAAGCAGAGATAGTCAAGACAAACATGATACAAAAATAGTCTACACATACAGTACATGATGTAATGGCATTCAACATTGAATACGGCGCCTAGGATAGTCTTACACATCTTTTCATGAAATATGTTTAAAAATCATCTATTTGAAAGACAGATCAAAATCTAATCTGTAATCAGTCAGTCCTCAGGCAAGTCATTGTGTGCTGGTCTACTTAAAGAATACTTTGCATGAAGCACACACACACACACACACACACACACACACACACACACACACACACACACACACACACACACACACACACACACACACACAGTAATCAACCTTAAAAGGTATATTATGAGCTGGAAGACTTAACCTTGGTTCAAGCAAATTAAGTCCACACATGGTGCTTATAAACATTTATCTGTTATGCCTGCTCTGAGCAGGAACAGGTGTTGATTTGTGCAACTTGTCAAACTATCTTTTCTTCCTCAAAACTTTTTTTTATTGATTGTACACTAGTACAATAAACAATAAACAATAAACAATGACATATCCAAGATGTCAGAATGAACTGGTCTGTGATTTGACAGACCTATAAACAATAACAAGAACACGAACCAACCCTGACTTCCATCAACTCCTACCCAACCTTCACTGACCCATTAACCCTTCGCACCTGCATTCTCCGATTCCTCCCACTGGTTATAGACAAACAGACATTAAGTGAGAGGGTCAAACTACCATTTAAACGGAACAGGAACTTCAATTAAGTGTCCAACAACACTTAATGAAGTGCTGATTGTGACAACAGAACAGTGTCCAGAAACATAATGAAGTCATTAATGCTAATTTATACAAAGTCTAACATTTGAGCCCTTTGTTTATTTGTGAGATGCCAGAAAAACATCCTATGGGTTCATTATGATCTGGAGAGCTTCCGCTAGTTGTGTGTTGGACATGGGGGTCAGGACAGGCATGCAATCAGCCAAGTGCCTCATCTAGCGAATGCAGAGCCATTTCTGTTTTATGCTAATGTCATCTCGGTGGGCAGAAATGAGAAAGTAGTGATGCAAGATAATTACCAGGGCACACCAGAGACAGGTGGTGCCCTAACTGTGGTGATTTAGCATTTTGAATTCCTCATTCTCATTAAGCCTGTACTATTCCTCAGTCAGGAAGTAAACTTTGTGGCACCGGGCACTAAATCTTCACACAGAGCCTCTGAGGAATGGCAGATCCCAAATGCCTTCAAAACATGTTAATGGTTGTGGCTATTACAAAAAGTCACAAACAAACCTGGTGTTTACCTGCAGTCAAGGTCAGCTTGTCAGTGGTTCTGCACGGCAGACTCATTTCTCAGGGCTATCCCTGTACACACTTTCAAAAGGTCAGTCATTAACCATGCTGTAAGAACAGAACACCGCTTAAGTGCCCCTTCTTCACTGTTGGGTAAAGACCTAATTATGTCAGTTCTAATGGTGAAGTTCCTAAAAAGCCAAGGCACAATGGAAGCACTGCTATTAAACTGCCTTCTTAAGGGGTTAATTTTGTACTGCCCAGGCTGAACCAGGTTGACATGATGCTACTTCATGATTCATGACCCCTGCCGATGCTTAGTCAAACCACTAATTGTCTGCTTATCACCCGAACAACATGGGAACAATGGGTGGCCATTGCACCAAGGCAGAAAATCTCACTTTGGGTTCAGGTTGAAGTTTCTCTAATGACTCACTATTAGCCGCCTGACTTATACCGTTGAATTATACCTGTTTAGCTCAATAGGAACTGTCTGGAGCTGTAGACAAAATGGTCTGTCACAGGGCAGAGAGTGCTTTGGTTCCTGCCTTGAAACAAATGGATTTCACACTCCACCTGCAGGGATGCTGGGAAGGGTGTGAATGGACACTGAAGAACAGCCACAGGACAGGACTCGACAAACTATGGAGTGAGCCAATTAGACGTGGAACTGCAGGGAAGCTCGCATTCGCTCTTCTGCACCTGAAAAGCAATATTGACACCGCATGGCATTCCATTTTGTAGGCAATATTAGAAATATTATTCCTGTGCCATCAATGAATATTATACACCCGCAGAGGCAGGGAAAGAAAGAGAAAAAGAGAGAAACTGAGCTTTAATGATGGACAGAAAAGTGTCAGCGGATGAACCAAGCTGAGGTGAAGAAAGGGAGTAGAAGAATATTTTCTCACCATTACACATTACCAGGAGTGGCCATTTGTTTTTGGTGCCAAGCGAGTCATTTTGTGTGCGCACAGTAGTAACTGCCAGAGCCTGTATTAAGACTGTGCTCCACAGATAGGCAGGAGAGCTTCTGTAAGGACTTTAATCACAATAATGCTTCCACGTCTGCCATCCTCCAAATCCTGCCTTGTCCCTCCTCGTGACAGCTGAAACTTGAACCCTTTCCAGTTTGTAGTTGGAATTAGATGAAATTACAGGAAAAACTGAAAGTGATTCAACATTTTCTGACATGCATCATTTTGTCCATCAAATGCCATTAAAGACAATTGATTGTAGAATATAGGAGAGCATAACAATGCAGGAGAAGAAAAGGAAAAGAGAGAGGCAGAAGAAAATTCCTGTTGTCACACGGCAACGGGATGGATGAATTTAAGCTGTCAAGAAATGGAGGAATTGTCAGCTAAGATGGTTAAAAGCCAGGGACTCTCGAAATCCTGACACTAAGATGCTGTCAGACTGCCTGGAGGAATAAGAGTGGCAGTGATGTGAAACAAAGAATTCTCGCCTGTTCTTGCCCGTTAACTAGTATAATCCCAATGCAGAGGAAAAATACTGCTCGATTTAATCATGGGAATATTAAGACAATTGCTACTTTCATTTGGGGATTTAAACAAGACAGATAATGCTGATAACAAGGGCTCAGTGATCTTCGCGTCCTCAGTTGTCACTGCATTAAAAACAGACACGATTCTGTAGTGGAAATCACTGCGTGGGCTCAGGAGCACTTCTGAAAACCACTGTGAACACAGATCGTTGTTTCATCCCCAAATGCAGGTTGAACTCCACCATGCAAAGAAGAAACCATATCTGAACATGATCCAGAAATGTCGTCGACTTCTCTGGACCTGAGCCCTTTTAAGATGGTCTGAGGTGAAATGGAAAACTGTCCTGTGGTCTGACAAATCAAAATTTCTAATTCTTTTTGGAAATCATGGACGCTGCATCCTCCCAGCTACAGAGGAGAAGAGAGGAACATCCAGCTTGTTATCAGTGCACAGTTCAAAAGCCAGCATCCGTGATGGTGTGGGGGGGCATTAGTGCCCAGCCTGCACATCTGGGAAGGCTCCATTTATGCTGAACGATATATACACGGGTTTTGGAGCAACATATGCTGCCATCCAGACAACGTGTTTTTCAGAGAAGGCCTCGCATATTCAGCAAGACAATGCCAAACCACATTCTGAGTGTTTCACTTTTTCACATTTCACTTTCAAAACTCCAGCAACTGATCTCCTCAGCTCCCAAATGTTTACAGAGTGCTGTTAAAAGAAGATGTGATGCAACACAGTGGAAAACATGCCCCTGTCCCAACTTTTTTGAAATGTGTTGCTGGAATCAAATTCAAATTGAGCATATATTTTTCAAAAAACAATAAAATGTATCAGCTTCAACATGTGATATGTTGTCATTGTTCTATTTTCAATTAAATACAGGTTTACATGATTTGCACATCATAGCATTTTATCGCATCATCACTTTTATTTTCATTTTACACAGCATTGTAACTTTTTTGGAAACAGAATTGTAAAATATTTCTGTTAATGTGATACATACACTGATGACCTAAAGAAAAGCATCAAGGAAACTTGATCACAACAAAAACTGCCATAACTTCATCCCATGGGATACAAATAAAGAAATATTTACAGACTATTGATAGTAGATATTCAGTATTATGTCTGTGCTGCAATATATAGAGCAGCATTGCCAGCCTTCAAGATCTTTCACTTTGTTAAGTGTCTGTGTCAAAAACAAGCAGCCTCAGCTTGGTTTACTCTGCTGTTGCTGTGGCCTGCAGACCAATCAGGAGCTTAATCAGCAGCATGGGGCACACCTAGGCTCAGTGTGCCCCGGGCATATAGGCCAGAGCAACAGTCAGTCCGTATGCAGATGTCTTCATGCCACACAAGTCCACAGTGTGGGCTTTTGTTTCTCCTCTTTGCTTTTACACCACAACACCCATGCAGCACATTTACACTCAGCCACTCCCTACATTACTGACTTTACAGATTCCTCCCATATACTTCTTTGTGCTTGTTTTTTGTGCATTTTTTTTTAAATAAATAAATGGCTTTGTTAGTTTGTATACCCACGCGTCACCTGTTTTTTGTTGCAGTCTAAGAGCTGGGCTGTATTATTAATATAACCAGTAGCTGAATATAACCAGTAGCTGAAGCCACAGGTATGTGTGTTAATTGGCAAAAATCACACAAGATTGAAACTGATCATTTCTGTGTTTTCTAGGTGGATGCTGTAAAATTAATAAAATGCTGTTTTACTGGTGAGTGCATATAAGCAATAACAGATGTTCACGTTATATGGTGTAATAATTTTATTTAATTTTAATATTTTAATGTTTAACTGACAGGCATGTTAAATTGTATACTATGGTGAATGTTAAAACACTTCTATCTTATATTTTAATCACTGTCTTCTACACAGATTCAGTTTTGCCTGATGAAGAGCATGCGTCATGAGTGAGACTGCAGCCGCCATGTTGACCTGTATACAGTATCCACGGCTCTGTGGACAGACTTTAGAGACAACTGGGTTGACACTCCAGGGCCCTCCTACTGTCACCATGGTGCTACGCAAAGATGCGTCCATGTGTGTGTTATAAGGGGTAGGGTTGATCCTGCTGGCCACAAATCCCCTCCTCTCATCATTAGGCCTTGCTGCCTGCTTCCCCTCTGGGTCCCAGGTTCCCGACTAGACTGCTTTGTGGCAAAATCAAATCTAAGGGACAGTCTGAGATTTGCTTCAGGCTACAGAAAACAGGGTCACTGCAAGAGGCAAATGACAATACAGTTGTTTACCTGCCACAGAGATGGCTGAGCAGTAAAAGCTAAGCCTCAAACAAAAGTGTGATTTGCACTAAATGAAGTAGAACTCAATCAACTTGCTGTATATACAGCATGTCAAATCACCTGTGTACCATACAGCTAGAGGCATCACAGAGTGACAAGCACATGCAGCAATGATTCAGCCAGAAGGAAAGTCTTCTTTCAGGGCATACCGAGCCTTCTTGTTGTGCTGAAATTAAGAAATAACTGTGCTGTTCTGTGCAGATGTGAAGAGTCCTGTGTTGTTTCTTTCTTCTGGTAATTGCACAGCTTGAGTCTCCCCAACCCCCCCACCCCCCCATCCCCCAGCATTATTGCTGAATACACACTCAATCCCCTCTCTGCCCATGTATCTTGTTGCAAAGTATTATGTCCAATTGCAAATGGAATTACCCAGTTCTTTCATTGTGTACACATCTTTTCTTTTCTCCACATGCCTAAACCATATGCTGGTCAGTGTGCTTTAGAAAAGTGCACCCATTGGTGCAAGGAAGTCCTTGGCCAAGGGGCCACTTGAGTGTATTTACCTTTAATCAAGTCTCTGTGGAGAGATGCCCACATATGAACTGTGAACCATGTCTACTAGAAATTACACTTTTATTATATTTTAGCAAATACATTTTGTAGGCAATATAATTGCAACTGGATTACGTTGTCTATGAACATGAGGATTTGTTGGTAATTTACATATTTAGCAAGTTGCAAATATGTTGATACTGATACCAGTAAAATATCAGTAAAATGTTCACAGACAGTGCATTTGTTTTCCATCAAAATATCTGACTTTGCAGTATAATATCCACTTGTAGCCACTACATCATTATTGAACTTTTTCATGCATGTTTAGGTGCTCACAGCACTTGGTTAAGGTTAGGAAAAGATATGGTCTGGTTCACTACAGAAGAAAGTCCACAGTGGCATCAGACACATGATGATTGTTTACATTTAACCAAAACCATGACCAAAGTGCTTTTGTTGTCTAAAGCTAACCACAGGTGGTTCGGCCCTACACTGTGTACGCCCACCATTCAGTTTGTTTCCTACAAAACATAGTTGGTGTTACAGTTTAACTGTATAGAAACATAATTTCTAGGAGACAGGGTTGGAATTTGTGATAAATAAGTTAAGTAAGTGGTAGACTCCAGATGTATATCAGCGGACGTCAAAGAAACTGGTTGAGCTGCATTGACAACTACTTTTCAAAATGGCAGCAATACTGTAATCATCAGGTAAGAACTATTGATATAACCTTTACTTCATTTCTAACAAAATCCCTTTAGGAAAGCTAGCAGAATTACTGCAGTGGCACTCAATCGTACTCAGTTTCCTCATATTTAACATTTGGGCTCTGACTCATACCCAACACAAGGGAGTAAGGATTCAGGTCCCGGCAGACTTTCAACCACAGTGAAATGGTTACACCAGAGCAGGAGGAAAATCACGGGGGGGGGGCATCCAAATGATTTCTCTGCAAAACCAACTGTATACGACCGGTACATGACATTGCTGATGATTTGATTTAGTTCAGCCATGTCTAAATATGCTCTATGGCTATGACTCTGGAAGGACCTCTAGCAATATTTTCAAGGTCCACCATGTTTTCATTAACATGTGACTGAGGCCCCAGAGTTTGATTTTCCTTATGGAATTCAATGGTCAATAAAACAAAATGAATGACTTAAGCCAGAACCCCTCTACTCATTACAGCGGCCACCAAGATGGATTTGACATTTCCAATACGCTGAGTGATTCCAGAAAAAGACCTCATTGATTGAGGCCAGGACACTGCACTGAGACAAAATATTAATTTTTCTAATAGCATTGTGTTTTTGCAAGAGCATAGGCAACTGGGTTCAATAAAAAGCCCACATACATGAATAAGTTAAACATTTCTGTTTGAATGTATCAATATGTAGTAAAGTAAATTAAAGTTTTATTTTAGTATGTAAAGATGATAGACAAACACTGAAAATGAGCATATTATTCTTTGTCACTGGAGACAGACCTAATAACACATTTCATCAGATGTCAGCTCCTACAAATTATTTACAAAATGACAGCCCTCTCAAGCTGCAGCCCAAAAGCCACGCTCGCTCTGCTGGCACTCACCCTGAGAGTCAGTAACTACTCGTGATGAACAAGATTCGTGAGAGACCTCATAAATCTTAAACAGCCACCTGCAAGAAGGCGAGAAGGTTCTCATTAAAAGGTTAGACTCCATATTGCAGTTTCTCAGAGTCCCTCCCTCTGCCCTCCAACACATAAAAATGCCACTGGTACATAAACATAATCACCGTTAAAAACAGCTATTTGTATGGTTACCCTGACTGTGAGATTAAAAAAAAACAGTCAAGCTTTTCCATTATAGCAAGATCCATAAATTGACAGAACATTAGATCATACTGTCAGTGTATGTCCTTTACTCCCCCTTCCCCTTCCATTCATCCCTTTCACTTAAGAGCACTTTCGGCTTGCCCCAAAGGGCCTCTGCAACTGTCACATAACTACAATGCTGCTTCAAAGATGCTCTCTGTTGTCCATGTTGATGTTTCTTTTGAGCAAAGCCAGTTGGGCTGCATCAGTCACACATATGCTGTTTGTAATGATGTCTTTGTAATGCTGGTTAGTCCTGAGTGCTGTGGTCAGCAGTGTCCCACAGGATTAGCAATGGGAGGTCGATCATTTCCTGCTCCTGCTAAACTGAGCCAGAGGTAAGTGGGATGTACAAATTAGCGCATGAATAGGAAACACGACCACAGCAGAGCTGATCAGACAAAGGGTCATCCTTCATCTTCATTGTTTAGCAGGATACAAGTGAAACTAATATTAACTGTGAACTCTTTAACTTCCACCTGCTGTTCTCTTTCTTCCCATTTTGCCATTCTGTCGTGTGTTCTGTTCAGCATGAAACCACACTGATTTAAACCTACCATGTGGTGGACAGATATAGGATTTATGTGGAAGACCACATACAGTATAATGTAGTCCAGTTGGACACACCATGGGAGGTATTGTAAGCATGCCCGAATGGCCTGACTCACAGGTGATTGATACAGGAAAGGAGCAAATGATCAGCTCCTGAGAAGCAGCTGAGGAAAACGTCTTTTGTCATCAGTTACACTAGACTAGGAAGTTCCACACCCATGTAGCAACAAAGAGGAATCTGTAGATCTCCACCTCACTGGTCCATTATACTATACAGAGGCCCATCTGTTCCAGCAGCCTCACTAGTGCTATGCATCACCACCTTCCAGGTCCATCAAACCAGGATCCAGCACCAGGGTTGAAAAGAATGACGCTGGTCAGCAAAATAAAAAAGTCCATCAGCCTTTTGACACACAAGAAAATAAACTAATATTACCTGACTGAAAACAAAAAAAGTGAAATATTACCCCTAAAAATAAGGGCTTGTAGTCATTAAAAGGGATGTTTACATCTAAAGGTTTACTACAGAAATGTTTGTATCTAAGCATGTCCTCCCACACCTCAGCCACAACAATTTCCAGTCAGTGTGGTTGTACTGCTCCACCTGTGCAATAACAACTACTAGATAAAAAACTAACAACATACCTACACATATCTGCAGTATAAATAGATGACCATTTCTCTTATATACAGTTATGAGCCTGACTAATTTAAAACTTTTACAAAAATAATTCAACAACAATATGATGTTGTAACATTGTAAAAAAAAAAATGTAAACAATTAATACATTTACAATTGAAGAAAGAGGAACGTCAGCTAAATATTTTTTATAAATATTCCCACTCTTTTGTATCATGATCTTCATATGTGCAAGATAATACTAATACTGTATGCAAGTAATGCACAATAAAAGAAAAATTAAAAAAACATTGATTACATTTTGAATATAATTTTCATAGTATTTTGCCTTGGCTGCAAGCAAACATGGAAAATCAGAGACTGGGATGACATATGCCAAAGGTTCATGGCCTGATCCGAACTCTTCACTATATAGTATGAATCCCAGACCAAGTCTCAGATTCATGCAATTTGACAGATGGAGTAAACCTCTGAAAAATACAAACATTGCAACCAGCATCACTTCATAATATTTCCAACCATGTACACCATGTGCACACATGTGCTGAATATGGGATTATATAAAATAACACAAGAGAACAGCTCCATATAACTGTTGTTCTTCTAACAAATTACCAATCAGATCCCAGCATGAACAATGTTGTTTGCTGTTTTCTTACCTACAACACCTCTGCAGCAATAAAACAAACATACAATACCTTTTCAATTATACCATCAAAGCAATATAAAATCACAGCTTATTAGTCTAATAAAGTATAGTGTTTTCTCCTGAACACAACAGTTAAACACTTAAGGTTCTAGATGCTTTGCTGCTCATCTGCTGTTACAATCACAACACATACATAGGGAAAAACGTGAGCAGATTGCTGCTAAATTCATTTATTCAGGATTAAATCAAGATTTTGAGTGTTGCAAATTTAGGCTTTATGAACCAAGCTAAACTGGAAATGCCGCATTTGACTCTCAGTGGCACATGTACAACAACTGACAGAGAGGCTTGTTCTCCAGCTAGAAGACTGAGACATACTGTATCTATCTGGATGTTGATCGTGTTGGTGCAGAGTATAAAGACTGTGGAAGGTTAAAAGAAGTGCATCTCCAGGCTGATGTAATGAGGTTGTAATGCTGTTTGCTTTGATGACAGAACAATATTCCTCCTGGCAATGTATGCAAGCTACAGGTGAGTCAGTGCGAACAGAATGCATGTACACAAATCTATGTTTTATTGTTTGACGAAAGAAGCACACATTTCTGTCAATTGTGGGCTCTCAAAAGGTTACTATCCTAAGACCAACAAAGCTGAAGTTTTGTGAGACACAGTTGGCAAAGTATTGATTGGTTCTCCCTTATAACATTTCAAATGTAATTTTGAAAAAAAAGAAAAATTGGGGGGTGTGGGTGGGCAGGATGTGGGTATTTTGGTTCAAAGTCCCATGGGTCTGTGCTGTGTTTATAACATAAAGAGACAACCCTGTTAAGCCTGCCAAGACTGTGAATTAACTGTCCACTATATTTCTGTGTAGACATTTGATAGCAGCAGAAGCTGAATACTGTTCAGTAGCTCATAACAAGCCAGTCACAACAAAGAAGAGACATGGGTTTCAAAGGCTTATTCCATTTATAACACATTAGGATGCAATAGAAACATAATAAATAAATAACTAAATAATAAACATGCACTTTTAAAATTATAAGTGCAAGATCATTGCTACAGTGCTATTCACGCCTTTGGATAAAACCTTTAATTGCAATTGGGAAAATTCTAAGAGCAATTTTAGCTTTTACCTTCATGATCATTTATATTTCACGAGCTGCTAATTGACTCCATATTATCTTTGTCTTCCGGCATGCTAATCCTTAGGAGAGATCAGCACAGATGCATAGGGGTAGGTATGCATGAATCACCATGGTCTGTTATTGATCCCTGCTTCTCATTGAAAAACAACTTAATGAACATTCGCCAAGGCGTCACACAATGCATCAGTGTGTTCCAGCAGATAAGTGCTCTTGTGGATTGACAAGAGGAAAAATAGGAGGCTGGTGGACACCACAGTCCAGTCAGGGCAGGATCCATAGATTTATTGATCCCATCTCTAGATAAGAGATGCGAGAATAATGATGCTCTGAACGCTTCAGCTGGGATGGCCCGAGTCCTGGGAGATTGGGCATTGCAAGAGAGGGAATTCAGGACAAGGCTAGAAGTTGAAAAGCCAATTTGTGGAGTCCTCTCTTGACACCAAGACGTCATTAGTATTGAACACTGTTGACATCCAGCCAGACCCTGTTCAGCCACTCAAAAACTCTCCACATCTTGACCAGAGATATGTAAAGTTACAGATCTCTTCGCAGTGCAAGCATTCATTAACAAGTAAAAGGGAAACTTAAACTGATGACCTTTGCAACCACATAAATGCAACCTCCCTGAGGAATATCTAAAAATAAAAAAGAATGAAAAAATAAGCATCTTTACCTAACTATCTCAGAGCACTTGGCTTTCCCTAGCTCCAGCCCTAAAGGGCAGGAGAGTTATCCTCTGTTCCCTCTAAAGTACACTTTGTCCCAGTTTCCTTACCAGATGGGCACACTTTTTAACTACTGAGGCTTCTTTGCAATGATTATCACGGGCACAGCAAAAATGAGTGCAAAAGAAGTTTGCTGCATCCTCTCTCTGTAAACCTCAAATGTTAGGAAAACAGAGTATCTGACGTGGAGAGTAAGACTGCTGCCACTAATTGATGACACTAGTTACAAGGTGAAAGATGGTGGCTATGACTGATCAGACAGTATTTACTTGTTGGTAAGTTGAAAGGGACCTTGACATGACTGTAATGAGAGCTTTTCAGATCCCACATATCTCGCTGTCGGCACAGGGCTATATTAATCATGATAAGCCAACTGACTTGTCAAACTGTTGCAATTGATCCCCTCATTCTGTAATCCTTGTGAAGGTCACATTCAGTGGCGGTCAGTAATCTTCCCACAAAAATGGACATGAGAAATACATGATCCACAATGCTTCAATAATCTATGCTATGCTGCGCACATTTGCAGAGAATCTATATCTCATTTTCTGTGACGTGGCCTTTGTCTTTGTGTGAGCCCGAGTCATTCAAAGGTCACATGGTCCAAACCAGAGGGAACACAAGGAAATTATCAATGGAGATCAATAAAGTATAACCCCCATGAGTGACTGGGTGGAAATGCTGTCATATTCAAATAGCCACTGACTGTTGACAGCAATCAAATCAAACAGCCAGGTATTTATCCCCTGAAGCCCCCACAATGGTCTCAGTGGGCACACACTGACAAGAACAATAGGAGCTCACAAAGAATTCTTGCACATTCACTGGCAGATCAAATTACTTTTACTCAAAACCTTTAATTATGCTTTAGTTTCACAGTTTGTCATTTCTTTGTAAACAATTATGGAAGCGAGTGTATAAATAGATATTAATATCCTTGTGTGAAATCAGGACTTCTGTGTTTGTGTCTCTGCTTTCAAAGTTCACTGACCAGCATCCTTGCAGAGCCTGCTGGAAAGGGCTCATCACTTTTCAATTACCAAGGGGTATTACTTTGCATTGAATCATTTTATTCTCATGATGTGCTTGCCTGTGTTTAAAGCCTTCTCTTTAAAAGAGAACAAGCTAGTCGACAGAATTTGGAGGCATGCTTGAAAAGGGCTAACAGCAGTACAGCAGCGCACAGAGCTGCTCCATGTGGAGTACGCAGGGGGGTGATATCTAAGCTCAACAGTAAACACCAGCATCTCTCCACTAAACCGTCAACATCTTCTCTGGTAGGGCAGATCAAAGACACATGCACTCACAAACTCTTATCGACACACAAAAGCACTAGTGCTGCACTGTGGAGAACTAGGCTGTAAAGGGGATTGCTGCTTTTCAGAAGCAAGTGTTTTGAGAAAGGAAAAAGAAAAAAAAAGAATAATTTTCAATACAAACATGTGGCTGTTAGAGATATCAGAAGACGAGAAAAGGCTTGCATTACGTTTGCCTTCCCACTCCTCAGAAATCCACAAGGGTGAAAGGATACTTCGCTTTCTCCACCAAACTCCATTGCTGAGCACTTAAAGTGCGTGAATGTTGACAGTTGGTGTTAGCATATAGACAACCTACTGCAGACACAGCTTCATGTCTTTCTGTAAAGGAACAAAAATATTCCTGAAAACAAGGTAACAATTCCCTAACATCTTTGTTTTGTGTATGCTAGAATAATACATTTCACAAAGGTCTATGTAGATCCATCTAAACCTGAAATTCAGCTTGAGTACAGATTGCAATAAAAAATTCTGAGAGTGATCAGTGTTTACAATAATACAATGATAATTTGGTGAGGGATGAAGCTGTTTTCCTTTAACAGTTTAAGAGTCCAAGTATCCGTTTTGTTGTTGACTCTGGAGACTGCTGCTCTTGGCACACAGAGCCTTCATCTGGATGGTGTCGCTCCAAGGATCCAATTCATATTTTAATTGACTGTCACTCATAGCATGCGGTCAACAGTAACACTAGGATTTTGCAGATTCCTTTATAATATTCTTGACAACAAATCAATAAACAAGAGTCTGAGCAGAAGGAGAGATTTCCTGCCATTAACTGTAGCTGTCAATCTGTCTTCACTTTGAATAAGCCCTGCTCATGATTCCTCACACTGGCAACACAATACATTTTGTGGTACAATCTGAAGCTTTTTAACTTGCATGTAATAAATTATTAGGACATCTAGGATTACTTAAGGTAGTAAAAAGTTAGTTGTTGGTTGTTTTTCACATATTTTATTCTACCGGATATATTTTTATTCAGCTCAACAAACTTCATTTAAAATATCCATCACAAGTCCAAAAAGGTTAGATATCTTTGTGTTTTTGTTGTTGTTTCCAGAGAGACAGAGCAAGACCTCCGGACTAATTCTAGGCAGTCCAGGGCTGATGTCTTGCTCCAGTATTGATACAAATTAAATTTGCATTGAAAATAAAAAAGAGCCTCTGGGACACAAATAACCATGAAACCAATATTGTTCAGGAAAAATTTCATCTAGAACTAAAGAAAGGATGGTAGAAACAGATCTGTCAGTACTCCTATCATTATCACTTTCGGTTACACTCTAACATGTGTCAGACTTTGTACATAGAAAATCAGATGTGTATTTCCTGCATAGTATTGCATTAGGTTAGATGCTGAGATGCATGCCAATGCACAGGTACACAGTACACAATCATACATAACTATACTTTGCACCATCACAGATTCAGTACACTGTCTTAATATCTATATTACTCCACAATGTGATCCAGTCAGATGATCAAATAAATACCTTCAGGCTATTTTCCCCTAATGACAAGCTGTTACCAATGTTAACAATGGTTCCTTCTTTTCTGTGCAAGGCTGCTGTGTGCAAAGCAGTAGCAGCATAAAGAATATGTCCACAGGCACCCTATGTCAGCCAGCTGACCTACTTTATTCTCTGTAAGGTCTCGCAGCTCCCTCAAGAACCCCTCCACAACAAAGACACCATTTTGTCTTCATTAGATCCAGAAAATGTCATTGCACGCGGTTTGCCTCCAAATGATATTAGCTTTGTTTACAATGTGTTTACCGCCTTAATTCCAAATCAGCTACACAAATAAACAAATGAGGAGTGATGAAATGAGCACCGGCTAACGAGTTTTGCTGTCTCTGAAACAGAAGTAATGCCATGTGCGGGACTACCTGCACATGTAATTGGAATAGTCTGCTGGTAACAGAGAGGGTGAGCCCTCTGAGATGTTTCCACTGACACTTTGTATCCCTCTGTTAGTCCCCAACCCCATTAACATTCACAACACGCAGCTGCAGCTTTTAATCATTAATACATTTCAAATTAAATACAATTACAAACCATGATCAATGATGGAGTTTTAATTACTGCTAATAACTGACCATCTGCCTGGTGGCCGAGGGGTAAGGAAGAGGCAGCAAGATGCATCCTGAACAGTGCACCCGAAATGTTAAGCAGAGCCATGAAATGCCTGTGTTAATTAAAAAGTCACATTAAACTGGCCCACCCACGCCAAGGGGCTAGAGGAGTGTTAGAATGGTAATTGTGACCCATAGACAGAAGAATATCTTAGTGTGGCCCCAGATGAGATGTTGGGGATCAGATGCATCTGCCTCCTCTTTCCCTGCTGGAAAAAATAAGCTACATTACCACAGCCTAGAGCAGCTGTAAAGGGAAATCTACTGAAAGCAATACTGAGCTAACGATTGTGTTTTGCAAGTATAGATGAAAGTTTAATTATCTTTTATATGATATATATTTTATCCAGTTATGTTCCCATGGTTGGTTTGTGGTTAAAGACACCATCACTGTGAAATAACTTCTGACAAAGACACCAAAGCCCTTCTTTCTCCAAGGGCATGGCTCTTCACTGCCTCTGCACTCTAACCTCTCTGAGGGCTGCTGTCATTTTTGTGTAAGGTTAGCATTTTCTCTGGCCCAATTTCTGTCTGAGAAATTGAAAAATATGCATTTCTCTATGGCCAGAAGCTATGTAGACACACCCCTTGTTCTTTGTTTACGAGACAATGTATCGTCAGACTTGTGTTGATGATAAATGACAGAAGGATACTGTAAAAACTGGAGCAGCAGAAGGAGAAATTCATGTTTCAGTGCACAGCCATCATCGGCGATGCAGTTGATGGCTGTGCACTGAAACGTGTTAATTTGTACCATCATGCTGCTCAGGCATTAAATGTGTTTGTAAACTAGAATATCCGCAACATCCTCTTCTACCTCTGCCTTCATCAAGGCCGCACACTGGGTTGGAGACTTCTTGACTAAGTTTGGAGCTGTGTGCCATAATTACCTTGTCTAAACACTATAGTAACAACCATAACAACCATCTGCACAAACACTTTGGACCAGTTCACAAGGCCAGAGCAGAGGGAGTCTTAATGATGTTGCTTATTTCAACTCTGTCTCTGATTGTTGATCATTTTGTCTTTCTCTTCCACTCTTCCTTGCATAGACAGTCATTCCTTTTGCATTTTCCATTTTCCTCATTTTCAAACGCTAAAGTGGAAGACAGCGGGTGCGGCTCCATCGAGATAGCAGGGGGCTGAAGCAGCAGGGGACCTGCCAGAGGGTATGTTGCTGAAACATGTTTTGACAACTAAAGCCAGATTGGGCTCAAGGGGGGGAAAGGAGATGGTTGTTCTTTGAAAGCCTCCACAGTGTCTGGAGATGTGGTCCTCATGACTGTAGAGCTTGTTATGCATGGAAAAAACACGACTCAGAAGGGGCAACTTGCTTCTTCCTATACCCACGCGCACTTCTGCTTCAGTGGGCTCTGTTCATCCTCCCATGTCACTTATACTGAATATGTGTCTGTGTGTGTGTGCGTGTGCGTGCGTGTGTGTGTGTGTGTGTGTGTGTGTGTGTGTTTGTGCGTGTGCGTGTGCATGTGCGTGTGCGTGTGTGTCCAGGAAAATACAAAATTTTGTATCATCTTATAGAATCTCTGATTTACTGGTCTAGAGAAAAAATAGATATATTTTATCACATATGACTCCACTCCTTGATTATGTGGGGCCTAGAATATCCAATATATTTTGGAAAGTACCATCCTAACAGCATATAAGGACCAACACGAGTAAGTAATTAATATTTCATCTTAGAAAAAGAAGCATTTTTTCTAAACAAATCTTTTAGAAGTATGCATACAAATGCAACTAAATTAAATTTTTACTTTATTCTCTGAGAAAACAAACTTTTTGTTGCTACATGATATTAGCAGCAATTTATCTTAACTCATCCAGCTCAAACAGCTTTAATTCCTGAGGGGTTTGGATTAGTGTTTCCATGGTAATGAATTACAGATGACAGTGGGAAACATCATGAATTTTGGTCGACTTGTGCAACTTACCCTGCCAAGTTATTAGTACTTGCGACATAAGTGCATTCAAATATGCCAGGAAAATGGCTTTGTGATGATGATGCTGATGAGGATAATAAATTCTTGAGTGAATATGCAGCCCCTGACATTTAGCTGTGGTGCATACTTTTTCCAAAATTATCTTGTGCTTACATATCTGGGACGCCATTTTTCAGTTTCATTCTTCTCTTCAAAAGACTGATAGTGAATTACAGTGATGATCATGTGATAATGCTGACCTGGCGCAAATAATTGCATCTTCCAGTGTCAGCGATTTTCACTATTCTTTCACAGATAATTGTCTCTCTGCCCATCAAACAAATGACTGCAGTAGAGTGGGGAATCTAGGACAGCTCCTGAGGAAACCTACAGTGCGAATCTTCTCACCGACATTTATCCCTTTGCCATCTTCGCATTGAAATATGGCTTCAGAGACAATGTACATACCTGGAGGTCCCATTGATATGACACAAAAAATCACACATTGCTGAGGTGATATTTTTAGACCCGTGCTCCTCTGCAGGGCCAAACACAGAGGGATTTCTGAGTGATTGCCCATCTAAATAATGCAAAGTGTGTTCTCCTGCGCACCCGAGTGGCCCCAGATGCAAAATGACTTGGATGACAGGGAACAGCTGATGAGATGTTTTGCCACAAAAGTCTTTCCATGTTTCCTTTTTCACCTTGTGAGGTGTTGATGAGGTCTGTGCTTTCCATAGAAACAATGTAGAAAAGAGTGGCTTATTAAATGTATAGCTGTTAGAAAACAAAAGAAAATGATCATTTGCAATAAAATTAACTGTAGAGTGTGCAACAATTAGTCTGCTCTTCTTTATTTGAATTCTTGTGGCTTTTTCATCCTCTGACACATAAATGCCTCAGGGGATAAAACGGCTCATGCCAAAGAATAGAATGAGGATTTTGTTGTGAACATGTTCTTGGATCTAAACTGCTCTCACTTCATGTAAATTTTAAATTAATTGCCTGACACAGAAAAGTAGTTTTTGCAACATACTATTTCATTCATTATCCCAGTGAGGGGCAAAAGCAGAAGAAAAGACAAGTAAAGGCTTTGAAAAAGAGCATCAGAAAGCTTCCTAAAGCTTCTATACAGA
The DNA here is from genome assembly GCF_046630095.1 of Trachinotus anak. Lineage (NCBI taxonomy): Eukaryota > Metazoa > Chordata > Actinopteri > Carangiformes > Carangidae > Trachinotus > Trachinotus anak. Next base: position 18,441,419 of record NW_027273858.1, on the reverse strand, counting down.
AGGTAAACAGGATGGAGACTGGTAACACTGCCTCTAAAAAAAAAAAACAGCTCTCTGAATCCAAATCCTCATTTGTCTGAATAATGAGAAGATCCTGACCGTAGCTGGTATCATGAATCAAAAGGAAATTTTTCATCTGTGATTAAAAGCAGGGCTTATACATGCTTCGAATTTCTAAATAACTTTTGAAGGACATGAGGTTGTGAAGATACAATAACAGGATTGTTTTGTTTCTGAACACAACTCCTATCAAAGACATCCTCTTTATCAAAATGCAGGCGTATTTGACTGCTCCATTGCAGTGACCCTGTAGATTTAAACTGTCACACTGATGAACACAAAAAAGCCCTGAATAAATAATTTACATGCTATATTTAATTGCACACCATCTGTATGTACAGTGTAAATGGACTTGATGTACAGAATACATTTTGGTTGATTAGCGTTTTATCACATTGCAGTGCAGAGTGTAATGCATCTGGATCTCGGTACGGTTTATATTTCAATCTATGATCCTGAGGAACAGAGGAAAATATAAATTGGTTTCAGGATGAAGCTGTATAGAGAGACATCAGAGTGCCACTCTAAAATAAGCTGCAAGTTGACAGTAGTTAATGAATCTTTAATGTTTCTGCTTAAGTTGTCAGGGAGATAGAAAATGGCTTCACTTATACTCCTGATGCTAAAGCACTAATACAGAGTGCCTCCCTCTACATGAAGCTGGACCAAAGTGAAGTCTGAGATAGCCATCTCGTTCTCATCACCTTGAGCCCATCTACCAAGCAGAGACTTGTCTAAAATTCCTGCAGGACACTGATCACATGACCAAAAAGCCTTGTGGATGAAGTGATCTCTGCTGCTGGTGAAGTCCTTGTTAATCATGACCTGATGACAAGGTTGTGCAGAAAATGAAAGTCTGCTGGATAGAATTGCAGTTTAAAAAACACTAAGTTAAATAAAACAAGAGAAGATATTACATCCGTGGAAATACCTCTATTAGCATTTACATAATTTCACAGGTCACTTGCAAAATAAACAAGGAGGTATAAGCAAGTATAGTAACTCAATCAGGACTACAGAATGCAGCTCCATGGAAAAGTTCAACATTCTCCTGATAGTTTTCCCATGGGAGGCAGCCTGAGACTGCAGGAGGAGCATTTCACCAGGGACTCAATGAGGGATTGAGTTCGGCCATGAGGGGAAGTGGAGTGGGAGTCTGTCTCTGAGCTGCCACAAACAATGTACACTGACATGACAGACCTGATACTATGCACGCCTTGTGTGAGCACCCATTACGTCCACCCACAGGGTTGTCAGGAAACTTAGTATCTAAAAACAAACCATCACATCATGACTGGCTGACAAACTTATCATATTTCTAAACTGAGCATATGATTAGATAAATACTGTTTTAAAGCCTTTAACACAGCTTAAACCCACTACGTGTATCAAGTAGACGTTTTTCTTCTATTTCACACCATATATTAGTCACTGTGAAGCCAAGCAAAAGAGCGCAATTGAAAAACCTCACTCATAATTTCCACTCATGATTACTTAATGCTGACTTACTATACATTATACAAAACAGTTCTGAAAAAAGCAGCACATTAGTCTCTCTCTTGGGAGACAATGTTAATGTTAATATGAAAATATAGTTCACCTTATCCATCCGCCTTTTACATTTTTAAACAGATTCTCAGTGAGGATTACGGATGGAGAAGACTGGGACACAACATAAATGTGACAATGATGATGCTAGAAAAATAGATGACAGTTTAACCAACTAAAATTTATAAAGAATAAATGACAGGTGATAAAAAATGAAAATCTTTCTTTCTCACAAGATTACTTTATAGAGGTACAAGATTGATGTGCTCCTGAAGTGTTGGTTCAATCATGTTTGTTTTTCCCTCATTAATAAAGACCAAAGATTGATCACATCAACACACAGGCAGCTGGGAAAAAAAATCATAAATTGGCTTGTTGTGATTACAGTTTGCAATTACTGAAAACACTGAGCTGAACTCAACAAACTGTAAACTGCATATTAACAGTTAGGTGAAGCAATCAAAATAATCCTAAAATTAAAGTCTCCTTTCTCCAGTACTTTGTGATTGGTATTGTGTTTACATGTTTGCAATGTATTTTTTTTTTGCATGCATTGCTTTTGTTTTCTGACACTTAATGCGCTTTATTTCAGCTTTTCATATTTTTATAACAATAATAGCCATAGCCTGATTTAATGGAGTTTATGCATTTGTGCAACAGAAAGTTACCTTCACTAAAAATGACAAAACAACACATACTACTTCACAGTCCTGAGTCAGTTTTGTCAGACTGCCTTGACTATGACAACAAACAAAACAATACAAAGTTAGAAAAAAAGACTAGGTACAAACCTAATATCAGTGTGTGAAATTCAGGACGTAGTTGAAAACGGCTGTTGAACTGCTGTAAACAGCTGTCATCAGGTTATATTTTCATTCTGCCTAGTGTCAGCCACTTTCAGCCCTTTATCTGTTTGCTTCTCTCCAACTCTCTGTGCTCACATAAATGTGATTTTAATACAGCTGAATTTCCAATAAAACTGCACTCATTTACACATTTTTTTCTGTTTCTTTCAGACAACAGAGCAAGTTTGAAATAGTGACTGAAACACAGGCCATTAAGACTGAGCACCCATGGGCGTGTTGGTCTTAAAATGAAGTACGGTCAGACACATTGCTATGTTGAGGCAGTGGAAAGCCAATGTGTGATTAACCAACAGAAACCTGGTCTGAAGCCAATGGCCACTGTTATTTTAAGGACACATTATCAAGAGAGTAACATGCGCCTACATAGGCGGGTTCACAACATGCATACACTCTGCCTGTTACACGCAAGCAGAGTGAGCTGGAAATGCACTTCAGATGTTTGGATAAGTCAGGTGGAACATTACCACAGAGCCTGAAGAAGGTCTGAGGATTATTTGTGTCATATTGTGCGTTGCGTAACATTGCCACGTGTCATGGATGTTTCTCGGACATACATGAATGAGGATCTGCAGAGGAAGAGGGTAATCCAGCTCAAACCATGATCTTGAATTATATTTGTACTTGATTGGCTGGGAGTGTGACTTAAAATGACCTGAAACTGTGGTTGCAGTTTATTCACTTTTTTACATTCATATAATCATTATGTGTAAACACAGAAACATGATTAAACAGGAGGAAACAAATTCAAGGGTTCCTGATGTTTCCATGTTACACATTTTGGCGGTGAATTTATCCATAGACAATATTAACTGAAGGATAGTGAGAGTGGATGTGTGTTAAATGTATACTTTGTAAGATCCTTTCAGTGCGAAGGAAAACTGTTTCCTTTTTTATTTCCTCCTATTTATTTATGTATATTTTTGTTGTGGTTTGTTTTTCTTTCCATCTTCTGCAGCTCAGGCAACATTATGACAGTGTTGTTTGTAGCACTGTCATAATGTTTTGTATATTGATGTGATACATATATGATGATAAAAAAGAAAAAAACTCTTTACACATTTAAAGCTTTGGAGTTATGAACTTTTGTTTCATAACCTGAGTCTAAAATACTTGATACTCAAGATTTTTGGTTTTTGGCCAAGTGACCACGGTGTAAGCAGGATAATCCACGTGTAAAGGATTAAATAATGTACTCAAAGATGCAGTACTGTAAGAACGACACTTTGCTTCACACAGCATGTTTTTTGCTTGTTTGCATTGTTAATTCATTGTAAACCTTGTTGTGGATTATCCCTTTCTTAAAGCAGTAATACACATCCAAAGTACCGAGTCAGACCCTGACCAATAAACAACAATGCTGAATAAATGAAAATATATGTAAAAACTGCTGCTCCAAACAGTGTCTGTACTTCACCTACAGTGGTAGCAGCCTCTACATGCATGCCAGATGGAGAGACAGGAAATGAGTAAAAACTGAAGATGTCAAAGAGCAAGCTGAGCGTGTTATGTCTATGGTAAACCATGCATCGTCCTGTTAGCCAGGTAAACACAACGTGCTAATGCCCTGGGGAAAACTCTGAGAAAGGGACGCATGTGTCGGAGAATGGAAAAAGTCAATATCTGGGAGCCACATTGTAAAACAGCACAACTGCACACGGCCATGCACACGCTAACAATGGAGAGACAAGAAAGATGAAGCACAAAGTAATTAAAATTCAGAGGAAATATAAATATCAAAAGCAGAGCTGTCAGAACAGGCTCTGACAGCTGCCTGCTGAGGAAAAAAAAGTAGGGCCATGCTGGCAAGAGTTGACAACCCTGGTAGAGCTTCACATTTGGACGAGTGAAAAAAAAGGTGGTAGCGTGTATGTGTGTGTGTGTTTTTTGAGTGGAGTGGGGGTGCTTTGTGCTGTCAAAGCTGTGGAAGCTTGTTATGAAAAAAATGAAAACGCATATAACTATGCCAGCAGATAATGTCACTGTCTTTGTATGTAGGAATGGGTGTTTCAGCTCTGGCTAAAATACATGAATATGGTGCACAAAAGCGCCGAAGTGTAGACTGTAGGAATAATGTCCTCCAGTTGTCTATTATGTGTCCTTACCATAATAAGCAGGAAGAATAACAACAGTCACTCCAGTGCACTGAAAAAACACTGTCCATTAGTCTCCATATGTGTGTTCTCTGTACCAGACAAAGCTTTTGATTCTCTGATCATTGCTTTGATCTAAATCAAAGATGCAGATGAAAGACAGCAGACATTACCTCAAAGCTCACAAAGATCATTCCTATATTAAACAGACATGAGGCATATTACTGTGGTGACAGCATTATGGGAGGTAATGGTGAGGACTGAGTCTTATCTCACTGACCAAATTCCACAGAGAATTCACCATCTGAGATGCTATTTCACAACAAGACCTGGGTCAACCCATGTTTCTAAGCTTTGATTCAGCCTCTGTCTTATTTGACACAGACGGTAATACAACACCAGTCGAGTTTAAAGAAAAACAATAAAACATATGAAAATGAATTTATGGTAGTTTACTTACTGGCAACTAAAAGAACTGGCACAAATTGTATCGACTTGAATGTCACAACCATCTGTTACTGAGAGAGTGGGTAAATGGCGTAACAATTAGACACAGTCTGTGCACTACCATACTCGCACATAATAAAGTGCAGGTAACACAACACACAGAAAGGCACCGAGCAGATGTCCAGTGGGATTTTAGGATTTTCTCTTTAGTTTCAAAAACTCAACCACCAATCAGTGAATAAAGATGTTGACAAACATAGGAAATATTATCCACCTTATTTTCACCTGAGACTGAGATCAATAACAAGTCTTCCAATTACTGACACAATAGTTCATCTTCCTGTTCATAATCACCAGTTGAGATCACTGGGATAGAGCAGAACAAACAAGAGCAGCACCACTGCTTCTCAAAGGGAAAAAATAAACGACAATTTAACAGAACTTAAGCTTTTAGAAGAGTGTGCTCAAACACCAAGTCATGCAGCAGCAACACATATATCCCATATAAACAAACAGAACAAGCTGAACAAGCACATTCTTTTAATCAAAAAACCCATGCTTAACAGACAAAAGGTGGTAATATTTGACACCCAAATAACTACTGCAGAAACTTTTCTTTTGAAAGTGAAGTTGTGTTATGCTAAACATTATAATAGAACTGTTTGTCATAATTTATGCAACTGTCATTAAAATGGATTAACTGAGAATAAATAAGAAATCAATTTCACATCAGAAAAATTGATGTTCTAAATATATGAAACATAACTTAAATAGCAGGCAGCTAACTCACAATACATTACTTGACAGCTCTAAAAAAAGCTTCATAATGATTAACTTATAAACAAACAAACAATGACTATGTATTGTTTCCTAGAATGTACCTACTTGTTTTATGTTGATGTATTTATTTATTTGTTTTTTCAATCCTGTTTTTCCTGGATTGGAAATTTGTCATTTCCTCTGTGAGCCATGGAAACTACATAAACACACATGACAGCAAATATGCATGAGGCATCCTGCAGTGCAGTTTGTCCATGTGCCTTCCATTTATTATAGATGTTCTTTATATATGTGGGTGAATACCACAGTGTCATGTGACACACTAGGGTGCCAAATGAAAAAAGCAATAGCACAGGTGCCACCATAAATGCAGCTTTCCATGTATTTAACCGCATAGGTCGCTCACAAAGAGGATTCCCATCACCTAAATAAAACAGAAAACGAGTGTTGAGAACGTAATTGAGCTGCCATGTAAGCTTATCATCACTGTCAAAACACAATCAGGTGCTCCAAGTACCTAAGAGATGGCCATTTCTTCCCTTCTTTATGAAAATTAATCGTTTCACAGCCACAGTAAATGACATGCCAGATTTGTTTATGGGCTCAGAGTGAATTGATAGTGAAGAAAACAGGTACAGGGAGAACGGAGTGTGGCTACTGACCCATGCTAGACTCGCAGTGCATTTGCATTCATTAGTTCAATCAGGGAGCCTTCCTAACTCTCTCCATCATAAATGATAGATGACTGAGGAGGCGACTAGCCACTGAGATCACTGAGACTCACAGAATAGATATATTTTACTGATATAAATTATTCATGTCACTTTCATGCTGAAAAACAACAGCTGATTGGTTTTTAAGGAGTAGCTGGGATAAAGATTATGCAAATGTTGATCACCCATAATTGAGCATAATTGCATTGCATATGTTTGTGAAGCTCTTAACAGCCATTATTGCCTCCTCAAAATTTGTTCTAGCACACAAGAGGGGTGACTCACTCACAGGCACCTGTTTGAGGGACAAGAGAGAGGCGCAGCATTAATGTTGCGGACAGCGTTTTTCCTGCAGGCCCCTCCTGGAAGCAGCAGCCAGGTTAAACTTAGGGAAGAAAAAAAAATGACACTGGAGAGGATGTGAAGTGTTTGTGTTGACTTTTCCAGCTTCCTCAGAAAACAATAGGGATCATGAATGTTTCACAAGAGCCTAATTGGCGCTCTTTGATGTGCTACTGTGGTTGCTCTGGTCTTTCCGTCAGCTGTCACCCCCCTGCCCAAGGCTCTCTGACAGAGCGGGCTCCAGTCAGGCCATGCAGTTCAGCATAGGCAACAGTGTGACAGGCAGCAACTCAATTACTATGATACCAGTCATAATCAACGGGGCTGCAGGGAATATCGGCATCTGCTCAGCACAGGCGGACGAGGCATCACTGTCAATGCACAATATTCCACACAGATCATAGCAATTACACCAAATGTTTGAGTTATTCGGCTCATTCGTGGTGGTTTGAGAGGGAATGACTGCAAACTACTGTGTGACATTACTCTATATTTACATGGGGTAATGTCACACAAACGTCACACCTGGAGAAAACTCGAGTACTAGGGAAGGTTTTTATTTGCTCACCCACCAGATTTGTGGAATGACCACGCCTGACCAAAAAATCAAAACAATAATACCACTAGGCTGTCACTTGCTTCAGCCTCACTGCCTCAGTTACAGTGTAATCAATAGTCTTAATATAGAACTGAATAATGATACAAAGCCCAGGCTGGCTATCCCTCAGCACAAAGGTAGAGACATGGCCTGAGGTGCCAAAACACTGAGGAAAACACAGCACCAATCAATCTCTGTGCTTCCACATCAGGCATGGCTGATTATCCCTGCTGCACTAATGCTCGTGCATGAGCAAAATAATGAGATAAGAGTTAACAAGGTCATACATTTCAACAAAGTCACATGCTACATGTATCTGCCAGATGCACATGCAAAATGAAAACACAAGCTTCATACAAAAAAAAGGAAAAAAAAAAAATGAATCATCGAATTTTCCACACAATGAAACATTTCTCCCATTGAAAATGCTAATAAGCCTTTCTTTGAAGTGTCCTTATTTGCATTACAAACATTGCTTGCAAAGTCTTACAAAAAGAGTGAGGAAGCAAGAGAAAAATTCAACCTTCTGTTCTCCATCCATCAGAGATGTTCAGCAGCCGCAAACGGTGTTTGCCGAAACGTGCCATGCAAGATAGCTGCTACAAAAACGCTGCATTACAGTCAGACTTCACCTTTTCATACAGTGTCACATTCAGATGCTGGTTGTGATGATGAAAAGACAGATCCCCTGAGGAATATGTTTCTGTGGTTCTACAAAAGATAAAAGTAATCCCAACAGAACAACCATACATATTCAAAAAGTCCTTCTGTTGGCTTTGTTGAGCTGTGTGGTATATCCAGCAGATCTCAACCTCACAGAACCACCAGGAGTTCACAAAACAATCAGTGTTTTACAATATGTTTAACTCACTGTGAACAAGGAAGTCTTCAGCATAATACAGACTTGGCAAGGTAGATGGAAGAGGAACGGGTCCCAAGACAAAATGAATTCAAACTGCTGCCTAACTAGGCTATCTACAAGCCTGAGGAGATTTATGATTATATCGTTAGGGTATGCTGCATACATCGGATACACGTAGTCTGTCCGCAGTGCTTCTGCAGTAAGAGGTATAAGAGATAAAAATGCGGGCTTCATGCCACAGTGGATCACCGTGCTGAAAAGCTTCACTGTTTAACCCACACTAATGTTCAGTCTTAGCTCCTTCGATTGGACAATACGCCTGATAATCAAAAGAGGTACAGCACACTTTGCAAACAACAAGGGGCAGTGAGGGGTGGGGGATGGGCTTTGGGGTGGGGGCATTGTGTGGATTTTTGTAACAGTGTGTAACAATGTTAAGGGGGAGCAGCACATTTGGAACACTATGTCTCCTCTTTGCCAAAATATTCTTGCCAAAATTAATATGAGAGGTTTGAACACAAGCCTGCATTTTGATCATGATTTCTTTCAACATCAATCCTTTGTACAACAGACAACCTGTTAAGTATTTACAATGGTGCAGCTGCTTTTGCTGAATGGAAAAAAAAGCGATTCAGAGTTCATATGTCCATATGAAAGAGAATTACTCACTTTCTAGAATGTCAAGACATAAAGCAGAAAAATGATCTGTCAGGAGAGGCTCACATTCTCTTTCAATCAGAGATGAAGACATAACATTTTGGAGGTGGTGCAGAGAGGTCAGCCCTGACCACCTGTCGCAGCCAAGCAGGCAGCTAATGAAAGTTCAAGTCAATTCCCCTACACCTGTCTGCAGGGGCACTAACACTACGATCCATAAAACAAAAACTAACTATAGGTTAAACTAATCAATAATTTACTCTAACCAAGGTCTGTGTAGGAAAAAAATAAAGAAAACATTTAAAGAATAACCAAGGACAACTAATAAGAGGAGGCACTTCCAAGCAGTGACTCTGGAATAATATCTGTGTGATGTCGGCTTTACACTGACAGGAGCTGTCAGATCACTGTGACACTGAAGCACCCTTAAAGCTCACACAAGTACACTCATATTCTTGGAGACACATTCAGTGGAATCATGCTAGTTTGGATATTGAATGATTTTTTTAAGGCTTTCTCTAAAGTGCTGCTACTAAGGGCTTTCTCATGCATTTATAATCCAATGGCCCTTCAATGATTCAGCGAGCAGTGTGGGAAGAGGCAGCCAAGAGCTCAAGCTCTTTGGGCCTTTTTAAAATTTTAGTAAACCAAAGCAGCAGTTGGAGCATCGAGGTCTTGGCAGTTACAGTCTTCACCTCTTCAGCCTGATCTCTCAAAGAAGTCGCTGTATCAGAAGTCATTCAAATCGCTGATAAGCGAGCAAGACATAGATGCCTGGGTGGAATATGTGAGTTTACCAACTGCTGAGTATGTGTAAGTGTATGTGCATGTGAAAGTTCACATGTATCTGTACGTGTACTTGAATATGCATGTGCATGTGCATGTGCATGTGCATGTGTATGTGTATGTGTATGTGTATGTGGCTAGCCTTGTAGCACTACAAGAAAAAGACAGTCACATAACATTTTTCATGATAAGAAAATCAAAAGATAATTTAATAAATCATGATTCAGAGCTTCCTGACAGCCAAAGACATGCAGTGTGGCTCATCTTTTGATCACTCTGTCAACTGTTTCAAAGTTGCTTTGCTTGACTGATATATTAATTAATTGCGGTGGACATTTCAGGGTTCACATATTTCTTCATTGCTTAATTTAGTAACAAGTGCTGCCTTTGAAAAAAAAGGTTAGAGCTGATTAAAGGACTTCTGAAAAATGAGGTATAATCAATTGGCTGTTTTCTGAGATTGCTTGTTTTTCTAAGTGGGCTAAGTTTCATACAGTTTAAAATGCCAAGGCTGCTCAAGTAATGTAATTAAATGGAAATAGTTTGAGTGTATTTTCCATTCTGTTGAGTGGGGCAGAGTGTACTGGGACATAGTACTTCTCAGAGAAGCCACCCGCATGTTCAGGAGAATAAGGCAGATACATATAACAAGAAATGAAAACTGATCGGAAATGGTCCATTGCAGGACATTTTGTATTGCACTGCTAAAATAATGGAAGCTGAGGGTCAATTAATCAGGCACTTGTTTACCATTCTCAAGGCTCTCTGTGTTCATTAGTCTGCCGAAGCTGCGCTCTATGGGGCTGCAGACAAGCACAGGAGAGGAGATCCATCTACACGCCGCGGGTGACATCCAGAGATTTACGAGCCAGCGCGTAGCACACGCCACATTTCCCATCCCCATAAGACAATAAACGCTTCATTATCATTTTAAATTGTTCCTTTTGTTTCTGGTAAGGAACAGCAGCAGCAGCATAACTGTGGCTCCATAACACCTTCAACACCACTGTCAAGTAGCCAGCTATACCAGCTGTGGGATCTCTGAATATAATGGACAGGATGTATATTCATGTGGAATTTCTCATGAAGAGCTGGAAGGAAAAATCCAGCGGAGCAACAAAATGTCTGATTTATATGTAACTAGATAATTTGTATTTTTGCCATGATTCAGAAAACTATTGCATTGTCCATGTCTCTGAATAAGTGAAGAAACATTATTATTATTACAGCCTGCAGAGTGAACAAAAAAACACGCATAAAGTGACCAAAAACGCAGAGATAAAAAAAAAACAAAACCACAAAATCTTTGGAAATCTAAACAATTGTAGAAAGAGGCATGTAATGAATAAAGAGCGCAATGAATCGTGCAGGACTTGAATGGATGTTCCTTTTCTTAAGAGCAGAAGAGGAAATGTTCCTTTCTTGTCAGCGGGCCAGCTGCATTGATGATCATTTTCCACAGCCCATTTCCCCACTTAGTCATCTGAACAGCACAAAGGAGCAGCAGAAGGTGTGAATTATCAAAGAGAAGTACAGAGGTGCAGTGAGACAGGGACAGCCTGAACAGCTACCTCACACTTAAGTAAGTCTTCCTGTTTGTCTTGCAGAACAGGACATTTTCCTCTGACTAAATAGAGTTCAGTGTGGGCTAAAGTCTGTGTGTGAATAATGAATAATTCAGGTTGGAGGTGAGTGGGATCAGTTCCTAGTATGCAGGGGGAGATTAGCCACTGGTGGCCCCTGACAGATGGAGGCCTTACAGCCCAATGCAACACAGTCCCTAGAGAATATCAGGTGTCACCTCATTACACACTTCATAGACTTTTTCAGCTTCCATTGTTACCCTCTCTGATTGGGATAGCCAGGACAACTCCAAAACAACCTACAAACATTGCTTTTGTAGACCAGTGAAGTTATCAGAAGGCATTTTACTTTTTTGGGTAAGATTTTTTTTGTTCCATCAACTTTCTTGAATAAAGATATGGTCATTTTCTTTTTTGTTTTTGTGGAAAATAAAGGCTGACTAATAAATAAGTGTTTTTTTCCCTGATGTCAACACGGCTCTGCTCAGTTTTCACAGGACTGCAGTGAATATAGGTTTGTATTTTGAAGGGCTTGGCTTTTCATCTGCTATTAAATGGGCTGCCTTTTCCTCAAAGAACAGTGGGTGAAATTGTCTAGTTTTTCAATATCAAATGTTAAGGAGATTCATCAAATATAAACTGATGAAATAGTTATTTGAAATAAAATACTGATGAGTTTGCAAACTCTTTTTCTGCCTATCATTATCATCACTACGTCCTCCCCTTTGCACAGCTTCAGGCTACATTTGCTATGGCCTGGTAACCTAGAAAAGACAAATCTAAATGTAACGGACTGATAGATTATCAGATGTTAATTTGTCACTACTGACTTTAATATTACAGAGGTTAGTGTCCTTGAAATTTATAACCAAACTTCTTCTTATTTTTCCCAAACTCTGCTGATATTTCTAGATTTTATCATCATCATCATGTTAATTTAATTCAGAATTTAGTCATTAACTTCACTGTAGAGCTAACTGGTGAAACCTACTGTGGGTGTGTGCTGAAGAGCAACAGCGGCTGCAGCACAGCTACACAAACTGACTGCACTGAACCCCGTTAGTATGACTTCAAAAACTAGGACATTAAAATCCAGGCTGAAAACACCAAGATTTATTCTTTTAGTCTTTAACTATGGGACTAATTATTTCCGTACAACAGATGCATTTACTTTAGTATTATAATGTTTATTTCAAGATCTTTGTTGCAGTTATTTTGCACATGTTCCACTTCTACTGATGCTCAACTGAATGTTCTGCTTGTGTGTCTCCTGGACTTGGGTTGTGTTTCTCAGAAACACCTCAGAAAAGACCAATGTAGTGGTCACTGGCTGTTTCATGATGCCAGGTTTAAACAAATCAAAGAGAGCACTAATCAATCTGGAGTCTTGCCTGGTAATTGATACCGACTGCCATAAATGATCAGTTAGATAGCAGATCTGTTAAGTGTCACTTTAACTTCCACGTTAATTTAATAATTTGAATTAATTTAGATAATAACTTCAGTGGTATAAGAACTTCTGAGTGTTCAATAACCAATGTGACTGGCTGTCTGTGTTAAACCAAGAGACTGGATGTGCGACAAGTGAGAATTAGCTCACCTTGGCAGAAAAACATCTCCTGGAGAGACACTCTAGAGGGGCTCCAGCTAAAGTGAAAAGGACACTCTGCTTCATGATCTTATCACTATAAATGGGACACATCTGATGTGCATAAAGATGCACTAAGAAACTAAACTGTGTGATCTGGCTGAAGACTAATCCTGATTCTTTAATTGTAGTTTAGTGTATAGTACCCCAACATCCAGCAGGCATTACAGGGCCAGGTTGATCTAAAATGAGGGTCACACAACTGGAAATGAACTCATTCATTTCCAAGGTTATGTGTTATGACTAAGATAAGACAGAAAGCGTATCCCCATGTAGACAAACATACATGCACACAACCAAACATACAATGTGCAGACTGTTGATATGCACATTTTAATGGCTCTATCTTAGGCCCTGTTCACACTTGGTATTAACATGCATCTTGGGTGTCCGATCACAGGCAGACAACTTGAAGTACGTCAGTTCACACCTGACATTAGAATGCGTCTCCAAATGTGTCCCAAGTGACCATTTGTGATCGGATCCCACTTCCTCGCTTTTTATGCAAATAAACACATACATCATTTCTGTTTGCAAAGACCAAATGTGTTGTTGTTGTTTTTAACCAGCAGGAGGACACAATGCACTTCCTTGTCTGCCAAAAATAACCACCTCTGAGTGTGGTCTGAGTGATCAAATCTCCTCAGTGCATCCTGTGCTCGGAGCTGTTCACTTGTGATCGGCTCACCCAAAAACACATGTCAATGCCAGGTCTGAGCACGGTCACAATACCACATAACCAGACAGGCTATTTAATTTTTTATTCTATGCACTGAAAGATTTCAATTTTGCATGTGGAATAGTAGAAATTCTATTTCAGGATTCCATCAAATACTGGCAGATCTACAGTCTGGCTGTGGCACAGACAGACTCATGTAAAATCTGCTCACATGTACAGCCTCACCCGTCCACATGAACAGCTGCCTACTAATACTCTCTGAAGCCATGGCTGAAAACAATATGAGAACACGCTCTAAAGGGTCTGGAGGAGACTTACAATAATATGGCGGGTACTTCTAGGTATCAAAACGTGATTAAAATTGAGTACCATGATCTAGTGTATTTTATACCTGACATTTACATAAACACATGTGTGCTCATGTGGGAGGAAAATAGGGAACAGAGATGAAACGTGCAAACTCCACACAGACAGGACCAGAATTGAGATTCATTGAAGGTCCCCTGTAAGACACCAGTGAGTGCTGCCTCCCATGTTCATGAGTCTAATTGTAGCTTAAACTGATAGGCAGAACAATAGAGAACAGCTATTGTATCAAAGTTCCTTGTAGCAACATCCTGTGAGGAAAAATACACAAATGATTTACTCACTTGTTACAAACACCGTGATAGCTTCAGGTCTTTTCCAATTCCAATGGAAATCAGCCACTTCAACAAGCTTATAAAGCCACTGGCAGCTCTTAATTGCTCCAGGTTTGTTTCATCTAGGCCTCTTTTTGCCTCTTCCAACTTTCCTGATGGAAACTGAACAACCTGAATTAATTTATCATCTAGCATGGCTTCAAGTGTTTGATGTGTTGCTGGGTGGGTTAGGGTTAGTAAGAAGGAGACATTAAAGAAAAAAGTCTGATCCTAATAGAACTGATGTCGCGACAGAGCTCAGTTTAAGGGCACGGCAAGGGCAGAAATCCTCAGATGCAAATTCATTACGCCTTCTATATAAACATGGCATTAATCAGAGCCATATTATAAAACTAATAGAAATCCTTTTAACAGTCTCATCATTAGAAAGTTAATGAAAGTTATGCACAAGAAAAGAGAAGGAAACCGCATCCATCCCCAGGCCTCGGTAATTCTCTCTCTGAACCTAGCAGTAAACTGTAAATGACCTCAGAAGGATGACAGCGGGTCAGCTGAGAACAATACGGTTGCTGTGTTTACCTGTCTGTCTTTTTCTGCCGTGTCAAGCTGTGAGCTGCCACCGGAGGCCTGACTGACGAAGACCCTGCAGGGTGGAGGGGGGGGGGGGGGGGCTTGGTTGAGCGATGGATGCCCTATCCATCATGGCGGCCCTTTCTGGTGGGCTAAGGAGCCGACATGTGGTGGTGAGGGAGAGGTGGTCAGTGAGGAGTCAGCACTCTTTGACTACTCCAGATCCATCATTCAGACAACAGCAGCAGAGAATCTGTCTGTGAGGTGACAGCCAGCAGAATGGCTCCGTCCACTCTGGGCAAAGAGCAATGTGCTGACCGGGAGAAAAAGGTTGTAAAAGGGCCGGTCAAGATGGTATCATTTGGAGGATTTGGGGAATCAACACTATCACAGAGGGTTTTGGTGCACAAACCTCTTATGTCCGATAGCAAGAAAGAGCCAGCTTAGGAGATATGGGTCATGGGTAAAGAAGCATCTATTACAACAATAAACTAAAAAGAAGATGATCAAATTGTAGCTCAGAAATGGGAAAGAGCTCTAATGAAAGATAAAAGAGTATACTGACATTTAGATGATCAAGATGGTACTGATATTACTTTTAATTCAGTTTAACCCAGCTCATGCAGGCAAGACATTGGTGACTCACAGTATAAAACAGGATACTCAATAGGGTCTTGATTCATCCGAAAACATAATGCAACAAACCTACAGAGAAAGACTGTGCCACATACAGGTGAGGAAAAAAGATCAATGTAGAGAGATGGATAGAGAGAGGAGAGAGAAGAAAGAGAGGAGAGGGAGGCAGAGGACACATGCAAAGAAAGTTCACATGCATGAGAGAGTTCACAGTGGGCACCAACCTCCTGTAGATGTGAAGAATTAGAGTCATAGGGAAAAATCAGCAGGGGCACAAATGCTGTTCTTGCTGTATAATACATCACCACTTGGTAAAAGACAAAAAAAAAAGAAAATGTTCGTTCTTGCCAGTTCAGGTAGAGCATGACAACTCAAGTCATATAGTTGCTGTGCTGCAGATCAGTAAAGAAATAATGCTACTCCAGCAGTCACAGCTGGCATTTTACAAAGACACTTTGGGGGTGAAATAAGAACCTCTTAAGACATTTAAAAACAGTTGTCTTTCAGTCATCATTACTTGTCAGGAGCTATGTCTTGTCATCAGCTATTTACAGAGTAATCTGCAAGCATCCAATCTCTACAAACTGATGTTGTTGGTGACCCTGCAGAGCTTTGACAGCACACTCTGTCTTTTTAACTGCACTGCCTGTTTGGCTGTGGAGGTGGATTTGTTCCCAACATTCAGGGAATGCTAAACACACCAAAACTCTAAGGTCAAGTCACAGAGAAGACCCATTAGGACATGAGCTAGTTAATCTCTGGCACTCTGCCCCTCAGCCCTGACCTCCATCGGCAGGATGCTTCTGATAAGGCTAGTTTAGGGGCACTCGACACATTGTTAAGGCAGGGAGCAGGGAAAGGAAACAGCTATATTGAGACTTTGAGTTTTGCAGGAGCAGCTGCACAAGAGGCAGATATAGAAGCCTGCAGTCATCAGAGGAGAAAGGTAGAGGAAAATGGAGAATGAAATCATTTTTATGCACATGACGCAAGGGGTTCTAGCATTCATGAACAGAGATTACCTTATGTTCTGTCATTGTGGAGTGATAGTGGGAAAGATGTGCCTTCATTTTTCAGTGCAGAGAACAGGCAGGGATGAGACAGCCACTGGCATGCTGCTTGTGTTTTGCAGACACAAGATACAGGCCGTGCACTGCACCCTTTGACAAAATGAATCACCAAATCCCCCCAAACACTTTTGCATCCAATACAGACAAACATGGCTGGATGCCAAGTTCACAAATCCAGTTTAAATAATGCATGTTGTTTCTCACACACACACACACACACACACACACACACACACACACACACACACACACTAAATGCACTGCCTTTGTGTCTGGAAAACCTACTTTATGAAACAGGGTGAGAGCAGGCTGAGGGAGTGTCGAGATGAAAATGTCAGTCATATTTTACCATTTAATTTTCACATGAATCACAGGGTGGAGCTGTGTGTGCATGTGTGCTTGAATATGTTTGACTGCAAGTGCGCATGCGCACGTGTGTGTGTGTGTGTGTGTGTATGTGTAATCTGAACCACAGGATTAGCTTAATCTAAATCAACAGATCCAATCATGCTGCAGGTATCATTTAGCAATGAGGGCATTGTACCTTTCCGATGTGAAATCGTCTGTTGATTGGTGCCAACTTGCTCACATAAGTTTCAAACCAACTCTCAATAAACTGCAAAGGCACAGATACGCTGCTACTGTTACTGTGTTTTTTCCACATCTGAACAAAAGATTTTTGGCTTTGCACATCAGAGATGAATCACATCAGACTTTGACAATCATTAACTGACTAACCATTAAAGGAGAGACAGTCTCTACCAGTTG
This sequence comes from Trachinotus anak, assembly GCF_046630095.1. NCBI lineage: Eukaryota > Metazoa > Chordata > Actinopteri > Carangiformes > Carangidae > Trachinotus > Trachinotus anak. Next base: position 18,424,075 of record NW_027273858.1, on the reverse strand, counting down.
TGGCTCACAGGACAATTGAAACTCAGACTTTTACTCCATATTAACACATCATGCACTGCACAGTGACTGGCATCTGTGTTATATTTGTACATGTTATATGAACATTAAGATGTATTGAGGATGTAGTATTTAAGCACCAGAAAAGGAAGTAAATGCTCAAATGCCAACATTCCTACTTAAATTGCCAGATTTTTGATTGAAGTGTTAACGGACACTGTCCCATACTGTAACACATTTGAAGATGGAGGAAAAGTAATAAAAAAAATAAAATAAAATAAAAAGAATTGAGCCAAATTCAACTTGGCAGCTAATTTAGCTAGTATATATGCAAATTAACTAAATTACTTTGTTAAACCCACTGACTGTTGCAGGAAAGATATATTGTGGTAATGCTTCAATAAAACATGTTTTGTTTGGTATTGAGTTTGACAGCACATTATTGCATCAGTTCCTGTTACAGATCTGTAGTTAATTTCTTGGATGCTAAGTGTGGAGATTAGCACAACGTATGATTACATTTAAAAGTATCAACTCATAGCATGGAGTTGGGACAGACTCATTGTCTTCTTAAACTATGGTTGTAGCCTTTTGTTCTCTTTTTCAAACAAGCAACTGAGACGAAGAAGAGAACCTGAGGCTAAACCTGAAAATAAATGAGTTGAATCCCACTAATTGAGCAGTAATCGTGATGTGCCGTTTGTTTCTGTTGAAGAAACATCATTTGCTGATAAACATTTTTCTAATCACAGCTGCTGCAGGCACTGCTTCGCTGTTTAGTGCCAAGGTGACCCGAACAAAACACGAAATAATGTGACATGAAATAGGGACTCTGCCAGGAGCAAATGGCCCGTCACGCTTCCTCAATATGAGGAAATGATGAGTACTATTTTGCAAATAAATCTGGCACCACTACTATTAAAAACATGGAAAACAATCAATAGCATTCCCACAATGCATTTGTGTCATTGCTAACTAGCAACTCTGGTCTCTGAATAGATGAGCAGATGCAAGCAGTTTCCCGTAGAGGTGATTATGAGGTGAGCAAAACTCATAAAACTTGTCTTGACAACCTAATTGATCACTGCTGGGGGCATAATAAATGCTCTACACAAACTCAGAAGTATATCAAGGGACCTTTGCATTAAAGCTTAATTTAATTACAAAGCAAAGTCAAATTAGACCTGAAAAGTAACCCATCTTAAATCAGTCTCTCAAGTCTTACTTTTACACATGGTCATACAAGTTGATCTCTGTGGCTCAAAATCAATTTATTTGACTCCTCAGGAAGCAAGCTGAGTCAACTCATTAAAACAGATTTCTAACACAACAAAGGCAAGAACATTTAAAGATGTTGTTACTTCACAGTAACCTTTACTGCAATCTGCTGTTCAGCCTCTCAGCACATCTGCACAACCACCATTCAGACCCAGTCCCCACCTATCCACCTGTTGTGAATGCACTAATGGTTTTATTCAGTGTGAGTGAAGGGGAGATTATTGGCCAGATTTCTGTCTATAAAAGCCAGAGGAAAAGCTAGTCAGAACTCAGTCATCAGACGTCTCATTTACAAAAGTGATCTGGGCCTCCAGGTCCCCAGGCTCTGAGCAGTCACAGCTTTGGTAGAAACCAAATGAGAAATGTCATTAAGTGGGTCTCATCATCAAGTGATGCCATTCTCTCTCCCTACCACGTGCACACACATGCACGCGCGCACACACACACACAAGAAACATACACACATATACATGCACACTCACAGGCATCCATAGACTTTACTGCCCCTAACAGGATGCACTTCGACAGACAGTAATGAAAGTGTCTCATTCGCAATTCCAATCAAAAGCTCATCAATCACAACTTGCATCTAAAAAAGCCTCACGCACTCCCTGGCTCTTGGAGAGAAAGGTGAAAGGAGAGAGACTCGGTGCAAATCTGTGCTAAGTTAAATCATTTGCTATCAAACACAAACCGGCTGCCAGGATAAAGTCAGTGCTTCACAGAACAACTACAGTTTACTAAACCTCATCATAGCAGTCTTTGGAATAAAGCTGTTTAGGCAACAGCAGATCAAGGCAGATGATTGGATCAGGAAGACAGAAAGGAAATGAGCATACAAATTATATATGCATACATTTCTAATAAACTTTCAGTTCTAGTTGATTCGTGGTGCTAAAGCACCGAAACAAAGACATTAAAAGTACATAGACTGATGAAATGCAGTCATAAGGAACAATACTTTGCAGGTGAGAAAAAGTACTGTGCAGGTGAGGAAAAAAGCACAAGCAGCTAATGCCAAAATAAACAAACAAAAATAAACTAACCTATATTAAAATGATGAGATAAGATCCAATTGCAGAAAACTAAACATAGAAACAGCATAGAAGAAAATACTACATAAAAAAAATTCTAAATAAGACCCATGAAATAAATATAATATAAAATATGATATATGTAAAATATATCAAAATAGCCCTATTAAAGGGCTGCATTATATTGAGAGGTGTTATACTGTGGGGAAAAACCTGACAATATAATGCAACCCACTAAACACCACATTAATAATAACAAACATATAACTGACTTTACACATTTCCCACAATGCCACCAAAGCCTGAACATTATGAGCTCCGTAAACTGAGATAAAATATGATGACTGGGCTGGTGTATTGAACTACATTTGGCTGTACAAGTGTAACTGATAAAGGGGCCACTGATTGTGCAACATGTATGGATAGTAAATTCAGTCAAAAGCTAATAGGGAATCCTTCTGCATGCATGATTTCTGATTTCAATTTATCTAGCAGAGGGCAGAATATTTAGCTGATGAGAAACTTCGTGACTACTGCTGCTCAAAGTGGCTGTTATAACAATTACTATCGCTAAAGCTCCAATCTGAAGGAGATGAGATGGAGAAGGAGGCAAACTCAGGCAAAGGTCTGCAATAATGGTTTAGACAAGAGTACTGTATGACTCTTTCTGCCCCTCTTACTCCAAACATGTGAAAACACATTGTGGGCCGCGCTGTCTCCATTCTGACTTCTGTTCTTTTACAATGGAAATGGAAAAAAAAAAAAAAAAGTAAAAAAGGAATTGAGAAGTCTACTCACCCACTCACACTGAGCTGGATAGAGAGAGAGGATAATGTGTTTTTGCTTTGAAACCTCAGGAGTCAGAAACAAACATCATCCATAAGTAACACAATTATTCTACGAACTCAGGAACTGCCCCTGAACTCTGAAGCCAAATAAACTCCATACTGATAAATTCCTTTGTGAGAAAACCTGACAGAAGAGCAACCTGCGATTGTAAGGGCCAAGGTCTGCCTCATATATCACGGGTAACTCTGGACACATCAGAGTTACAAGGTTGTATGCCTCCGCCACTCACACTAGCTTCAGGTTATATCCCTGTTTATCAAAAGTCACATAAAATATTGACCATTTCTGTGAAACTGTCATAACTGTTGTGCGAATTCTTGAGTTATGGCTAAAAATGTAGGTTGTGTAGTCATAGTGACCTTGATATCTGACCTTTGACCACCAAAATCCAATTGGTTTATCCTTGAGTCCTTGAATGACTGCCAAATTTGAGGGGATTTCCTTGAGTTCCAGAGATATTGCACAACACATTTACGAGAATGGGATGGACAGACAACCCGAAAACAATACCTCAGGCCCTGGCTGTCGCCGACACATAAGGAATTACTTTATTATTATTAAAAATAATTTTAAAAACATAAAAATACAATTTATAAAAATATATATATATATAATTTTTTACATTGTAATTTGTTCAGGCACTATTTATGGCTACCATTGCCTAAATAAGATAGATGCAGATCTTGTAATAAGCTAGAAACAAATTTTACTATGTCTTACTGTATGTATGAGCTAGACATAGGCCACTGACTTTTTTTGTTTTCCACACCGTGCTTACTGAGGCCTCCATAATGTAGGCTCATGCAGGCGTATCAAGGCTAAAAGGTTTAAGGCATCAAAGTCTTACTGTAAAACCTTTTAACTTACTTTCTCCAGCACAGGAGTAAAGAAATTATATTAGAGAGGATGCAAAGGTGGGAGGACAGGGAGAGGAGGGGAATGGCAGCGGGTACTACACTTGTGAGGGATAAGGTCAGTGGCAGAAATACCCACACTGAGTCTCTAGGGAATACTGCAGAAACATTCAAATCCTCAAATCACAAATAAACACCTCTCTAGGGAAGTAGGGCTTTTTTTCCCCCTTTTTTCCATCTCATTGCATTCAGTAGGCCTCCACCCATGGTTATTATTCACTGCTCATTATCACTGCTCTGATTAATAAGAGCAATTTCAGGGTCCCCTGGTATTAGAGGGGAAAAAAGGAGTGGTGTGTTTTCTGTTATAAACACAGTGAGTGTGCTACTTAGAATAGAAAGAGGGAGGGAAAGCAGCAGGTGATATTTGCCTAAGCTGCTTATCCAAGTGCCTCCAGCTTAAGGGGGCGAGGATTTCACAATAATTTCTCAATAAATAAAAAAAAATATCTCCATGGTCAAGAACTGGTTGAGAACAACCTGTACTTGACAATAAATTCAACCAGGTATGAAATCTTTCACTCAGGCATAAGATGCTTCACAGAATGGCGACATTCCCTCACATGGCCCCAGAGTGCAGCAACTAAATTTTACAGACGCACGAGGGCAACTATCAAATGTGTCCCCTTTTTTCTCAATAATTAATTATCAGAAGGGAGAGAATCAGGTTGCATGTCTGTGAAAAAGTGTGTGAAAGACAGTTGGAGCTTCAGTATCACAACAACATAACAGCACCTGCTATTCAGTGCACACAGCCCTCTCTATTGTCAATACTCTCCAACACTCTCTCCATCACATAGTCCTGTGGTGACCAAAAAAAAAAAAAAAAAGAAACAACTCTCCTGCACTCTCCTGTGCAGGGCAGTTCAGGTCAGTAGTCAGCAGCAGATGATGCCATGAAACAGGCAAAGACCAAATGTTATTCTTCCCAACAGGGCTGGCTCACACAGTTTATGTAGCAGTGGGCTATACTGTTCCAACTGTGGCCAAGCAGTCATGTGGGAAATTAGGTTTTCTGACTTGGCTTTTGCACACACAAAGCACCTTTTAAAACAATAATCAATAATAATAATCAATAGTAATCAATCATAGAAAGCATACAACACACAGGAACATAGGTAGATAATGATATGAAGAAGAGAAGAGAGCAGCAGAAGAGACGGGGACAACAATAACGTTTAGACTGCAGATAAATCGAATTTACAGCTGTGACTCTTAAAGTTTTGTTACTATTTTACCAGCTGCAACAGTGTGGCTGGTATTGTTTTCACCTTGTGAGAGAGAGAGAGAGAGAGAGAGAGAGAGAGAGAGAGAGAGAGAGAGAGAGAGAGAGAGAGAGAGAGAGAGAGAGTGTGTGTGTGTGTGTGTGTGTGTGTGTGTGTGTGTGTGTGTGTGTGTTCGTGCGTGTCATCATGGCAAACTGTGGTCCTGGAGACCCCTACCCCTAACAGAGTACTGAGTATTCATGTAATATTGTATTAATAATGCAGTAATGAAAACTCATGGGTTGGAGCATCAACACGCTGACAGGCGTTGTGGTTTGTGTGATCCCATCACAAGATGGTCAAGTGCTGCTCTTAAATGGTGTGCCTGAATGTAACCTGGAGAACTGAAACCTTACTTAGATTTAACAAATATCTTATAAAAGTAAAAATAAATAAATAAATAAAAATAAATAAATAAATAAAATGAAAATAAAAAAAATTCACAAATAGCCAGATGAAAATCCCATAGCACATGTATTTTTAAATTGTGCGTCTCTGGATTTTTTCCTGCACCTTGAAGTAGAATGGGGATTGGTTAAGATAGCGTGAATTAAATGTGTAGTGTAGAGGGTACTGAGAGACAAAGTGCAATAGTGATGAAAGCATCACAAAGATGCAAAGACTCCCATACAAGTCCCTCACAGACCTTGGTGTTTCAAAGACATCGACACAATTCATTTTCTCCACAGCCTCATTCTTGTAGCTTGATGTAGTGACAAAAGCAGCAATGCTCACACTGCCCTTGTTTAAGGCAGCGTTTGATTTTTCTTATAGGCATTTGCGAGGTGTAAAAAGAAAACTTGCTGTGAAGTCACCTTCAAAGAAATGCCCCAGTGCCAAGGAATTACAAAGCTAAAATAGTTTCTCAGGGAGGAGGCAGTGATTCTATTATTCTTTAAAATGCAGCGCAATGGCTTTTATGAGAGTGTGGAAAAGCCATTTGAGAAGCAGGTCAGGGAAGTGAGCAGCTTGGCCCTGAGCACATTGTGTCTTATCCTTCTCCATTTCCACCACCTTGTCCCTGAATAATGGGCAGACCTCGTCGCTGCCCCCGGAGGCTAATGGCTTCTCATGGAGGAGAAATCAACACAGAAATACCTCCACGGGTAATCCGCCTCTTTAACCAGCAACATGCCACGTGTCCAATCCTACTGTGTTCAAAATAGCATCAGAGAAATAAGCAATTCCACCCCTCTGGGATATTGCCTTAATATGCTCCATGAGAGCTGCTGATGAAAAATATATAATCTTCACGGCAATCTACCAGAAATATTGCCAGCTGAAAACCTCTTCCTATTTGTGATGATATCCTGTGCCCGCCAATGATGGCCAGTTATGTAATTTTAAAAGTGATGCAGATGAAAACTGAGTTGAAAATTTCAATGAATTACGAAGGCGAGACATGAAGTGCCAGACTGAACCGAGTCAGCGAACTTAAAACCCACTATAGTGACAAATACGAAGTTGGCCTTTGTTCACACTGCGATGAAAGGCAAGACAACAAATTCCATTAAAATTGTAAAGAGGCTTGTTAACTCAGAGTGGCCACTAAACTGAACTGGGTGAGTAATGTGCAATATGGAACTGAGAGGAACACACATCTGAAACACTTGTGCATAAATAATTTCACATAGAAAACTTCTGAAACAAAATGGAAATGCAACAGGAGTTTTTAAATCACATGGGCCCTGCATTTGTATCTTCCAGTTAATAATAGAGCACACACACACACACACACACACACACACACACACACACACACACACACACACACACACACACACACACACACACACACACACACACACACGTATGCATGCAGATACAAATAAATATAAAGCTAACATGAATACTGTCTAAATGAGTATATAACCCTGCTTCAGGCACATTCATGATGAATTATTGAATCACTCACGAGAGCTGTTGGTAAAACTCTTCCTCATGCAGCACAGTTGTGCAGTTGTGTGTATACGTGTGTGAACCACCCAATTCGATCTACCCAATTGGTTATAACAGCAGCTTCATTTTGAATTAATAAATTAACATTAAAACTACAGTGTTCTGCTTAAGGCCACACCTACCGCTGGAGGTAAAATGTTTAATTTCAGGAATTAATGAAAGGTCAACAACATCTCATTAACAGTTGATGAATATCACATGCAATCAACACAGAAAAAACAGATACACACTTCCAGTGCACCACTGTGACTGAACACACTGACTTTACTGCGCACACTTCACATTAATCCCCACATGTTGGTGGTGTACCTTGATACACTGGTACTTCAATTTAAATAGATACTGCATCATCTAAAAGAGAGAGAGAAAATGTACAATAACAATAAATGTCAACAACAATTATCTGTAACAACAGGCTGTAGTTGATTCATCATCCTGACCAGCTTCAAAGGTCTCTACGCTGGAGACCTTTTACGTAGGAAGGCGAACTTGTTGATGAGACATTATTCCTTTAATTCCACTTAGAAAGTGCTTGAAACGTATAATCAAGCCATCCACCATCTGTCAGTCCAGACTGAGGCTCTCTGTTAATACATGAAAGAAATCCATTTGATGTCAGTTCTGTGTATGTAAAGCCAGAGCAATAAAATGGTGAGAAAACAACCAACAGATATTTCCAACAGAGCACGGTTGATAAGCATGTCTGGAGAGGCACGGACTGCTATTTTGCACTGGGACGTTTCAGCTTGGTGTGCTTGTTTCTTTTATATATACACACACACACAGGATTGATTCTGTTCATGAATAAGCATATACTGTATGACGGGAGTGACTGGGCAAATTAATTATTATTCATACTTCAAACTCTTTACACTTTCTGATGCAATTTTAGAAGCCTACAAATGTCTCTTCAGGAGAGCTAATTGAAAAACAATGCAACAAAGACGAGCCTGTGAAAGACCAGAGGGAGGAAAAAGTACAATCTAAAAATATACACATGAAAAAATTAGTGAAGTCTAAACAAATAAACCCTTCTAACAATAGCAATTCCAAACCAATAATAAGGTAGGGCCAAAGTGGATGTGTTGAGCCAGAGAATGAAGCTAAACAGCTAATTTTGTTGTCAGCTAAATACACACACTGAAGTTGGCTGATGTGTGGGTGGCCACTCTGTCTCTCTAGGGGCAAATAATCCACACTGAGCTCCCCATGGCTGAGGTCAATTTCACACTCATGCTTGCTATAATGTCAACTAACATACAAATATATACTCATGCATGTGTGTGCGCGGAGAAAGCGCACACCCATGCCACACGCTGAATTGAGACGAAACAGGTGGGTTTAATGCCAGGATCTCATCTTTCACAAAGACCGCACAAGGAGTCAGGGAGAGATATTGCTTTCACATAATTCCATCGATAACACAATAACACTGAACGGAAATGGACTAACAGTTCTGGAGAAGTGCTTTGACTGTTGATCTCAATCCAACTGGTTTACTAAAGGAGGTAATATTGTCACTGCTAAGTACTTGACAAGCTGAGGGCCACCTGGAGTATTTCACCTTGGAACAATTCCTTCACACTGGCTGCTGGCCATTTCAGTGGCACAAAATATCCACTTGGATGACATTACAAGTAAAATGATCTCTTAAAAAAAAAAATCCATTCTGAGTAATTTGTTGATTTGTTATTTTTCTTTTAAATAAGACACTTATTAAATATGGTGCTCTCATTAAAAACATGCCTGAAATTACTTTTGTTTGATGTAAAAATATTGACATGTTCTCAACGTGCACTACTCTTTAGAATTTAAACACCATATTAACACAAAGTTTATCATGAGCTCTTTATTTGCTTTTTTTTTTTTTTTTTTTTTTAAAACACACTGATCTGAAAACACTGCTACACCATTCTATTTCACTGTGTTCTTTGTGGTTTCAACTACTTGCAAAACCAGGATCTTACCAAGAGCACAACTAGAACTCTGACATTTTATGCCCTGATTTGTTACATTCATTTCATCCTCAGGTACCTGCAAATGAGCAATCCTGACTGCAGAAAATACACCGATATTGTAAGACTAATTACATGCAGTGTGCACATCTATTCTATGGCTATGAGTTACTTCTTCACTCAGTCAAAAAGAAGGTGCAATCCCTCTGAATGAGGTAGTTAAGGGGGCCCCGGTGCATTTTACATCAGTAGATTCATTGAAATGACATAGCTAGACAGAGACCAGACATCATCTAACATCAAAGTGCCTGGTTGCTGAGGGACCATCTGTTTCATAATGTACTCCACTGAATTGGAATTCTGTTGCATATGCAACAGAATTATAAAGCTGCCCAAATCTGGGCTCTCAGCTTTAAATATTTCAAGTGTTAATCAAAAATAATGCACTGGGATTTTGTCAAATGCAAAAATGAAACAAAAATAAGCTAATAAATTGTGAATGCAATGAACCTCCTTCCAGCTAAGATGATTATTTTGTCCTCCGAACACATGTACCATCAATGTCTCTTTACTCTCTGATACTTTTCTTACAGCAGATGGTTCACATTGGAATGGTTTACAGAGAGGATCTGGCATATTACTTCCTTTAAAATGTAACAGAACAAGCTCAGCTGCTTCTGTTGTTCATCCATCTGATCTGCATTATCTTTCCCTGTATGTTTCATGTGTTCAACTACATAGAGTTAAGTGCTATTGTATAACCAACTTAATTTCCTTTAGACTTCTTTGGTACAATGCAAACAAATGGCCTGCATGTTCAAGTGGTGACATGACTAGGGTGAGTGAAGTATCTTTGCACTGTATACTGTAATTTCCCTGAGCAGTGAGCATGGCAGAAAGAGTGGCATAAACAAATAAACACAGAGAGCACGGCTCTTAATAAAGTTCTCCTCTTGATCAACAAAGCCAGAAAGCTTGCCCATGTTAAATTTCCTGCACTGTCTCACAGTCAGTCTAAGTAACCATGCACAATGAGACTTCTCTACACTTTGAAAGAAATCAATATAAATACCTCTAGGAACTTCTTCAAGCATACATGTCTGACAATACCCTAAGATCTTTTCATTTAATCTCTTCCTCATTCCACACACCAAAGTCAGAACTGTGGGGAGTCATCTCACCAGCTGCTGCTTGATTCTTTTCCAATGTGCGATTAGCCACTGGGCTGACGTTTTTATAGTCCTTTCATAGTATTGACATCTCTACACTACACTACACTATCCTCCGTTCCATTACCTGTCCTGAATCTTTCTTCAGATTTCCTATAAGAAACGTTAAGGTGATGAAAACAAATATTATCTTCCTTAAACACCACATGAATAACTTCAAAATGTATAATGCTGATTTCATCTTGGAGTAGACACTGTTTGAGAATTATCCTCTGACCTGAGACAACATGGTTAATGAATAATTATGACTGGCACTGACTGATGTAGGACTACAGGAAAGGAGTAACTGAGAGCTTTTCTTGAAGCATTTTCTCAGGATATTTTACATATATGCTCGAAATGAGGCTCAACAGGATTTAAAAGTGAAAGTTTAGTTGGTTGAAAAAAATATTTCATATATAGACTTCTGTGGTGCATAATTTGTATTTATTGAGCTATATACAGCCAATAATATGATAGGATTTGAACCCTAAAATGATGCTTAATGCTTGGTGGTTTGTGAATCATTATGTGAATGGCTTTTTAAGAAAAGCAAATTACATCCTCAGGGCCAATGTGTACAGAGAGATCATAGAGTACTTTAAGTCCTTTGTCATTCTGTGTTATGGATATTAATGCTCAGTGATACTAAACTTGATACAAAACTTGTTTATTTAGTGAAACTCTGCCCATACTGTTACATCTGAACGCCTACAGTATTGCAAAAGATAGATGGGTTTATTTGATCTACTCCAATTCCCACGTTCACCTTGTGTTTTTGTTTATAATGACTGTTTCCATTTTCTTGCAGGCTGTTTTGTAGACTTAATAATTACTGTGTGTCATTTTGTGGAATCTCACTTTTATGCTTTTGGTCCCAGATTGAATACTACTCCTCTGCTGAAAATGCTAATGGAGCCATTACTTGCAGTCTGACAGAGACAATGATCCAGGGAAGATGAATTAAACAATGTCTTCTCTTGTAGCGGGACTTGAGATGACCTCCGAAGCATTAGAAACACTGCCAGGGGTCAAATGCTCATCTAAGTTCAAATTTACCATTTTATTTCACAAAGCAGGGGGACCGAATAGCTGAAGGGTTCTGTGTCTTAATCTGAATTAAACAGGGGCGGTTAGTGTAGCTTTATAAAAGTCTTTGTGGTTGGGTTTTAATCGCAGCTTTTGAAAAACAGCCTAGTCATTACTGGCTTATAGTCATTCCCTATAGAGTTCTCCCAGCTTTGTTTCAAGGGCTGATTTTTTGTATTCAACTGATCTTTGAATATCTTCACTTCAATTTCATCTCATTCCATGGCAGCATTTAATCATTATTCTTCTCATATGTCAACCCACAGGTTGTCACACTCAAAGCACGGTGTACACCTTCTATGGAGGTGTTATCACATCACTGACATTTTCAACCTCTATACATCTCATAAATCTATACATCCCTGCAAGTGTGTAACAGGAGTATGAAACATTCATACACAAGAAACTTGGAAATAAAGTAATTAAATGTGTGAAAAATTCAAACTCTGAAACCAGTGATGTAGAATAAAGTAACTAACCTTTCCAAATGATATCACTTAAGTGTGTGGTTTATTTCACTGTAAGAAAATCACTGGACATTTAGATGGTTCTGTGTATCATCAGTACAGTTTCACTTCTTTCTTTCTTTTTTCATAATTCTAATAAATAATAAATACATAAATAACTGGGGGTGTCATTGTAAGATTGGCAGAAGTGGTAACTAGAGATGAAAAGGTGGCATCAAACCCTCAGCATGACACCCTGCATTAATCAGTGTGTCATTTCATCAAAATGAATATCAAAGTAGTAAAAGCGTTGCCAAATAACAAAAATCCCTGCACTGCTTGCATTTAACCCTTCAGTCTTTAACCCTGTTTACTACAAACAGTTTTATCTCCCCATTGCCTCCTCTCCATCATGGCAGACATGTAGAGTCATATGTGTTATTCTGTGTGTGAGCAATGGGGGCTGAGAGGGAGTATCTAATGACAGATAAGAGGATTTGTGACCCCACTGCAGCTGTTCAACAACTGTCAGGTGAGCACACCAACCTGACTCCGGATACAAGACATACATGAAAAAATATACAGAACTGAAACAAACAGGAGGGTCTGGCCTGTACATTTCACTGCCCAAATAATCCTGCTTCCTGGTCGAGATGAAGCCATTTCCAACAGTTTTTAGAGTACTCTACAATTCACTGTAAGGGTGGCTTTTCCAAATCTTTAAGCCAAACCTTGAGTTAAGCTCAGCATATCAAAATTAATGGAACATTAAGCATAAGGTGTGTGAAGAAAGTGAAGTGTATTTTCTTCAACTGAGAAAATAAAGATAACAAGGCAGGGAGATAGTAGCACCATAGAGGCAGTATGTCTGTGTCTGGGGTCCTTGGATCTCAGCTTGGAGAACCATTACCCATTCCTTGTCCATCCTCTGAGGCTCTGACGGCCGACCAGGCATACTGGGGTGACAAAATCAGGAGGAAAATGAGAGAAATAATTGGAAGGTCAGATTTGATAACGGCCACTCCAGTGGAAAACAATCTCTTAATTGGTATGAGGGCCATTTGGTGAGTTTTCAAGCTAAAAAGTGAAAGCACTCATTATCCTTTCCTTCTTGCAGAAGCTGCTGCTGCCTTGCAGGTCATGTCAGAGATAGATTCCGCCTTCATTCGCAGTGTTGAGCCATGACACAGGACTTCCTGGCTCTTTGTTGGACCCCAGCTCCAGTCTAATGAGCCATAGAAAAAATCATTACAGCATGTTAGGGGGAAATATTTTAGGTGAGAAGTAAAGTTGTGTTTGAGAATAGCAGGTGTCAAAGTAACTGCATCCTTTCATTCCACATTCTTTTTTCACTTTTCAAGTTACAAGTTAAAATGTCACCTTATTGAGTTAACTTTTGTCTTCTTCTCAGTATCTGTCTGTTAAACTCATCAGGTTGCAGCAGGGTACAAGGCAGTACAGCGGGATTGAGAACATGAAGCTCTCTTTCTCTCTGACTGTGAATCCCACTAAAGCCCTAGTATCACCTGTGAGAGCTGGGAACTTGGCTTCAGGAGCCGTAGTGGGTGTTGTGCAGCAGAATGAGTGTCACCCTGCAGGACAAGTCCTTTCATCAAGCTTCCCTCTTACCCTGACCCTGCCATCTGGGAAAACAGATGATACTAATGAGGGATGGCTCCTTGTCTCCTGGCACCAAACACACACACTGCTCCCATTGTGCTACACTGTCCCTACTGCCCCCTGGGAGTCACAGACACCACTCATCATGCATACACAAACACACAGACACACACAAACACACAGAGTGATGGACAAAGACAGGTACGCTGTGACATGGGACAGTTTAAGAGCAGGATAAATATTAGTGGATTTGATGCTTCACCATGAAACAAGAGGCAGCCAACACATTTAGCTTTCAACAGGTTGTAATGCAGCAGACAATGGTGAAGTGTACTATGTTTCTGTACCATATTCTAAAAAAAAAAAAAAAATCTGACAGTGACGGTGAATGGCTACTGGTTGGGTCGTTGGGGGTTGCAAGGCTTTGGATTGCTTCTGCTGAAACTGGAGAGGAGCAACCTCTCTGAGACGCGAGGGTCAGACAGGGCTAATTAGTCTGCAGCGGCCCCTCAAATTTCTGCCCTGGGATATTAATGAGGTGATCCATAGGAAAGCAGCTGCTCACCAAACCCCACCTGCCCCCATCGCCCTCCTCTTTCCACCCCAACAACACACTGCAGCCTCCATTCCCCTTGCCCCCCTGCTGCTCTGCGACTCTACCTAGGAAGGGCAGTGCTGTGCCAGGGAAGAAGCCTGTACAATCCCCCCCCGAGACCATGACAGCTCCGGATCGATGGCCCCGGAGCAGGAGGCGGATAAGCAGAGGGGTGGGGTGTGCAGCTGTGTGTGTGTGTCGCCATGCCAGAAGAGGGTGACAACAGCCTGGCTTTGTGTTCTACATCAACAGACAAATAATGTTTCCACAGGAGTGAGCACAATGGTTTGAGGAATGGTTGTCTTGTCTTCATATTTTATCTATTTCTGCGTTCCTGTAGGGTGTCAGAGCCTCGCTGTCATGAGTAACTACTGAGGTACAGCTTATTAGAGTCTTCACTGGAAGATCTACTCAGACGCTTCCGTCACACGCAGGATGTTTTCCTGACATTTCTTCCATGGACACACAGTCCATGTAGTAAATGTCACACCAGCTAAAGTATGTGTCTTTCATATATCTATGAAAACACCTGGCTACAGACATCCTAAATACCACAGGGAAATTTTCAGATAGAGAGAAAAAGGGACAAAAATATGCCTCCATCAACACAATAAAAGAGGAGAAAAGGATTTTTTATTAATCTATGAGCAACGTTGAAAACTGCAACAATTTAATCATTCATTAATTTTATTATTATTTATTATAATCATTTAAGGCCTTTGCAGTCTACATCAAAGATGGACCTACTTTTCAGCTTTTTTCATAATTTAGAAAAAAAATACTAAGGTTTTGTCCACATGATCCACATACCTGTGGATGCCTGCACAAAGACCTGCCTACAAAGACACGTTTAAGCACTGAAGTACTGTGAGCTATTCAGCAGCTTTGAAGTGAAGCAACCTTGGACAATGTTACCTCTCTGAACCATCTCCTTGTCATGGCACTGTCTCTATCTAGGTCCTCTCACTTTTCAAACTTAAGTGTTTCGTGGACAGTAAACTATACAGAACATGTTTGCCCAGAGTTGAGCCTCTCAGGCAGCACTTCCTCCCAGACTGTGTGTTGCCTCCACAAGCCAACAGCTTGGGAGTAACAGCTGGCGGAGAGGTTTGATTCAGAGCGACAAGGTCCCTGACATGTCTGTAGAGCGGTAGCCACAAAGGCTCAATAGGCAAAATGGGCAGCTTGTATGACAAACAGCAAAACAGAGGAGATGTAAAATAATTATCACATTATCCATTTTAAATTAACACATTCCATGATTGCAATTCATTAGCCGTATTAATTATATAATTAGTGTCAACTGTTGTTACAGAAAATAAAAACTATTTTTAATATATCACATTGTTGAATCTTTCAAAATAGTGGGAACCTTTTAATATAGGCTGAAATATATTAACTTGCATCCCTTATATTCATTATCACTGATACTGATGTCTGATGATTGTCAGCACACTAGAAAATGAATTTTTTACTTAAACAAATGTCCTTGAATGAGGTGTGGGGGGTTAATATTCCCTGTATGGAGTTGTCCCCTAAAGGCAGGGGCATCATTTAGCTCTTGCAGGCTGCTCTTGAGAGATGCAGTTAGCAGAGTGAAATCTCTGTCTTGTTATGGCTCTGACAGCTATTCTGCGCACATCTACCGTGACTACAGGGGGACTGGAGAGGGAGCTGAAGGCCAGTAGACCAGTGTGAATGAGAGCACCTCTACAATTGAAGGTGAGTTGTTGTGAGGGGTCACTGTATGAATACTGAATGAGCCACATGGGTCCACAAGTACTGAATCACTGAGTCTTTCACGACCATGGTGATGGAAATGAAAAATGGATATGCAAAACCTCAAATTCAACTGGGAAAAGAAAAAAAAACAAAATAATCTTCTGATTCTAAGATGCTAAATTATGTTTTAAAAGCGATACAAGTGGCGTTTGTCATCTTGAGCGCTCCTGCTGACTGCATTAACATGAATACTACCTATATCTCATGAGTCACAACAAAATGTCTTGTTGGAAGACAGTGGTGGATAAGCTTGCTACTGTGAACAATATCAGGTTCTTTTGATCATCTGCTGAGCTCCAATCTGTGGGTAAATAACTGCCAGTGGCATCCAGTAATGACACATTTTACAGATGTCATGTACTGCCTTCCCAGAAGCACCTCCATTATAGCAGGTTGTCAAAAATGTGACCCCTTCTCCCTTTCATCTTCACACCTCTTAATGAACAGTCGCACTCCCTGAACCGTTTCCTCTTGATTGACTTTTACCTTTTCTCAGCACCATACAGTATTGTGATGGGAGGGGTGGTTTGAGCACTGAAGTCAAATCTGTGATGAGAGAGTTAACCCTTGGTTGGCTCTGATTTCCTAGTAAACAGTGCTGTGTCTGTGGTTCATGAGTAATTGAACATTATTGATTCTTAGGTCTTGGGGGTGACGATAATGAGGTCACATATCAGGCGACAGCAAACACAAGCTGTGAAGACAGCTTTCTTTTCGATCACACACACACACACACACACACACACACACACACACACACACACACACACACACACACACACACACACACACACACACACACACACACACACACACACAAGCCTTGATCTAATCCTAACCCTAACCCTAACCTCCACCACTGACCCAAAGTTGAACTTTTTCCGAATGGAAACAAGTCTTTTGTCCCCCATTGGACAAGCCATCCCCAGTTCATTGGTCTATAGTCTCAAATTTGTCCCCAAAGGTAGCCCACTGACTGGAACACACAAACACACACACACACAAAGAAATTCCTTTTACCTATATGCTCCATGATAGCATCACTATCCACTGTCTTTGGCTGCACTTGCTTTTGCTCTCCTTATCTGCTCTGCTGTCAATACAGACAACCCTCTGCTTCACTGGGGGCATGAGGCGGTATTGACATTCAGCTCAAACCCACAGCTCTGAGTGGAGTCCAGGGTGTTTCACATGAATTATGCATGCCTTGACGCCAGGGTGCTGAGCAACACCAGTGCCATCATAATTGAAACAATTGAAAAGACAATACCAGATGGGTCAATAATTAGACAGCAGGAGGGGGAAACTTGATCCGGACGCTCCCCTGCTTGCCCTGCCAACCTAACCACCACACACATGGAGGGGACCTTTACCGACACGTCCTGGTTCCCTACAGTGCACAGTCATGTGCTGCATAACACGATGAATTGTGGGGGTGTCTGTGTCTGTGTGCACAATTATTTGGAATTGAGATGGCAAACTTTCATGGGGAGATCACCTCTCAGACAGTGCTGCTTTAGTAGTGGTTTGTTCCCAATTAAAACTTTAACATCTTATGCCTTGGACTTTTGAAAGCTCAGAAAAGTGCTGGATGAGTAAACTTTGTAGATCAGTAACAACTGCCAGAAACAATCCATGTGTATTGTTTGTCAAAACCATGTCAACTTGGATTAGCTTTCTGATGTTATTCATTGCCGTCTCTTGGTCTGTAGAAAACAGAGGTAGGTGACTGATCCTTCCCTCTGGCCCTGCACTTTCATAAATCCATACTGAGGGCTCCCAGCAGATCCATTACACTCACTGGTCTCCTGGCCAGAGCAACGAACAAGGTGATCACCATAAAACTACTTGCCACGGGGCCATTTCTCACCTTGCAATGCCTTTAAAACAACCTGGGAAACAGAGGCAGCTTGATTTCAAGAACACCAGGAAAACATATGTTTTTATGACTTATTCTGGCCTGAGCTGTTGTCCCAGTTTATAGTCAGTTTAAAGTCATTGCAGAAAAAATTTGTGATATATGTGATTATATAAAGAAACAATTACACGTTTAATGGCTCTAGGCAAAGAAGCAACTTCAAAAATTGACTATTCTCCATTTTCCCTCGATTATTGTTAAGTGTGATTAAACAACCTACGTAATACCGTTCTGAAGAGCTCTTGATATTGCTGGATATGAAATCTAATTTATTTTAAACACTTAATAAGAAAGTATGATACATGTTTACATGTGTTTTGTTGTTACAGTGCAACGCTAAATTATCATTGAGGAGAATTACTTAATTACCTTAAAACCAAACAACTTTAAGACAAACAGCTGTACAGATGTACAACAGTTTGATTTCAGTGTGGTGTGAACAATAATAAGGTCAGGATAATTAAAGAAATGAATTAAATGTTAGTAATTTCAGACCATAAAATCTACACATGAGTATACAGATTTGACTGTCTGGGAACATATTGATTGGGCCAGCACTTAAACCAAAGTGGACACAAATCCACAAATCCCCCCCCCCCCCCCCAAAAAAAAAAAACACCATAATGTTATCAAAGGGAAGTTTTATGCCTTTTTATAGAGTCTTATTTCCGTATTTCTAAAAAGTGGTGCCCCTGAAAGCACACATATGCTCCTGTGTATTGGTCCCACTCCCCATTAGGGTTTATAGAGAGCCATATGCACTTTTATGGGAAGGTTAATGGATTTTAAGGACTGCAGCGCAGATCTAAATCTACAGCATTAAACCCAAGAATGGCAACCTGGGATATACACAGGTCACATGATTATATTTAAGAATAAAGCGGCACATAGTTTACTTACTGGCTACCAATGGCTCAAATCTTCACCAGAGGCAATTGCGGACGGGAAGAGAAAAACGGCGACAAAACCTGTCAACGTTTACAATCTTAAAAGCCTAATGAGCAGAAGTAACCATAGCAATTTAGTGAAAAGAACATCAAAGACGAGGGAGCAACTATTTAGGCAGGCTGTATTCATGCATAATTAGCTGTGAAAATGGCACAACAGGAGTTTGTTACTCCCTGTTCTTAATTAGTTTTTATCCTTAGTCTTAGATGAAAGGTAAACAAAGCCATCAGATTGAAACTTCGCTTTTCTTCCAGAGACAACAACACTGTCAACAGTGGAGACATGCTAGTGTTACCCATAAACTGTGCACAATTATCCCTGGGGAATAAGTGGCAGTGTTTGGTATTGGTTTCAGTCAGTGAGGATGAGGCACTGCTCAACACCACAACACTGCTGTTGTAGCAAGACATTTAATCGTCAAAATAGAGCATTTAATTAAATATGAATAAAGACAGCCAGATATTGAGAGATATTGGTGTGTTCTACAAAAAAAGCTCTTCACCTAACAAGAAAAATCATTCCTTTTTTCAGGCTGTGTGACCTCGGTCTGCATCCACCTACATAAACTGTGAGTAAACTGTGCAACCACATTGGTTTGAATGTTTATTTCTGGAGTAACATCACATCATGCTTCCTGACTCAGCAGCAATTTGTGAAAGACATGACTATTGATCGATTTAACATGATATTTTTCAGGAACTCCTGTGAGGCTATTAACAAAATGTCAAATAAAACTGAAATATCTCTTTAAGGTCAAAGTGCAAACTATTTTCTTTTGTCTTACTTGACATAATAAACACAGTCTAGAATACACTGACTCCATAGATTTTTGGGGCACTTATACTATACTATACTATACTATATCTAAATGGCTTAAGTATTTCACATTTGTTTCAAATGACACATTATTCAAGGTAGATAAGCAGGTCTGCATTAACCATTGTAGGATTTGGTTGATGCAGGTGAAAATGAGTAAAGTAGCCATTTAATCTGTTGAGGTAACATAACTCATATATATTTGTAAATTTGTAATTTGTATATTTTTTTTATTCATCTACAACCATGGTCTAACAGGAATATGTCCTGTCACTGTGTTATGAAACAATTTTCAATTAAATTTAATATTAAATCATTTTTTTAAATAATCTAACAGACTTTGGCAGCCACATCACTTCAGCAGAGATGGTGTGTGTGTGTGTGTGTGTGTGTGTGTGTGTGTGTGTGTGTGTAAATGTGCCACCACTGGGTGATGAGCCCTTTATAACGACAGCCTTCATTAGGCCAGGCTTCCTCGTGGACAGATGGGAGCTGTGTGTGATGGCAAGTCAGGAATGCATTAGAGCTGCTGCCACATTCTACTTCAAACCTGACCTTCCAGTGGTCGCACTTCACCTACCACCCACAAGCCCCCTCCTGATGCATCCCCGCCATTCTAAAGCTCAGGCAACACCCTCCTGCCTCCCTGTCTCAACCAAACAACCAGCCCACCACACAGGCTGTAGCTGTTCCTGCACCCCATTATTCCAAAGGCCTCTCACCTCCTATTTTCAGTGATTTTTTTTTTTTTTTGAGTAAGACCACCACACTTTCTTTCTGCTGGTGTTTACCCAATCACTCACAATGCCACCCCCCCTTCTAGTTTCCTGGTGATGAATGACCATTGGCCATCTCACTGACAGCTAGGCAGCTGATGCCACATAATTACAGTATCACCGTTTAGGCAAAATTACCAAATTACTCCAGTTCTCAAGTGGCCTGGAAGACTGACAGGCCAGCCAACAAAAGAAACAAATATCTGAAAAGAGAGGAACATAGAGGCCTACTTGGGCCTTTGCAGAAGAGCAGTGAAATTAGGTTTGTTCTGTTCCTTAAGAGTGCACCCATTACAGCCAGTGAGAAGCCAGAGAGGGAGTTGATTAGTCTGGGGAAGCAGAAGCTGTTTTTTCTCTCATAAATAATGTTAAAAAACATCTGGCCTCTTCTTGATATCCGATCTTCCCTTTCATACTCAATTTATTCAATACTTAATTCATTTTGGAGAGTATAATTACAAACAACTTAAAATTTCATCCCAAAAGCAAGGTCTGACCATTATCTATAATGTATCCAAATTTCATTATTTTTATTTGAGAAATGTTGCTCACCTCCTCTAATTAATTCTTTGTTTGATCTGATCTGCAATTTTAAAAATAAAGATGAAAGATTATCATTAAATTACAAGAAAGTACAACTTTTATATTTAAAACTATTACTAGTGAATACCATAACAACTGACAATAGGAAGACTGGGTGACTGAGGTACCAGACTAAAACACTAAAACAATCAAAACTGTCTGAGAAAGTCTGAGGTAGACCCTGTCTGGTAAATGGAGTGAGCATGAAGTGATGAAGTGACATTTATGATGTGAGTGCTAACAGTGAGCAGTAGAGAAGATGTTGATTTAGCACTGTGTGTGTGTGGTTGAAACTGTGATGGCCACCAGGGTTGAGTTAAGCCCCACTAATTTATCTACTACAACAAAGGATTTCTTTCACTCTAGCCTCGGATTCAAAATGAGGAAAAAAGACACCTTGTAACAGTCACAGTGTGCCTGTTTGATCCATTATGTTGAGATAAAGTACAGTCTGTTCAGCTGTCTGCCATGTTAGCCATTTCATTTGTGGAAAGCAAGGGTAACAATGGTAACAATGCACTGCTGTTGCTCCGAAATCTCATGAAAAGTGTTTTTCTTCATAATTTAGGTTTGAAGGATTATAGTCCTTCTGTGAGCAAAGAAAATTAAATGAACCCCTGGGATTATGGGACCCTTTACAGCTCAGTATAAAGCATAACGTGTGGTGGTCAATCTAAAAACAAGGTGTTAATAGTGATGAAAAGTATGAGAATAAAATGACAGTAGAAGGTTCAGACCTTCAATATCTGTTTTTTTTTTTTGTTTTGTTTTTTGGTTTTTTTTTTCCAGCCAGGAGTTAATTATCTCATTATTAATTATGTTTCTCCTGCTAATGCTGCAGGACGCATTAAAATGCACATTGAAGTCCAAATTTAAGGCAAAATAGTGAAACATCATGGTCAAAGTAGCTCCTCAGCAAGACTAAATCCTTCCTTGAAGACAACAATTTAATCCAAATTAACAAATTATGGGTTGTAGGATGGCCCCACTTTATGTGATGGGGTGGAGACTGCTTTGATAAACAAGCTCAGCAGAATGATAATGTTCTGGGGGTAATTTAATCAGAATGAGCTATATGTCACCTACTAATAGTGGGTACTTTGCTTTGATTTATCTGTGTTTGCTGAGTGGAGAGAGACGGAACAGACGGCCTGGTCTCCCAGATTAAATAGGGCATGGGAAAGATTCTTCATGCTATCAGGGAGAAAGAATTTATCACAGGCTGATGATTAGTATTATTAGCACAGGTGCAGTTACAGCAAACACCAGAGACTCCCATTTTGTACTGAGAGTGAGCAGCAGATAAAGAAGGAGGTGAGCTGAACCACGGTGCTTCTCCCAAAGGTGTTTTGTCTAACTATGGTCCAAGTACAACTTGCAACCAAAGATACTGAAAATCTGAGGCTGACACAAAGATTTGAAGCAGCTATCACAAAGTTTGCTGACCTAACAACTCTGGATCTCTGGCTGTTTGGTGCATGTGTATAGCTGCTGTTCAGCTTTGTCATCAGGCTGATTAGCCACTGTGTTCTATTGTGGCAGTAATTCATAGGAAAATCAGGAACAGGAAAAGAAAAGTACCTATTATGTACTTGTTCAGGTCAAGAGGTATTAGGTTAAAGAATGACGATGTTATGATGCCTCAAATATCATATCTTAAGAAATGTCAAACAGCCTGCTGCTCAATGAAACTATGAAAATGAACCTGATAAATCTGATGTCATAAGGTCATGTGATATTAATTCCTTAACAGATTGCTTACTATGAGTGGATGAGCATGAACTTGACTGAATACACTGATAGCCATTTAAGCTTGGTAAGCTTAGTAAGCAAGTGACTGTTTCAGCAAAGAAAGCTGAAGAAATATAGTATATCATCTATTACAATGACTCACTTAAACCACACACAGTATACACCCTTAGTATGTATGTTGCAGTCTCTCCCATGGCTTAAACTGGACACTGCAATGGAAGGTTACAGAGATGGCAAAAAACATAAATATCTACTGTCAATTTATCTGACAGAACATTGCAAACTGCAATGTAAGCAACTGACATCATCATGTCCCATTATCTCCTACTCTTTGTACTCACATTAACATAATTTTAATACAGTCAAATTCCCAATAAAGCTCTTCTCATTTATGCATTTTTTCTGTTTCTGTTGTCAGACAATGGAACAACTATGAAATAATGACTGAAACACCACCCATTAAAACTACAGGTTAACAATATCCAAGCTGCTACTCTGCACTGCCTAAATTTCCAATTTTATAATCACAACATCATCTGACAAAATCACTAAACACATACAGTAAGTTAAAGACTGTGATGTGATTTCAGCTACATGTTAAATGATCACTCAGAGAGAAAGTTAGAAGCAACAGAATAGCTTTCTTATTTTGTCTTTCATACAGCGCACAGCCTGTGTCTGGGTAACAAACTGCTGCTCCATCTCTCTGCTGCTCACTGGACACAGCAGACACAGAGAGAGGGCATAACTGGCAACTCTCTGTAGCCAAGGTTTGTCCAAAGAGTTGCTAGATTTGTTGCTAGGTGCTTTTTGGAAAAAAAAAAGTCTCTAAATCTAGCAACAAATGTGCTAAGCTGGCAACACTGCAGGCTGCAAACTCCCTCCCAATGGAAACTGTTTGCACACTTCATTCCAAAAAAAAAAAAACAACGGCCAATGGGGAAACTCCAACTCATGTCACATGGTAGTCGGCTGAAACTATGATCATTCAACTCTATCAGTCAGTCAGTCATGGACATACGGCTGGTCCTGCTGTTGCAGACTAGCCAAAAATAAATAAATGACTGAGCTGTGTGTTGTTCTACTGAAGCCTGAGTGCACAATGGAGAAGTCTAGTGAAGTGCCTGGTCATTGTAGAGACAGAGAGGCAGCTGAGTGTGCTCAAAACAGTTAACATCCAGTTTTAGATTAGAGAGTAATCAGAGTCTGCCAGTGGTTCAATGCTGCATGGATGAGGTTGTGTCTCCACACTATGTGGGCTGGGTGGAGGCAATACTCTAAAGGCGGAAATCTATAACCTTACGACTGATAAGTCAGCATGAAAAGCAGTTCCATATGAATCCCAATGAGCACCTTTTCTCTGCAGGGAGCAGTGAGTAAAACAGCAGACCATAATATTTTCTCTGCTCACTGAGATTAGAAAACATTTATGAGATAAAAATGAATACAGCATTCATACAGTACAAGTGAAAGCAAGTGATCCATACATGCAAAAGTACAGCTGATTCTTAATTATAAATTGTATGGCTGAAGTCCAAGAGAAAAAAAAACACGTATAATTAACAAAGCTTAAAATGGAAAGAGGACAGTGTTGTGACAGCAACATGATAAAACAAAATGTTGGCCCTTCTTTCTTGTATCTAAATATGATTCATTATTTAAAGCATAAACTTAGAACTCAAGCAATAATGTGTAGGAGGGAGAGAAGCAACACAAACAATAAACAGTACAAACGTTTTGAACTGTCAATCTTAAGTAGCCCTAGGGAGGAAAACAAAACTGGGTAGAAGATTTCAGATGAAACTGTAGAGTGAAAACAACCGACGTCTATCTAAAAGTTCCTCTGGGATATTAACTTTCTCAAGCAGACCTCTAGATTGAACTCTAAATACCTTCTAAGTCTACTGTGACAGCTCGGGCTGAAATGTGCAAATGCAGATTAACCCACAAGGTCTTTGCTAAACGTTATTAGTGTGGACCTGTGGACCAGCATAATAACAATAACATTCAGACAACTGCATTGTTGAGTTCACTCACTGCAGATCCTCCTCAGATGTGTCACACATTTGAATTACAACAACAACTTGACACACACAGCAAATAAGGTGTTTTACTATGTACGATAAACAAAAAGGAGAATACAGATTAAGATTATTATTGTTCAGTGATTTATATTATTTATAGGAAATGATATAGAGTTATTCTTATTCAGCCTTTGCCTAAAGGCTGAAACCAACTTTGTTTGCAGAAGATTTAAGCTGTAGTTGAATATTTCTTGGTGCTGACTGATTAAAGATACAGATAAATATAGTGTGTATGACAAGAGCCATCTTTAGTATCATCCAAAAAATACCAACGTATATTATCAACCAAATCTATGTTTATTCAGGATGATTATGTGTAAAATATCTCCACAGGGATCTTCTGATTCTACTTTCCTCTCCTTCCAGACAAATGCTGGATGCCATGATAACACACTATCAACATGCCCACTTTCCCTGTTTGTTAAATGGCCTGTAATGCCTGGCCTGAAAACACATAATGGAAATACTGCCAGAAATATGAATTTCATGCAAAATGTTTTTGTGCTCTTAAAGTACCTGAGCCAGTACCAAGGGTACAATAAGGTACCAACGGAACCATATTGGACAGTTCTAGCAGACAGTCATTCACACAGGTCATTCACTGCATCTTATTATGTGAGAGGCATAAAGACGCTATTTAAACTATTGGATATTTTTTACCAGATGTAGCACTACCAAAGTGCTTTATAAAACTTAAAAATATTCACAGGTGAGAGGATATATCTAGGAAGCACAGGAATACAGAGCCACAGTATAATCACCACCACTATAAAGATTTCAGCAGTTTAAAGGACACAAAACAACTGCAGTAGGTGAAGAGACAAGTATGTGTGCTGTAGACAGACGAAACATTGGAGGAAATACTTTCGATTCTTTGATGGAAACCCTGCTTTTATACCTAGTCAGTTAGTAGCAATACTGCATCACCAAATTATTATGTCTTTACTTAAACTCGAAAATCATTGAGGGCAAAGCCAAAGATCATCAATTAAATGTAAATAACATAAATATGATGAATAATTAACGTATCAACAAAACTCAATTGAAAGAGGTACAAACAGAATTAATTTTGTGATTTGTAGTGAGTTCCAGGTGGATGGTGCAAAGAAGCCAAAAGCAGTTATTCTGAAGTCAGTATGAACTGAAGGGACAGTCATTAGTCCTGGTGTAATGTGGTGTATTGTGTTTGCTACAGTCCTTAAAGTTTCTATTGCATTTCAGCCTTTCAAATAATCTTCAAATGATCTTGCCATCTCATGCGAGTTCAACTCTTTGTGTATCTCTGTGGTTTGATAGGGAAATCCCATCTCAATGTATCATTTGGAGACTTTTAAGGAACAACTTAAAGGGTGATAATGGAACAATCATTGACATCCTCCTGTAGTAAAGTCATAAATACGTGACTTAGCTTGTTACACTTGATGGTGCATTTTCATTTGATCATTAATCTATGAACAGATGAGTAACTTGTCTAACATGAGGGCAAATAGACAATTTCCTTGTCAGATGATAGAACAGACAGTTTTTTTTGGGGGTTTTTTTGAGTCTTTCCGCTATGGTAGGTGGGTAATTACTGTCATTGATTAATAATCCTGGGCCAGCCCCATAATAATCAGTCCCACATGTGCTTGGCCCTCTTAAAGGAAAAGCTCATTTGCCACTGGGATTCACAGCCTAAACTGCTTAGTGGGATGTAATGGAGAGCAATTTTCTTGTCTTGGAAAAAAAAAAGCTGAGATGGGGTGGGTCATTTTCCATTGCCTCAGCACATCAAATCTCCTAACAAGGACAACTCTGATTTCAGATCAACTGTTCTTTTCCCTGTGGGCAGTAAGTAGTTTTCCAGGACGCAAGGAAGCGTTTTATTGCTTACCAGTTATATTGAGTATTAGGCTTAAATTGCAATTTCTCAGTTTCTTACAAGAATAATAAAACCAACTAGCTCAACCCTTTGTTGAGTGACATATAATACAATGTGGGTGATACTTTCAAATAACTCTTAAGACTCCAAAAACACTAGATGACCAAGAGAAATGGCTGGGATTATAGTGTGATGGATGGCTTATTTTCACGCATTGTTGGCAAACTCATAAGATGACTGCTGGAGGTACAGTATGAAGCTCAACCCATATCCCTGAAATTTAATTAAAAGAAAAATGATGTACAGCTTGTTCTGCATTATTCTGGGTTTAGACATACTTATTTCTAATTATATGCAATGGAATGGATTCCAGAGAGGGGGCTCCCCAAAGAACAGTGCTGTCCTCTGAGAGATTTATGTGTTTATAGAAAATTGTGAAAAGCGGCCTAATGTTCAGGCAAAACTGGAAAGAGAATGCTGACGTTGGAAATATTGGGCTTTGCCAAGATGTAAACAGTAAATGGTCCATCTGGCTGTGTTCTTCTCGCTCTTGGAAGAGTAGATGAGTCACCATCTGCAAACATGCGTCAGCAGAAGCAGTTCTGCATGCAATGATAATGAGCACACCGTGGCCTACAGGCACGTATACATGACATTTTGTAGATACATATAAAAAACCCATCGTCTTTGTCGTCGGAAGTGTAAAAAAATAGAAAGTTAACATTATCCATTTTTATAACATTTCTTGCGCAAGACCAAGTTGTTCCAGGCGTTATCTGACTCATCAGCTAAATCCTGACACAGCAGGGTTTGGTAGTAGCATTTAACAATTTAAAAGTCTTTGCATTTGACATCTGACAGCCTACAGAAATCAATCTGTGAAACCAGTAATAACATCTCCAAATGTTTTATTTTCCAAACACCCACTCTGACCATAATAATATTTGAGCTGTCTAACTCTTTTGACAGACAAAACAATGAGATGTGAAAAACAACTCCACAAGCAACTCAGTGTAGCGCCCAGTTTAGACAGTGATTTTCTCAAAGCATGTTCAATTCCTGTTTATAAGTAGAAAAGCTGCTATGTAGCTTTTTAATTGCTTGTTATGAATATAACAACTTTTGCATAGTTCCAGTACCTCTGCCAAGTATCATGATGATCCATCTACTCTGAATAATGACATGAGGCTGTTTGCTTATTTAATTACACAAATATCAAAATTAATTTTATGTCAGTTTGAATCATTTTATGCATTTAGCTTTAGCCACAGCAAAGGACCATTAGCATGACATTAACTTTCAATTAATCTAATACACACTGCCATTTCACTACAAGCTTTTAACCTTTCTTGCTACACCTACGTGTAACACCGCTGAATTTAGGCAAATTCAAAATGTGAAAATCGCCTGTTGTCTTGTTTGTTTACTTTGTTCAGTGGTAAGGGGGTGGACAGACTATTATTTGAGATTTCATAAACCGAATAGATTGTTGTTTGCAGTCACGGCAGCTTTATAATGTGAGTGTAGGTGGAACAAATAAGTCAGAGACGGAAATTAATGGAAAAAGAACAAAATCCAAACAGTGGATAGACTTCGGGAACAAGTGAGATCTCTTGTCAGAGCAGAGCACTAACACAGAAAAGTCAAGCGGCTGTCAGTTTCCAAGAGCAGACGCGAGAGACAATACTGATGATGACAGTGATCAGAGTTGGAAGATAAGAAGATGATACCGGCTGGGCGTAAAGATAGCTCTAATATGAAATAACATCACGTTCAAAAAAAGAACTGAGTGTTCCCAGTGAAGAACTACACAATCTATAACAAGTTATCAGCACAGAGAAGGTGTTTTGCCCAGAGATAATTACAATAACAGTACCCAGTGGCAGTGTGATTGCTCCCAGGTGACATTGCAGGTTATTAAATTGTCATGGTGCACCCTGTTTTGGTGCCGCAGACACTTGAACTGGCTGCCCACAAGACTGACTCACAGTTTATCTGCTCCATTTGTTTGACATCTTTACGACATACCGTATTAACACAACCTAATTTCATCTGGGCCTCAATGTCTTCTCTTGGCTGTCTCATGGAAATCCTTCAGGGTTAGGTTAGGACTGCTGGGACGTTTGTCTCGACCGAATTACACCAAGTGACACTTCTTCCATCCCATCATGTTTTCCATTTCAAGTTTGCAAGGAAAGAAGCTTGTGTCAAACTTTAAAAGTGACACGTGTTACTGACAATTACCAAAAGAAATTAGCTCAGAAATTTGTATCACAAAAATTGTTCAATTGTGAGAGGAGGTGACACACATATACACACACACACACACCACGAAACTTCCTGAGACCTGATTACAAAACATTACATCCATGACAGACACAGAAAACAAAGACAACCGTGCAGTCCCTCTTCTGATCATTTATGGCGTGACAGTAAGAGTTATGTGATCTGTTAATGGAATAAATCAGGGATGAAAAATCAATCAAATTAGGCAACTAATAGCTCTCTTAATGTCTTTGTTTGTGTGCAAATGACACTCCCATCCACCCATACAACAAGCACCAATCGTATTAATTATCCTCCCAATAACAACTCCCCATTTATTACAAATGAGTTTTTCAGAACAAATAAATTATGATTAAAATGTTTTTATTTTTAAGTAGACAGTAGATTAAAAGCACCTGTTTGTTGGCTCGGACTCGAATGACCTTAGTCATTATGTGCAGGTGTGCATATACATGTATGGGCATGTGTGCGTAGACTTTAGAGTTTCATTTGCAATTCAATCATGTTTATACCAACTTCATAGCAACTATTACCTTGGTTCATAATATGTGCATGTGCACACATGAATTTAATTTCTCTTCAAAATCCAACAAAACATTTTTTTTTTTTCCCATTACCAGTGATTTTCTGCATCAGTGCAATGCTAGTACAGTCCACCGGCTGGTTCAGGATCTTTGCTTTGAATAAATGAGGCTATTTCAAACAATATAGATTGATGCTGGATTATACTGTGTTTCACTGCTCCACTGTTTACCACTAAATCTTAATGTTCACTGGTCAGGTGATGTATCTCTCCATGGCAGCAGTTTTGATTAGAGAATGTTCCTGCGAGGCACTGGCGCACATATTACAGAACAAACAAAAACATATTAATTACTGATACTCACATCTTGCAGGGAGATCATAGCCGCAGGTGATCTTGGCTTTGCCGGTGTCACAGCCATTTAGTGAGTGGCACTCATCATACAGGCAGGACCCTGCCGCTTTGTGTATGCAGCCATCGACTGAAACACAAACATGTACAAACAGAGGTAAGGGCAATGTGAGAAGAACCATACAAAAGCAGGCACATAACATATCTCAAACCGGCTGGGCTAATTAGCGGTTTGTGTGCTTTATCATGTCAAAACAGACAACCATCGACAGGAGCAGGACCACGAACAAGCTGAAAATTATTTTTATGAGCTGGTTCTGGTTATCAAATCTCTATACTCTCAAAATGTCTCCTCAGCTCTGTATCCTCTCTCCGTAGGGGACTGCCATGGTGTGCTGCGCCTGTTGCTGGTAAATATTGACAAGCTTAGGAATGAAATTAGCTGGGCTAGGATCTAATGCCGCCTCCACACACGATGAAAATGAGACTGTTCTTCCTGTAATCCCTCTCCACTGTCAACAGCAATATACAGACAGATCATTAACTGTATTTGCTGCCTGGTGGTGGGAATCTTATATCTGCCCTGCTCTCTGTGGTGAGCCTGTAATGATGTGAATCTGTGTTCTGATTCTGTCGCACTCCCTATTGATGTGTGTGTCCTGGTTCTACGGAGACCCCAAGCCCCCGCCCCCCTAAGGTTTTAATTTTACCGGGTTAAGGCCGCGATACACTTGATTGATGGCACGTCTTACACAAGAAGGCAGAGAGATAGAAATCCACATTATCCGTCTCTGAAAGCCTGACATCTCTCCAAGAGCATGTTATCAATCACACTGAAACATCATAAAATCCTCCTCAAGTTGTCCTGTAAAAATCCTCACAAGCCATTAGAGGATAACAGAGCCAGGAGGAGGAACAGTAGCAGTTGGACAAACAGACGTGTCTTTTCCTTGATTTCTCTTTGTAAAGTCTTGGCCGGTGGAGAGAACAAGCCTCAGAGTAGATTTATCCATCAAAGATAAAGTGGTTGAGAATTAAGATAGCCTGCAGGATAACCAATGTTTGCATATTCTGAAATGATGAAAGAAAAGAGGAGAGAAATAAGATAAAAATAAAATAATCTGAACTTATTTTCCAGATAAAAGACAAAATGAGACTCTAATCACTGTCTTCATCTGTAATGTAATCATTACTCACATACGCAGCTAGGAGAAACAAAACTCTGCAAAAAGGCTGCAGATTGCTTATACACTATCTTCAAAAATGTAGTTTGCTTCACATCATCAGCACAGACAAAAGGTCTTTTCATGAGGGATGGTCCTTTTCTGAGCTCCTTTCAATTTCCCAGGGATGCGTCAACGACAACAGCTGGGCGGAAGATTTTCTGGCTCTATCAATCATCTTTAATGGACTGAGGGACAGGCACTTGACAGAGACGAATCCTGATGGCTTTTAGAAAAAGTAACATGAGTCTGACAGTGATGAGGATATGAGGAGGGATCGCTCTGGTGACAATGAAAGCTACTTAACACAACACAGACAGGATGTAGTGCTGGCTGTAGGCTTGGCATTTTTATAATATCCACTGTGCAAACAAGATTGTCCATGATCATCAGCCACACTTATTTGCATCATAATTGCTTCTTAACATCTCACAAACATGAACTGCTAAATGCACAGGCTCAACTGAAGGCTTGGGGACTATAAGCTTGTGTCTCATTTATGTACACATAAAGTCACCCCTCCCATAGAATAAACCCTTCTTCTGTTGTGTTTTATTACAGCACTGAATTAATAAGACCTAAGCACCTAAATGTGTTCACCTGATAAAGCATGTATACCACAGCACTGGTAGGGCAGTCAGCGTTTTCTAATATCTCCATTCCTACAGAGAGGGACAGGTGCATTTCCCCCAGGTTTTGCTGTGACTTACGTTTGACCTATCATATGAAGGAAATTTGAATTAAAATTTTCTTTCACAAATGCCTTCCTTTCTTGTGTCTGTTTTATGCATAATCTTTGCATAATAAACCCATGATATATTTTTGTTTTAATATAATCTATGTTAAAGCAGTTGGAGTTTGGCTTTTTTGTGCTTCTAAGTATATCATCCAAATGAAGTTTCCCTTCCCAGAACATTGAAAAGAGTCCCAAGGCACAAACAGAAAGTTCACATAAGGGCTAGAATGAAGCCACAACATGTACCTGTACTGTGGGTTTTAGCACTTTGTAACATTTTGAAAGGCGATTTTGCGGACGCTTGCTTCTGTGAGCATATTGTACACCTTGTATTTTCTGGCTTTATGACATTTTTGACCACTAAACTGGAGCAAAACCAGAAAGTAATATGAAAAAAATCAAGACAACAGAGGCTGGACATCCCATGGCTGCTACACTGCAGATTAAAATTTGGCCATTTTCAAGAGCTAATTGCTTTGTTATCCTCAGTGATTATATTGGCTGATCTAGCCGACTCATCCGCTTGATGAACGCGCCAACTGGATTCAGTGTTTCAAAAAAATTGGCATCCTGTCATTTAGGTGCACTAATGTGAAAATTAGAATATATAGAAGAGTGGGCTGCACTATACTGGTGGAGCATGAGAACATATTTTTTTAAACGAGAAAGAAATATGATGATATCTTCACAGACTGATCAATGCATCGAATATTTCAGTTTGCATTTATCTATTATAATAAACTAAAGTAATGGGGCTGTTCCTTTGAAAAACACCTTGTGACAACTTGAAATCAGGCAGTAGAGACAGTTCAAGAGCAGGGAAATATCCTCAGTCCTTCCCTCGAACAGGTGCAAAGTAAACTGTGATCTTTTCCTGGCCATATACAGCCAGCCAGGTTAGGAAAATTTAATAATACCCTCCTCCAGTTTGCAGTTTTCCCATAGGAGTCCATCCTCCCCAGACATTCTCTCTCATCATTACCGAGCATGGCTGATCTCTTACCTATGAGCACCTTAGGAACCCAGTGAGCAAAGGCATATGGGGTTCTGCGTTTCATCTCAGTAGCTGAAGACTGAGATTGTAGATAATAGTTTTAGCTTCCATTTCGCCAGTCCTCCTGTTCATGGTTGCATAACCCACTGTGACTGTGAAACTCTTTTTCTGATGCTACTCAGTGTGTCACCGTGCATCTAGTGTCAGCGAGTCCCTACAAGCCTGGAAATTTGTTCACAGTGCCCGTAAACAGAGAGGAAGATGCTGAACTGATCTGGCTGATCGCCAGAATCTTGGATGCTGCTGCCACAGATTTAATTTACCTGCTTTTCTTAGACTGCTTCACAGAATGGGTGGTGTATATGCCTTTCTGTTCTGAGAGGGGTAGGGAGGAATAGAATATAGAATAGAGACGTTTCAAATGTACTTTGCAATTTCAAATTCAATTGCAGAGTGTCCATTATTTAGGCAACTTAAAGCAGATCTCAGTTCCCATAAGTGGAGATATGACCCACCATGAATTTATTTCTTGTTTAAGTAGGATTTCAGCATTATTCCCTGCAGATTTCTGCATTATAGATGCCTGCAACATTACAAAGACAGCCTCAGATTCTCATTAACTAAAGCCCCTTTTACACAGCCCGTTCAAGGAGGGAATGTTGCACTGTTATTGTGCCCTGCCGTTCAGTACAGAAGGTTTGAACACGAAATGGGGGGGTCCCATTGTTGTCCTGCCATTAAGCTGCCAGCAGAGGCAGTCACAGAGCCAGATCGACCTCTGTGTAAAGGGGAGAGCTGGCATGGTGGTACAGACACAGACACACACCGCTGATTCACACACTGGAGCCCCTTTTAAACAGAGATGCTGCTATATTGATGTTTAGATGACCCTTCATTATATCAGCTTTGCTTGTTTACACTGAACCAAACAAAGCCAACATAATATTTTATCAAGTTTCTTATTTAATTCTGCTGTAAATATAACTCCATGTTCACATGGACATTGTGGAAATTGCTGAAATTTTGCAGCTACACAATGAGATTTCATGTGAATTATGAATGTCTTTATCATCCATATCCCCATGTCTTTGAGTTTCAAAAGGACTCCTGAATGCCATTATACTTAGAAGCAACAAACATATTCAAATGCAGATATAAAAAATAAATAAATAAATAAAATCATTGCAGTACTGAAAGGTGACCAAAGTGACCTCTCTCATCTCCAAGCTTTCAACCTGAGTCACATGTCAAACAGAAGCCCATAAGATGAACATGTGCTTAGCAATCTGATGCACAATCATTGGTGTCCAGTTCTATAATTCAGCTCCTGTTAAGACTTCTTTATGGAGGACATTTCATTTAACAGGCTTAATATTCACGGAGCAACATCTGCTTTTGTCCACCCCACCCCACTACTGAGCTACCTCAGCCCCAGTTGAAAAATATAACAGTTAATACCTCATCTATCTCTCCCTGCACCCTGCCACTGCTTTAGGCTGGGCCTATGTGGGACAAAACATTTATTCATCTTCTCCGAGCACCTTGCTCAGAGAAAGCTTCCCCGAGCAGCCACTCCAGTAAGTCCGCACAGCTAATGAAGATAACTTTGAGCGGTGGCTGGACGGTATCCCTCTGTACTCATAATGGGAACAAGGAGAGAGAGAGAAAGAGACAGAGAGAGAGACATATTGAGAGAGACAAAGAAGAGTGTGTGTGTCAGTCTAGAGCAGTTTGAATTAGTTACTCAGCTGTAACCTTGGCTCCTGCCATTGTTGAAGACACCTCTGCCTCGTCCTCTCAAGGCTCCGTTCCCACATGCATTAAGGGACTCAGCAAAGCTCTGCTTACTCTCCCTGGGCTTCTCCCAGGCAGCCCGAAAACCAAGGGCTTTCAATCGCTCCCTCAGACACAATGAATACCTGCTCTGCTCTCATTACAATACCCTGCTTTTCAGAAATAGTGTCAGCTGCAATTTTCTCTCCTAATTATTTTCCGCTCCTCTGAGGGTTGGGTTCAGGACTGGAGCCAGAGGAGGCAGCACGGGGTGGGCAGGAGGGAGGGGGAAGGGCTGAGCTGGATTCTACCTGGCTGGATATGGAGAAGTCTGAATATCAGTCCATAATCTAACAGAGGGGAATAGGTAGTCATCTACATCAAGCTGGGCCATAACTTTGACCTATGTGCCCGTGGGGCATTGCCTGCTGATCTCAAACACCAGCTCTTCTTGTGGGCAGGTCAAGCAGTAGGGACCAGAGGTTTTATCGATGCCCTCTCACACAGAGTTGTGGTTTCCAAACAAAAGCAAACATATCCCTGAAACTATTAAGCCATAAATTCCCTTTCACCTATTTTTTGTAGTATCCATGGCAACAACATATTTCCTCTCTCCTCACAGCACTTTCAGAGCTGTACACTGATCAAAGCCCCTCCACAATTCCACCTCTGTGATTTACGACAGCATTTTCTACTCAACTAATTTCAGTGAAGGAGATAATGACATGGATTAGTTGCTAATCAAGTGCCAATCAGAGATCTGGCTGAACTAAATGTCAGGTGGAATATGTTCAAACTATTGTGGTTACTCCCTTGTGATACCGGATTATGTGTCCTAATCATGGTAATTTTGGATGCAACAGGAGCCAGAGCTCACTCTCTACTGTAACCAAGTTCCCAGGAAAGGGATAATAATCTCCATTTACCTGTAATACTCAGGTAAACAGGGGATTTGGACTAATAGAATGCTAGGCAGATAGTCACAGATGTTACTCTCTAAAGTGACATAAAATACCTCAGGCTTACATGACTCACAATTCCCCTGACACTAGTATGTAAGCAGAAACTAGAATAAATGACATAACAATCACAGGTTCCACTACAACACTGTGGAAACCCTGTTATTATTGTTACACTTCAGCCCCCAAGTTGACAAATATGTCAGCAAAGATTGTGAGTGTTTTCTCTGAAATGGCGTAAAGAAACCCAGTAGGTTACAGTTTTAGATTTAACTATTATAACATACAGTAGGACATATCAACAACAGAGCACTTTGAGCCTAATTCAGCACTAAGACATCATAAGCGGTGAAAGGGGAACCTCTGCTGAGTTGCCCTTAAGCAAGGCAGTAAATCTTCAGCTGCCTAATGAAGCAGCATAGTAACTGTAGAGGAGTGTACTGCACACACCTCAGCTGTGAACGTGTCTAACATTACGAGTAACAACAGGTCACCACTGAAGACAGAATATGTGAGCTTAAAATTGATGACTGAGAGAAAAACCAATAATGACCTAAAAATCAACTCTCAAAGGTGATTTTAATTAGGCTGCATTCCCCCACAAGCTTAAAAAAATAACTTTAAAACAAGATTGTTATATTCACAGTTCAAGACAATTCATGGATTTGATTCCATGCCGTAACCTGCTATTTTCTGCTGTTACTATTAAAGTCTCTATATTGTATCATAGATATATTAGACTAAAACAGCCAGGGTTATTGCAGCTGTTTAAAAACAGAGCTTCTGACAGCATTTGCAGAACCTTTTAACCTCCTGCTGACATTGTAATTCTCAGATTGTATGTTAGTCAGAGTTTATTTCAGTGTAACATAACACAGTTAGTTTGAAATAAATTAAAAGACAGTTGCGTTAATGTTACCATGGTACTTAATTAATAATCCTTAAGCCTTCAATCACTCAGCTCACTGTAGACATATTCAGCTAAAAAAAAATTAATATTTTTACCAATCATAATAATTATGGACAGTGAAGCTAAAAAATACTGATGTACTCTATTCATGCTACTCATCTGCACTAGAGCTGGATTTGAGGAGCAGGGGCTGAATTTAGATATATTAGTAACACACAGTCTTCATGCTGTTATTCCCAGGGCCGTAAAGGAATCCCAGGTTAGGTTACCACAGCTCGTGTGACACTGTCGTTGGAACCCTGGAGGCCGACAGCTGCGGACGACTCGGTGCCAGACCCCAGCCGTGCTGAAGTCTCTGAGACAATTGTGATGGCCCTGGACCTCACATTTAAAGATGTTGTTTTAACGGCTCTGTCTTGTTTTTGGAGGATTCTCTGTCTGAGGTAGTGGAGTCATTCTGTCCAGCAAGCAACCTTAAGTACACTGTCTGAATTCTTTACACGACAGTGTTAGTCTGTATTCTCCTGAGCAACTCCAGACAGGTTAGCAACACTTTATTTGGATGATGATGTTTCTGCACTGAAATATCAAATAAAAGTTTTTCTACTGTAACTAATAAACTTGACATCACTTTAAATCTTAAATCCAGCCCTACAATGAGCCCAGATATTGACTATGCACAGACACAATTGTGAGCTTCACTTTGAATTATGTAGATGCTTTAATGTCAATTTGAATTGAGCTGAAAGGACAAGCAATATCAACAAAGGATTATCGAAATGTAGTGTGACAAGCTTCCCAGTATGGTTTCCAGGTCTCTTTTGCAGTTTACATGCCTTAGCTGTAAAAATTTATATTTTTTTATATATAGCGCATGGAAACTGTACAGAACCAAATGGGCATGAGTTCCTTAAACTAAACTCTACTGATATCGTAGTGAAATTACAATATCTGTGGACATACAGGTGACCTGCAAAAGGGTGCCAGCACATCATCAAACCACCAGTGTTAGCAACATCTTTCAAGATATCAGCCGTGTCATTTGGAAACAAGGTTGGCATCGTCCCGGTATCACAGATTGTGATCCCAGCTGCTTACAGACTGGTATCCTGCCTGATGAAAATCCACCATTTGTGTGCTCCACTACTCTATCTAGGTCTCAGAACCTTCTTTCATTTCTGG
Organism: Trachinotus anak; assembly: GCF_046630095.1. Classification (NCBI taxonomy): domain Eukaryota; kingdom Metazoa; phylum Chordata; class Actinopteri; order Carangiformes; family Carangidae; genus Trachinotus; species Trachinotus anak. The sequence continues at coordinate 18,386,410 of NW_027273858.1, read as the reverse complement.
CTGTGAGGTGCCCTAATAATCACAGATAAACACAAACCTCCTGTTACAGCTTCCTCTCCCTTCTTCAATATCACACTCATTTTTCACCTTTGACTCCTCATCCAGTCTCTCATTACAAACAGGCACTCTGTCAATGTGGCTATTATCAGCTCGTCTCCTAGGTTAGATTACCTTTGGCACCCCAGCCTTACTATTACTGCCAAAGGAAAGAGATAGAGTGAAGGGGAGTCTCAGTAGACAGTATGGTATGAAAGACTGTAAGATCCTTTCCTTCAGAAAAGCCAATCTGAAGTGCAACGTAACATGTGTCCATGTGTTAGTGTGTTTCTTGCTCGCAGAGTATCCTACTAAAGTTCCTCTTAATGTGGCATCAGACCACAATGAAAAAAAAAAAGCACAAAAAACACACAAAATTGTCATTTGTGCGTTTCATGTCATAATTGTCTAGAAGTTAAATTGTTTATAATTAAAAGCATTTCCATTGGTTCTTTGGGTTCATGGGAGGAATCAAAGCATTTCTGAACAACCTGAAACATTATTAACAAGAACAACATGACATGTGGTAAATTCCTCCCTGTGAGGGATTCTGACATCAAAGAGCTCTCTTGGCGGGGGTTTACCAGAGCAGTACATCTCTGGTACACAGGTAGTCAACACGTAACCCCCCACCACCACAAAGCATCTCCTATTAATAAGGTTGCCACCTAACTCGGTGGGTGAGGGGAAAATCAGTTGCCAGAGAAGATTAAATGAAATGCGCTTTTTTACTAATTTCAAAGTATAATCCTGCTGCTGACCACTAAGGGCTCCCCTTGGACTAGATCAAGAGTCAAAACCACACGTTAAATTATTGATTAGACACATCATGTTTTTGCTTAACATTAATGAAGACCTACCACTTCCAGCACTACTGCTTCATGGAGTCTTTCATGTTTTCGGTGTGTTTTCAGCATTATATTAATGATAAGAAGCTCTATCAGTCAGATGCCTCTTTTTGTTCCTTAAAACCACTCAGGAAGCTCTGAAATCAATAGAGCACACACATTTTCATTCAGACATAATTAAATGTTGCCTCCTAAAACAATAATAATTGAGAAATTCAGCTAATAAGGGACACACTAATGTTGAGAAAACATAACCCCCAGAGCGGATCCTGGCCAATTTCATCATAAATTACTTTCCTGCACAAAGTTCATCTTTGAGTCACCCAAGAGAGCCTGCCGCGTGATGGTAAAGAATGGCTTTTCTCAGAACAACCTGGCTAGAGGTGAGAGTTGGAACAGAAGCACTTTGTTCGATGCATACACTGCTCTGAGAAGCAACAACCGTGGACAGGACTAGACAAATGCATGTAATTATTGAGCAATCTGAATAGCAAGCTTTAAGGCTGGTGAGCAGAGAAAGCAACCATGGCTGCTGCTTCAGACTCTTGGATCTTCAGGCCAAACTCTCTGGCAAGTCAGTAATTGCGGAAATGAAGAAAGATGGAACCGTTCAATGAAAGACCACTGCTTTGGATTAAAATGCATGAACAGCTGTTGCTATTATGCATGGTTCTTTGGGTTTGCTGCTGCAAGGCGCTTCTTCAGCAAAGCTTATAGCCTTGTACAATACATTAACATTTGCAAAGCAGCACACGAAGCATGTCAAAACCACAGAGAGCTATGGAATTAAAAAGTCATCATAGTTTTGTATTGTTGTGTTTCTTGATCATTAACCTTATTTATCTGTGAAAACAGAGGCTGTGGATTTTTTTAATTCCTGTCCAAGTGCAACAAATAAAGGTCTATGGCAGTATGACTGAACTATAGCTATGGTTATTTCTACAGCTGTTAAACCAGGAGCAATAAACATTTTCACAACAGTAAAAATCAAAAAGGATTTTTATAACAATGCAATTTGCTATTGACTGTTGGCACTGAAAGTATGGAGTAACCTACAGGACTAATATATAAGCATATACTCTTGTTACTCTCGTCACTCCTGTCTGCTTGCTCTCCTATCATAAAGTATGTATAAAATTCAAGGTCTAGTAATGTTTTCTGCATCACAGAAACAGTAGGATAGGACAAGCTGAAGCCAACATGGAAACATCCATGTGCTATTAAAAATACATTATTATTTCTTTTCATAATTACCAGAAAAAATAATTATGTTTTATAGTGTCACTAAAAGATTGTCATAATATTAATTAGGTTCTTGCTAAATTGTGCATGTTTGAAATGCCTGTGGTAGAAACCAATGTAAGGTAAGTTAGCCGCTGCTGCAATTTTCTGCAGTGGAAAATGTATGTTGTATGTTTAACTCATTATTTGCTTATTATATTATAAGTTATATTTTATAATTATTTGCATATCTGATTAATGGGTTATTTGGCTGACTTTACTAAATTCTTAAATTGATGAAATATCTGCTTCTAGGGAGTTTATCATAACAGGATGCTGGAAAGTCTGACTAACATACCTGTGTGTGAGAAGAGCTAATGCCAGAGCTATCTAAACTGGAGATGAGTGTGATTTGGTATCTCCGACAAGTTAAATAAATCAGCAATTTCAATGTCATACATTTTGAAGATTTAAGACAGACACATACAGTATGATACATATTAACATAAAAATGCAATAAATCTGTTCATGTATGTCAAATCAATTTGACATGAGAATACACACAACACATGAAGCAGTGGACTCGTGTGTTAAATGCTGAATTCCTTTTCAATACCTTTTCATATTTATCTAGTTGTTCTGTGTGGCTCTAGCTTTAAATACATTTTCTCTGCATAGCCAGTAGGGAAAGGAGCTGAAGTTAAATTATATGGGCCTTTCATTGTAAACATCACTGTGATGTCTGCCTGAAAAAGGAAGAAGACTGAAAGAATTACGGTTAAGCCTCAGAATCAATACAATCATAGGTAAGTGTTTTCTTTTCTTTCAAAAGGAGATTACCAGAGTTCTCTAGATTATTATCCATTTTCCATTATGGTGAAACTGTAAACAAGATGATTAAAAGGAGTGAAAATTGAATAAAACCAGTGGAAACTGCTGGTGGGTACAAATGATTATTTGTCTTGTGATCCTCAGGAATGACAGGATTTTATGATCTCCACAGATTTAAATGTGGACTTCTGAGGTATGAAAGTCCAAAATGAATTTATTAAAGTTTTAATTAAAAATGTATTAAGTGTTATTCTGCAATTATTGTTTTTGCATCAAAAACAAAAAACATAATTATGGAGATTCCCTTTACTGGCGCCTATAATTCAGGGAAATCAAAGCACTTGTAAAAAGAAAAAAAAAAGTCCCATTGTGCCTCGCTGCTATAAAATCATTACCCTCCTGCACCTCAAAGTAAGCAAACAAAGGAAAACAGGCCACTGGGGCCAGAGCTTGCGATTGCCAGCGTGAAATCCTCTCCAGTGATTTATCTGACGGGGCCCTGACAACTTTCTTGCAGACTCCCAAAGTGTGCTATCTATTAATTGAGCCTGTGTCAGCACAGGGGAGATTAAGCGTCCGCAGCTGCCCACTGAAACGTCTTCCCCAGGCCCAGCTGTGAGACACAAATCAAAGGCCGCGGCACTGAGACGAACCGGCACTACACGGAGACCACCTCCATACAGACACAAAGCTCAACACTAATGTCCTGCCTTGATTGACCAGCAAATATCTCTAGTATGATGCCTGATCGTGACTGTTTACAAAATCTGATAAAATTTGACACTTAACTGAAGATTCAGATCAATTCCAATGTGCTGTCTGAGGTAAGAGAATATTTCTTTTGCTTTATAGATCTGCAAGAACCACAACTGCAGTAGTTCAGCTCTGTTCCCCTGTGGGTCAAACAATGCATCAGCACTTGGCACACTATTCATAGACTTGACTTATAAGCATGCCTATGATTTACCTCTTGACTCCCTGTCCTTCATAAATGATTTTGCTGTGCTTTTCTCCCCAGACTCTGTTGCAGTAAAAAGCTTCTAGTAGACCTCTGGGCTCGCTCTCAGCTCCCCACATCCTCAGTTAAAGGCCTGTCGTCCTCCCACTGCCTTTCCTTGTAAAAGCCCTGTGTGGTCTTAGTGCTTAACTAGTGGCCATGGCCTGGCTCCACCATGTGAGGCTCCTTGCTGCAGAGCCAAGGATTAACCGAAATGGGGCTTTTATAATTATACCGTCATCATTCCAGGCCTTTCCTGCTGGTCCTTTTAATTAAGTAGATAATTTTTCTCTGGGGAAGACCAGCTTTAACATACTTACCGGCTATTTCAAAAGCAGACTTTTCTCAGAACTGTGGCAAAGATCTTTTCAATAAAGACTATTAATTGTTATGAACTAATAAAAAAATATCAAATTTGTGAGTATGCCAGTGCTGCATGTGGCAGCAACTAATATATATTGGTGGGGGGTTATGTTAATGCAAGCACTTAAGTGTTTCCTTTGTGTCCCAAACCTCAGTGACGACTGTAAAAGCCACCCTATCACTGAAGGATAAGGGTGAATCTTGGAGGATAATAGGGTGTTCTGTCACTCACACCTTTGTGAGTGACAGTGACAAGTCTAATAACAAGGGAGATGCCTGGTCACCCTCCCGTTCATCCATTTCACCAAGGGGACCTATCTCTGCTATCCTGTGGGCAGTCACGCACCCATGCAGCACCCACCTTGCTCTGGAGAGGTTTTATAATTCAAATGGAACGGTATAATGGCCTCTACAGTGACAGCAAGATAGTTGCTTGTTCACAGTTTGGCTTACTGCCCATTAATTTTAAAGCCCCTTCTAACACAACCCAAATGTTTTTTTCTGATGCACACCAGGAAAAAGATATAGCAGTGAATATGGTCATTTGGAGACAAACATAATTTCTTATTTTCCACTCTGCTTGAGTACAAACACTTGCTCTCAATCTAGAGAAAAGCAAAAATAATGAAATTCATACCATTCCATATCAAGACTTCATGGATTACAGAGGACTTATTGTTATGATTAAACATAACAAACTTGAAAAATACACCATCATACACCACTTTCTGTATCACAAACTGGCAGAGCTGGATAGCAGTTATTGAGGCTATGATAGAAGCCACTGACCTTCCCGAGATGATATGTGGACTTACAATACAGTGCACTGTCACCTCTGAGAATATTAGTTATCAATTCTGACTTTAAATCTCTCAGGTCAGCATTTATGTCATCTAAGCAGTAGAGCAGCGGTGATGGATGTCAAATGAAGAGCGGGCTACATTCTTTGTTTTGGAGCTAATCTGATGATTTCCTTACAGCCTCTTAAGCAGGTTATGATCCATTTTTCATGTCTTATACTAAGAGAGGATATATTAAATCCATTTATGGCACAATTGCTGATGCCATTAAAGAAGAGCTTAAGATATTATTAAAATCAGATTATTTGCATATCAAAGCTGACTGTACCTCAAAAATAAGACGCACACAAGGTTTGAAAAAAGGGAAATACTGATGAGCTCATTTTCGTGTTTGTGGGTGCAGATGTGTTTTTGCATTGCACAGTGTTTTTGCAGTAAACTGTAAAATTCTTTAAGCCATATCTTTGGTTGGAAAGTGTTTTTTGGTCAGTAAGGTGTAATCCAACCAGAAACCAACATTCAAGACTGCCAGTGTAGTTAGTCAATGTAGGTCTGAAAGACATAAAAGATGGTTTGGCACTACTTAGATCTGGCATGGAAATACTATCTGTATCCAAATGTACTGTTTGGACACCGATCAAATCGTGATCACCCCTGTGCATTACCATCTGATATTTTGCATCTGCTGCTATGGCAATGTGACCTGATGCCCAAACTGGATTTGGTCACGCCTTACTAAAACTTGGGCAAGCAGGTGATGAAGAGGAACAGGCAAAACTGACAGATGAGGTGAGCACTGAAACACTAGCCAAGATAATGTCCAGCCTGCACTTGTTCAAAACAAGAGGAAAAAAAAGTCACCACTTCCATTTTCCATTGTAGAAAATAAGAGCTGTAGTGGGAGAGAATAAAGAGAATAGTGCAGGATATCATATGTTAACAGTAGCTGAGTGGCAGACAAACTTCAAAATGAGTCATGATATTTTTGCTTCTTGCATGATATTTTCTATCCAAAGGCAAATACACTCCACAATACTGAATACACCTGGCAGAGATACTAGGGTTTGGCTCTCCTCTCTCTCTCTGGAAATCATAAGCCGAGAGTGTAGCTACCTTTCCCCAAATATCTTATTTAATATTTTCATTTGATATTTTAAACTAAGGAGAGTTTGACCCTCACAAAACAGTGCAGTATTTAAGGAGAATATTCCAAATTGCAAATACCGTCACACCTAATACCTTCACTTTATTAAATTGCTTTGCATACAAAATAAGAACTGATGATACCTTGGACATAAAGGTCATTTACTGTTGACATTATGGGTCAGATTCTTACAATGGCCCAGAAGAAGGAAAGTAAAACTAAAATTTTGTTTGGCACAAGTGTTTTTCTTTCCTCATCTCTCATATCTTTAATATTTTTTGCTCATCATGACTGCACAGAAATAGAATAGCTGAGAGGAGTGTAAATACAAATCAGGCAGCCTAGAGGTGGGCGCCCTGCTTTTGAAGGGCATGACAGGATGTAATATGATTGCTTATAATTGATGGCAGACACTACAACACCACCTGATATTTTATTACCCAACCTCACACTGCAGGTGCACCTGAGCTACATAAAACCTCTGATCGCAAAACCATCTAATCTGTCGGTCATGGCCAAACAAGCTTGTATTATGAGATTCTGTGACCACCTGCATATGAGCTTTACAGCTTAAAAATTGGGCTTTGAGTCAAACATAATGAGCTGTTGGCCAACTTTACACTAATTACATGGCAATGCATCTTTGAGATATCTCACAACAGGCCATGTGAAGTAAAGCATGAACAAAACTCAGAAATAAGACATGCTGGTCCCTTAACAAATAATTCCTGGATGGGCAGAGACTCAGATAAACTTTGATCCCCTGCAAGGACACTGAAGGTGGAACTGCTTCCACACATTGTGGGCTGTCTGAGTGTCACTCAGTGACAGAGGTGTTAGAGATGTTAGCTATAAAGTTAATTAGTCAGTGTGAACCAAAGCCCAACAATAGCACTTTGAAGTAGCACTGATGCTGATATCAAGCTATTATGTTAGTTAATCTACAGACGAAAGCAAGACACTTTGGCCGGCTTTAGACCGTCAAATTACACAGAAAATAAACCTCAATTTTTTACAGTTATGGTTCAAAATTGGTGCAGTTTACGTTACTAGGAGCAATTTCCAACATTTTATACAGTGACATTTCAAAAGAGTTTTCAAATGTGTAACAAATGTGATATGTTGTTTTATAACTCATTCAATATGTATGTATCTTTAACTTGTCCCTGCTTAATGCATGGGCATATTCATGTTCCTGAACACAGTGACTGGCAAAATAAAACCTTGGCACAAAGAATGACAACCACATGGGATCACTACAAGCAACTGTTTTTTCATACTCTGTCTCCTAGAAATTACATTCACATACTACTAAAGTGCTTTCACAATTACGTTGGCTGGATAGTGTAGAGGCCAGGGTTCACACCCACAGTTTTGTCTGGTTAGATTTAGGCAACAACAGCACTTAGGTTAAGGTTAGGGTTACATTGTGGGTTTAGTTAAATGTAAATAAAAATGTTGTGTCTGCAGTCTCTTCCCTTTTTTGTATTAAAGCACACCACAATGTTTTTCTGACTTTAACCAAGTGCTGTGAGCTCTTTAAAGTAACCATAAAAAGTTTAATGATGCTGTAGTCACTACAGGTGGATATCGTAGTGTAATATCAAATATTTTGGTGGAGAACAAATACATTATCTGTGAACATCTTTATGATGCTTTCAGTATAAACATTTTCGCAACTTGCCAAATACATAAATTAACAGTATATCCTCATTGTGTTAAGAGAAAACACATTTATGTTTTCTTCCAAACATATGTGTTTATACAGTGATATTAAAGCAATTTCTGGGAGCCAGATTAATTATGACATTCCTAAACATTTGCAAAAATTGTTCATTTATCCAAAATTGCTTTAAAACTAAGTCATGAAATTAACCGTGTCAGCTTCACTACTTAAAGACGACAGAACGCTTTACCACAGTGATCAAAAATGGAAATAAAGCATCTGATGTGTCCCAGTTGTTGATTTATCTGACATTTCTTTTGTATTTCAACCGTTTTTTCTTTCTTTCTCCCACAAAATAACAAATTAGGCCAAGGCAGTTCTTAGCTATTATTACAATTATACATGGAGTTGGATCACAAAAAGAAGTGTAGAAATTATTAGTAGATATAATATTACTGACTGTTTGTGGTCAGAACATTACCCTGCTGGAAAATTAGGGTGAACGCGTACACCCTATAAGAAGAAAAGAGTGCATGCCTACATTTTTTTTATATTTTACAGCAGGTTCTTTATTAAGTGTGTGTCAAAAGCAGCACAGAAGCTGTGCAATTAACTTGATTTGAAATAAGTGTAATTAGGAACACTGACACAAAAATATCCACTGCTCCACAGCACTAATGAACACTAGTTATCAGCAGTTGTATATCAGACAAAAGATACAATGAGTAGTTTGAGGCTGCTCTAATATACAGTGTTGATGTATGTTTGTGTGTATATTTCATATATATAATATATGTTTGTTTTCCTTTGTGTTCCTACAAATGTTGAGATGTCATATGTTGTCCTTGTGTTAATGTCACATTTTTACTGCTAAGATGATCTTGTATACTCAGTAGGCTAGTAGTACTAGTAGTAGAAGTAGTAGTGGTGGTAGAAGTAGTATATCGAGAGAAGTTGTATTGTGGGGTCATAGTAAATAGGAATCCCACCCTCCATATAATTTTGTTCTTGTAAGGAAATCTTTGGACAAGTTACAGCAAAATGATTACTGTGGAGAGTAACAGAAGAGAACAAATGTCACTGGTCACTAGTGAGATGCTATGACTGATTTACTTCATTTTCAGCCATTTTAAGTGTTTGTCTGGTGGCCAGGTGTATGGCACTCCCATGTTAATGAAAGGGTGAGCAACATACTGGGCCTCTAGCCAGGGATTATGGTGGGTTTAAGACAGCAACGGCCAGGAAACCTAGCCAGGTCCTCTCAAAGTCTATGCAATCTGCAATGCAAATCAATCAACAGTGTGTGGCCAGTGCAGCAGCACTGCAGAACAGCCTGACTGTGAGCAGTCACTGTTGAAATAATCTCTTTCTTCCTGAGTAGCCATCCTTCTCTGTCAGATGCCCTGGCCATCTCATAGCTATCGCTCTAATTAGACGGGGATCCCCGGAGCAGGCAGTGTGATGGAAGACAGGAACACCAATATACCGTCATCTCCATCAGTTGTAAACAGTGACTTCTTATTAGTAAGTTGTTTTTTCTTTACAACAGAAAATAGAAACAATGCACAGTCAATATCAGAGAGAGCAGGGCCTTTACCATACTTTTAAAGAGAAGTTTTCACCTACTAACAGGTAAAAACATGTATACCTTCATTACATTCAGGTGTGACTGTAATGTACCAAGGCTTTGTGAATTACTGGTGCAGATTTTCAACAATCTCACAATGGTTGCAGTGACATATACAGGAAACATGCCTTAGTAGTTCCACTAGTCTACTCAGTTTACTTTGTAGTTAGTGACTAATTTGCTCGTCAGCTATACAGTATATTTCATACATGCTCAGGAAAAAGTGCAATATGCAGCATCACTGACAATGACGTGCATTTGTAATGTATGTAGTTATGACCTGTGAATGCCTGAATTAAGTGTACACTGCTCAATACAGAGCAGACCAGTCTTACATAAACTGACTGTTATCACACTGTGGTGCAGCAGAGGACTCAGGAGTCTGAACAGCAATTATTCAACTCGCTTTAGGATTCTAAAATGTCAACAATCTTGATATTTTTGCTATTCAGAGAGATTAAATAAATAACTGTACATGTTCATATACCAGGACCCTTCATGTTCTAGCCTCTCATGATCATCTAATTTATAGTTCCATGAGACATTATGTGTGTGTCTGTCACTCCCAACAAAGTTGAAGCGCCTGCCCTGAATCCCACTGTAGTACTTTTATCCTAAGAAATGATGTGCATACCCTTCTCCATCTCAGCAGAACTAAAGATGAGCTAGGCTTCCTGGTTATAGGCTAGATGTTATGATTCCTATTTCACATTGCATTTACTAAAGCCAGGTATGAAGCATGCAATTCATTTCTCTTTTTCTCCTATCTGTCTCTCAGATCATTTCTGCTGAGGCCCGGCAGATGGGAAGAAGAGGAATAGAGCAAAGCAACAGATCAAATCCAAGGGTGATTCTTGTGTCGTTTCACTAAATAGTAGATATATCCCGGTAACGTTGCCATGGTTGCAGTGCAGTGGAAAAAATGGGAGGTAAAGTGTAAATCCCATCACTGATCACTTGGCTATACTTTCATCATATCTGGCGGTTAAGGTAAAATGTGTCATTGGATCGGTGGCCTCGCAACAAGCTAGATTAAAAGGTTGAATAAAAATGGTGACATCAAGGGTGAGAGTCTCCACTTCCCATGTGCCTATAATGGCTGAAATATTGTATTCAGTGAAACAAAATATGCACAAGAGACAACAACAAAATGGAAAAAAAAGGGGGAAAAACATTTGGTAACCTATTTATTAAATAAATGTAATATTGGAGTATATTTGTGACAGGACTGGAGGGCAGGCATAATGAATGGCTTCTCTGAAGTCATTTAGAACAGATAAAAACTAGTTTAGTTTAATTAGATTTTCAAATGGGTGGGGGTGTTGTCCCAGTTCTGAAACTGAACAGTCTTTGTGAAGTTGCATTTAAAAGCTCGGGTGCATAGGCTACTCTAAAATACATAATAACTGTGCATTTTAATAAGCTTGAGAAGTGTGAGGCAAAATAAGCTGAAATCTGTCTGCATGAACAATGAGATACATCAGTCATATCCTTTGTAATGTCATCCTGCAACCACTGCACATGCACATAATAGTATAGTAAAAATCAAGGTTATTAAATCAATTTGTTAACAATTAACATTGTTAAAATAAAAGTTAAAATTTTTTACAGTAACAAACACAAAACAGTAAGTCCTCATCACTAAACACTCACGCAGGCAAAGCTTTACCATTCTTTTTGTGTCAATAATAGTCATCTTAGGCCACCTACTCTGCACACTTTTCGTCATGACACTCATTTAAAAAACACACAAACATTTAATTTTCGGAGAATGATAGGTGCATGCTCAGGTTCCAAATTCAATGGAATATACTATAATGAGTAGAAATCCAGAAATTAGGCAGTATTTTTGAATTGTTGTTTGAAAAAAAAAATGCTTAAACAAGCACAAACTAAAAATACAGACTATGCTTCTTGTTTTTTTTTCCCCTCGATATGTGCTCCATTGAAGAGTACAATAACAGGTTGTGCCTCCCCCATGGCCTGTAAATCGAGTGGATGATTGGAAATCACTCCAAAGTGAAGCCAGACAACCCCTCACCTGCACTGAAGAAAGTACAACAGCCAAGATATGGGATCTAATAGTAGGCTAAAGGCACGCAGAAAAGCTCAATGCATGCTCATATTTTGCAGTCACAGACACCCACCTGATTTAGAGTGTACTTTTTTCAAGTAGCCATGTTACAAGCCTTTACATCAAAGCTGACAATGGAACTGTTGCCCAAGATGAGGAAACAACTGTGCCATTGTGTGGCGCTCAGAGGACACTTAGTTGAACTACATGCCAATCAATGAGCACAATTAATGTTCCAATGAACACCAGGCACTGATTCAGCTGCTGATGCTTTAACTGGATAGAACTAAAGAGGCAGAGAGGATGACCCTTTCAGTGACCCTTATCAATGGTGCTGTGCCTGGAGCACAACCTTATGAATGACCCTAGTGTCAGAGGTTGATCAGGACAACCCTGCTTAACCCCTGGACACATCAGCCTATGAGGCCATTTAGCATCATTTGAAATCATGTGTCAAAAGACAGCAAGCATCTGGCAAGCATTTTTTCAATAAGATGAGAATTGGGAAAAATTAGCCGTGACAAGTAGATTGGTGGTTCCCAAGCACACAAGGACGCTCAGGAGAGGTAGGGTGAGAAATAAAACTTTCTGAGTGTGCAAACAGTAATCTTCATTCACATGAACTGAGCAGTCTAACAGCTTAATGAAGATCATGCATGCAGAAATGTTTAAATGTAGTACCATGGTAGTGTGCAGTGGACACTTCTATGAATGAAATCCTCCAGCAACATTTTAATCAAAATCTGAATTTTAATTTATCATTATTTCAGTAAACAATGTTGTTTGGGGAACACTTAACTACATGTTTATTATTATTTAATGCAGGTTAGTCACTTTACAATTGGGGTTGTCAGTTGTTGTAGCTCAATAGCTAAAGCTTGACTATAAAACATTAACACTGACAACTTCAGATCCTGCATATCCTATGTGGTATAAATGTCTACTATTACAGCACCGCAACATGCCAAAAAGGCATATCTTATCTTTTATCAGTTGACAGAGAGGCTGATTTGACAGGTACAAACCCCTAAGGTCTGCAGAGAGGAAGATGTTCCACTACAGTACTGCAAAGGAGCTTCATAACCAAAAGATATCACTGAACCAGTCGACACAACATCTTAGGGATCCTGATGAACACCTCACAGTATTTATATTTAAACAGATTCAAGCTGTAAAAGCAGTAGATAACCTGTTCAAATAAATCAAACACTGAATTTTTAGAAAGAGTGACTGTGAAGATAAAACCAGAAGTAGTGCCGGCCTTAAGTGTGAAGCATTGTATCATTTGAATGACTTCGCTAATGAATGTGAGGTAAAGTTAAGTCAGTAATCTTCAGCGACCTAGCCAATTGCCTTTTACAGGGAATAAGAGGTCTTTGGGTTTAAAAAGGAAGAGAGAGAGTAATTACATGCACAAAGTCAGACTGGCCTCAGAAAGTTTCAGGTTGACTTAGCAGGTGCTAATGGGATGTTTGACAGCTTAGGCTTTGTGAAGTGGAAGCAGCATCTCAGACAGTGAGATGACTGGAGACACCCAGCCACTCACTGATGCTGCGACTGACACGAGCTGACAGTCAGCTCCAGACCGGCCACTCAGCCTGCTGGACAAAACACTACTCTAGAAGCCCTATGAAAAACACATGCGACTGGTGAGAAAGACAGCACATTCTTAAACGACAGAGAGACAAGGCCTGTCTAGCATCTGTCATGCTCATCTGACAAAGACAGAAGAAAGCTGCAGTTCTTTTGTGTCACAGTTGTAATTTCAGAGTTGTTAATTACTATCCAGAGCACTGAAATCGATGCCAGCTTGCTGGTACTATCAAATGATTTCTTTCAGCTACAGGATATGTCAATGGCACACATAATTCTCAGAGTGCTATTGTAGTTTGACAGGATAAGATGTAAAAAAATACTGTGGATAACACTTTGAACATCCCTATCAAAGGAAATGAATCATTTCTGACGTCCAGGACCCTGCGTCTGGTGTGCCTGCGTTGATATGTCCAGATATGGCATTCTTTGTGCTGTTTTGATTATTCAACCATCCATGAGGTGCTGTGACTCATGATGTCTCTCTGTGTACTTGAAAACACATTTTTAGTCATCCTGTGGTCAATCCACATCAATACTGTTAGCACAAAGCTCGTCCAGACACAGTTAAAAAAGTTTTTTCTAGACTGTAGTAACGATGGCTACAATATCCACTTGTTACTGTTCGTTTGCAAAAGTGTTGTATAAGATAAAAGGGGGAAACGGTTCTGTAGCTACTCTAACAAGCAATTGCTGTGGCCATTATGCATTGAGCATGCCATGTGTTCCTGTTACAGAAGAAACCTGAGTGCTTAGATGAGGGAACAAATTGCCTGTATCAATATGCATCGAGCACAGCGAAAGGGAGAATGGTGATGTTAATTATTTACTGAGGAAAATGTTGCCCTGTTGCTTTCACTGACAGGTCAGACTTCAAATGCTGAGACACTTAACGTATGCTGCTGCTGAAAAAAACATTACTGCCTCATCTCAGCTGCTCAATTAAAAACTCAGTATAACAACATCCTCAGCAAAAAAAAAAAAAGAGCACACCTTACTTAGGGACCAGACATATTTAAGACTGGTTGTTGTAAGACCACACAATCAAGCCAGTTGCTGCTTTTATACACACACACACACACACACACACACACACACACACACACACACACACATACTGGCTTTTAAAACTAGTTCTCAAAGGAGCTTAAAAGCACTAGAAAGCACCTTTTCTAACATAGCAAGAGCAGTTTCAAGGTCAGAGGCCAAAAACAAAGAAAGCGTTGTAGCTAAACAACGAGCTGACACTCACTGGCTCTGTTGAGCCAAGTGAAGCTGCAGAGTGAATACATCATTATTATGAAAAAAAATCAATTACAGCCACTTTAAAGTAAAAAGACTACTTCCTGACATTAATATTCAGCATTGACAGCATTGATGCTGCTCTTACTCTGGTATGAAATGTGGATTTTTTTATTCTTGCAAGTAATCTTTCATTTATAAGCTTACAAAAACTGTGGCTAAGATTCAAGTTAAGAGGCAGATCAGGTTTGGTGTTTTGTTTCATAAATAGAAAAACTTTTTTTTCATGGTGATACTGTTGTCTAGTGGAAAGCAACTAAGCTGACACGCTGCTTGATATTGTTACCTGGCGAATCACAGACAATGTCTCCAACGTCAAACCACCCAGGGCAACCTCCCTCCAGTTTCAGCTATCTGACTATCTTATAGCTATTGTTGAAACTTTTGTGAAAGATTTAGAAAGACATGGTGTAATGGATTTTGTATTGCTTCCTGCAAATTGCCAGGTGTTCAGGTTGAATTGCATGGTTTTTGTCTATTTCATTTTCACTTTGGTGTAACCCAGTGTGTGTGTGCCCAAACTTGTTCCAATAAATAGCCTCTTCCACCCTGCAGGAGTGGAGAAATCATTTATTTTATAGATTTCCTGCTTTACCATCAAGGATTACCCTCTTAACCTTAGCCTCTTGCTTCCTTATTGGCTTAGCTATTGATTGTCCTCCATCCACTCTTCTGCCTTCAAGGTGACCCATAACTAATAAACACTCCTGGAAAAGTGTGCCATGAACCAACCTAAAAACATGCCTCTGTTTGCTTTCTATGGCTGCCTCTGCTTATGCTTAGTTATTGAACATTCATCGAGCAGTGGGGATACCTTTCATTTGCTCTGACAAACAAAGGTTGATTGATTTACGCAAATTAGGTCAATCGACATGAGCAACAGTCTTATGCCATTTTTAAGGTCCCCTGGTCCTTCAGAAAATGTAAACAACCACATCAGATTAAAGTTTCCACAAGTAAACAGCTAATATTAGTCCAAAAAGATTGAGGACTGCCGAGCTGGTTAAAGTGATCTTGTGCTCTGTTTCCCCCCCTTTGCTTCCTAAGAGGGTCACACTGTGGAGTGTGATGAAAAGGGAACATCTGTCTCTAAAGTGTTCCTCAATTATCCACCCATTGTGAAGGATCGGCACCTGAGCAAACAAAGAGCTTCCATTATGCCATATTCACCAAAATCTCGACAGCACCTTTACACGCTGAGAGTGTGAGACTGAGAAAAGGGAGGAGTGAAAGAAGAAAGGGAAATATTGTATGGGAGCTCTAGAAGTTTCCGTCTAGTGTGCTTTTTAAACAAAACTAACAATGACCCTTAGTTACAAGAAACCTTTGCTCACCATCATTGTAAATGTCTCCCTCCTTAATGGCTCTTACAGCTGAGAGTAAGAAGACATGGCTGTTTGAGTTGTTTTGTACAACTCCGGATTCCCTCTTTTAAAATGAGCACCTGACCTGCTTCCACACTTTGGAGTGTCCTTTCCAGTGTAATGGTATTTTGCATAATGCCATTACCAAGCTAAAAGCATGAAATCTCTCTGCTTCAGTCCAGTCTTATAATTGCAGATAAAGCGTGTATGTACATATATGTGTGCACATAAGTGCACATGTGGGGGATGGGTGCAGGGTGAGTGTGTATGAGGGCGTAGCAAATTCAGATTCTCAAATTTTATCTGTGTGTGTGTGTGTGTGTGTGTGTGTGTGTGTGTGTGTGTGTGTGTGTGTGTGTGTGTGTGTGGTGGTGGTGGGTGGTACATTGGCTTGTTTATCTGCATTTCAAGACAGTACTAATGGTACTGTTGACGGTACTAATGGTGCTCTTATGTCATCCCAGTTGTTCATGAGCCAACAGTTATAGCTAATAGTAGATAGCTAGAGGCATCAACCTGATTGAGGACTAAACCACAGCTGTCAGAGAAAAGACTGATTCCAGAGTTTCGTATCTTTCCCTAAACACACCACAGGGAGCCTAGAAGAAGACCCTGACCTCGCTCCCCTCTGGCCCTCTGTGCCCTGAGCTCTCAAGACAGCTGCAACATTGATCTTCTAGGCTAAAATTTCAAGGGCTGAAAAACAATCTCCCTATTGGCAAATGCATGGCATAGCAGCCCGACTGTGGGGTCGTCAGTTCAGCGAGAGCCCGAAGGATGTGTGGACGGGTGGTGAAGGGCAGGAATGCTGGACAGGCAGAGGTGATAGAGATGTGCCCAGCAGGTTTTCCCTAAAGAGATCAGATGGCTTCATCTCTGACCAGGTGAAGAGGTCATCGTCACTCTCATGCCCTCTAACACTCCCTCACTCTGTACACTCTGTATACAGTAACTTAGGACAAGTGGGATTTAACATTTAGCAGCTTGTACACAGCATAGCATACTACTACATGTTCTGATGAATATATTAAACAAGGGGCTCACAACCCTTTTGTCTCTACAGATTTACAACTGTGTTCATAACACTGCTGTGCAGGAAGTAAGACTGGAGGGGAAAAGGGCTCCACGTACAGCACAAAACATTGCAATTTAAAGCAAGGCACAGCAGTTAAATCATTGAGATTCCTATTTTAGTTTCAGAGTAGCTTTTTAACACCACTGAACTTTAAATAATTCCTTTTACATACATTCTTCATTTAGAAATGTCATTAAGGCTTAAAAACATGAAGCTTCATGGTGAAATTACAGGTCTAAAATTCAGGGAGAAATTAAAATTCTGGCTCTGTAAAGCTGATTTTATCTTTTTCTCAATGTTTCTCTCAACATCATATCT
The DNA here is from genome assembly GCF_046630095.1 of Trachinotus anak. Taxonomy (NCBI): domain Eukaryota; kingdom Metazoa; phylum Chordata; class Actinopteri; order Carangiformes; family Carangidae; genus Trachinotus; species Trachinotus anak. The sequence goes on along the minus strand of NW_027273858.1, from coordinate 18,369,151 downwards.
CTCGCTGTTCCTGCTCTGTCTTAAAGTCCTGTCCAAATTATTACGCTGTCATTAACTGAGCAGTCTGAATTTATCATATAACATCTCTGCAGCCCAGTAGCTAATTTTATATATACATACACAATTTCATTTAAATAAGTGCTTTTCAGCCTTTTGACAGCCTCATGGTCCACCTATAAATAGTTCTACTATAATATTCATGGGACCACATTCAAAACCTGTTAAGTAGTAACCTTAGTGAGACATGAACTTACTGAATGGAAATATGTTTGGCTGTTCCCTGGTTTTTCATGTGCCCCTGTATATAGTGGTGTTACTGTTACATCACAGGAAAGATGAGGTTCAAAATATAGCAGATAATAATTTATACATAAAGACATTCTTTTTTACTGAGTTTTTCATATTTCATCTTGTTATCTCCAGGCATATTTACAATACAGAACAATGTGCTGTCTCCTTGTTAAAAATCAAATTACAGACGGCTAGTTGACAGTGACATACTACACTAATACATGAGGTGTTTATGTCATTGTGACTGGCGGTACAATAGTGATGCTTAGTGAGAAGCTACACATTTCACACAATAGTTTATTGCATTATAAAAATACCTTTGGAAAAAATAAATTAATGACACAAAACTACTGTAAATGATGTAACTGGTTAAAAGGATAGTTCAAAGTTCAAGGTTACAGGCCATTAATCATGTCAATTTATTGATTGAAGACAGATAGGCAGTCCTGTGTTAAGTAATCACCAAATCAACTTGTCAAGAACAAATGAGCAACAGCACACAAGGAGAACTAACAAGAACATTTTCTGCTAATTTTTTTAACCAATTCTTTTACACAGAATTACTTTGTTGTGTTTTCAATGTTTTACTTTCTTATCAGTATCACGTTTACAGGAGAGGGGGCTGCAATATGTGGTAATAAACCGGTCTGCTTTAAATGAACAAAGTTTCAAGAATCAGAGAGGTTTGAGAGAATAACCGGGCATCAGCATTTAAAGCTCTGAGTTTGTTGCCTCTGGCTTGGCTGGGTGTTCCATTGAACACAGTTGTCAGTGTTTGGTGGGTGGGAAGCTCACGTCCTTTGCATTTCACTGCATCTCTCACTGGTTGGTCAGGGCACCCGTGCAGAGAGCAGTGGGATCTGGAGCATAGTGTGAACGTCTGGACGCATTAGATCCTGCTGATGACAATAAAATCTGTTGTTGCTTTTGTGGACGGTTTTCATGAGTTGTCCCTTTGTGCTGTTCATTTCTGTCCAAAAAGCGTCTAACAATCAGAATACCTGTCTCAGCCTGTGTTAATACAATGATATAACTAACCCATATCACCTTATTTCAAAAATCCAACCTATTACTTTAACCTTCTGCATGACTATGTGTTATAGTGGGCTATACCCTAAAAAAATCTCAGTTAAGATGTTAAAGCATCTTTCAAAAAAACATATAACAGAGAGTGCAGGTGATTGGAAAAACTGAGATGTTCCCATTGTTTGATTCAAATAATATATAAGTAGGCTAGACAAGTACTTGAGAGACTGAAGAGCACTAAATTCTCATTTGTGGTGTCTGTCAATACAACTCAAGTGCACAGGACTGAGGCCTTTCCAGCTCCAATGGGGCTGAGCTGTGGGTGAACCTTGGGTTATCGCATATGTATAGGCGGCTTTGTGTGTATGTCTGGAGGATTCACTATGCAAAACAAAAACCCATTATTCAGCAATGAAGATTGTTTTATAACTCTCACTTATCTTGCACAGTGTTGTGATTTTGGAGGCCACTCACTGACCACAGCCAAGCACAAAGAGAAAAACTGATCATCAGTTCCAGTCACAATGTGAAGAATCAGAAATGCAAAAAAAAAAAAAAAAAGGCCTGCTTTGAGAATTTTAAATGCTCTGATTTCAGACAATTCTTTTACATTTTCCATAGCTAACCTTTTCTCAATCCATCTCTCTCTCTAATGCTTTCACTCACCATCTTCTCTCATCCTTTTTCTCTTTTTTGTCCCTGACAGACAGATCTATGGAGTGAGAGAGTTTTTGTCTGAGGCTGTCTTATCGCCTGTCTCAACCCCTCAGAGAGAAATTCCTTACCATTTGTTGAATACAAGTGTGATGGTGTGCGTTAGTGGCTCATCTGTGGCTGCACTTCCTCACCTGGCACTCATGTGATTAGATTTCATATCCCAGCCTGCAGCAGATAAACTCTATCTCCATCGGCCAGGCCCCTCAACATCAATCTGCCTTGCTGATGGCCTGTGTGGTGGAGGCAGTCTCATAACACATTCCTACCACCGTGCTTATGCATATTAATAAAAACACTGATGTTCTATGCAGCATGTCATTTTAGATAATTAAAAAAAAACATTTTATTATAAAATGATGTCTGCCTGCTTCCCAAGAGAGACAATCAAGCCCTCTTAAAGGGTGAGCACCATGCTGTTATATCCGAATGCTAGCACTTAGGGGTTCAGAGCCTGCCTCCAGCTGTAAGCCAGTCATGACGAGATTTTGAACTCTGCATGGAGCAAATCCACTATGTGCTTGGATGGAGGTGTGGTGGAGAAGGAAGTGGGGGAAGGAGTAGAGCAGGACAGAGCAGGTCTGTTTATTTATTATTCTCCTCTGCTTTAACGGCTCGTGACCAGCTAGCTTTATTAAACTGGGCTTTGAACACACACATAGCAGCACTAAAACTTCCTGATGGCTGAGAGGGGATCAATTCGAGCTGCCGCCTGCAGGAATTACAGCAAAGTAATAGTACTATCACACAGGTAGGCCCAGCCTGTGTTAGGGGTTAAATGGACCATTTAAATTCTTTAATCAACTTCTGTATTAGCTGCATGAGGGAAGTGCTGCTCCGATCAGATATATCCAGGTGCAGACACTTCCATGAATATCAATAAGGGGTTAAAGCTCTCACCAAAATGGTTACCATGAAAAACACTAAACAGACATTAAAAACAGACATTATCATTTAACTTCTGATAGCATGTTGGAGATTATCCGTTGGCACAACAATAGTAAAACTAGAAAATGAACATCTTTAATGCTTCTCCAAATATGTACCAAATTGAATTTCAATGGTATGGATTGTTTCATAAAGGTTAGATTTATTACTTAATATATTTTTAACTAAAATAATTCCACATAACTCACATTACTTACTCATCTTTGTAGTGATACCATTTCCTCCATTTCTTTCTGATTCAATGGGTTATTTTAGTTGACACTGGTAAAAGAAAATCTAGATACAACATACTATATATACCACTCAAAGTGCACATAGGGATGAAAGCTAATGCAAAAGACCTTAAATAACCCCTACATTTGTGAAACTTATAATATAATGTGCCTGTATTACATTTTACTGTAAGGTTTCTTCAAGCTGTTTCTAGTGTGTCTACCCACATTTGCATATATGGAGGGAGAGAATTAGAAAAGTATTGCAATATAATTTAATATAATACAGAATCAATATAAGCTACAACCTCAGATAAACCAACATCATTAGTTTAAAAACAACTGGACTAACAAAACTAAACTGGATCACATTTACAAACTAGTATTCATGGAAGGGCAATTGTATTGCAATGCATGACACTGTTTTTCTGTTGTAACGATTATGTTTTAGCCCCCATTATCAACAAATACTTTTAAAATTACTGATAACTGCTAAATGATTAGTGCTAAACAAGACAGTATAAAGGGTATCCACAACAAAGTAACTTTGGAACACATCTTTTACATGCAAATGTGAACATATAACAAAATGTGAGAACAACCAGTTATGATGTTATGATATGTTATAATAAGCATGTTTCTCCAAAAATGTTCTATTAATGGAATATCCAGGTTACAGGACTTTCCAATACCACAACCTGAAAAAAGGGGAAAAAATGTTTGTCATTTCCAAAGCAGGAAATCATCACATTGCTACAGCGCATGTAAATGCACTAAGTGTTGTGTACACTCTAAAAGCCCTCCCCCATTTGCTTGTTGACATCATGGTCTCCTCGACCCCCCGCCACCTCTGTAAATTGTGTTTCACGGCTTGAAGGTTACAGAGAAAGGCTTGTGTTTGCTGAGGAGGCCAGATTAGTGCTCATCAGTCGTGGTGTTTGAGATCCCCACACTGACCCTTGGGGCAAAAAGCCAAGCCGCTTTCACACTGCAGTACACGGGGACCTGAATGAGCCTACAGCGGCCCATTGTCACCACTCACCCAAAAGAAAAGATAGCAAATTGCCATGTCAGGAACTTTGGCCCTCATGCCAATATAATACACAGCCTTTGTCCCTCATCTCGCCTGTTAATATAAAAGGAGTCGCAAAGGGTATATGGTGCAGCTCAATTCTCGCTACAAAATAACAGCAATATGATTCGATGTAGGAGTTTGTGTAGGAGCTTGCTTCAGAGCATTTCATTTGCAACAGTTTGAATCGCAATAAAGATTTACATTTGATGCAAATGAATGCATGTTTAAAATGAAGGGGGCTAAAAGAGGGAGGCACACATGCATCTGCCTTTAGATGAGCAAGAATGTAAACAGATAGTTACAAACTGCCAAAGCTAAACATTTCAAATACCTTGTGAATAGACAACAGAAAAAGAAAAATCTGAGATTCTGCTTTGCCATGACAGTCAGGAGCAGATGAAAACAAATCCTTGGATATATGCTGAGATAAACAACTATGTTAAAGAAACATAGCTATGATCCTATAAGCACCGAAATCCCACTGAACCACAAACTCACTGGCTCAGTTTGCAGATATAATTTCTGTATCAACATTTTTTTTTTTCCCCTATAACTGTCCTAGCTATATTCTCAAGCTTCCCACTTCTCCACCTCCAGACCCAAACCGTAATTGACTTCAGGACATTTGATCATTTGTTTCTTTCCTTACTGAAGTAGCCAGTGAAGGTCAGGGTTTTAAATGCCTACCAGATGACATACATCATTAAGGTGGATTTCCTATTCTGCTTAGTAGCCAATCATGCAAAGGTAATTAGGCATTTCGGTCTGCATGAAGCTGACTGACCCTCAGATTAACAAGCTTTTGGAGTACAGTTGACTGGAGGTGAGAACTCTGTCGTTATTGCTCAGATGATGAACTAGGTTCTGTAGGGTTCGATGGCATTGAAACTGTGGTGATCCTCAGAGAAGACCACACTACACCACACACAGCTTACATTAACTGTAGACCTTAAACAAATTTCCACGCAACAGAACAAAAACTGTTAACAACTCATACTAAAGCACATAGAGCAACTCCAGTAATTAATAAAAAAATCAAAGGCTAATCCTGTCTAACACCTATGCCTCTGTGTGCTCTGCAAGTGAAATAAACCCTGCAACTGGGAAAGAGTGTTGAGTTAGAATTAATGAAATGTTAGTATGCACATTGTTTTTCCATCAGGTCTATTGGCAGTCTCACAAAAAGCCTCTGCATGTTTCTAATCAGCATGGTAGACATCCTAAATGGCAGCAATAAAAGCAAACAGATCTTGCGGGAATGTAAAAAGCTCCAGTAAAATAAAACGCATGATTTAATGACCATCTGTTGGGTGCCGGAGCAGACCTTGCTGCGACATGCTTTGTGAATGATCAAAGGCAGCGTCCGCATCGAGAGCGATTCACCTCAGGAGGCACGCTGGGGAATTAACAAGCCACCCAGCACAGATCCATTTTCCATGCAGTTTGGCCCTCTTGATTCTTGAACTGGTCTGCCTCAGTCTCACATAGACAAAAGGGGGGGTAAACAATGTAATATACACACAACAATCCAGCCCTACAAAATGTGAAGCTCCAAGCTAAACAGCTCCACACTTAAAAGTTTGAAAATCCATTTGTAGAATAAGCCAGCGGAACGATTCAAAAGAGTGGTGTATTATTAGGATTTTTTTTTTTTCCTTTCAGACTGGCCCTGCCATCGGCTGCTTATGTTTATGGCTTTCCTGAGTTGCTCTAAGAGTCCATTTAGGTGTTGGGGGACGGATGCCAAATGACCAATCAGCACATAAAAGAAGCATACACACACAGAGAGAGGCATGCTGATGTCCTCAGACAGACATTCCAAAACACTCGGCTCTTATCTCATCTAGGCTCAGTAAATAAAACATTTAACAGCTGCACTAGACTCAGGATTGCAGAGACAGTGTGGGCATACTGCTGGGTCCAGGAATAACACATAGAACACACAGAAACACAGACACTCACAGACAAGTCAGACTCAAACTTATATTAATACTCATAAGTTAATGCAAAGTTATAAACAGACCAAAAAAAGGCAGATTCTCAGGGGGACAACGAAACAGAGCAGCTATTCCGCTAGTGTAAGTCACGCTTCAAAGATTTACCATAAGGCATGACAAATCTCAGGTGGGACCCAGACAGATAGCATTCCCACACCAAAGCTCTCTACATTCTCAGCGCTAGAACGATTAACATACACATCCTTGGGCAGACATCGTCATTACTGCTTTGTTTTGCTCTCTTTACTTTCCGTCTTTCTGCATTGTCTTTTATCTCTCCTTAGTTATTCTTCATTTTTCACTGCCTGCCTGTCTGTCAGTAAGACTGTGCGCAGTATTTAACATGCTGAGGGGACACATGTCCACCCCAAACGCCACAGAACAAATTCGCTACGTTGTTTGCGTTCACAGCTCATTTGGCCCAATCCATGTTTTAGCATTCTGTTATTGTCACGCTTGGTGAGGTTTTCTCCACTGCCCACCGAGAGAGAGAAACACGTTCCAGGGGCTGTCAGCTGAGGCTCGCATTCACACTCTATCCTACAGTATTTCCTTCAGGCGTACTTTTTATGTGGTTCACAAAACAAAGTGTCTGAAAGCAGCTAATCCTAATCTGCCAGTGAAATTTGAAGAAGCTGATGCAGAATTTCAAATAATTGACAAAGGAGGAAGTGACTTTTGGAGGTGAAGGTGAAGTTGTTTGCAGAATTGGCATTAAGGTCAATTGTTTCCTCTGCTTTACCCCTATCTCACCCACATCTTGACCTTTAGATACAATCAGAGATCAGCACTATAGCTGTGTGTGCTTTGTCGCACCTATACCACCAAGATAGTCACATTCCCACATGTATCCCAGCCCTCTATCTTATTTGAGACCCCGGCCCCCCAATACTTGATTGAAGAGCCTTGGGAAAGTGTCAGTGTGGTGTTGATGACTCCAGCGGCCGTAGAGGTTGACGGGAAGGGACAGGGTCTTGCTTGCAATTTCACAGGTGGGACTGGCTGGTGGTGGGAATGTCCCAGCTGGTCTCAAAGGTCTAATCCCCCCTCGCTAGCAGCAGTCTATCCACCCACCGACTGTAAACACAATGGCTCCCTATGGTACTGAGCTGATTGCTGTTTCATCAGGGCCAGGACTAGAGTCAGTGGAGAGGAGCTGTGTCTCTCACTGTTTGATGAACTTGTTTATTTTTCCCTGCACATGGGAGGCCCAGAACAAACTGATTGGCAAGCATTGTGTTTATCAGAGGCTCAGAAAGCATTCCCAATGATACTGGACAGTCATTGCTATGCCAAAGGCACAGTAAAGAGCTTAATTAGAGCTTTCCGAAAATAATGTCTTGATACCACACCCTATAATGCCCATTATTACTGCTAAGTATGCTCCTCCATCAATGATGGCATGTGCTAATGCGAGTCTCACAGTTGAGAGCCAACATGTTTCAGTGGGCTCAAATAGCTTTACTGCACTCTCCCACTCAGAAATTAATCTTCTTCCCAGTAGACACCTCTGCACATGCCCAACACAAGACATATACCAGCATTAATTGGTTTGTGGAAACCGAAAACTCAATTTCTGAAACCTCTCTTCCTAAAGATTTGCTCCACAAATACACAGGTTTGCAAAAATAGATGACATGTTTAACTGATATTTTTTCACCCTACAAAACATGCTTATTATTTAATTGTAAAGATATTCAATCAATAAAACAGCCTGTGTATTTGTACTTGATTAAGTGTGGTCTTTGATGATGAGAGGACCTGTGTTTCCCTTATTCCTTTTCAGCTTTGCCTGCTACTTGCTCCTGTAGTGAAAATACATGAATATGCAAAGGAAAATTAGAAGACATTATGCAAACTGTTCTTCTCACTACCACCCACTACGTCTGACATCTGTTCTCCACCTCCATCATACTTTTTACTCTGCATATCCCTCTGTCCCTTCATAGCACCTTCCTCCTCCCTCATTTTTCCTCACCTTTTTTTCCATCTTCTTCAATCCTCCTTCCCCTCTCTCTCAACCTTTACGTGAGATACTGTGGCTCTCCTCTGAGATCTTTCTTCACACACATACCGCGGCTGCAGAGTGTGAGTGATAATGAAGTGGCTGGGAAAAGAGGATTAGGTGGAGTGGTGGGCATCATCCCTGCGGTATAAACGCTCATCTCTCCCTCAGGAAGGACACATGGAGCGTCTATCACCTCAGTCCAACTGGCTGTCTCTGTGTCACTCTCAGCTAGCATACTGGGGAGGCTGCTGTGGCCCTCAGGAGGCAACAGTGAGGGGGGTTAACGCAACGACGGGCCCAGCTCCTAGGGGACGTTTGGCGTTTCATCCTCTGACACCCGCCTGTTTATTCTGCACAGCCAGGCTGAGAGGAGCATAACAGGCACTGGGAAAGTGAAGATCTTCACCGGGGGAACAGGCTGACACAGACAGACGGGTAGATAGAGGGTGAGAGAGAGACGGAACAAGAGAGGGAGAGAGAAACTCCTCCCTGTCCCTGTGGTCTGACAAAAAGATGACAGCTTCCCTCTGGAGCTTGCTCTGCCCTCTCTGGGCTGAAACCTCACTTGTAGGCAAGTGGCCTGTCAGACACAGCTAACTAGGCTGCCCCATGAGAGATGCTGAAAGCTTGACAGTTTGTTACTAGTTGCCAAAAGGCCACCATAACAGGTCAGTCTCTGCACAGAAATGTCAGAGGTGCCACTAATCAGCCAGAAACCAGGTCTTTAGATATGCTCACGTGAATATTCTTCTGCACTCACTTCAACCTAAGACCCATTATCATCAGTGCACAGCCACACACGCAACCCTCTGATCTATATACCACCCTAATGCTAAACATTAGCTACTTGCAGTTAGCACTCTGCATATTTGTTCGTTTCTGCTTCTGCGATGCCTGCGATGTTTAGACAGCACAAAACCCCAAGTGCCCTGAAGTGTGAACATTTACCTCTGCTGTAAAGAAGGCAGTACAATAAAAGTTCATGAGCCAGCTATAGTTAACATACCAGAATGGTACATGGTACATTTACATCAAAATGAAATCAGCAATTATATAATTGTTGTAATTTAACAAAGCATGTGCTACCACACCTGTTTAGTGTTGTTGGCTTCCTCCCTTCCACAAGTTGTGTGTGGTCTCAAGTAAAGCAAAGAATGTGAACACTGAGTCCAAAGTAAACAACTCTCATATTTCATAAATCTAATAATAATCTAATAATTAAAAAATGCTAATATGTGAGTGTATGTACTGCATACAATATTAATTAAAACAGGAAAATTATTAATTATTTGTTTGTCCAAACTAAATGGCTGTTCCAACAAAGTTATTCTGCCTGGCCTGGTGGCTGTTTATTGATTTAATGGCTCTGCTTAATGGCAATGTCTAGCTAATTTCTTCCATTGATCTCCACTGGTTCCTCAATTACCTTCACCACTGTTAGATATAGAGAGTAGTTGGCACGAAGGGAACCCCTGTGTTAAGGAATTAAATTCTGTTTTACTTTAAAGCAAACCAGTAGTTTTCATGCTAAACTTCCTTCACATTTCACAGAGTTTCAGTTCTCAGTTCAGTTTGGACATCTCAGTTTCTCTTTACTTTTTGTGTCCTGTCTACCTGTCTGTTACTAGAAGCTTCTTATCTTCCTAATATATAGTTTGCAAGAATTTCTCGGAAGTGCCATCTGAGTAAACACTTTGAAAATAATAGGGTTTCACATGATTGGTATATTGGCATGTCGGTGGCCTCTGAATTGTTTGTGAGCATGTGGCTAAGCTCTCTGAGCCTCTTGTGATGTCCTTGTAGCAGCCGTGCCACAATTGGTGAGACTATAGGATGGGGTAGTGCCCTGCTAAGAACTGTCCCCGTCTGTCAAATCTCATCACTCCATCCTGCATTGCTGGGGGCAGCGGGACCAGAACTGACCACTGAGTCAACTGACAAGACAGCTCAGCATCTAGTTATCCCAGAATAAGAATCACTCACACACTCTCTCACACACATGAGCACACTAACTCACTTTAAAATTCAGACAGACACACAGACAAGCCATCACGCGAGCAAATGCATGCACAGTCACATGCACACATATACGTAATACACACAGACAAATGCATGCAAAAGAAAATGGACAGACCAAATGCAAGATCTACCCCCAAAGAGCCATGACAAAGCCCATGTTGGACACAAATGTGCTCTGACACTGGGGTTGGTAATGCTTTGAGTTGTCTAAAATCTCAACAACTGACCCAGAAATACTGGTGCACAGAGGGATTGGTGGGGTGGGGGTGGTGGGGGGTGGGGGGGTCGTGTGATGCAATGTGGAAGAGAACTAAATTGACGCTTTCTTGCCCACTTCTCAGGCCCTGTGGTGGTATTCTTGCTTTGTGTACAATGAGGAGAGACAGGATAAGTTGGACTGGGGTGCCAGTCCTTTGTTGTACAAAAAGTGAATTGCTAAGTGGTTGATATATACATAGGAGTGATGTGGGATTGCAGAATATCACTCTTCTTGTCCCCTAACTTAAGTCAAAGGCCACCTTAATTTCCTTTTAGAGAGAGGAGAGAGAGAGCACAAAACACAGCGCGAGAGGCTGCAGAGGTCAAACACAAAAGAAAACAAGCAGTTGCAATATGTTTATAACAGCAGCCCTGAGGGAAGGGGAGGATCTGACTGCAATATCACATATTTATTCTCAACTAAATGATTCTGAGAAGTCAAGATGGTCTACTGTATGTTTGTGTTGTTCCCTTGCAGGCAAATTCAAAAACATGTGCATATGCAGAAAGATGCATGCATAAATGTACACACTACAACTTTCAAAACAGAAAGAATTGCTCAGACAATAGTTTTATAATCATTTCAAAGTCTTTGTACTTTGTGCCTAGACAGTAAGCCAAGATGTTACAGAACTCAGAGATTCCCTAGACTCAGCTGCCTAGAGGCTTGGCTATTGCCCCAAGGTTTTGAGCTGCAGATGACAGAGCTAGCATTTCAAACTGATAAGGCTCCAGACTTTCTCAGTCCTGGTTCAATATATGATGGGAGAGTTTCTAGAGGAGTGAAGTCCTCCACTTCAAATGACCCCTCAATGGCAAAAGGCAGAGAGACTCTGTCAGTCTAAAAATTATACTGAAAATAGGTGTGTAGGGTACTGTGAAAAGTCTGGTACAATTCTCCATCACAGAGATACAACCCCTTTTTCCCCTCACTGCAAGCTCAGACAGGCTGAAAACTGCATGTTTCAATATGCCTTAAGCCTAAGGAAAAAATATGCACCTTTACCCTGTCAATAGCAGCCTTGTAGTCAAAATCAAAAGCACTTGGAATACACATTACCACTAATTCATTCAAATTATAGTGTAAAAAAATGTTTTACACATGCAGTAAAATTCCACTGTCAAGTACAATCAACAACAGATTAAAATATAATGTGCATTACAGTATACAGACACTTTCTGAAAGCTCTGCATTACATATATACACACTCTAGAGTGGTTTCCAGGAAACTGTCTATTCAACAGCAAAGTGCAACTGTGAGCATCAGAGGAGAAATGTCTTTTTGAGTAAGCATATCTCTGTCTGGTCCTGGTTAGCCCCACAAAGCCTGCTACAGCACGGCCAGACACAGAAAGCTACACGCAGTTTGATATGCTGATGCGTGTGCTGCGTAAAGTTGGGCCCTCACCCACACTGCAGTGCCAGAGATCAAGTGATGCCGTCAACTACCTAATGACATGACTGCTGCAGGCAATGGCCGGCAGCTTGATTTATACATGGGGACGGAGATGAATGATTCATAGGCTAAGAGAGGGATACCAGGACATGTGGCAGCTATATGCCCTTCTCGCTCGCTCTTGTTCACAGATACACACCTCTCCATAAATCCCTTGGAGCACTCTCTTATGTCTCATAAGCTTAGCATTACACAACTGACCAGTCCTGTTACCACTGCTCATAATCTTTCACTCTCCCTCCTTTTGTCTCTATTTTTTTATAACTCTTCCTCCTTCCCTCTAGTGTTCATTGACTCCCTGCCCTGACCGGTCCTTCATCCCTTCCCATTGTAATACAATCCTAATCCTAAATATGGAAAAATGAATGGCCCACTCTTTCTGCATCAATTAGTCCATCCATCACGGCTGATTTTTTTTTTTTTTTTTTTTTGGGGGGGGGGGGGGGGGGGGGTTCTCTGTGGTGGCAGTTCTTTCACGCTGAAATGCAATTTACTTCAGTATTAAGGTACCGCACACTGCAGTCCACCCGATGACCTTGTCCTGCTAATTTCAGTGGAATGCCCTCTAAATTACGTCATCTCTGTAATAATTGGGTGAAATGATCTGACAGCATGGGGGTTCTTCCCACATTTCAATTTTTCAGTATGATGACTGATGTTTCCCTTTAGCGATGCACCAAGATGTCACTGTACTTGACATAATTGCATATGTAGTAATGGTCCCTTTTTACCAGCTTCCATTAAAAATGCAGGCAATGCTCTAGATCATACTCTTGCTGAAGAACATAGAATAAACTTTTGTTGATACAAACTATAAATAGATCTACTTGCCAAAGATATGCTTCCTTGCATATCATGCAGTCAGTAAACTGGGTTACAGATTTAATAAAGGCAAGCCAACACTTAAGCTTACAGTGAAGTGTTAATGCACAAACTCACTTAGAAGTGCATTACAATGGGGATGTGTAGCGTTAAGTTGTTTTATAATTTTACTAAGTAACTGCAATTTACAAAATGACTTCTCTGCTTATGCAAGAACGAAGCCAATTCAAATAAGGATTTTTTTTTTTAATTTTAATTATTTAAATGAATCAGTGGCTAAAGCCAATGCAAGGGTACACTGCCATATCTAGATGACACTATGAAAAGCAACCGTGAAAAGCACAATTGCAAAACCCTGACCTGAACACAACCTTCTGAAATGAAAGGCAGAACTATTTACTTTAAATGACACAGTCAAAGACAGAAAGAGAATACAAATGTATTTGTGCCGTGAGTGTACCTCATAAATAGTTCCTAACAGCAGGGGTAATCCCAAAGAGGACATACACAAATTTATATCAGTGCTGTCTAAAACACACTTAAAAAAAAACACGCACACACAAAACATTACAGTACAAATAAAAGGTGGACCTAGATCAGAGTGTCACTAACTGCCTGCTAAATACGAGGACATAAATAAATCCCAAGGGTACCATGCTGACTCGGGAATCTTTGCATTCAATTTATCATTTTACAATATTTAGGCTACTCCATGGGGAAATACACTATTCTCTGTCATAAGTTATGCTAATGGCTGCTACTACCATCTGCGAACTGAGGACCATCATTCAGGCATAGTGTGCAATCTATGAGTTAGGAGACTGATGTGTCATTTTTGAGTGATTAATCATATAGGGGAGTTCTGGTGCTTCCAGAGAGCTGAGGCGCCTGTCACAGGGACCAAAGGCCACCTAACCTAAACCTAGGACAGCCTCAGCACTGTCCTATATCTCGACCTCCCCTCCCCCTGCACAGAGCACCATGCCCCCGCCCCGAACAATCTACTCAATAAACACGCCTCGGGCTGGAGCCAGACAGAGGATAATGGTTCACCTGGAGGTGACAGGAAAAGAAAACAGAGCTCTTTGCATAACGAATGGCAATAGAGATAAGCACAGCGAAGCACTTAGGAATCTTGATAACGGATTACCCAAACGTCCGAGACTGGATACATTTTCTTCTGTTAGGCCGGGTGGAGAACTCTGCTGTAGTAAGAGCCAGTCCAGCAGCTACGGCATTGTTCTGCTGAAATTGAAATGCTGATGTTGTGTTTCTATGGTCAGATAAATTTATTGTAAACACATATACTCACATTTCAGCCAAAGGTCACGGCTAGGACGTTGTACTCCTGTTAATTATATCTGTAATTTTCAAGCATCTGTGTGCTCATCGTTTTCTCGGCAGAGCCACTGAGCTTTGCCTTGTCATGTCATTGTGACTCCACATTCGATGACATCTTTAGCTGGGGCAAAGAACCACATGAGCACTACCACAGCCAGGCCTAATCACAGCAAGCATAATTAATCCCATATATTAGAATGTGTTGGTACTTGCGATGACTCACACCACTGTTTAGGAAACTTATGAGGGAGGAGAGCTGGGGGCATTCAGCACTACAGCCTATGTTATGTAAGCAATGACAAAGGCTGGTGAGTTCAGTGAGCGTTAGCAGCCCGTGGCTAAATTAGCCCGAGTCAGGATGTACAAAACAACCATGCATGTGCCCCGCTGCTTGACTGGAGCAGAAGAAGGAAACCCAACCTGGGAAGAACGATTTGTTTGGGTGGTCTAGTTAAAGCCTAGTGCTAAATGGGCAATGGTTCTGGTTTGAATGCTAATGAGCCAATTCCCCTCCTGGATGGAGACATCAAAGGCAAGCGGAGCTCCCTCTCTCTAGCTACACAGGGCTTCATGGTATCATTACATGGCTCAATGTGTGCTTGAATGCTTGTGTTTGCGTCTGTACATGTGTGTCAGTGGGTGTGTGAGAAAGAGGCAAATGGGGGGAAAGGAGAGACAGTCAACATGATGTTTACATTAGGTCTATTCTTATGGGACTGTGCCACCATCCAGCCTTACAGTGACACACATCACATGAGCAACCTGGTACCATTCATAATTACCCTCTATTCACAGAGGCCTCATTTAGCATGCTATTATCAGAGATCATTGTTATTTCCCTCTATGTGTGTATGGAATCCCAGTGAGACCAACATGTCTAACATTGATAACAGTGCTATTTTAGTTAACCCCATTGCGCACATAATACTGAAGACATACAACCCTGAGAGAATTCCTATCAGTGATTTCTAAGGATTTAATAGAGCATCAGGGCATAACAATCTTTTTCTGTCTCCATAACTAATTCTAGGAATATAATGTTTTTTTGGGGGGAGGCAGGACAAATCTCACCCAGGGTTTTATACTTTCACTTACTTCCACCTTATTCACACTGCTGTGGCCGAAAACCAACAGAAGATTTTGCTGGTTTACTGTGACCACATATCATATGCATTTATGTTAAGATATACAGAGGTGAAACTTTTCTCTCAAAAGATACCTACACATACGGCAGAAAAATAAGAAAAATCCTCAAAGCCATTTAAAGTCAGGGGGACTTCCAAAAGTAAGTAGGTGGTAAACTAACTTTCCATACATAAACTTAAGACTTTGTCCATTTTTCACACACTGGCAGAAGGCCCACCTCGAGAGCTGTGAGAACTAAACATGGCTCAGGTGTGTTAGGCCAGCATGATGGATCATCCTGTTGTGAAGCTGCCCCTCTGCAGAGCCCTGAGAAGACAGCTGGGAGATAAGGAGAGCCCTGTATGAGAGCACATCTCCTCTTCACATCGATCCTTGCTGCCACCAAGGCAGGAGGTCTTCACATGCCAAACCACAGATAGAAGTAGTGGGAGGGCCAGGGTGAGAACAGAGAGAACAGTTTTGCAGGTTTAGCAGCCACCTTCAAGTGATAAAGACACTGGAAGATAAAACTCCTCTTGGCCTCGTGCAGATAAAAGACAAATGGTGTAGAGCTTTGTTTTGGGGGAAAAAAATAACATTTTCAGCTCTCTGGTAGATAGTGGTTATCTCTCCCAGGTTATAATCATCTCCTCAGTCTTTAGCATGGACAAAATATCAAAAACAAGCCACACAAGAATGTACACATAAGAAATAATAAAACAGCACAGATTTGTTGTGGTCATTATTAACCAGAGAAAATGAGTCCTAACATTTTAAAGTTAATTGACCTTGTATCTTGTGCCAGTAACTTGGCAGGAATAGCATCGCTGGAAGTCAATTAAGAAGGAAAGGAGGCTTTGCTCTCAAAAAAAAAAATGGCACTAGCTACAATTAGAATTCCTCTGGAGTTAATAAGCACAGCTGCAGGTCACAATCAACTGAAATGTTTTCTTGCTAAGTATGACATTAATTGACGCAAGAGATCTTGTGCTCCAGTGTTGACAGCCACAAATTCAACAATATTTCTGCTGCTGCTGTGTCGAAAAGGAGCAACCTGAAATACCCTAACACCTATTATCAGCCAAAGATGAACCTGAATCAATCATCAAGGCTGTGTGTTCTGAGATTCAGAGAACTGTAAAAAGGTGATTTGCCACAAAATAACAATAATGAAAACATAATAGCAAAGAAAATTGCTTCTTGTGTTTCTCTGTACGTGGAAAATCAATGAGAGAGAGAGAGTTGACGGCAGCAGAAACAGACACCAATCAGAAGGACAGTGTACCCTGCTTTACAGGGCCTGGCTTGGTTATGGAGACGCTTGTTCGTGACCTCTGATCTCAATCACAGAAGTTCTTTAGATGGCAGTGTGCTGAGGGCCTCTCCATGTCACTTATTCAGATCGGGATGCCGCAGTGCTATCTGCTATGCAATAATGGCTGGAAAGTTTGCAGTCTGAACCATGTCTCCAGACAAGATGAGGGCCACTCCAGGCTCCATGGTTAGATGTGAATAAGATTTCAACAGCTCTGTGTACACTCTAATGGACGCCATGCGCACTGAGTAGTTAACTATGCTGTGGCTTTGATGTTGCTTTATGCTCATCTCCTGCCTCCGATGACTCAGATTTCATGCCAGGTGTTCACATCCTAATAACTAGCTAAATAAATACATACAGAAATAAGTGCCATCCAGTGGAGTGCGTAACTCTGTCCTAACATACAGCTCTTCTATAAGAATAAATTATTTCTAAAGTACTGTATAGAATGACTATGTACTTAAGAGGAAAAATGTGACAGATAAAATGATGACCAGTATCAGATTTTAATTAGCCGCCTACATCATCTATTTTTTGACTGTGCAATTGAAAAAACACAACTATGACTTAATGAGTATAGGAATTATACAAATACACTGAGCATAGACAGGAAATATTTGGCACACTGTAAATGTTAGTGAAGGAGTTATATATTAAAGAAAGCTGCAAAATGTCTCTTTAACTCTGAAAAAAATAATAACGCTAGAGACCTACAACACACACTGTTAAAAAACATTTTCACAGATATATGGAATATATTAGATAGCTGTATTAGATAAATAGATGTGGCCATTCCTAATGTGGTGGTTGGGATCACCCTGTAAAGATGAGGGCTGTCAGGTGACAGTGGCACATTCAAAGTGACGGCCAACACAGATGGATAAACAGATAGGGCTGAAGCAGTGACCTTATTTCACTGTCATACAATTCTCACATATCAATTATTCCCAAATAGACTAGAAATTAACATTCCACATCTAACTGGGTGCATTTTACCCCAATTCATCTTCTTGTGGTGAAGAATGATTATTTCCATCATGTCACTGTAAAAGTCAAATTCCAGAAAAGAAGAACAGGAGCAGGAGCTTTGTACTGGAGTTCCCTACCCATTATTCCCACACCACGGTCGGCTGCCTCAGATTTCCTCCGCTGCTTTGATGATAATGTTCTTCGGCAGGCCGCTAAAGTAATGACCATCTCTCAGTGTGGCACAGTGCAAGGTTGCTCTGCACTACGCGCTAATGTTTTGGCCTCACGTTCAGCCACATTTAACAAAGACACTTGAAACAAAATAGACACTAAAGTCTTCAATGAACCCTCAAGAGAATATATAAGTGCCATATACCAGATCTGATAAATGCAACTTTAATTGCTTCAATGTCATAGAACAAACCATGAGATGATATAATGAGAAACAAAGCTCACTCACCTCCCCCTCCTCCCAGAAGACTGGAGTTTGCTGAAAAGAGGGAAAAAAAGAGTCAGTAAACTTCAAAGAATAAGCAAATATGGATAATTCAAGGGTCAGCAATATCTGGACATTTTAGTTTAGATTCTTTCACCGAGTCCGATTTTCCATAAATACACATGTCTTTACACCTGTAGGCATAATATATCAAATGTCATTTATATCACCTAATGAATAGAGCTACCACTGAAAAAGTGACTGAGATTGTCAACAGAACGAGCTGTTAAATGTGTAATCACACATTTGAATATCTGTGTCCAGCAATACAAGATTTAGCATTTTGTGGGTAGCTTCCAACAACACCACAGTCATCCAACAGTACCAAGTAACGAGAACGTCATCCAATAGCTTGTTTATCACATCTCCAACACACAGAAGTGATCATTGTGTGTGGCAGCGTTTTTTTCTTTGAATATTAGCAAGTTGGCAACAAACGTGTGAGTCAGCAGCTAATTTAAATATACACTGCTTGGCAGATTTCCTCCTTGGCAACATGACAAAGGTTATGCTCAATAACACATGGGGTTCATTAAAAACAATTAACAGTGGCCCATAGCTTGAGACAGTTGTATCTACTGCTGTACAACAGGGACATCCAGATTCCACCACGGCTCGGTGGGGTCTGCTTGTTTCTTTATGAAACATGTCTCACAAACCAGTGAACATGATCTGAGTGAAGCTGCTCAGTACAAGGCTTGTGATCTTAAAGAGTAAGGCTTCGGTCTCACACGCGATATAGATATGACAACACACTCAGAGTAAAGCCTAGTCACATTATTCTGTTGTCAGCTTTAAGACAGTTTACTGTGATATTTCTACAACCTGATTGGAGTCCACCTGTGACTGATTGGACATGATTTGGAAATGGACACTGCACACAGTCTCGCAGCTGACAATGCATATCAGAGCCATGAGGTGGAAGGAGCTGCCTGCAGAGCTCAGACAGGATTGCATCGATACAGGCTACAAAAAGATTTCCCAGATCGTTTGAGTGTTGCAGTGATGGTTGTCCTCCTGGGAGTTTCTCCCTTCTCCACACAAGATCTCTGGAGCTCAGCCATAGTGACCATCAGGTTCTCAGTCACCTCTCTTACCAAGGTCCTTCACTCAGTTTGGCTGAGCAGCTGGTTTTAGGAAGAGTCGTGGTTGTTCCAAACTTCTTCCATTTCAGAATTACGGAGACCACTGTGCTCTTCAATGCAGCAGAAGTTTTTCTGTAGCCTTCCGCAGATCTATGCCTCAACACAGTCCTGTCTCTGAGCTGCAGCTCCCTAAACATGTCTTGGTTTTTGCTCTGATATGCATTATCAGCTGTGAGACCTTATATAGACAGGTGTGTGTTTTTCAAATCATGTCAAATCAATTAATTAAACTGACCACAGATGGACTCCAACAATCAAGCTGTAGAAACATCTCAGAGATGATCAACAGAAATGGGAGACATCTGAGCTAAATTTGAAGGGTCATGAATACTTATATCAGCGTGATATTTCAGTTTTTTCCTTTTTAATACATTTGCAAAAATGTATAAAATTCTGTTTTCACGCTTTCATCTTTATTGGATATTCAGTGTAGATTGATGAGGGATGGCTTTTTTTAGCATAAGGTTGCATCATAACAAAATGCAAACACTCATAGTATGACTTAGCCCTGTATAGTTTATGTAAATCTTAAATGTTGACCACAGTTTACCGGTTCAGCAGAAGGTAAAATCAGTCTGCCACTCTAAGTGGAGGGTGCATCATTAAAAATGAAACAATTTTCATTTTGCTCTGTCAGTTAGAGACATCCACTGCACATAAGAGGAGAGAGATTAGAGGGGATTTGAAATATGACTGTTAATTTCAGTGTTACTGAAAGAAGGTGTGTTTGAAGTGTAGTTCATACAGAGGGCATTGGAAGAATCATACACTGCAACACAACTCTAATGATCTTCAGTTCCAGCAAAAGCACTGGCTATCATTAGCAGTGAACACTGTCCCTGTTAAAAGCTTATTATTTCTCAAAAACATTTTGGTGCACAGGCAACAAATAGTGAACGCATAGTATCAGGAAGAGCTCTCCAATCAAAGCACAGTCCTGTGGCTCTTTTTTTTTTTTTTGCCTGATTATGTGTAGAAGGGGACCTTCTGGGGTTCACTCAGTTTCCACACCTTTCTGTGGCACCATTATGTCTTTGCATTGTTCTCATTTGAGCAACACACATGAGTGGGCACAGGGACAAAGAAAGCTTTCCCTCTGCAGCATTTGTTTCATCAAAGAGCTTTTGTTATGCGTGTGTGTATGTGTACGCACATACATTATGAGCATAACATGCACACACAAAAAACAGCAATTCAAACAGAAGTGTACTGACAATCCACTGTCATGTTTACAATAGCACCTCTCCAGGTTTTTCTGTGATGAAAATGATGCTCAGGCTCTCAGGCTCGCTTTTGTTTAGCTCTGGAATCTGTCAGCTATCAACAGTAAGCACACAGCTCACATGTGCATCCTTTCCAGAACAGCCTTTTATAAAACAGGTGTTTGTTCATATTTGAAAACCACAGATAAATGTGGTGAAATTTTTTTGCCTTTAGGGTAAATGCTTAGAAAGATGCAGTATAAACATGCTCAAGAGTATTTTTGGTATGTGTTAAGATTGTTGTCATTTATCTATTATCAGTACAATAACTGTGATAGTTTCAGTGCCAGTTCAAAGCAAGCTAATAGTATGCTAGTTTTCAGCAAAGTCTATCATCCTTGTCTAGTCTCCTGGGGAGTCTTCCTATTCCTGAGCTATTAAAACACTGGGGTTTAATTACCTGACATTATGGAAATGTATACCTGAGGGGGGCGCTTCATTTACTCCACACCTAATCAGAGATTGGAGATGTGGTTGCTAATCAGTCTGACACAACTCTCCTGTGTGTGTACGCATGGAAGGTGGGGTAGTGGTGATGGGGGTAGTCTGGAGGTTGAGATGTTAGATGCTCTCTAACCACATGTGACTTGGTGTGATCACGGCAATCGCCCACTGGGAGATGAAGAGCGTTCGACAGCCATCTCATCTCTGCAGTGTGTTTGATAAATATGGAACTGGGGATGGGTAAAAACGCTGCTTTATGCCTTTTCATTTCCTCTCTCCCTGCATCCTCTCGTTTAATGATCAGAATGTCATGACACATGTTTTGGCAGTTTATCTTTAGGCAGACTGTGCTGCTTATGCACACAAAATATCTGTAACCTACAGAGTCAGTGAGCTCACCCCACAGAGATTCATATCATGGGAGACATTAAATCCCAAAATGTCTGGGGACTTACTTTAACAATCTGTCTTTAAGCGTGAGACAAATAAGAAACAGCTGCTAGAGGAGCAAACCTTCAGCAGCAGCAGCAGACCTACACTGTGGTTATCAAAGGTTGTGAGGTTAGTCAGTACGACTTGCCTGAAAAGTGCTTCAATTATCCTGAGTGATGCATATTTTATAGTGTGTGTATTAATTATAAACTAGCTCTCCTTGCTGTTTGTGCCTGCCGTGGGCTCAGTGTGGCTATCTTGTGGTGGATCAACACATTTCTGCCTTTAGGGAAACAGTAGGAGAGCCAACAATTAGTATTATCAGAAGTCCATTATCTGTTTCCTCTACAGTGGCTCAGCGCCTACATGTGGAGTTTTCTTTTTGAATATGTGTTTAATGGGTTTTTGACTTTGCCATCCTTTTTCTAATGTCTGCCAGCGTGTGACCCATAGAGAATTTCATGAATCATTTTTTCTTCAAGGCCAGAATAGATCACATCTCCACCTCTAAAAACAACCACAAGGATCCAATCACTTTAGACAAAACACTGCAGTGAGCTTTTGGGTTTTAATATTTCAGAGAACCAGAATATTTCTTGTAGTAGTAAAGATGAGCCTTGAAGGTTTGCCAATGACCCAGTTAATGAGAAGAAAGAGGAAAACCAAAGGAGCAGGCTATGACTTGGAGTTTGTCAGGAGTGCTGCTGAGAGTGGTCCCAGTAGTAACCACAACATGGGCCATAAATCTCAGCGGAAGGGCTCCCCAGACGGCCCAGAGATGGCAGGTCATTAGGAACTGCTGGTCCACGGCATTAGGCTGGCCCATCAAACACATGCCTACACTGTCACTGCCAGAACACCCACTTCCTGCCTGCCCTTTGAACTCTTAACCCCCACAGCAACCTCATATATCCCTCAGCCAATGACAATGCAGCGGGGCCAATGCTGTGTATTTTCACAGCAAGAAAATATTGATAACAGAATCCTAGCCAGAGTGTGACAGCCACAGTTTATGAATCGTGGCACTGCGTCAAGAAGCCAGCACAGACACAAACACAGTGGAAAGGAGTGATGAAACCCCACTCTTGTCTCAGTGTGACCATATATTTGCAGAGCATTCATAAAAGTGGCTGGTGTGCACTTCAGTGTGAGCCCTGTGTATGCAGAAGGCAGTGAGGCATGGATCTGGGTTGTGTGTTTGGTGTCGTCAGCAGAGCCCTAGATCATGCAGTTAAATGGGAAGTGCTAGTGCATAACCACAAAACCTCAAGGCAGTAAACAGATCCACTGTCCACCTTCTGGTCCCTGCAACCTTAACCGAACCCTTTAAATATGCACCTTCAAATACACACTCACCTTATCCTGAGCAGACTCTCACATGCTTCTCAATAAGCCCAGAGGTTAATAGTGGAGTCCACTGTGACTCTGGGATAAAAGGTGTGGCACAGAAACTAATAAAAAAGTTTTATGGTTCAGGTTGCCTGCTCTGTTGCAAATAGATAGGTTGCTGAGTCCAAAAAAAGATGTTGTTGTAATTTTTCAAATCAACCAGGGCTGCCACTGCTATATAATACTACCCGCCTACCTGTGTCTACAAATCTTAGACGCATTTTAGCAGGATTTTCAGTAAATATATCCAAGTCCCTTTAACCGTGATGGGGACAATCTGTGATATGTTGCATAGCAGCTGTATGGTGTTTCACATCAGCAGATTTCAGTACCACTCACTGCTGTTATTCAAACGTCTTACACAAAGAGAAATTTCTGATTCTCACAAAGGCGACTTTACACATACAAACTGTCCCAAATGAATGTGCAAACTAGGTCACCAGAGCTGCTCTTTGTAAGTCACATCTTTTTTTTTTTTTCTTCTATTATTCTGCGTTAATTAAAACTCACATTCACAGCTAATTTGACTGGCACAAATTAGCATCTACTGCACAATGAACTGCAAATGGAAGGCCTGAAATAATGAAGACAATAGTTGAGAGAAACAAAACGACGATCATTTTTAGACTTGGTTGACACTTAGATGGTGATTAGATGTTTCTCTTCATAGTGCTTTGATGTCTAACATGTCAGCTCTGAATGTCAATGTTCAAAGAGTCAGTGGAGTAAGAGACTTTGGCAAATTCTTTTTGAGTGGAATAATGTGCAGCTCTACACACAGACACTTTTCCACTTCAACAGCCATCCTGACAAGTATTACTACTGCCTATGTACACACACACACACACACACACACACACACACGTGGAAATATTCAGGCTAGGATTTCATAATCAATCTCATGTCTGTGGACCTTGAGGCCGTTCTCACATTTAACGATGGGGACTCTTTTTTTCTTTTTGTAGGTGCTGAAATTCACACAAATAGAAATAAAACTTAAACGAGCCACCAGTTGTGGGATGAGAGAGGAGAGGCAACAGTGGTATTTCTTATTTGTGGCGCATTAAAAATGCATGCTACACCACACATGCTGCCTTGCCTGATAATACTGGTTGGCATTTTTGTTCTTTATAGCTTCTAGTGGTCCCTGAGGAGCATAACTGAGCCAGACAAACTTGTGGTAGAGGTGGCACAATCCCAGCAGCACATTCACAGACAAAAAAAAGCCCAAAAGCCTGGCTCATGCTTCATGTGTAATAAAATGCAGGGGTGTCAAAATGATGTAACTGTGGCTGAAACAAGTAAGCAAGGTTGTCTCCCACATTAGGGCAGTATTATCTCAATATTGACATGTCAAAGTATTTACTGAAATATCAACCAAATTGCATTCAAATGACTGAAGTTTCTGGTTTCATTGATGTAAAGCTGTTACATCAAATTAAGAGAAAGTGTGACAGCATTATTCTTAAGGTCTATTGCAAACAAATGGAGTATGGCATTTCAGCAATGGAAAATGATGGCTGTGCAATAAAAACAAGCACTGTATTTGGCTTTAATATCTAGAGTGTGCAGGTTGAGCAGCTAGAATTTCACAGCCTTGTTCACCACCACTCTGAGATGATTGATTTTGGTTGTTATATTTTTGCTTATTCACATTGTCTGGTCTTTTTAGTCTATATGTGTAAGAAGAAAATGTGTGAATGCTCTCTTGATGTGAAATCTACAGTTTTTATCTTTTTTTACTCCTTGTTTCCAAAGTCTTGCAAGTTGTTTCTGTTTCTGCTGTTACAAGAAAACTTGTAAATGGAGTTGCATTATGTCTGACAGCAGAACATACCAAATTTAATTTAGAGTGCACTGCAATCCTCATATCCCCCATCTTCCACACCAGTTTACAGAAATTCACAGAGTTTTGGGCTTTGTAAACTTGTTGCAAAGCCTTTTTCCCCATATTCATTTAGTTTTTATGTTAAATTGATTTGGTGCAGATAACATAAAGCAAGTCTCATCTCTCATGTATTGACACAGTCAGCATCCAGCACAAACAAAATTTCAGTGAAGTTACATGAGGAGTTGAACTTTTCGCTGCTCTGCAGTATTTTCAGTTCAGAGCTCATCTGGCTCAAAGACAGCTGTGAGATTTCTTGGTTATTTTCACTGCTGAATACAGTGGTTTGTGTGTTATAGTTGCAACCTCAGGCACGTGGATGTGTTTTTGTGTGAAGCAGCATTTGACTTGAGCTTTACACAAGACTTGTTTGTGTGTCAAAAACCAAGGCTTAACTGATTAAAAATTGATGCAATAAGAATAATGTGAATTCTATTTTTGTTTTGATTTTACTTTGAAATACTCATTACAATATCAGGAGACTGTGGGTGGCTTCTTAAACCTATTTATGTCTTTAACAGTACTTGACTTATACTGTTGATAGTCAAAATTATGTTGTTTTTGCAGCTTCTTTCAAGAACTACAGTGGTAATGTTATGATGTCTGAATGTATCAATGTGACAACAGGCTGGTGTCACAGTGATTAATCCCTTTCCTCCACAGGCTTGTCACCTTCATAACAAAGCAACAATACCAGATGCCAAAGCCAGCCCACACGCCTATTGTTATAATTACCTGACCTTCAAATCCACATTAATGAGCCCAGGATGATCCCATTCTCTTTCATCATTTGGCTTCCAAGCCCTCCTTTTATCTAACAAGGTCACCTTTCACAACACTGTTTCTCCCTGAAATACACATCCCCCTCATAAATATACATCTACCTGCATCTGCTCAACCCCCAATCTTAAGAAGGCAGCTTGGAGAAATTACAAGAAAATAAAGCTGTAGGTGGGCTCTGCAAAGCGCGAGTTTGTATTTCTTCTGAAGTTGACACCAAGGAAAAGTCAATGCCACCAAAGTTAGACACAGAAAGCAACTTTCTAATGACTTAAGTGTTACTTAATAATTGTTTTCAACACTAAAGACACAGTCTACTAACATCAAGAAGAAAGACCCACTGCAAGGTCTCCGAAGGCACCATGCAGAGGGGCAGCGGAGAGAGCAGGGATCATTAATGAAATTGTTTCAATCCGTTCCCACTATTTGCATAACAACTGCACTGTTCTTGACACAACAGAAAAATATCAGTTTGTGAGAAACCAGAAACACAATCTCAGAAGAACAATACATTAGATTATTCATTTGGTCTATTATCTTTCAGCCACAGTTGGACAGTAGGACACTAGTTGAATTTAGAGAATATGGAAAAATGACAGTGAGCTCCACATGTTCTCGTTAAAGAAGAGCTGTTGAGAGTCCTGCTAGAACATTCCTAACATCTTAAATCATAATATCAATGTCTAGTGGAGATTGAAAAGGGCCACAAATATCCACACAAATAGTGAGTTTAAAGTACATAAATTAAACCACTTAATGATACATGTAAATGTTTACAGTGGCATATTCTCACACATTTTCCACAGAATACTAAAATCCCTTGAGATATTTTCAGGAAATAACTGTTGATGACTAACGCAAACCAAGGCATTGTTCACTGGACAAAATGTAGTTTTAATATGCACAATGTTATATAAAACAGCAAGATATTTCAACTGATATTCACCAACTATGTGCATGTGTGCCAGCTTTAAGGAGTCATTTTCTGGTTGAGATGAAATAGGTTATCTGCAAAATGTTAATATGTACTATGTTATATAACACACCAAGATATTTCCACTGATATTCACCAACTCTGTGCATGTGTTCCAACTTTGAAGAGGCAACGTCATTTTCTGGTTGAGATTAAATAGGTTATCTGCAAATTTCACAGGGCCTAGTGTCACTGCGGCACACTGGCAGGATTTGGGCCAGCAGCTGCATATTACGGATTTATCCCAGCTCATTTCTGGATTTATCAGCCTGTGTTAATGTAGCCTCTTCCTTACTGGTGATCAGGCCTGTTGGTATGGTAAAGACCCGCATGGCTCCTCAGGGCCTTCACAGTCCACTTCCCCCAGCTAGGTACCCGCCAAGAGGCCAGACAGTTCCTCTCACTATATCCAAAATAACATGGCTGGGATTTCTCCAGACGGAAGAGCCAGGCCAGCATTAAATTGGAGATCCTCAGCAACTGAAGTGTGGTTTCTGAATCGACTTCCTTTTTACATATCACTGCTTTCTCTCCGCAGAAAATAGAAGTCTAGAAATGAGGGTCTTGCCCTTGATAGTCAGGTCAAGGTATATACACTCTTTTAAAGGGTAGAGTCCATATGCTTTAAGTGCAGAACATTGCATTAAGGAAGAGTGCATTGTCTTTTTTAACACTAAATGTATTTTAACTTCTCTTACTTCCTTAGCAAAATGCACTTAACCGGCACTTAAGAGAATCTATTCCCACCAGCGTCTATTTGATCACAGTGGTGTAAGTGTTGAGGTGAGGTGTGAAGTGAGCGCTGGCTCCAGGAGTACTACGTTTATGTCACCTCACCTCCCTGGAGCAGCAGCAGCAATCAGGCTGGAACAACTCCATCAAACGTCCAGAAGATAAACACCATATTATACATGTTACCATGGTGAGAAAACGTGTCCATGCAGGCATCTCCTTTTCTGTTTACTGAGCTGACCGAGTAAAATGGGTTGTGTGTTAATTAAAGGAGACAGTTTATCAAAATGGTGAAGACTGTTGTACATTTCTTTCTAGAGAACATACCATTGTTAATGCATGCACATTGGGGAGATCCAGTGGTTCAGTAATGTACAATGACAAACAACAATTCCACAGTATGTAACAGAGTGCTGTATAAATGATAGAGTGCCGGATATAGTCAGGTTTTACATATTGAAGCAAAAATATCAGATATTCCTTTAGCCTAAATACTCAGCACTTGTAGAAACTGCTCCTAAATCAAGTGCAAAAGAGTCTAAATGAAGACACGTCAGTCCAGTCCACAGAAGTGCGTGATGAAAGCTCTTACAAAGATAGGCCAATCTCTCTTAGATGAGAGATGATCTCATAAATAATCATACCTGTATTAATATTAATAGCGACAGTTGTAATGGTTTGATCATAATGGGAAGTATTTACTTTGAGACAGTTATTTATTTCCTATACTTTGTAATGGAAATAAAACCGTTTTGCACCTCAAAGACATTTTCCATTGTGCCATCTCTAAGTCACAGTTGTCCCAAATTACAGGCCACATTATCAGGCCAGAACTGCAACAGAAAAAGTGTAGCTGTGCAAGGAGGTTTTTGAATACAAGTTGGAGCTGTTAGGGTTATTGCTTTCCTGCCCTACGATCATGAAAGCTCAAAAAAAAGAAAAGACTGGACTGAAGACTCTGTATTGATATCATACTGTATTACATGATATCTGTAAGACATTACAGCTGATACAGTATATACAATAGCACTAAAAGCAAAATTCAGTTTTCACATATTTCCCTCACAGTGCCTTCCTTTTGAACAACATTAGAATAAGCTTAGATACAGAAATGTCATAGTCTGCAACAATAAAAGTGTAAATTGTTTTGAGTTGCTTTCTTTTGTATCGCGTATGGATCACACGATGTTCACGTCAGTGTATCATCAAACAGCATCTGTTTTTTTTCCCCCACAAACACATTCACACAGAATCCCAACAGATAATCCCCTACTCACTGGTATCTGCGGCCTTTTGTTACAACAAAACAAAAAGACAACCTGTTTCAATTGCTTATTCAAGGAGATTAAATAAAAAAGAAAACACACCCTATGAAATAGTAAAGCACAGTGCTGATACCATGAGAATTATACAATCAGACAGACCAAGTGTTTTCCTTTTGGCAGTGTCACCAAATAAATGTGAGCTTGAATAAAACATCAAATTGGCAACATGAAGAGCAAAATAGAGTTAAATATTCTATCTTCCAGGATTCTTCCTCTGTGGTTCTTGATGTTCTGCTTTAAGACTCACTCAGTTCATGTCAACTGCAGTGATTCGATCCATCAGTCTTGTCAAATCAGGTTTACAGTAGTGGTCTGACGATATCCTGCCTGGCAGACACTCATTCTGTGTTGGAACCTCTCTTTGCTTCATCATGCAGTCTGAAGTCATTATTTGACTACATTTTAATGATGATAAACTTGGTTTAACAGAATGTCTCTGAGTCTAACGAAGAATAATGTAACCTCTCCTTTAATCTACATTTGCCTGAACAAATGGAATCTTCTCTTGTACATATTTGTTAAACTCTTCATTCACCTATGTTTAAAAAACTAGGTTTGACCAGGACATGGCTAATTGGTAATCATTAAAGCAGGTAAACCTACTACAGCCTTTTTATGCATTTGTTGCATTTCACTTCAATCTTGTAACTGGTCTTGTATCAGAAGATGTTCCTCTTCTATACACACACAGGAGAATACATCCCATAATCAACCACATCAAGCTAAATAATTGACAGACACTGAGAGAGTTATCTTAGGGATACTTAACTAGGGGAATAGATTGACAATGGTTATTTCTCTCTAAATTATATTGCCGTCCTCCTGCTGAACTTTGCAGCATTGCTTGATTGCAGCCGTTAATTGGCTTGCATCCAAGATCTTTATTTCATCTCTGAACCCAACACACTTGCTGCAGCCATCTTAATGTTGAGTTATGTGCTTAAGCCAAGGTTTGCAAGATTTTCTTCTTCTAGTGTGCCGATAAAAATAATCTACATTAACTACTGTGTGGAAAATAAATGAACTATTGTGGCTTTGGGATTCCCTTCAGGTCCATAAAACTCCTCTGAAAGCCATGAGCTTTCCCACCAGCAAAGTTTAAGTGACAAACAGATCACAGTAGTTTTGCCAGGACCAGTAAAGGACTTCACTGTGTCCCTCTAAAATAGCACCAACTCAACAGTTCACAACTGCTATTAGAGGTGAGCAGCCACAGAATATGGATAATGATGAGAGGCATACCCTGTGGTACTTGTAGCCAAACTAGGCCAGTTTAACATGAGGCTGTCAGCTTTAATGTTCCTGTGTTAGAGCCTCTACAATAGGAGGAGGGGCAGTGAACAGAGAGCTGCTTCTCTTTGGCAGCTCCAAAACACCAATCAAACACTAAATCACGCTAGCACACTAGTTACATTGTGAGAGGCCTGTCACTTTGGCAGAGCCAACTTATGTGGTTTTTACACATGCTGGAGAAAAAGAAGGTTTTTTGAGGCGCACAAACAGAGACTACTACAAGGCTGACTGTAGAGCTGAATGTTAAAGGAGAACAAAACATGTGAGGAGGCTCCTCAAGAGCATTTCATTTAACTCACTACTCTTTACAATTCCTTTTTCTTGCACTTAGTGTAATAAATGGAAATGTGTCGGAGTATGCAATGTGACATCAGCATGAAAGATCCAACATTATTTCTCATTTTTAATGGCCTTGGCTGGACATTTCCTGAAGACATAGATCTTAGTGTAAAATAATATGAATTCACCATCACCTTCACATCAGGCTAACAGAAATCTGGCAGGTGGGAGCCTGGAATTGGAGGAAAAACCTGTATCTGGCCTGAAAAAGCAGCAAATGCAGGAAAGGATGAAATGACAGCACCAGACAGCCTGTAAAAGAATTCTGCATAAAATCAAACAAGAAGTGATAAAATATAAGCTGGGAGAGGTGTGCAGGATTTGTTTGTAATTCAGATTGGGAGGCCAAAAATGGAAGGAAAGAAACTGACAGAGGCAGAGGATTAATTCTCCTGTGTTGCTGAGAGAATAAAACACACTGTGCAAAGTTTTTTGAACAACTTACGAAAAAATTGTAACATGTAATTTTGTTCTCCAGTGTGACACAACATCCTCATTTTAATATTGGAAGATCAAATAGGAAGTGACAAATTAGGCAGGTAAAACTTTAAGACAGCTATAGTGAAATAAAAAAAAAGGCATGAAACAGATTTGATTATGGATATGACTATGATCTTGCCAGTAACTACTGCTCCACTCAATAATTTCACAGTATTTCATATGACCAAAGAAGCCAAAATCAACTAACTTTACCAAAGACTATTGCTCTGAAAGTTGTTCTAAGGAACATGAAAGCTATTGCAGTGGAAGTCTTAATGAGGTGAATCACTAAACAGAAATGAGCTTTGGAAAATTCATCCCAGCAATAATGTCACAGGGCAGACAGACCTTCTGTGTAACCCAACACTCTGCACAAGTCAACAAGACCTTTTCTTTGTCAGGACCATTCAATAATACCTATAGTTACACCGGCTGCTCCTAGGGAGAGGAGGACTCAGCAGTAACCTTGCATCCCAAGGACACATCATTTGAAATGCATTGGGTGCCACAATGCTGTGATATATCCTTTTTCCAGAATTAACCTCAGCTAGTCTTTCCTGTCACCAACCAATCAGGGAGTATGAGCAGGGACAGGTCCCAAGTCCTGACTCACAAATACATAGCACTTCTTGGTCTGCCTTTGGTATGTTTACCAGCTCAGAGGGCGAGAGGCAAACATGACAAATTGCTTGAAAGATCTCACAGGTCAGTCAGTCACATGTTTGACAAATACAATCTAATTGTGAAACATTTGTTTGAAAAAGTCTTTTTAGGAAACGTGAAGGATGGAAATGTCTCTGTGACCTCTATTACAGACAGAGATTTATCTGTATTCCAAGGTTACCTCAACCATGAGGCAGTCCAGTCATTGCGCAAAAGGGCTCCTGTCCATGTGTCTCCAAATAGTAAATGTGAGTGCATTGTGGAGAAGAGAGAAAACTGAAGGCACAGATGGCTGAAAGCATACATGATTAAAATGCAATTCAGTTAGGAGGGTGAGATGGATGAATGACCTAAATGGAATCGGCAGCTGCACAGGTAGACTAAGTTTGACTAAACTGGTGCAGATCAGAGGGTTTTGATTTTTCCCACAGTATCACAGTTGTCACCAGTAAAAAAATCTGAAAAAAATGAAACAGATGATTAAACCAAAATTGCAATTACTGTGCATGGATTTCACATTGTTCATGCAGAATTTGGGTACAAACAGTAACCACAAAATATTAACGAAACCTGACAAGATTATTGAAAGCAG
Organism: Trachinotus anak; assembly: GCF_046630095.1. Lineage (NCBI taxonomy): Eukaryota > Metazoa > Chordata > Actinopteri > Carangiformes > Carangidae > Trachinotus > Trachinotus anak. Next base: position 18,337,338 of record NW_027273858.1, on the reverse strand, counting down.
AGCCAAATTCTTTCAGTCTTTTTAATTAAATGCCAAGATGGAGGCATCGCTTTCAGCATAATAACGGTCACACTGCTAAACTCAGATTTGGCATCAGATTAGCGTCTTTGAGCTTTCTCCCTGAACATGCTGACAGAATGTGACACTGTCTAGATTAAGGCACCACTTCAAAGGAGAGGGACTTTGTGATCATTAATGGAAGTTCTAATTACTGAGGAGCCACCAGTAACGGGCCAGTGCAAGCTCTCACAACATTCATCATTTATGAAGCTGGACTACAGTTTCTTCCTAAAGTAGTTAATTGGCTTATCTCTTCTTCTGCTGCACAGAAGCACAAAAGAAACGCAGCTTCAGACCCATTCAGAGGAACACTGTCTGGCAAACCTGCATATGTCTGTGTCACACAGCAAAGTCATATTCCTTACAAATAAGCAAAACAGGATAGTTCACATATTCATTTTTGACTGAAAAAAGCCCCATTCATGAAAACATCAGGTGACAGACAGCAAATAAATCTTATTACGAGAGGTGGTGCAATATGCATGACACCTCTCAAAAAGCAAATCCATTCTTCATATAATTCCCACCAAAAGTGTATTCCACTGTGAGTCATACTATGTCTTTCTGAAAAATCTACTGTATACTTTGCTATAGTAAAGTCCTGCTAATGGTGTCCAGACCATCTGTCAGCTCGTTTGATGAAATAAACCTTTCACTGGTGTGGCAAATAAGTATTATTTTTGCCACTGCAGGAACTGCCTGTTCAATCTTATTTATGAGTAATAGAGGGAAAGTGGATGCCTCCTGCCCAGTGCTGCAGTGTGCAAAAGAGGATGTGGTTTAATCTTCACTTCCATCTTTAATGAGATCTGATGCAGGATGAAGCAGGATCCTGTGGTAGCTGCTAGCTAGAACACAATACAGGCCCACCAAGCTGCACATAGTAATGCAATAGATGCTGTGTGATAGCGTGTTATACACAAACCATTAGGACTGCACCAAATGATTTTTTGTGGTCAGCTGTGTCAGAGACAGAGCAATAACTCAAGTAGAACCAGAAAACAGACAGGGGAGGTGGAAACTCAAGAGCAATGCCAGTAGTGCAGGATTAACCTCTCCAAGCACCCTGTGTTTCAATGAAATGGATCGGCCCATTTTCATTGTCCCCTGTTCACTGGTCAGTGTTCCCTGTTGTGTTAGCATGCCTGTTTAGTGGGAAAAACAAGTGTGCATTTCTCTCTGGCACCTTATGAAAGAGGAGTGGGAAAGAAGCACTGATGGGACTGATGGACTGATGGGATTTGATCTCCTGACATGTTTTTGTTGTTTGGTTGTTTTTTTGTTTACAAACCTTTGCTTGACAACCGCTACAACTATGTTCTAGTTACAAAAGAGTAACCCCCTTCCACAAAGCCTTTGAGGTAAAAAAAAAATGCACTCTTTAAGCTCTATGGGCTGCTCAGGGAGCACTGATACCCTGTCAATACCTCTCTTTGCCTTTCCTCCCCCTCATTGCTCAAAGAGAGGGAGCATTCATTCTTCAATTTGGCCCTAATCAAGTTTGAATCGAGTTAACAGCCGTGTGTCAATCTTTTCTAGCACTCTGGTTGCAGATATGTAATCTCCAGTGGTGTCTCCTGGGCATATTTAACTCATACATAAATACAGGGATTGTCTCCTGCAAATATATAATATGTCACTTCTGGCCAGACAGCAGGTATTGGTTACAGCCACCCAGTCTAGACAGGCGGCATACTAGCTTTGAGAAAAGTGATATGTATTTATGTATTTTCTCTTTTTGTGTGACATTTTGTAACAGAAATATGGACCGAATAGAGAACTGATTCCAATAAGATCTTTTTAAAACAAACACATATTCTCCTCTTGCCAACTTATACAGACATAAGGACCAAATAGACGAGCTCTCCCTGCAAAACCTTCACGTACAGTTGTCTCTTATACGCTAATAGTTCTGTTGGTCTGTGAGGGCCAATGCTCCATATGGATGGCTGATTAAGCAGGGAGGTACGTTCAAGCTAGCAGCCCAGAGGACAGGAAAAAGGGAGAGTTGCCATTGTGGGAGTCCATTGGCCCACAGTGTCTTCTGCTCGACTAATGTAATCTATGATCTCTCCCATCCCAATTAAAAGACGAAATGGCCTCAGAACAGCTGTAAAGGGAGGCCTCACAGGAGTGCACTAACCGCTGTTAATGTCAGAAGTCTCGTTTAAAGAGCAGCATCTGTTTACGCTCCACACAGGCCTCATGCCTCCGAGCCCACTAACAGCAGATACAACCCTGCCCATCTGGAGCGTTACAGCAACACTCTGTCCGCGACTCACACAGTCGACTGACACTCAAATTGTTCCGTTCAACGACTTTATATGTTTAGTGAACTTTGAGGTCAACAAGACAGTGCATCAGGTCAAATCAAATGATTTCAAATTTCACCATTAGAAATTCCTCAGTAAAATGGCAATATTTCATTGTCCAAATCACAGTGACGGCTGATTGAATTAGATGATTAACGTTTTTTGGTTGTTAACAACCTACACTATGGTGTATATAATTAATTGATTTCCACATGTAAATAATACGTGCTGAGGTTTAAATATCCTGAAGTCATCTAGGGAACTTTAAAATAAACTCATGCTGAGCAGGAACAACCAAACACAGAGCCCAAGTTAATCGTGTGTATGAGTGTGTGTGATTCCTCAAGCTATTAAAATGAACTCAGCTGTGATTTGATTTTACTTGTTTAACTTCTCAGGACCAGTAGCCTGGAGCCTCCTTTCAGATCTCTCTGCAGTCGGTCCAACAGAAACACACCACTGTTCGTTCTGATTCAAGGAACAGGAAACAGCAGAGCAGGCAGCCAGGAAATGGGCTGCCAAGTGAGAGAGCAGGAACGTCCAGTAAAAAATGAAATGACATTTGTTTAGGAAGACAGCGGAAGGATTTTCGGTTAAGCAATTCTGATCTGATAATTCCATTGTTCAGTGGCTTTCAACAGGAAGTATGCCCATGCATGTTCATCACTCCTGTCAAAATGAGCTGTAAACATTGATTATGTAATTTCCCAATGAAGTTATTTTATAATCAAGTATGCACCAAAGCTGGCTTTGTGTGTAAAACCATTTTTTCAGATGTTAGCATATTAGAATACGACCATTAAAGATACTTCGGGGAGACTTTGGGACTTCTGTGCATGGGGGCAATATAAACATTTCTCTGATGTGCTTTATATCCGATAATATATTGAGGGGCCTGATGGAGTTGCTGATCTATACCAGTAAGAACAGCTTAATTCATCAGCTGTAGAGACTTCAAGAGCTGCACAGCTTTTTAAAACTCACTTTCCAGACCTTTCTCTGTTTTGGCACAAACATTCCCTACAAATTGTATTTAAGACACGCCCATCATCTGTTCTCTAAACTCTCAGGATCTGTCCTGTTATTAGTTAAAGACTAGTGTCTGCACTTGTGCCTTTATTTGCACTGATTTTAAGTTATTAGCTAAGCCATTGTAAATCGAAATCCAAATTGGCTTACTCACTGGCAAGGTTTGTTGGTTTGTTATTGAAAAAAATCCCCAACGTCATTCACCATCTCCAGACAGACTGTTGTCTGCAACTGGTTGACAATTTCATGTAATTGATTTTACTTTGTACATGTGGGGCAGCTTTCCTTCCATTTTACTGTTTTCATGTTATTTCAATCTTCAACTGTGAGTAGATGCAACAGCTAAAACGTTTTCAGTTGACTTAAAAGGTAATCTATCCTGTATCAGCTCCTATGGCCAGCTTCAGTTTTATTGACAATGTAGCAAGAACATACACACAGTAGTTCCAGATTTCTATACATGCTTAACTAAAAGACAAATAATTTTCTTTATTGGTGCCTGCACCTCAAGTTAATGTGTATAGACGGCGATCAAATATATAGTCTTGATTAATCACAGCTGTACATATGCACTGACTCATCAAAAACAACAGCAGAAAGCAGCTGGTCAGTTTGCTTTCTCAGCAGCTTTCAGGTAGCCCATGTTAGGGAAGAAGTATTGGTAATCAAGTTTATGAAGTACACAAACCTGCAACTTCCATATGTCCTGGCCTGATTCATGGCCTATATATAAAACACAAAATACATCAAAATGTAGCATTTAAAAAGACATCTTGTATGCAAGTTAATGATTTTGGATGTGTAAGGAGTCAAAGAGTTGAGTGCAACATGTCGTGGTCACTACAGTATCTCTAAAATGAGAAATATGCCCAACACAAAGTGGCTGGAATTTCCTGTTATTAATATGTACCATCATTTTTGATAAGCACTTATTCTGTGCACCTCTCAACTCAATACTTGAAACCCTGCTTTTCAGAGGAGGGAAATAAGTTGCAGCTTTCAGGAATGGGTGCAGCTGACAACAAGTCCATAATTATAGTTTGTGGAAACACAAGAATCATGAATATCAGCAGATCATTATCTCTCTGCTAAACATCTCCTCGGATTGGTAAAATTCTGCTCATTAGCAGGGATAATAACTGAATAACTATTTACTTGTAAACAAGGACCCTGTTGTGTTGGTATGATCACAGATCTGAAGAGCTAATTCCAGATTTTTTCATTGTTTATGAGGTTACTGTGTGACTCCATAACACTTGGCAGAGAGCCAACCAATCTGTGTGGTTAACGTCGTAAGATGCATGTCTGCAAAGCATTTTATGGTTTCCAACAATCTCCATCTCACCCTCAGCAGGGCACAGGTTAACAGTATGCATTAGTTTCCCAACCAATGCATAGAAAACAGCCCTGAACCAACTATGTTATGCAGTGTTATACATTTATGTGAGGCATTTTAGCAAAGGATAAGGTGCAATCTTCAAATAATTCAACCTAAAATCAACCCTTCAAAGAATTCACTAAATTCACTTTCTGAGTGAGTGAAATATTTGTGCAGCATCTTATCTTCATTATGAGCTACTTGTGTACTGAGATAATTCATAATTCTGTTGCTAAACCACCAAAAATATTTTAAAAATCTGTGATGTTCTCTGCTATATCATGGCCCCAAACTACAACACACTATTCCTACTACTTCTATGACCTTGTGTGAATATATTTAATTTCCTCCTGGGACATTATATGAATGCTTACATTTGTATAAGGTCAGTATATTGTGCTGTTAAATGTTGATGGGTTTTCATACCAGTGTTGTTTCAAAGTCTGTTCTGCATCAATGCTTTTCTTCTTACCTTAACCTGAATCTAATCTTATCCCTAACCAGTCGCCTTTTGAGATACCTATCTGACCCCCTCCTTATCCTAACCCCTACCAATCCCAGATCCAACCCAATCTCTGCTACGCCTAACCATTACCTAACCTAAGCCCTAAACCCAATCATGGAGGGGGGTGCAACAGGAAACACTATTCTAACAGAAGGCAAACATCATCAAAAGGTGGAACAGACTTTTGTTTAAGGTCAGTATATTGTGCTGTTAGATGCTGACTAGTAAGCTAGTAGTCTACAGTGTTAATCAGTGTTAAAGTATTAATCAGTTCTACAGAGTTGGAGGCAATTTTACACCCTCCCTTACATTTAAACATTGACATCACCCATTCTGTCACTCTTCACTACCTTCTCTGCATCTACAAAAACCTAGCTAAGCTAAGGTAAGCTAGTAGTTCATACAACTTCACACCACCATCTTGGCCATCAGCTTGGGGATCCAAGTCACATTAAAACAAGAGTTACATATGTGGCAACTGCAATTCTGTGATTCCTGGGTGCCCCCCAGATCTAGTATCATGGCATTAAAATAGCTACAAAAGGGATGAAATGGGTTAAAGCTATAACAGGGTTCTATGTTGCTCTTCATTTGTTTATTGTTTTAAGATGGTCACTATCAGATATCAGAGTCCAAAAACAAAAGAAGTAATGTCACATTGTTTGATAGCTTGTAAAGTGCTGAGTTTAACTTCATAATTTAAATAAACCAGTTAGATACATTCTGCTTTTGAAAAATAAGAATGCCTTGCCTAATTAATGACTATACAAGGCATCAGTGTCCATGTTTACCCTACTCTGAGGAACGTTATCTCCAGCAAGCTGTGTCATCTTTCAAGTGCTTGAGTATTTTTGGCAGAGCAAGCTCAATTATTTCCTCTGAGATTAATTGCCTCCTAAAATCATGATGGAATTTTGACAAAATGGGGCAACATGGGAGGTATTTTCACTCTCCATCTTGTTCCCCTTGTATCGGGTTCAACTTTTGAAATACACACTTGCTCAAGGTCTGTTTGGAGATGGAGCAGAGCTTGTGCTTGAAAGCATCAGAGTAAAACCCAGCACTTAAATTGTTTTCCATCACAAGCACAGAAGTAAGATGGGTGAGAGAGGTGTTTGCCTTTATTCCACTCAGTGAAGGAAACTTAACTACAGAACCATATTACTGGCCCTCAATGGGAAAGCAGGAAGAAAATTGAGTATAGCATGGTTGTTTATTTTATGTAATGTCTTTATTACAGAAAGGCAGAGGGCTGGTTACTCTGGTAATAAGAAACCTCTACACATTTTTTTTTAAATAGTCTAGGCTAGCTTTCTGTATGCAAAAGGACATATTTGTTATAGCAAATTGTGGTAATGAACAATGTATCGACTTTGTTGTTCCAGCAATAGTGCTGTTGTTGTTTGTGGTATGTCCATGTGCAGATGGTTCCATTCAGATGGAAATTATACCATGGAGCCATTCAGTAATAAACATATCAGCTCTTGAACAAACAGTGGTTGGTATTGCATTTCCTTTTCCTTTCAGATGAAAGGGGCTTAGATGGGTATAGGATGTGATGTGGCAAAAATTATTACTTAATACGAGAGCAAACTGCACAACTGTACAACATGACACAAAATAATGCAGGAGTATTTGTGCAACAGATGTACTGATATACATTATGCTTAACATATAGTTAAACATGTATAATGTGTTATCTGTATAGATTACTACAATACATCAGACTGTATTCCTTTAGATTTCTCTCATTTCATATTTCATTCAAAAATAATTCCAAATACCATATGATCAATAGTGGCTCTATGGCTAATTTCCAGTCTGGTGATGAGACACGTGCTACATCTTCACATCAGCACATTGTTAAAATATGCCCATGATTTTTCAAAATTTTTATGGAAATAACTTCTGCCATATTATTCTGATTATTTGTGTGGCTAACAGCTTTGCAGTCACCCTCATGCTCCATGTCCTTGTTTCCCAAATGATTACATTACATAAATAATGCTTTAGGCCAGATTGTGAATTAGTACGACAAGTACAACAGGATGTTTGTTCCACCTCCAATATGAGCAGGCTATTTACAGCTCAGCTCACTGTAAATGCATCACCTTCACAGTTTAAGTCCCTAACAGATGCAAAAATGTGACCAATGCCACCTCATGAAAACCACTCCTGTTCCCAACCACAGTATTGAAATAAGAGCTCTTGGCACCAGTGAAATCTCTTTTACTGCGAGTAGATGTGCAAAACTAGATTCTCACAGATTTTAAAGAAAAAATCTCCCTGAACAGACCGGACGAAAGATGAACATATCTGAACAAACCAGAGAGATACTAGTAACCATTAACGAATGAATGGCTACTTTGTTATATCAAATAATAATATATCTCGTGACCCCTCTCAGCTTTTAAGAGTATCACTTTGCAAAGTGTCTAAATCTGATAAGTGAATTCAAGAGAAGCAGCTCTAAACTTAGAGGAGCCCTTGTGTGTTCTGCACTGCACTTTTCATTTCCACTCTCATTTGGATAGCATCATGCTCCTTAATGACCCCACCCCTTAGTAAAGGGAGGGGGAGGTTTTCCAAAAACACTCCGGTGGAGGAAGAAAACGTGAATGTGCAGGTTTTGAGTGGCTTAATCTCACACTAAACAGGCAAGTGTAGAAGGACACCATGCCTGGCTGCAGCCCTAATCGTCCTGAAAGAACGTCTATGTGTTGCTGTTAAATCCAATTTCTATTTAGCATTAATGCCCTCTGAGAGCTCTTGCCTTTCTGCTGTAAAGAACATTACAGCCACAGACAAATCCAGCACAGACCAAAAGCCTGTGAGATATCGTGTGTTTTTTCCATCCAAACATCACATATGAATTTTCCATGAGTCTAATTTTGATGGTAATATGATACACTCTAAATATTACTTGATTCTATTTTTTTCCCAAAAATGTTAAAAATAAATACTCTGCATAAATGAAGATTCTAATGATAACAGTCATTTTCCCAAAAAAGATACACAAGCTCTCTTTTTTTTCTGCAACAATAATAAACTGACAATTTCCTACTGCCTTTTATTGAAGGAAAAACTAAATTAACAGGACTGTTAATGTACAGAATGAATAGACCTGACTTTGTCTTTTCACAGGACATAAGTTAAAGAAACTGGTTGAACAGCTGAATTCTTATTTTAAACATAAGAAACACATAAATATAAAGGTTTTTATTCCTTCTTAATAATCGTGCTGCTACACTAGTGGATGTAGGCAGTTTGCTCAAGAGGATTAAAAACGCCTTAAGATGCTGGTATTAGAGTTTTACAGTTCAGCAGCCAAAGACTTAATGTTACTGGAAACAGTGACCATTCCTAAAAAGAGCAACGGGGACTACATAGGGGGCTAAAGACATGGTAGGACTGAGCCTCAGCTAATGATGCTATGCAAGCGCAAGTGTCCACAGGGAAAAAGAGCAGGCCTGATGGCTGACTGAATGAGAGCTAGACTGGGAAAAGGGGGATTAGACCCTTGGATCAGGGAATTTCAACTTTGTGGGCTTAGGTGAAAGGAGTTAGAATAGTCACCCATGCCTGCTCCAACCCCTGCTTTGTCCTTAGAGACAATAGGCTTAGCTACTCTGATTCACAGCTCTCTGGTTATGATCACAACCCATTACTAATGCATTAACATTGCACTTAAGACTGCAATTTGCTGATTGCCATCAATTTCAGATGTTGAGACAGCATCGTGAGTCGTCCATTTTGCAGAGATTTGTTATGATGTGATTGGCGCGGGGGTCTCCAGTTGAAAGCACCAACCGCTCCTGATCCACACAGATGAAAAACGCATACAGTGAGATGAAGTAAGGAGGGAAATAAATGAAGGTGGCTGGGGCCATTTCGTGTGGGGAATGAAGAGCTATTGCACTGCATTCCAACAACTTCGGCTGCTGCTTTAAATGAAACGCTTGGCTTAAACGCGGTTTCTGGCATGGAACTTCATGCAAATCTCCTAGCTGCCCTCTGACCTGCAGACAATTGTGGGGCAGTGCTTAGAGAGCACTCCCAGAGATTCTCCCCTGGACTCCAATTAGGGGGGCTTTAAATGACTATACACAACAGGCTAAATGCAGGCCAAAGCATTTTAAGATCCTCTGCATATGCTGCATAGCCTGCTGGTTCCACGGCAAATACAGTGAGGTAGGTGATGAAGTATGTCAGAATGAGCCTTCTGGTAGCGGTGTTATTTCAAACGCTCCACAATTACCACAACCAGGGAAAGCACAGATAAAAGGAAAAGTAATGGTCAAAGACGACAGGAAGAACACTGTTTATTAGACGTCTGGTTGTTTGAGTACATACACTACAGCACATTACACTTCAAAGATTAAAGCTGGCGTGCCAATAAGTAAACGTGTATGGTTGTTTACTTTCCAGAGAAAGTGTTATCTCAACTGACCACTGTTCTATAAGAGGTGTAAAACTTGGCAAGTGCTCTGCATTATAATGAAAAGGATGCAGCAGTTAGGATAAAACACAGCCCGTTCCACACGTAGTCCTGAGGCAGAGTGCGAAACATACTGTACAGTCTATGCACGAGCGGTAAAGCTGCACCGCTACAAGATAAAGGACTGCATTTACCCTGAGTAGTAAATACAAACCAGGGCAGCTACAAATTATTGTTGTTGGTTTTGCAGGAATAACATTGGCAGAAGCTACTGATAGAAAAAAACTTTGTAGTTGCTACATGAGGATGGTTCCCATGAACCTTTCTGATTATTGAATTATTAGCTTGATAGGATAAACAGCACATTGCTCCTGAAGGCCAGTTCATGGTTTCTGCTTGCACTCATTCTACAATCAGGGTATGCGTATGCACACACATTCCACACAAGTGCACTAGAAAACATGATGTGACCTGATATCAGGGAGTGCTTCTTTGTGTGTAGTATTTGGCTGAACAACAGGAAAAAGTAAACCATAACAGTGTGTGTGACCTCTTAACAAGAAAATGACAAGCACCAAGCTTACTAGCCTGGCACATGTGCAGTCAACATGCTCTCAGTGCAGACAGGCCATGTGGACTCAGAGTTTGGGCTGCATGCAGATGTGGAAACCACCATCAAGTGACCACAAAGTGATCTTTACAGGATATTCACCAAAACAACAACCCTGAATCCAACTGTACTTTACTTTTTCCATTCAATCTGACAACAACTGCTGGTTACAGGCTTTGATTTGAATTATTATCATTGCATGAAAAGTATAAATTAAAATCCAGTTCAGTATTTCACTGTATGAGGCCAGTAGGGTCAGTCCTGCTGCAGTGTCAGAAGTAGGGGAGTTGCTTACTTCATTTCTCACACACAGCCTTGTGAAGTAAACTGTTGTCAAGTAGTCACTTAAATAAATAGAACACCTCATCTGAAAGGTCACAAGTGCTTATCAGACTGTGAGAGCTGCTTGCTCTGTAGCTGAGAAAATGCTCTGAGAGGTAGTGCAAATGACAGGGACCATATGAGAGATGGGCAGTGACAGCACGGCTACATACAAGCAAGACATGCATAAAGATTTCACTTAAAGCTTGCCAAAGCACTTATCACCTGTCACTTTGACCGAGCATCTGCTTGCCAATCCATCTGAGTGCTCAGGTAGGCCGTCTTTTTTCCCCCATCTCATCAGTGATGCATTGAAATTCAATCGCTTGCATGGAATCAATGGGTTTGAGGAGAATTACCTGAGCAGATTAGAGCTGGAGGCAGCTGGAGAGAGCTATCGTCTGATCATTCCAGCTTTTCCTACTCTGTTTGTTTTCCCCGCACTTAAGCTAAATTAGTTATTACATTCACACAGCCAATCTCACCACGGCCACCGTGAAGCCAAAGACACACCTGCAGAAGTGCCACAAACAAATAAGCTAGTTTAGTGATGCACAAACTCTGACAAGCTAATGAGAAAAAAGTGTCTTATCTGCTATTTCCATGTGAAACCTTGTGGAATTAAAGCGGACAGCTAACGCAATCAAAAGTGTAAAACTGGAACGATTGCTGAACACTAAATGGTCTATCAGCACAGTTAGGCTGTGTATCTCAGAACACATCATGCAAAATCAGTTTCTTACAGCAAAAATCATCACATTATCAACTAATTCAGTGCAACAGAGGAAGTATTAGGCTTGGGGCTCAATAGCATCTTATTAAATTTGAAACCACTATTGAATCTGCTTGTGAAATCTAAACATTTTCAAATAACAAATTCAATCTATTTAGCTTTGTCTTTCAACATTGTTAATAACTTGAAATTGAAGCAAAGAAAACTCTTCAACTGGGATGTTTAACCAGCTTTTATAGGCAGAGAAGGAACAAAGTCTACGGTTTTAAAGGGGCAGTTTAACTAATGACTGAACCTGAGCAGGGTGGAATATATAATGTGACTTACACTTACTATACATACATACATTAACAACAATTTTTATTATTAGTTTATTGATTTCATTTTAAACTTATTTTGTTACACTGAATAATAAATAACTGTTTCCAGTTTCTAGCTGCAGTGTGACTGTAGCAACTTTTTGCAGCATGTTTATGTCTTAATCATAGTTTGGTCCACTTTTAGATAAGGATATAGCATGACATGCTATGACATGACTGTATATTATTCAATTAGTTTAATATTTATTCAATTTATTTTTATTCATCATGACATTTAAAAGTGGCTATTCATTGATCACCACTATGTAGTATGTTGGCCATGGAAACCCAACTTCAGTTAGTGAGTTAGTTTGAGAGAGAGGAATACAGAAGGATCCAATGTAGACTAAACTAACTCATAAATCTCTTTTCAGACATGGAATCTGCAGCATTGCTGGAAGTGCTGCAGTGTGTACATATTTGGCAACTAGCGTGAGAGAACGAGATCTAAAGCCCTTTCTGACCTCACTGTAGTGGCAGCACTGATGGAGAACAGCAGTGAGTTGGAAAAACAACAATATCAAAGAAGAGCAGTGTCCTCAGTTCTCCCAGGCTGCACAAAGTGATGGATTTTTATAACTTACGGTTTATCTCCATGAACAACGGTTAGTGTCAGCACTACAGGAGGCTGGCACCTCCTCACGCTCTAAACAAGCATGTGGATCCCCCAATACATTTTCTCATCATTTAATAGTTATGAAAAATCCAACAGTGCTCAAGCACAGTTTATGCCTAAATGTGAATTTCTATATTTGCTCACACACTATATATAAAGTGCTTTTCTGGAGTTTCATCCTAAAATTAACTGGTATGAACAAAGTTTCAAATTTAGGGGAACCTGAATATGATTAATGTGAAAAGTTTTTTTGCCCCCCCCCCTTTTTTCAAAAGGGGGGGGGGCATTTTTAAAAATAGGTTCACCTGATGCAAGAGGAACTTCTCCCCTCCAAATTGGCTCGCTTACTGTATTTCACGGTTAATTAAACTAATCCTAATTCCAAATGATGACAGATGAGGAAAACTAGCCCTTTAAATATCTCTCTGTAATGTGTGTATTTAATCTTGTACATCCTGTAGCCTGTGTGTTAAAAAGGATGTGTAGCTGTGTTGAAGTGGAGAGGTCCTTGCAAGTCAGACTACTTCTACAAAAAAAAAAAAAAAAAAAAAAAATATATATATATATATATGAGATGCAGAGATGTATTATGAAATTGCTGGGACATTTAGGGAGCATGTCTCAAAGGTGCACTAAACTCAAATTACCTTCCATGTCCAAAGAGTCACAGGGGCGTGCACAACATAAATTTTGTTATCGGCCCATGTTTGCAAGGGTCCATAGCCCATAATTTATGGCCATACAATCCATACTAGCTGAGTGAACATGTGTGCACATGTCTGGCTGTGTAGACTCCCAAAGTAGTTTAAACAGGACTAAGTGCGTGTCTACTGTCCATGTTCATGTTTTGGAGTATATCAGGACCTTTACAGCGACAATCCGCTCCCCTGACAGGTCCCCAGCCTCAGCTAACACCTCATTTAGCACTGGGAGCTCCAGCTCAGGAGAAACCCAGACCGCTGTGTGTTTCACTGTGACTAAAAGGGCCCACTGGCAGTGGGTAAATAGATGAGCCAGTGGGGCTCTGACTTCACAGTGCGATCTGTTTCATATTCCATGAGGCACCATTTAAATGACCAAAAAAATCCTGGCTTACCAAAATTTGGCCACAATTGTAATCAAACAGCTTGGCAATTGTTCACTTTGTGAAATAAATCAACTGGCTTTCACTATTCTTTCTCTCACAACAGCAATGACCATCATATCTGTGAAGGAAATTTTCTTCACTTCCAGTGTTCCTCTTGTTTTCCTAGGCCTCACTCACACTCTGAGAGTTCAGGCCATAACAACCATCAATGTTTCACTGTTTAGCTTCTATTGTGACTTTGTCTAAGTGGAGCCACAACTACCTGCCATAGCTGGGGTACCCAAGGTCTTATCGATAAGGAGGTAGAAGGAAAGCTATATTGTTCAAAGCTAGTTAGTGTCAAGGATGAGCTAAGTGAATGAGCTAGATGAAAGTACGAGACACATGTAATATTAATTAGGTAAGAACATGTGACAGTGTGGATTTTGGTGTCCAATAGCATTTTCACACATGATTGTTTAGACTATAGTTTAGCCCTATTTTGAGTAAGGTGTGGTAAAAATGTCGCAACCATGCGATACCTGAGAATATATCCATGGTCAAGCAAGACATCTGGAGGGAAATTGGTGTGGCAGTGCACTGATTCATATGCTGACTGTGTAATGCTCATCATTTTCTCCTTGGCACCAAGCTTTCAATAAATACTTCTGCCTAAGACATCTGAACTCCTGGTGATCGTCTTTTTCTCAAGCTCACAAAGATTTCCACCACAATATTAGTCTCCAAACTGCAATCAAAAGCACAAGGATATCTCAGACAGTCCTCAGTGACTAGACTGTGCTACAAGGCCCTGATGTGTTTCATCCTGAGCACGCTAACACAATGTCCCAAGAACATTGAGAAACCATGGACTTTTTCTAGGCCATTCATTCCTTCTGAGGCTGCCTGACCATGCTGTTTTGGTTGACTCAGTCAGGTCACCATGGAAACATGGCTGAATGAACAAAGGCAGAGAGTTTGCTAAACATGGCGGGGGCAAGGTCAGCTGGCCATGTGATGTGGGTAGTAGGGCCAGCGATCAGTGGTAAAGGGTGGAGGGGAAGACCGGATGCATAAAACTAAAAAGAACTTCTGTGACTTGATAACCTTATGTTGCTGGGACTGAATTTGAGCTGGGGAGCCACTGTGAGAAAACTTTTCTTTTATTGTAGTTAGCTGACATGAGTAGAGCACCTTGCAGACCTAAACTGATGCTTGACACTTGTATCCCCACAGACATACGCAAGTCTCACGACGACAAAAACAGACGCACAGACGTTAAGTATGGCTCAGGTAAACTGACTGCTGGATATGTGAGAAGCTTCAAATGCCTGCCAGACTATGAGAAAAATCACACACCAAGTCTCTATGGAGTATTCTATGTCACTGCATTCAGAAGATCCATGCAGGGGTTCAGCAGCCTTAGCCCCAATTATAACCCAGCAGATGACTGCACAGCAGTAAGGGGAAAAATGAATACTCTTCTAGTACTTCTGCCACATTCAGCTTTAGATCTGACGAAAGATGTGACTGATGCCTGACAACCCGCTGACAGATCTGGTGACAGAAAAGAACTGTTTCTCTCTACACTTGTGCTTGTGCAGGAATAAGAATTTCCTGCTGGCACAGCAAACAACAGTGAAAGCATTTTGTAACTCACTTATGCCTGGCATTAATTACTAACTCAATATAGAGATTACATAAGGGTTTTAACAGGAAAAGTAAGATTAAGAGGAAATATGCAGACATATTCACACAGAATCAATTTAAACAATAGATCAGTAATGGGCTGTTGAGTCTGTGCGGCTAACTCCGAAGCCAGCATGCTGTTGTGGATGAATAGAGAGGAGGAAAAAGAGGCTTTCTCAAGGGAATCTTAGATAATTCCCAATTGAGCCCATCGGCCCCCACCCACATACACACACACACACAAACACAGAAGAGACAAGAGCAAGAATATTTATTAGGAGGATACTGAACTCTAATTAGGCAAGGTGGAAGGAGTACTCGCAGGTGTGGGTTGCACCTGGATTCTGAAAGCCTCACTTCTCCACATCTCAACCACACTGGGGTGATAACACTCTCCCTTTCTGCGGCTGTGACGTCACTCTCAGCCCACACCCCTGCTGCTACCAACCCAGCACCGTGTGTTCTCTGCTCCTCCTACTGCACCTCTGAGGCACCGGTTGCAGGCGTGAAATTTGACGGGCTGAGCAGCTATCCACATAAGAGAACAGACGGCAATCCACACCAGGAGAAGACTCTCTTCCTGCTTGACTGGTAGATAAATTCCTGTTGGTTGGCTCCAACTCTTCAACTCAGACAGAAAATATACAAGGCAGAGTTATGGTGCCAAATGTAAAAACACAGTCGTTTCTTTTTTCCTCTTTGAGAATGAAACACATAACCAGTCCTCTGATATTTTACTCCAGCACTCTCCAGAATCAAATTTACAAGCAAAAACATCGAGCTACTGTACTCTGGCAGCAGGCGTCACTGCTGGAGACAGATATCATTCCACGTTATGAACAGCTGTTAATGTTCTCAAACTTAAAAGTACAAAGACATTTTTACAAGAACTCTCCTGAAACACACAATACAGCTGCTGCAGCTATGACTCCATTTTGGGGCATCACCTGTTGCTATGAAGTCAAATCGAAGTCTGTCCATGTGTCGCAATGTGTGTGTGTGTGTGTGTGTGTGTGTGTGTGTGTGTGTGTGTGTGTGTGTGTGCCAATGTGAGTTAGTGAGAGCATGTGTTTTATCAGTTGCTGGCGCTTGTTTGAACGGAGCCGTGATGAAAGCTTAGACAAACACAAGGGAATGTCAACCGAGGACTAAAGTCAACAGACAGAGCCTAGACTCTGCCAGGGATCCCTGTGAGAGAGGCCACGCCCTCTGACACGGCACCGGACTGTCTCTCCACCAACCTTCACCAGCAAGACAGAAGACAACTCAACACAGGGACCAATATGTTCTCTTATACAGTATGGAGACATGTGAGGAGAAAATGACTTATGAGACACAGAGAGAGGAAGGCAGAGAAAGGAGACAAAATACAAACTCATAAAGAAGCACTGCCGGGTAGTTTTTTCTTCTTTTTTTTCTCTAAGCGGAGGCGAGTCAGCTCAGCATACAGGATTACAGAGGGCCGGGAGTAGACACTGTCCAAACACACCACTGAACAAGTAGAACTAGAATATGTCCATTTCCATACTCTGCCGGTGTTTAAAAAACACAATTAGTAATCTTCCTCCGTTTTTAGTGGAATAACTGATGCAGACAAAATATTCAAAGCAAGCTGCAGGTACTTGCTTTGAATATATTGTTGAGATTACAGCCTCGTATTTTTGGTCTGGTAATGTACTGTGAAGGCAGCGGAAGGGCAAATGTTAAAGCAGGCTGGGCAAACATCTAGCCCTAGAGTTGAAAGCCTCACTTTTTTTTTTTTCTTTGTCCGTTTTTGTGTGGGAAGCCAGTAGAGCGGGCCTGAATCCCTATTGACTCAATGTGCTGAGACATTTTCCCTTTTACCAATGCTAAAGTAGGCATGAGCACTAATCCTTAGGGGTTAAATGGAGCCTCCTCTGGGTT
Organism: Trachinotus anak; assembly: GCF_046630095.1. NCBI lineage: Eukaryota > Metazoa > Chordata > Actinopteri > Carangiformes > Carangidae > Trachinotus > Trachinotus anak. The sequence continues at coordinate 18,320,317 of NW_027273858.1, read as the reverse complement.
TCCCTATCCTGAGAGAGCTGGGGGCGGCTGCTGCTGCAGCATACACTGAACTTTAATGTATTTAGCAGAATTTTGGTTCAACTTTTACAAACTATGAAAAGGAATTCAAGCTAAAAATCTAGTAATGCAAGATTCAAACATTTAACAATGTTGAGAACAATTCATGTGGGGTTTGAATCTGCTTACTTTCATGGCCTCCCATGGCAGATAGTCAAGTAATAGGCATGAATAAGAGAAATGCTGCTGCTGATGATAATGATAATGAAACTTTAATGATCACAGTGGGGAAATTGGGTCACTGGAGCAGCAGAGATAGTTATAGATAACAACAAAAAGTACAGAGAATTAAAAGCAAAACAATTCACATTAGGAAGAATACAACAAGACTGTACCACAGAAGCAGACAAAAATAATAACTCACCAACTGTGTTGCAGGGTAGAAGTTGTAACACAGTCAAAGAAAAGAGCAAATAGCTGTTTGCGGTCGTTCATACTATTAGTGTCTATATATGAAACATTAAAGACGATAGTGTGCAGCTGCACAAAAATGTGTTATAAGTTCACATGCATGAAAAAGATGTGGAAATGTGGGTTGTAAACTGTTTAAATAGGTATAGAAAGAAAAGCTTTTGGAAATGATACAGTCACAGTGAGGAATGTTTCCAAATAGGAAATGCTGGCATTTTATGCATAAACAGTGACCTTTACAAAGACGGGAATGCATTTTTGAGAGCCTATAGCAATGTTATGCAGAAACTTGATGCAGGCAGATACAATTCAATCAGCAGAAAGACTGTTCACCAATAACACTTGCCAGGAAAAGGGACCATTTCCATTTCAAATCACAGCCATTTTCACACCAAGACTGACACAGCATCAGCAACCGCCAAAGTCTGGCAGCTCCTGCCTCCATTGTTTTTCCTTATCACCGCATATAAAATCACATCTCTGTTATTGCCTGTGTGATTGATGTTGGTTATAATGACACCACTTCTATTTACCCAGAGCATCTACCCATCTCCTCTATCAGTGATTTGCTGGTTGACTTCCTCTACCTTTTACTGGTTGTCTTTGATGGGTCAGCTTAAAGGTGTTCTTACTGGCCTGTAAAATGTCACAGCTTTGTCTTTATTGTCCGTTCATGAAATTGAAGCGTAGAAAGGCATATTTCAAGGCTATGATCTGTAGGAGGCAGATTTCAACATGTGAAAACATGTCTTGTATTGATAAGGAATAAATATTCCTAATGTTGATTATCACTAAATCATACAGGTTCATCATGTTTAATTTATTTCAATCATCCGCTCTTTGTCATGCTGTTCCATTGGCACCTATCGGCATTGAAGTGAGGTAAGCCCTCCTGTGATCCCCCTGCAAGGTTTTCATCCATTTCTCCTGAGGAAGGGTTTGGGTGTATTTTTCTTTGTTCATTTTAAAAAGGACTCAGATGGTGTTTTGTGACATTTTCCTTTAAGGTGTGTATATAAAGTTATATGAACTGAAAAATTACATAAAGCTTATATCTATTATTCATATGGCATTCAGATAGCAGTAACAACAAAAATAAGATGTCAAAAGTTTCACTTATTTTACGCAGAAGACCATGTCAATGTTCAAGATAAACATAAACACTCCCAACCCACCACAGTGAAATCCTCCCACACCTCACCGCTGATGTAATACACACCCACACACATATGCACCTACTCTTGCTGAGGGTTAACCTCAGAAACACCTCAACAACACAGTGGGATAAAGAGGGTCTACTCCAGTTACATCCAGTTTTACCTAAAACATTTCATTCACAACTGCACCACAAGCACCTTACACTCTTGTGCTAATAGGTGGGCGGGCAGTCTACGAACACTTCTTTCAGGAAAGTCATAAACGTCCCCTCATCTCAACCAGTCCTTTATTCCCCCATCATCACTCTCTGTAGGTTTCCTTTGAATTTAGCTCGAAGCTGCAGAGGAATGAGATATCCGATATCCAAGTCACTCAGGATCAGAGCTGAAGCACTGGTGTCAGACGCTGAGACGTAGACACCTTCCTGTGACTGGGATAGTTGGAGATGTTACCTAAAAACACCTTCAAGTAGAGTTTAATGCCAATTAAGTGGCTCCAATTCCTACGGTTTTTACAATAGTTTAAACTGAAGACACTTGTCACCACTACAATGACAAAATATCAACATAAGTCTACCCAGCTTTGACAGAACAACATAATGATGCAAACTGGAGTATATCACTCCAGACAGCCATATACAAGTGTGGAACTGAAAAATGAGAATGTATTTTAAGCAAGTGACTGAAGCATCAGCTCCAAGTTGAGAGCACTAGTGGTAGTTTGCTCTAAAACATAAACATATAAAAATCTCTGATTTCTTTTGTACTTTCCCATCAGTTATTCATTGTGTACAGCAGAGGAAAAGCGTTGAGAAATCATTAAAAAAGGTAATTTTTGGATATGACTCATGAGAATAAACAAAGGCACCCAGATCATACAGAAAACAAAGTCAGAGTTAGTGTTTGACAGAGATAAGTGAACACTTTGATCACGATGATGGCAAGTCTGCGTGACGGGAAATCTTTGCTGCAGTCCTCCCCCCTTTTCTTTACCCAAAATACTGTTGTCTAAATAACATACTTCCTGTATGTGTTCCAATCAACAGGGCCATTGCAGACCTCGAGGTATTGTATAATATATCTTATCTTATTTAGAGAAGCAAATACTTGGTTTGTTTCATGAGATAACATTAGCCTGACTTCCTCTCCTTACAGCTCTAAACCCTGACTGACCCTTTCACTAGACACTCAAAATCCTAATCTCACAGGACTAAAGCACTAAATTCGCTCATATAGTGAGAGAATGTGCTGCTGAGTTAAGGAATCAGATAGCAGCATATTTGTCTTTAAGGTTCTGTCGACGCTTACACAAGCATGTCGAGTCTATTGTAAAGATAAATGCTACCATTTAACTAAGCCTGGAGAAAAGATGCTAAGTTGGCTAATTACAGATTTAGTGCAGGAATAGTAAACTAGTTACAAAGCAAGAGAGAAGGACTTCAATTAGCTACATTAGAGATGTATGCTGGACTGTGAAAACACTGTATGGTAATTCTGTCTTTTTCATCTCTTTTATTGTGCTGATTAGTGCAGTGGGGGGAGAGTGCTCTATCTAATCTGATCACAGAGCATTGTGTTTGCGGTCATTAACCTATGGGAGGTCCTAAGGTTGACAAGTCAGCTCCTACCCCCCTCTACCTTTTTTTATGGAACTCACTCATCCCTGAGTTCCTCTGTCTCTACAGACAACACAACAGCAACCACAAAAACAACCAAAGAAAACAAAAGACAAGGGGGAAAAACAGCCGACAGAGCTATTTGCATGGCTTGTCATTCTTCAACAAACACACGGCCTAAATGACTACTGACCGAGGCCCCTCGGCTTGCCTAAGCAGCAGGATGTCGGCCCCTTTAGTCTCTGTTGTTGTTGGCTCTTTTCTTTCTCTGGGCTGCACCCTAGTCCCAAGAGACCAATAGGGTCAACCTATCCCTCAACATCTGGAATCTCCATCAGAAAAGACTAGTACCTTACTGCATGGCCTTACAGCAATCATGCCTATAGCAAGACCATGCTTCATGTACCTGACATCTGCATTCACGTGCATAAAGATCAGAGCAGAGATCATCAGTCAAAGCTCTTCATTTTAGACAATACCAAGATGCCTACATTTACATTTAAAGAAACCCACACTAATGAAATCTATCATCCATTGACATATTTTCCCAATCACTGCTTTATATTATTTCCATAAACCCTCTTTCTACCCCTGTCACATGCATTACATCCTCCACAAATCAAAAATGTGAATACTCTAGCATAACCAACAGAACCTCTCATCCACAAATCCTAGTTAGTTAAACTGTTGTGAAACTGAAAAGCTGCCTGTCAGGATGGCAGAGCAGAGATGAAAGGCCCACAGCAAAGATCGCTGCTGATTGCCTGTAGAGGATGAATATGCAAATAAAGCAGAAGGTAAATGAAAAACAAAGCGGGGATTTTGGCAGCAGCCTTTTACATGTTCCCCTTAATTTGGCATTGGTTAAGAACACGGAGAGTCTATCAATAATGAATTCCAGTCAGAGCTAGGAAGGAGACATGAGAGGAAATCAGACTCCATTTCTCCCCTGTGAGCCCCTGAGCAGTTTTGGGGCCTATTGTATTTCACAGCTCTTCAGCGAACGCACACTAATCTTAAGTGACGGATAAACGAAAAATTGAGCAAGATAAAACAGAATCCATAACACCTAGCTTACATAGCACCAATCAGACTGGGTCCACGTGTTTTGGCAAACAGTCTAGAAAATAGGGCACCATAAACCCCATCTATTGACCAGAGCAAGAGCAAAGAAGTAAATCAATTATCTGGTCAAATGTCTGTCATGAGAGACCAAAACTGGGCGCGCGAGAGTTTGATATTGAGTAAGACCAAGTGCACACTGAACAGTTGTTTTGATGCCACCGGAGCCAAAAGGCACTTTAGCCAGCACTTAGCAAAATCAAGTGGCTTAATATATTTAGCTGTTCCCTCTTTGCAAACACACACAACAGAGTAGGAAACAACCTGTCTGTTGTCACAGTGAAATTGGCCAGACAGACTGGAGTGCATCCTTGGCAAAGGAGAGCGCTTATTCCTTTGAACAAAAGATGAACAGGGCAACAGATTTTCCCTGGTCTTGAGATAACAGAAACCCAACACCGTTGTCCTCCAGTGGGACTCTTTGTATGTCTGAGAGAGGGTCAATCAGCAGCCGCTGACAGATGTGTCTGCAGTTGATTTAGGAAAGGAAGCCACAGTAAGGTCAGGCACAGGTTTCTCTGCTCTGTTTCTCTGGAGGGAAGACAAGGATCAAGTCAGGATGTCCGAGACTGACCTTTTCTCACCTTTCAGTCTTTGGCATGCAACACCTGGACTAATACGACAAGCTAGTTAAGCTCATTAACACACTGGCCACCAAATGAACACCATACAGGCAATTTATATTTGTCTTGGTAACCCATTAGATTTCTAACAAAAGTGAGAGCCACTCCAGCTGGAAAGCAAACAAATCTGTAAACTCCACTGGAGGTCTAAGTAGTTATGGCAGATCCTCTAAGCTTAAGTGTCTGTTCAATTAGACACTCCAGTTGAGATGACAATCATGGTTTAACCGTGTGCTTATGAGTTGAAGCTGGAATTGGACCATGTTCTGTCCTGGCAAAATAACTAGGCATGAGATGCCAGCAGTTGTCAGATACTTAGACGGTCATTCTTGTATAGTGCACACCATTTTAATGAGGCAACAACTATTCTTATGAGTAAAGGTCCACATCAGCTCATGAGCAGACAATAAGAAAACAGCTTTCAGAAATAGATATGGAGTGTAAATGGGGATATTAAAAGAGTTGTGCCGTTTGTATGTGAGGAGGTTACATGCATTGCCAGCATTTGTGTTAAGTATTGTGTCAAGCAATCATATGACTGGGCAAACTGGGGTCATTTGCAGTATATTGCAAAGGCTGGCTTTTCCATTCACCTGTTGTAAGAATAAAAGATTATTGGGTTGCTAATGCTTAACACTGGGTCCATAAGCTTACATCACACAAACAATTACATCTCTGTCTTTATTGAACATATCCATCAAACATTCACATTGTTGGTGGAAAAAGTAAGTGAACACTTGGATCAAACCTCCTTTGATACTACCAACCTTAAACAAGCTCTTCCAGTAGCAGCTGATCAGACCTGCATGATGTTCAGGAGGAAGTTTGGACCACTCTTCCTCCAGAACTGCTTGAGCTCAGACATATTAGGATGTCAGGTGTGAGCTGCTCTCTTCAGGTCATTCCACAGCATCTCTTCTGGTCTGGACTCTGACTGGGCCACTCCAACAGGTTGATTTTCTTTGTCTGAAGTCATTCTATAGTAGATTTACTTTGATGTTTAGGGTGATTATCCAGTGAGGTGAGGTAGGTCATTATTCCTTTGATGATGGAGAACTGTCCAGGCCCAGAGGCAGTAAAGCCCAAAATCATGATGCTCCCTACACCTCACCTTACCGTTGGGATGATGTTTTCACGTTGGCATAACGTCCATTTTTTATATCATACATAGAGCTGCAGTTGTTGGCATGTAAAGCTGCTCTCAGACATGTACCAATGTCCTTTGAAGAGCAGCAGATTTCTCCTTGGTGTCCATGGCAGGACAAAATGCTCCATGCAGCCATGAATCACGATTTGCTTATGGAAGATTTGTGAACAGAGATGTTAACCAGCTCCAATGATTCCTTTACATCTTTAGCTGTTATTCTGAGCTTCTTTACCTCATTGAGCATTCAGTGTCATGCCTTTGGAGTCACCTTAGTTGGGAGCCCACTTCCAGAGAGCAGCCACATAACTAAACCATCTTCATTCATCGACAGTTTGTTAAACTGTGTACTGATAAATCTCTATAATCACTGAGATTACTTTGTTACCCTTTCAGCCTCATGTAATCAACAGTTCTCAATCACAAGTCTACTGAGATCTCTCATTTGGTAGGCATATTTCATTTCAGCAGATGTTTCTTGTGAATAAGAAACTCAAAGTGCTAAAGTTTTTATAAGCCAAAGTAGCTCTTACCCACACTTCCAATCTGGTTTCCTTGGTTGAACTCCAACTTTGATAACTCCTGACTCCAATTAGTTTTCATTAATGCCATTAGCTGAGGCGTTCATATCAAACACTGTGAATGTTTAAATTATGTTTTCAATATGGACAAGAACAGTACAAAGATTGGTGTGTTATTAGTTAAAATAGATTGTGTTTCTTCATAATTGGAACTTGGAAGATCTGACCATATCTTGAGAAAAATTAATACATAAATGGAGGTAAGTTCAAAAGGTTCACTTACTTTCTCTTGCCACTGTAGTTTACTGACAAAATGTTTCTTTTGCCTTTTTTTTAGCTGTTATTAATTATTACAGGGCAGCTGCTCTCTCTCGACAAACAGAAAACATGATAAATTTCAGCTCAATATTTTACTAACCCAGGAACAAGTGAATTATACTTCTCTAACGAACCGACTTGTTTACTGAAAATGAATATATATCCTCAAGGCATTCACAACTGAACAGCATAATAGGATTGATGTAATTACAAAAAGTAGTATTGGCAGTAGTGAATAGCATGTAAGGGAGAAGTCTCCACATTACACAGACAGCTGCATACGTCACACAGATCTGATCATTGACCCACTGGCATCAACAGGAAGCTGATAGTCAACAACAGATAAATAGAGCTGCTCCATTGCAGCTCAGTGTGCCGGGCTGTGGTGTCTGCCCTGTCAGGTAGCCGGAGGGGGAGACACTGGAGATGACGCAGAGCAGGCGAGTGTCGGCTGGGTCAGATCTGCTGTGCAACTCTTTGACTAACAGGGTGACTCACTGCTGCTTTGGGTCTAGTAGGGAGCAAACCCGCTGTTTGGCTTCATTTAAACATGAAACCAAGGAGGGTCAAAGAGAAAGCAGGAGGGGCAACACTCAGTAAGGTTCAGGAATGTCAGAGCGACTCACATGTCTGTCCTGTATCAACACACAGACACACACACACATGCATGCTATATATACACAAGGTTGCAGTCACACACAGGGAATCACATTAGGAATTAGCACAACTCCAAATTCTTGATGAAAATTATGCTGGTTCACTGTGACAACATCAAACTTTCATTACATGTTAAAGACTGAAAAAGACTGCCTGGTATGTGCTTCATACAAAAGAAAAGGAAACTTTTTGTTAGAATTTTAGATTGATTAACACATTTTGGTTTATTGTGAAACAGTAGATTTCTTTCTTCAGTTCAGAAAATAAAAACCTATATATATATATATATATATATATATTCTGTCCAGATAAAGAAGCAAGCACCTGCAACAGAGATAACTTATAAATCACAACATGTCATGATGCCCCTGTTGTCAAAATCCAAATTACAAATTATCCTATCATATCTCAAACAGACATGCAAATGCGAATTTAACTAGAGCTAACAAAGCCTAAAATAAAACTGAAACAAATAAAAGGTTCTGTGTATCTCAACAACATGCACAAACATACTGTACTTTTTTTTCTTTCCCTCTTTTTCTGCAAGTGAGTATCGCTTCCCAAACAGTGACCACTCACTCATCCTAAGTGCACACATCTGACAAGGATGTGAGAGCTTTTCCCCTTTCCTCCACTCCCCCTAGTGTATCCATTCAACACTGCAACTTTCCTATGCATCTCCCAGACAGACAGACAGAAGAGAGAGAGAGAGAGAGAGAGAGAGAGAGAGAGAGAGAGAGAGAGAGAGAGAGAGAGAGAGAGAGAGAGAGAGAGAGAGAGAGAGAGAGACCCCTCCTCCAGATGACATCAGTGCTCTATTGAAGCAAAGCTAGAGGCAAACACAACTCCACATTTGTATTGAGATCTACCCGTGCACCTATGTCCTTCCACATCCTACAGATTGTGTATGTGTGTGAGGGGGGGTCACCAGCAAACATAGCAGTGCTGCTACAGATAAACTCCAAATAGCTCTAGCCTAGTGAGCGAGAGGAGCTTTTTTGGATCTGAATTTAAGGATTGGATTATTATTTTTCCCCCGTTGTGAACCACACTTTCAGAGGATACCTGTTACTTTCCCTTTTTTTTTTTTTTTTTGGTTGATTATAGAGGTAAGTGCGTTTTTTTTGCTGGTACACTCGTTTTGGGAATGCATCGTTTTCATCTTTTTGGATCTTCTTTCTGGCAGAAGGAATTTAAAGTCATGCGGAATCCTCAGGAGTTGCTTGTAATTAGTTACTATATTTTCCCTTTCTTTAATTTTTAATATTCGGCCCAGATGAAAAATATTGGGTGTCTCTGAGGTGGTTGTCTCACAGGCTTAGTCACGCTTTAAGCGACAGTAACGCAGAAACCGTGATTGCACTTTCCTTTCAAATAACCATATTCAGCTCTACCCTGAGTTTATGCACGGCAAATCATTCTGCTCAGTCTGGCAGATAAAGATCTGGCTTAAAGAGGCTGCTCGTCTGTCTCGTCATCTCAAGCCTCTCTCATGTCTTCAACTTGCTGCTTCGATCCTGTGCTGCCTCCCTCTTTATTCTGCGTGTGTCTTGACAGAGACCACAAACACCAGATCTGTTTCCCTCTCCCTTTTTCCACTGTCTGTAAAACTGAATCTCTTGTGGTCACACGCTAAATCTTCTACTCGATCACATTCATACTCTGAATCAGTACGTGTCAAAACATGTGTTAAAGCACTCAGATCACCGGGGACGTCTAAAATCTGCTCCTTCCTTATTTCAGCTTTCGATATTCTTAAAGCAGTGGGAAAATAAACAGAGGCAAACACGCAAACTTGATGGGATTAGGGGACTGTGTGATTTAGTCTCGGTGTCGCAGCCTGAGAAGGCACCCCGGCGCGCAGCTGAAATTGCAGCGCAGATCCCGCGGAGTTGGACATGAAGGGGCAGCTGGAGAAACTCCGCTAAATGCGTCTCCAGCGTCACTGTCTGCACGACTCAGACCAGCTCCTATTCATGTCCTACCGCAATGAAATTTACTGTGTGCAACCGTAAGCTCGTCGGCCGATAGCACGGATGTCCACCCTAAAAAACCTCATAGATTGTAAGAGCTATGTGCTGCAGGGGCGCAGTCATGAAGGTCCCCAAAAAGGAACAAAATAAAATCCATGTAAGTTTTCACACGCACCAGTTCGCACGCAAGCAACGGCTCATTTCTCACACACACACACACACACACACACAACATACTGTACGTTATATCAGCAACGCCTCAAAACAAATATCTGACATTTCTATGCAGCTGCAGCTCTGTTATGACTGTCGTATTGATAAGCATCCAGAAATAAACAGTTAATTATACCCTCTGCTCATATGGCCGACTGACAGCAGGACCTCCACTCCAGTGTAAATGAATCAAGGGCTTCTGTTCGTTTCTCTCTGCATAAAAACCTGGTATTTACCCCGTTAGAACAGTGCAATAAAGTGGGCGCTTGAAGTTCTCACGCAGTGTATTTAAGCTGTATGCTTTAGTAGCAACACCAGGCCAGGGACAGTTTTTAATCCAATTTAACATAGCCTATTATCTCCATGAAATGATAAGGTCATCCAGGCTTTAAGCATTGACTGATAGATACAGACTACAGCCTGATCTCAGTAAACCACTGATAGTGGAACCAAACCTGACTCCAGTTTTCAAGCTTTATAATGTAGCTCTTTGTTGTTCAGTATGTCTGAGAGACAAAAAATAAATAGCCTGTTAAACATGGTAGACATGCGGGCAGACCCAATTGTCTTCACTGATGACTGCCCGAGGCAAAAGTCCCCAGTCAATTGCTTTCAGAGGGAATTCACATTGCAGATTAACAACTAACCAGGTCACTACAGACAGAATCTTCCTACTGGCAGAAACAGTGAAGCATAAAATATGAATGACGTGAGGAAAAGGGTCATAATGAGACATTCATAACTACCAGGACACTTTTCAGATTCAACACTGTACTTGGAGGAGGCCTAATTCACTTCAATTCATAATTTATTTAGCCAAAAAGCAGTGTCTTTTTACCATCTGTTCCAAGCTTTAAAAGACAAATTATTGAGATTGATGTAAAGGTGTAAACATGGCTGCAAAGCATAAACACTGCAGGAAAAACCTTTGCAAGCGATATGACTCAGGAAAAAAACTGTAGTGCCTACCACCCCCATGTGGGGAAAAACCACTGCAGCTGCTACAGATCTCTCCTTTCAGGCCGTTACAAAAGAGAGACCCCCGTCTGTCCCAGGCCTCTCTATACTCTTAATGGGCCAGCAAATGTATCATCCGTTCAGTCCATCTAAAGACAGCGCCAGGAGGACACATACCAAATCTGTAAAACTATGAGAGATTTTAGCCCATTTCTATTGAAACGTGTTCTGTGTCCCTGTGAAGTGACCATCAATGTTCCATTGTGTCTCAGCACCACAGCAGGCCGCTGCCCGATGTCCTAACATACAACTTACTGATATGTGAATGAATTGCAGACACAAGGTTTCATCGCACACAAAAAAATTACAAAAAACTCACCTGAGTTTAGAGCAGAAAATCACGAAACAAGAAAATCTAAATACAAGAAATTATAAACGGACACTACTTTTTGCTTTCGTATCAGGTTAGTTAAGTACACTTATATGCATCATCATACAAGCCTGGACAATTAATGTTTTCAGGTCTTATTTGAATGTTTGGGTAAAACCCTCCAACTTGTGACATGGGACAAAAAAATACACATTTTCAGACCAAAATCTGAAAAAATAAAGTAAACAACTACTATGTTGTGAGCAATCAATCACAATTTTAAAAAACTACATTATGAATTTGAAGGAATAATCAACAGCAGATACAAACAGCATTGATTTCCCCATGGAGAACTCTACTGTGGTTCAAAATTAATTCAAGGCTCATGAATAATTTAACAGTCAGCCATTACTACTTCTACAGCTCTTTCCCCCTAAATGCAGCCCATGTAATATTAGTCTGTATTTACGGAACTAAAAGTCATTATAATCTGCAATACTTTTGACAGGCATGAAATTGTTTCTATTTGAGATTTTCCAAAGCCTCTCTTGTGCAGTATATGACTAGGGGGCACAAAGTCTTGGGCTCTGTTATTGCTGGCTAAATGTGCATTTATGCGTGTTGAGCTCACAATGGCTATCAGTGTCCAGCTTTGTGTGAGCCTCCCACGCTCTCCACTGAAAGGTAACTAGCTGTACACACACACACAATTTTACCAGGATGCTCAATTTAACTTTGCCAGTTCAGATTAAATGAAGCAGAAGCCACTTTGACTGCTAAAGAAATCTCCTGTCTGGCCGGCGGAGCTTATTAGAACGATGGAGAAAGACATCCATCACTAAAAATGTTTAACTCAGCCCCCGCTGCTCCCAGAATGATTGCGTGCACATGATCATAGTGTGTGTGTGTTGGTGGGTTTGCATGCGTATACATTATTAGTAAATGCAATTGAAAAGTCTTGTAAATCGAATTCTGTAAGGTAGAGGAATTTGTAAATTGCTAGAATAAAAGGTTTTAATACCTAAACCCCCTCTGCTCAGGCTACAAGGTCCACATGCCTGCCTTGTAGCAAACAATAGAGAGGGGCCACTCTCCTGAAATCCGATGAGCGTGGAAAAAGAAAAGCGGAAAAAAAAAAATAGCAAAGCATCCAAGCCAACTATGCTCCTTGTAAAGTATGCATGATGTGCTTAGTTCAAAGCAGACATCTGATAAATCATCCACAATATAACATAACACACCGATGCCTATGATACAATATGCTCCAGTTTTTGTTCCCTCTGAGTATATTTACACCAGCCTTCATAAATGAAAAACCATGTCCCCTGCTCTTTCTACTGGACACTGAGACAGAGTCTGTTCTTTCAGCTGCTGATAGAGTTGTGGTGGCCAAAGAAATTAACTGGAAATGTTGCACCATATCGTACGTGGGGCAACTAACCAGAGAATCACACTGTCACCAACCTTAAAAGCCTGTTATGCCGAGAGCAGATAGTTCTTGCTGGGTTCTCTTGATAACACAGAAATGCAGAGACAATTACCCTCTTTCATGTAATGTTAAGAATTCAGGGATTCACATCAAGACTATATACTTAACAATATTCAGAGGATGGAGAACTTTACAAAATGAGGTGAAAAGGGCTATTTAAATTAAAATAGCTTGACTAAGTGCTGCATTAAAAGTTCATTCCAACAGACAGATAGCACATATCCCTCCATCATCCTGCCATTTTATAAAACTCCATTACTGAATTTCATCTTTTTTTTCCCCTTGTCAGACTCCTTTATTCCAGAAGTTGGTAGAGGTCACATCTGGTGCTTTTTCCCCAGACTCTAATCTACTACTAATGTAATACTGGACCGAGGGCCCGTGTTTAGATGGAACAGAAGGGAGGGGGGCGTTATTATTAGACAGCATCTCAGGAGTTGTAATCGAGTTACAAGCCTCTCAATTCCCTAATCTTCTCCTTGTCATGGAGTACAACTGTTAAATGGCTGGGCCCTTTGTTCCTAATTTACCTTTCCATGTTTTACAGCACTTTGTGGCTGCCAGCAGGTCACACGGATGGTTATATATAAGGGCACAAAGCTATTGTGTTGTAAGAGGAAACATAACATTTTCTTTGGCAAAGGAAATTCTATTTTTACAAAAAGAAATAGCATTCATAGAATTTCAAGAGAGGATGGGGTGAGGGGTCACAAAGAGGAGCTGGGAGTGGCAGATGTATGCAACAGCCATCCTCTTCTCCATACGAAATTCAAATGGACCTCATTTGTCATGAGTGCTTTTTCTCTTTGTGAGAAATTCAGTAAGTACTGACTGGATCTGTTTTTCGTCTAACGTGTGGAATCTGGACTAGCCTCATTTTTAAACTAACAGAATGCATTTTTTTTAATTGCAGGACTTGTTTTTTGTAAAACACGAAAAGCTCAGCTAAGCAGTGAACCAGATGAAGGCGTAGGGGCTCCACCCACAGCTATTGTGTTGGGGCCTAGATCACTGTTGTCTTTCGTATGCATAGACATTCTTTCTTCTATCACCATAGAAAAGAAACATGGTCTGTAAAGTAACGGGCTGCAAAAGGTCAACGGGCTAAAATCAGAGCCTAGAAGAAAGGGTATTTCAAAATAACTATTCACAATGCAATAGGGGTCTAAATTCAGTATAAAACATTCCTAGACTTATAGATTTACACAGATGAGCATCACGTCTCACAATAAAAATTAATGACTAAATTAGTGCTTGAGGTGCAAAGAATTATATATTCTGAAATTCTGCAGTTTCTTCAAATAAAATAATGAAAAATGAAATGCACACTTGGTAATTACTTCAATGTAAAATAAATGTCTATTATTTGTTTTGAGTCATTACTCTCTTGTTGCCTAGTCATCAAAACATAATTTTGTAATAACTGAATGTGGGCACTAAATATGTTTGTCTCTGTTTATTTTCCAGAACACAATCCCAGGTGTGTGGAGGGCACAGTATGAGTCAAGCTGCAGATGCATGAAGGAGGCTGGGCCCAGAAGGATAAGCGCCTTGCCCTGTTTTGCCCCTTAGAGGAGAAGAGAACACTGGTTATCTGCTTCAGGAAAAGGGACCAAAGCCCTGGATTAATGTGTATACAGGCTCGACAAGGGAGCAGAGGATTCTGGGTTACCTGTAGACCTGGAGTACACAAGTGAACAGGCCTGGATTGAGCCTGTGGCACAGGGGATTGGCATGGCTCAGACCAGCTTTGTGTCAACTCATCATGCCTGTCGGGCTTGATTGCAGAAAGGAGCCTTTGCAAAAGCTCACCCCATCCTCACACGGATCACTATACAACATCCAAAAAATCTAATTTGCGGTTATGGCTGTTGAGCTTGACAATTTCAACACCCATTAGGATTTTTAATATTACCTGAGAGGGCATGCTTTGTCAGTGAGAGGGGATGCTTTTTCTACAGGCTTATCTGCCATGGTAAAAGCATTGAAAGCATGAGCCTCTGACAACACAGAGGAGGTCATCGTCCAAACAAGGATCAGCTCAGCAAACACTGACCAGGTCAGGATATCACTAGAAACCCCTTGGACAAACTTTTCTTTTCAGAAAGGATAAGAGCAAATTCAAGAAGAAATCTTGATTGGATTTTTGGTGGCTGGAAAGGACTTACCACATCGTATAAATCAGGTATGACAAATACAGATGGCTTCACTTCTTTCCCCTTCACTGACCAGACCACAATTTCCAATGAGACGTGCAGGAAGAGGTCATGGCAGGAATGAATAATTAAGGCAATAAATCAGTATTAGCCTAATTAAAAGAGAAGTACATGCTGATAGTGAAAAAGAGACAGACAACCAGTTGGCACCTTCTGCTTTTCACCACAGTTTTGCCAGTTTGAAGGCTTTCTGCTATAAGTTTATGAATTGTAAAATATTTTGTTAATTGAAATTATTAATTAAGTATTATATTACACATAATAATAAATATTATATCCAAAGTATGTTTTCATAGTTTCATAGTAAAACATGTCCTTTTTGGATCTTGAATTTGAATGGCAAAAAACATGGGTAATGTTCCAGCTGGACTTAAGAGTACATCAGTTCCACAACAGTTCATCGACAAAGCCAGACTTTGTTCACCCTCCCGGTCTGTTGCGATGAAAGGCAGCCTTGAGATACAGAAACATGTAAAAATAACAACTGAATGCTATTACATTTCACAAGTCAAGGCCAAAAGCACAGAGATTCAATTCACAGATTTCAGATGGTAGAAAATTTCTTATCAAAAAGAAGAAAACAAAAAAGGTGTTCTTTTTCTTATGCAGGTTAGGTTTTGAAACTTCTAATCACAGGAAATCTATAAACCGGTAGATAATGGAAAGCTATCTCTGAAGCAAGCAGTTTATCTTAAAAAAACAATTGTCTGGTAATCCAAATGATCAGTTTATATCAATTTAATAGGAGGAATTGAAACTGAATTCTCTCAGGAGTTATTGCAGGCAGCATTTCAAACACTCAGCAATTATGAGAACAGGAATTTGGCTCTCCTTTAAAGGCCTTGTGTATTAAATGTACCCTTCTGTCTTCTCTCCAGGGTCTCTTGAGTGGTTAGACTGCCAGACGACACAGCTTCAAGATGGTGCGTCAATGCAAGGCCTTTATCCTCTTCCTCATCAGGGTCGGGCTGTTGCTTGGTCTTGCTAACCCCCTGGTGACCTCCGCCTCATGTCCCTCTGCTTGCCGCTGTGATGGGACCTTCATCTACTGTAATGACCGTGGCCTGACTTCCATCCCTACTGGTATACCCCAGGATGCTACAGTGCTCTTTCTGCAGAACAATCGCATTAAGAGTTCGGGCATTCCTGCAGAGCTCCGCAGGCTCACATATGTGGAGAAGATCTACCTTTACTGCAACAATCTGGATGAGTTCCCTACCAATCTTCCTCTTGGGCTAAAAGAGCTCCACCTTCAGGAGAACAACATTCGGATGATTACCCATGCTTCTTTAGCTCAAATTCCCTACATAGAGGAGCTGCATCTCGATGATAATTCTGTATCAGCAGTCAGCATAGAGGAGGGGGCCTTCAGGGACAGTAATCACCTCAGACTGCTTTTTCTCTCCAGAAACCACCTAAGTACCATCCCTTCAGGCCTACCCATGAGCATCGAGGAGCTGCGCTTTGATGACAACCGCATCTCCTCCATCTCAGAGCAGTCGCTGCAAGATCTCATCAACCTAAAGCGACTAATCCTGGATGGTAACCTGCTCAACAACCGTGGGATTGGGGAGATGGCTTTCATCAACCTGATCAACTTGACTGAGCTCTCACTAGTGAGAAACTCCCTAACATCACCGCCAGCCAACTTGCCAGGTACCAGTTTGGAGAAGTTGCAGCTACAAGATAATCACATTAATCGGGTCCCACCTGGGGCTTTTGCCTTCCTTAGGCAGTTGTATCGCCTGGACCTGTCTGGTAACAACCTGAGCAGCCTCCCACAGGGTGTATTTGAAGATCTGGATAATCTCACACAGCTCCTGCTACGCAACAACCCCTGGCAATGCACTTGCCGGATGAAATGGGTGCGTGACTGGTTGCGGTCGTTGACATCTAAGGTGAATGTACGTGGCTTCATGTGCCAGGGTCCTGATAAGGTCAAAGGCATGGCAATTAAAGACCTAACTACAGACATGTTTGACTGCACAGATTCAGAGCTCATCCCCACATATGAGACAAGCACAGTCTCCAACACTTTACGCCCCTCACAGCCCCAGTGGCCCTTGTTTGTGACTAAAAGGCCTGTGGTAAAAGGGCCTGACATCAGTAAAAATTACCATAGCACGACCACTTCTTCAGGCAGAAAGATTATCACCATCAGTGTGAAGTCAAGTAGCGCAGATACAATACACATATCGTGGAGGGTGTCACAGCCCATGACTGCCCTACGGCTTAGCTGGCTAAAGCTGGGACACAGCCCTGCCTTTGGCTCCATCACTGAAACCATTGTGCAGGGGGAGAGGACGGAGTACCTGCTCACTGCTCTGGAGCCAGAATCTTCCTATAGGATATGCATGGTTCCCATGGAGACCAGCAACATATACCTGTCAGATGAGACCCCTGTTTGCATAGAGACAGAGACTGGTCCTCACAAATCATACAACCCAACTACAACTTTAAACAGAGAGCAGGAGAAGGAGCCTTACAAAAATTCTAGTCTGCCTTTGGCTGCTATAATTGGAGGGGCTGTGGCTCTTTTGGCAATAATCATGTTGGCGCTGGTGTGCTGGTATGTCCACAGGAACGGGTCGCTTTTTTCCAGGAACTGCACCTACAACAAAGGCCGTCGGAGAAAGGATGACTATGCTGAGGCTGGCACTAAGAAGGACAACTCCATCCTAGAAATACGAGAGACCTCTTTTCAAATGATACCTATAAATCACCTGCCTGTGTCCAAGGAGGAGTTTGTGATACACACGATTTTCCCACCTAATGGCCTGAGTTTATACAAAAGCCCACATAGCGAGAACAGTATTAACAACAGGAGCTACAGAGACAGTGGAATACCAGATTCAGACCATTCCCATTCATGATATTTCGCATGGACATTCGTGATGAGTGCGTTACTTATACAGAGTGGCAAGACTTTCACAAAACACTGGATCTATAAGACTAAGGAAGCAATGTTCTGTACATTTGCCATATAATTTATATTTAAGGACATTTTATGAAGACGGAGAACGTTCCAGTTGCAGGCCATCACTGAATCACCAGTGGGTATTGTAACTAACTGCAATTCTATATTTTAGGGATTTGTAGTAATTTGTACTGTATTTCCTTTGCTTAAGGTTATCGACCAACTAAAAGAAACTCTGTGTTCTACTGAGATATGATGACTTGTCAACTGTGAAAGTGGGTTTTCATTGCTGTGTTGAACAATCAGACTTTAGAAAACCTTGTAGTATAAGCACAGGTCATTCTTTTAAACTTTGTGGCTGTCTGAAAAACAAAAAGGCAAAAAAATGACATGACATAAACTAAGGCACAGTTGATTAACTAATTTGCAAAGCAGGCATGTTGCCCTCTAAAAGAATGAGCAGTCAGTAGCTGTCTCCACATACTACAGACCAAGAACCTTGCTCTAGTATTCACCTGGTATTGAGTACAAATAACTAAAGATGAGGTGCCATGCTTTATTTCTCTGCTTTGTTCAATGTGTGATTTTTTTTTCTGTTTGCAAGGAGAAACACAGCAAAGTAATCCAAGCAGGGTTCCAGTGTTTCTGATAGGACTGTAGGCCACAGAACAGGCCAGATAAAGCACACCGACCTTAAAGAGCTCTCTGCTCCTCAAAACAAGTAGACTGGACAGGCTGACACAGAGGACCCCCCACTATCTCTATTTGTACAAGCCAACAATGGCCAAATGACAATGGCGGCATTCTTTAGTACCATGTACCATACGTCATTCTAGTCACCAGGCCAAAAAGACGAAACGTGTTGGCTTTCATTAGAATTACCACCGGATCAGCAACTCCTTGTTAATGAGTATTATTTTGTATTATTTTTCAAATGAACACACTTTTATGTTGCCACAATTTGAAGTTAACTGTTCTTTACAATTGAAAACCAAAGTGCATTGTATGCCCTTTGGCCAGTCTTGTATGTGCCTTGATCCAATGCTTATTGTATTTAGCTTTTTAAGAACCAGTGACTTTTTTTCATACACACTTGAATATGAAAAATATTGGTCATATTACAGAATAAAAGTGGACAAAAATAACTTTGCTCTTTCTTACCACACCCAAAATAATGCTTCTATTGTTGTGTTCAATTAGTATTATCCCATCATGCTTTTCTGCATCATGCTTTGCTTAGTTTTTACTACTCAAGAGAATTCTATCTTTGTATAAATGTGAACTGCCCTGAAGTAAAGAGAAGGCTACAGGCAACGTGTTTCATTCACTCATATCTGAAATTACTGTCTAGGCAGACAATCTAAAACTGCTTGGAGATAAAAACATAACCTACTGCTTATTTATCCTTCACAAAGATCTGAACTCTGAGGCCGTAGCTCATAGCCTTAAAACCACAATTCCCCTTTCAAGACACAGTGAACTCTTCAACAATAACTCAGATACTGTTCTTGAAACCCAGTTTTCCACTCTATGAGCAGTCTGCAGAGCAACATCTGCTTGAGGCTGCTGTTGTTCTTTCGTGCGGTGAAGCCATGTGTGACTTATCCGATTGGCCAGAGAGAGAAATATCACAGTAGCGTAGAAATAGGGCTGTGGAGAGATTGGACTCTAGGGTTTGATGAACCTCCCAGGCACCAGGGCAACAGAAAACTAATGACGAGCCACCATATGGAGGGTGGTACAGGCAGACCCTGCTGGGGATGCCCGTCCCTGCAGAGGACAGAGTATATATACACTGCTCTGGGCTCCAGGCGGTACACTTAATGACATGGTTGCAGCTCACTCAGGCAAGGGCCCTGGAAAAGGTACACATGTAAAAGTAGTGAAATAGTCAGCTACCCCATTTTACAAATGCATCCAACAGAATATCTTGTGAAAGCTAACAAAGTTAATGCATATCAGAATATACTCTCTAGACTAGCATTTACCGTACTCCTACAAAAAAGCACATAAAAGTATTCAGTATGGATCAAAAAAAATATCGTATACCCACTTTCACACACCCACAAGCTCTTAACACAGTGAAAGCTTTAATTACAGTAAAGGGAGTCACTAAAAGCTGTACAAGTGATCCAAACCTTAAGTATACACTAACCCTGCCCCGAACACTAAATATATATCACATTAACTTGGAATTAAAGTAAACAGAGGGTCTACTTTTAGAATACTGAATAGTAATAGTTTCCATATGAGCGCTGTCAACTGTTTTTTGTTGTTGTGAACAGCCTCAGTCAGAGAAACTACATGATAAAACTGATAAAAATGTTGGCAATTTTTTTATTGCACTAAACGAGCAAGGCATCCTCGTCAGAGATAATATTTATCACACTCTTTATTGTGACCTTTTACAGAAACATAAAGAAAACAACATAATGTGCTACAATCAGATTTTAGGTAAATTAAACCAAACAAAAGTCTGTCTGGTTTTCTTCTTGATATTGTCGACCTAGCTGAAAATGTGTAAGCTGAGATATCCACTGGCTTCACAGCGTCAGCTTGTCCCTGATGAATGAGGTGGCTCTACAAATGTTGAAAAATGGAAAAGCATTCTATTTCTTGAGCACAGCATCCATATGTCCAGTAACAGCAACAACTTCAAAATTTTTTCAAGTGTTATTTTTTATTCATACTGTATCAATTAGCTAACTTTTATTTTTTTAAATAAGACGACTATCTTTAATGTGTTATTGGTGGGCTTTCGGGATGAAGTAAATTACTCACATGGATTGTAGTGATTGAAGTATGCGGACCACTTTAGAGAATGAGCAAGCTGCTCTCACATATTCTCTCACCTGTGTGATAAATTATACTTTAGCCAAATGCTGAAAGGAGCATGCTATTGTTGTGACTTTCACTGAGAGTAATACATTAAACAGAGAAGCTTTGTGCATTTTGGCTGACCAAAGTATAAGGCAAAATTGATGAACCAGACTGCTGACGACCCTGTGTGACCTCACTTATCACTCACAACCCTTGACCCATCGGTCCCTTTACACAATTCCTTAATCACTCTGATGTTCTCACTGGGGTCAGACAAGTCTTTAAACAACCCAAGATGCTACAAGCATTTGTCTCCTGTGTGACACACACAGAATCTAATTATGTTTGTCTTTTATGTAACCCACAGATTAAAACTAATGGGGGCAGCTGCACTGTCTGCCCCAGGCTGCTGTTTTTCCTATTGTAATGTACTGGTCAGGCAGTCGGTCACATTTGCATTCCTATAGATGCTCGTATCAAAGCACTCCTGGATGACCTCAATGTGGCCAGTAGCTGGGCACAGTTCTTCTCCGTCAGCACCATTAGCAAGATCAAAAAAACAACAGGCCATGTGACCCTCTGACTGATTAGAGGTCAGTGAGGTCAGGTCAAACTCAGTTCAAGGATCTCAAGAGATGAAAAACGGATGCATATCAGTGCCCACAAAAAATAGCCCGTCATCAGAGACTCTGATAGGCAACCTGTCCACCATAAGGATGCTCTGCTTAGGAGAAACCCATTGGCATTCATTACTGAGCATTCTTAGAACGAACAGCAGAAATTATGGGGAAAAACACTTTGAAGAAAAGGTCAGATGTTTAGCTAATGGCTTAATTGCCTTCGGAAAAATACAAAAGGGTCATGGCATAGGGTTAAGCCAATGAGTTGATACGGAGAGAACCAATTGGAGATTTTTTTCTTTGCAATTTTCAGGTGAGATGGTTTATCAACTTGATTAAGCATGCTAGGCCAGGGTGCAATTAGTCAAAATGTAAAGTAAAGGGGATGTCTTACAAAGTCTAATTATACTGAACATTTTGTTCTTAAAAGAGTTTAACACAGAATAAAAGCCCATTGTTTTCAAACTCTTGTAAAAAAGTTTGCTTCATCAACACATAGATTAGTATGCCAAAAACAACCACACATTCAAAACATTAATAAAAGGAGCGCTTGCTGTTCCCTCTCCCTCACATCCTGTTGCACACAGCTTGCACATGAAACAGAC
This sequence comes from Trachinotus anak, assembly GCF_046630095.1. Lineage (NCBI taxonomy): Eukaryota > Metazoa > Chordata > Actinopteri > Carangiformes > Carangidae > Trachinotus > Trachinotus anak. The sequence goes on along the minus strand of NW_027273858.1, from coordinate 18,298,511 downwards.
CCATGATTTAATGGCTTCTAAATGCTGAGTAGAGCAGTACTGAGGTCAGACGCCAAACCAAGGCCCAGGGCCTCCCACAAAGTCTGCAGGTTTGCCAGTGTGTAAAATTAGCATATATTGTGTGTGTGTGTGTGTGTGTGTGTGTGTGTGTGTGTGTGTGTGTGTGTGTGTGTGTGTGTGTGTGTGTGTGTGTGTGTGTGTGTGTGTGTGTGTGTGTGTGTGTGTTTGCATGTGTATGTGTATGAGGTATAAAAAAGAACTGATCTGATGTGAAGTGCTTGCTTTTTACGTTTATCCTCTGGCACTGTGTGTATGGTTCATTCACTTACATCTTAAGCTCTTTGGCTCTTTATCATTCAAATGTGGTGTTATTAATGCAAACGTGCTTGTGAATGTGTAGGTGCGGTCACTGAGATACAAGTAAATAAGTATCTGTGATGGGAATTATAGATTGAGCAGGGATCCTCTTGAATTTTGACAGCCATTTGACTATTCCTGTACAGTTTGCAATTCATCAGAGAGGCTCATGGTAACCCATGCACAGGTCTGCATGTGTGAGTGTGCTTTGTCTATGAGTAATTATGAGTAGGAGTAGTTATGATTAATTGTGCATTCATGTGAACCAGTGCACATGTCCATGCATGTAATTAACTCAAACAGATAATTGTATTGATTGTTATACATGAGAGCAGAGTAACCTAAAGCCATCATCACCCTTCCTTTTTACAGTTGTCCCAAGACTGTCATGTGACTTGGTTGCTCTCAGTCACAAGCACATTTCTGTTCCGTAAAAGAGTGCAGAGGCGAAAACAGTGTGTCTGGAGAGAGACGTGTCAATGTGAGTGATGTGTTCCTGTATGGGGGTTTTGTCCTCTCCCCTCTGTCTCTGACCAGCTCCCCCCATCCACCAGGCCAGGACCCTCTCCATCTCTTCACATTATTCAGTGACCTGAAACCACGGGGACAAAAAAAAAAAAAATCTAACCAGCTCCTCCATCTTCTTAATGAATCCAATTTTTTGCCTGAGAGCACAAGGCGTGCACATACATCCATGGCAACTCTAAATTATCTGACATTAATACAAATTAACAGGAGCCACCGCCATCAAGACTGTGCCACCCCACATGGCAGACGATGACAGTATGTCTATATCACTGTATGAAGACAGCAACTTATTCTACACTCCAAAATACAGAGTCAATAATCTCATTTAAAACAGGCTATAACCAAAACAAAAGCAGAGGGGCTGATTGGTGTCCATGCCATTACACTATGAATTATACACAATATCTTATGAAAATATCTATATAATTGACTCTGCTCTGTGGCACCCATTAATTCCTGTTCTCCATTAAGTGGTTTAAATGGTCTTGTAAGAGGCCATACATCTCCTGATGCCCTTTATGAGATCAACACCACGTCCCCCTTAGAACTTAATCGACCCTCAGTCCCATTTGTCCATGAAGTCTGATGCAGGGGAATAATTATTTCATTCCTAAAGGTTCTGAGGGGTCCAACTTGTCTATTACCCCCAGCAGACCTGCAGCTCTGCAGTGGAAAGCCAAAGCTCCTCTTCGATCCATTCTCCTCTCTCATTTATGTTAAGCCAGCTTTAAATGTCAGTACAGTATTTGCATGCCAGTGTGGCTCTGTCTGCAGCTCATTATTTTCAGATGTTGACAGCCTAATAGCGTGCAAGTTTAGCCCACTTTGCTAACCTAATGGTTGCTACAGCCAAGTCATACTGAACAGCAAGCCAAGGCTTGTATCTGCAGTGTTTGTCTGCAGCTGCCTTATGCACTTTGGCTATCAGGAGGAAAACACAGAAAACGCAGTAAGCTTGCATAATCAGTTCATCAGTAATGATAGGAAACGTTGCATGCTGACCATCAAACAGCACGGTCTTAACCAAGTCTACTGCATATCACTGATGTAACAACAAGATCAGTATAAATTATATCAATTTAATGTTGAGGCTTTGATTTTCCTGCTCACACGCCTGATTTGGTCTCCCAAGATGTTTGGAGGATGAAGACTGAGCAGGGCAGAACTCTACCTCAGCAGGTCTGATATTACCTTTTTGACAGTTTGACCTTCAGGCGAAAGCTCAGTCCATCTCTCCAGAGAAGTTTATCAACCGCTCATTCACTCACACAGCCGCCTCCACACCACAGCCGGGGCTAACACATATACCTTTGCTCAACGTTAGCAATGTTTTGGTACTTCTCCAAGAGATGCAGAATTCAGCAATGTCAGCGCCTTTTGGGATTGTAAATACAACCTGTCACCATTCATCAGGGCACCAGAAGGAGAGCGCAGACACTTCAAGGCCTCATTATTTTGCTGTACTCAAGCACCTTGACATAAGATCACTGCAGTGCAGCAAACGAGTAACATCCCTGACCCAGTGTAGGCCAGCAAAAGGTTATTAACATCTCATGTGGATTTGGTGCATTCACGTAGTTTCAGTCAGTTACGAAACTCGTGGAGACAGAGTTGGTGGAACTGACATCAGAGGGTTTAAACACGTGAACGCACTAAGCGGGCTATCTACTGCTTTCAGAAGTGTGGAAAAGTGACAGCAATGTCACCCTGTAACCATACAAGTTCTACACACAACGCTGCAGTGAGTTGAGAGAGGGCAGTCAGAGAAATCCCCCTAACCACAGCATCCAAATGCACACAGTCAAAAACACAGAAAAAAAAGTTAAGAGGAAAAAGTTTGGGGGAGTAGCTACCCATGGGCAGGGCAGGGTGGTGGGATGTGGGATTAATTAAAAGCTGCTGTCACTGTGGTGTGCTAGTGACACGCAGCCACACGATTACGGAGATCTCTGTGTGAGAAGAATCTGCTCCCACAACTCATTTCCTCCCCACTGAGGGGGGAGCAAAATGGGACCGTCTGTTGTACAAAATACCAAGAAGGAGAATCATTTTTCATTTAGAGGAATTTGAAAATCCAAAAGGAAGGAAAGAGCATAAGATGGGGGAAGAAGGATCAGGAGAAATTCCTTTGTTTTTGAATAAAAGTCTGCTGAATCTATTTCAATCGAGCGGTACACTGGGCTGGTAGGAGGGGAAGGTCAAAGGATCTAAGCCACTGTAATCCTAAGATTGCAGCTGCTTAAAACCTGCTCAAGTTAACAGGGTGACGTGTGTGTCTATAGACACTATCACACTCATGCAGCTTAAACTAACATCTGGCAATGTTACCATATACTTTCCACTTATTTCTTGGTATGTCCAACAACCCCTTTGTTGTTAACAGTATACTGAAACAATTAGAAAATCATAAAAAAAACAGTGACATTACAACACTTAAACACACCTCTTATTCCAGTGTTGAAATGATTAGTCATCAATAAAAAAAATTGATGAACAATTTCATTCATTCTTCAGACAAAAAAGGTCAAATATTCTCTGGCTCCGGCACCTCACTTTTCTCCATTTTCTGTCAAAAATGGGTCATCTTTGGGTTCTGGGTCAGTGGTCAAACAAAACAAGCAAATTAGTCACAAGGAGATTTTCAATCAATTAATCAAAACATTCATCGATAATGGCAACAATTATTAGTTGCATCCCTACATTCATCCACAGTACAAGCTATTATGCGTTATATAAGTCTATATAAAGCTGTGCAAACATGGGAAGGGCATATTTAATTATAATGTTGAGAGCTAACATGTATCAGCTATGGTTGCTTATTTTCTATATAGGAATAGAGTTTAAATGGTTGCATTGATTGTTAGGCCTGACCCTTATTTTACAAATAATTTCAACATGTTTTTCAGCTGCTACCTAGCTGTCAAAGTGGTTCATGGTGGCATAGTATTTACATGATTTGTGTGTATAAAACTTTGCAGAAGCATATAATCCTTATGTAATTAGTAAACCAATGTTCACAGTGTAAAACATACTTTACGTTCTCCTTACAGACAGGCGGAGCAGCCAGCTGACATCTACAGTATACATGTTAGCCGTATGCAGTATTGTCTGTGGTGATTCTAGCACTGCTGTCTGCTCTTTCAGGAGTTTCATTGTGGATTCAGTAATCATAGTTGGGGCACTGCTGAAAAGTAAAAAATAAAAGTGCCTTGGGAAATTTTGAAGACATCCCACCTGTTCTTAGTGTTGTCAGAGTGAGACATACAGCAATCAGGTTGGAGTGCTAAAGGTTACACCACAGCCACAGATGTCATTAACAACAATTCTTATTAAAGGTGATAGCTGCAGTGAAAACAGGATACTGTAGATGAGGAAGCAGCAATTGTGCTTATTAATTCACACTTCACTCTTCCTATAAAAAGGCAGATAGATCTGAAAACACTCTGGGAGTTTAGAAACTTGACAGCGTGTACATGTACTTGATCTCAGTTTTGTAGCTGTTTCATCAGGGAAAAATAATCACACTCACTAAATGATATCCACTTTTTTCCCCTACTTGCGAGACAGTTCCCCCTACCACCTTACAAACCAAAGATTGTGAGCACCTCACAAATTAAAGCTCTTCAGGAGTCAAATGAAAATTTAATATAACCAGAAGCTTTAAGGCTACTAATTATTCATCTCCTTTAATATGCAGACATTTCATTTAAACAAAAACTTAGGCAGAAGAGGAAAGTTTCCAGTTTCAGAAAACACTGCTGGGAATGCTGGCAGGCCCATTCTTCATTTCCTAATTATACTGGATTATTATTAGCTAGAGACACAACTGACGAAGAAGACATACATTGATGGAAGGAGTGCACTAATGAAATCAGGAGATGCCAGGAAATTCATGTTGAGTAGATGACGTTATTATAAAGGGATTTTACTGTTTGTGGTGCAGAGGCCAACTTGGAGCTTAGTGTTTTGCTGAGAAAAAAAAACAAAAAATACTGAAATAATGAAAGAATTTACCATGTTATTTTTTACTATGACAATGTTGAGCTTCAGGCAGACACACTCTTTATACATACATCTGTCTACCACATATTTCCTGTGTTTCAGGCCAGCAGCATACGGCCAAATGTTGCCAGACTGGTGCTAATGTGACAAGGGTGATGGCTTTTGTGTAGAGTCACCAGAAGTTGTCAATGGCCCCACGAGCTTGGTCATTAATCACCCAGTCGCCCGGTTGTGAGCATATATGACACGGGGGCAGGGTTGCAATGGAAGGGGGTTGAGCCCTGTAACATGGACTCTTGCCCCAGGAGCCCCAATGGACTTGAATGAAGAGGTCCCACCCATTCATAGTTACCAGGTCACTAATCAAATTATGTTGATAGCCGAGGATAGCACACAGGACAACTGAATTCATCCCTCACCTCTATTGTCTCTCTGTTGGGGCATCACTGGGGTCTGGGATAAATAAGTAACCTCCTTTTCTTCTCAATTTATTTGAATCCCCTCAAATGAATAGCATGCCTTGTGAGAGAGGTATGAATTAAACACAACGAGAGTAGGTAATTTGGAACCTCTGACAACATAGTTGTCACTGCAAGAAGAACTATGCAAATGCAAATCATCAGCATGAGCCAGATGGTCATAGTTTTGGGCAAATTCACTTAGTCAGGCATAAATAATGCCTCCCATAATAAATATAGCCAATGCATTATTGGACAGCACATGAAAAAAGGGATGCTGAGGTGCGATCTGTCCATCCATCACCGGAGGTGATTATTCGGTTATATGTCCCCTGAGGTAACTAAACACAACAACCCTACACTATATGTCAAACTCAAAGACTCTTTGTGTGTGTGGGCACTTACACGTGTGTATGTCATTCATGTATATACCACAGCCCTAAAGTGCTCCACTGCCTTTGCTGTGTAGCATTTTAATTAATCCCATGATGACAGAGTGGCTCTGGCAGGTTATGTATGTCTTAGGGCTGGGGTGAGAGGGTAGTGGGGAGAGAGGAACATGACAGTGGGGTTAATGCCAAACCCACCCAAAGGCATAACACAACGAGCAGCAGGTCCACTCTTGGACAGGTGCTCCTTCTGGGGTCACCCGCCAACTCCCTAACCACACAAAGCCACCGTCTGTCACCACAAATCCGACCCACATGGCCAGAAACGGAGAAACACATGGCCAGAGCTGACTCTGGTAAATGCTATGATTTTTTTAATCAGTACAATAAAACCAAACATTTACTTATAGTTTAGCCTCTTCTATTAAAAGTAAGAAATGTACCAGTTGGCGGGTGAAGGTTTGCTTAGATTTGCTTAGTTTGCCTGTTCATTTCCCTGGCTCCCGGTCTGGTCCTAAGGTGTAGTTAATCTGAGCAGCTTTAATGTGTATTTGACAGAGCAGAGAAGATGTATTATCACTACTGGTTTCTTTGCTTAGTGAAATTTGTCATTTCAATGACCATTTGAGCTCTTTCACACAAAGTGTGATTTGAATATAAAGTTGGCCATACATTTACACCATCTAAAGAGATCCTTGAGAAATGTAAATTTTCTTTGAGGATGATTAATTGAAACTTTTAATGTGGCAGACATTGTTTCATGCCCTGGAGTGGGCCAGGGTGGGTGACTGCACACACTGGCAGTCAAACTGTGGACTGGCTTATCCATGCTTAATCATGTCTAGCCACAATACTAAACACTGTGAAGGTGAACAGTGTGACCACATCTTGTATTTCAGAGTCAAAATGAGAATATCTTTAATCGTTAAGTGCAATAAATGCAGAGGAATTCATCTTGGTGACAAATTTCTCTGTGTGGAGAAATTAGAAATTGCAAGGTTTCACAGACACACAGTGTAAGGTCAATGGGACCTCATCCACTATGGACTTATGCACACTAATATTAACCTTACTCTGAAGTCCATCTGCACTTTTCTGTCACCTTATCTGCCCTATCAGTGGCATGATTACAAATGAGTGCATGAATGCCACTGCCATTTTTCCCTCAAATACATTGGGTTCCCAAATGTATAACATCTGCCCTCCAGCTTTCCAGGCTGTGGTGCGTCTGGCTTTTAGTCACAGATTAAAATATAGATGGGTCATGTGCAATGAGGCCAGATATTATGACAGAATAATACATCAGTATTATAGAGCATATGGCAACATTCCTAGAGACTGCCAATCAGCAGAACAATTGGCTGAAGTATTGACTGAATGCCCGAACAAGACAATGGGCTTCATTGGATGCGTGTCAGTGAAGAGACAGCAATTAGCAGGTTTTATAGCAGATCACAGAGGCTGCTGAAATGGAGCACAGTTCCTCACCTGGTTGCTGTGAAATGAGCGCGACACAGAGCAAGACATCTTTTTTTCTGAGGTGCTCAGGTGCTCGAGTTTGCAGTACAGTGAGTGTGCTTCTTCTATGCTACCAGCACATGTGTGTGCACACTGTGAATTTCCCCACTGTGGGACTAATAAAGGCTATCTTATCTTATGATCATGGCAGTATTATAAGCACAATCAGAAGAATAGGAAAAGGGATAGACCACAAGATAAACAGAGAGGAGATTGGAAAAGAAAAGAAATTAATTGTCAGAAAGGGAAACAGACACACTGACGGACTAACAAACAGAGTGAGTGTAAATCCAAAGAGACTAATTTGTGCATAAGTGGTAGGGGCCACAGAGACTTGAGGAAAACATCTAATAGCAATCCACCCAATACTGGGAGTGAAAATAAAATTGCATTTATTACCTATAAATGAATCTTTAACAGGACCAGTTGTACCGCGTATTATCACAATAATTACCTTTTTGATTTGCTTGTTGTAGTGGTACTGCAAGGGTTCTTTTTTCGAGTCAATCAGCCAATAATTAATAAGTAAACTTATTGGAGCGAGTCTTTGTAAAGGTTGTGTGGTTATGTTGAGGTTATGGTTGTATAGTTATGTTAGGTTAGGTTAGGAAAAGGAGACCATTTTTTCCACATTTACTGACATAAAGATACTTAATTATAAGTCATATGTAACATTATTATGCACAGCCCACTGTATATCCTTTCAAATCAAAATGATACAGAGTGGTGTTTCTTTCTTTTTCTGTAAATAGCACAGACATAGAGCTTGCAAAAAGCGTACTAAGAATGAAAGGAAAAAAGAACAACTGAGAGAAGAGGATCCGAGTATTAAAATAGAGACAGTTTAGTTTTACAACCACACACAGCCTCCCTCCCTGACTCTACCTGTCAAGAAGAGAGACTATGTACAACCTACCAAGGGATGTTTGTGTACATGCATTTTGCGTGGGTGTGTTTGTGTGAAAATACACAAGTGAGCACACACTCAGCTCAGGGAGAAAGAATGACAAAAGATGCTAACAGATGAAAACAGTCATGGCAGCCACCACACACAGAAAGGGTGGGAATGATATGGATACTGTTACAAACATACACCCCAGTGGGAAAAAAAATGTCTGCAATGCAGCATTATTATAAACCTGTGAAAGTACACATGGTGATGTGCCCAACAAGCAAGGAGTGATACATTAAATCAAGGAATGATGGAAACAAGACCACATGTCCCTAGTGATGGTCATTCTGACTACACCCTGCAGGCGTGCACACTTCAAAATGTTAAGCCGGTAATACATTAAACTCCAGGGGTTTATGTTACCACTAGGAGGTCGCCTAAATGGCAAGTTCCTAGCTAAGAGTTCCCTCTTTTATCTCTCTATTATTCCTCTATGTTCTGACCTATTCAAGAAGCTGCTGAGATCAACTTTTACCAGAGAGTGAAAGAAAACAGTTGACCTTGTTTCTATGGATGACATTGTGCTTCATGAATGTACTCACTCATTATGCTCTCAGAAACTGATTTATAATTCATCATAATAATCTAAGCGTAATGAAACATGTAATTACTGCTGCCGTATTCACTATTAAGGTGTTGTGTTATTTGAACATGAGTGATATCTATAATCTCTAGCTATAGCACCAGATGTAATTCAGTCAGGCCCACGAAGCTAGGAACATTATACTTTTAAATTTCAATACATTTTCAAAAGTTTGATACCAATAAATATTAAAAACAGTGACTTTATTAGACAGACTTTGATTCTTGACAAGATTGCAGACGTTAGGATATGTATCTGTCTGTCTGTTTCAAACCTTTTATGAATACGGCTTGTTCAAAGTTTGTAGTCCAATCATAATGTAAAAAATTTGCAATGTCTCATTTTGTAGATAGAATAGATGTTGGGAAACACATTATATTTAACAGTAGTTTATTCGTGTTACAAAATATGGAGCCATCTTGGTAATACAAACTAAAGATTTTGTTTCCAGCACTCAATAAATGGGCCAAGTTCAAATCAACAATTTTTCTAGATAGTATGAAATTTTAACTTCACACAAAGTGTGGCCTGTTCATATTGTAAAAATATCTTTTCTTACTAGGCAAGGAATCAATACAAAAAGTGTAAATTGTTTACCAATCCAAAGTATGCATTCAAAATACTGAAATTGAAACCCATAACAAGCTACAGTGTTTGTGGACATTTTCTTGTAATGGTAAATCTTGATATAATTGCTGATGAGGGTGGTGATGAGGAGCTAATGAACTGGACCAGGGCTGGATCACAAACGTCCCTCCAGTCTGATGTTACTTCCTAAACTATGTTGCTCTGGTATTTATTGTGAACACATATGTGTGCAGTATCATATATAGTATATATATATATATATATATATCATATATTGTGACTAATGCTTTTTTGTGTGTGTTGCTAATGCAAAATGTTAATTCATCATGTAAAATGTTTTTTACAGTATTGTGAAATACTTCAGGAAGTGTTGCATAAATAGTGTAAAATTTTAAAAGAATGTGGGAGTGTGTTTAGTAACATTATCATCATCATCATCATCATCATCATCATCATTATTCACTGGACCCAAACAAACATCAGGAAATATGACATTTAGGACACTAACCACACACAGAAATAATGGAGTAACTGTATGAAAATCTATGTAATTTATTACATCAAGCAGTCAGTACTTGGATGATGCTTAATGCAGATTCCTTGGGCAGTCTTTATATTGTCAGTATTAATGTGTGCCCTGTGATTTTGATGGCAGTCAAAAAGTAAAAGTGAGACTGTGTCCAAATGAAGGTGCTAACGCTGTAATTGTGTTAAGATAATGTACCTGATGAGGCCATTTCATAGTCTGGCTGCATGTTAGCTGTCAAGCTTCATTAGTCTCAGCCTCCAAAATGGGCTCAAACTGCATGGCCAAATGGTTATCAAGTGCTAAGAGCCATGCTGGGACCTGTGCCACACACCATAAACCTCTGATATTAATTAATATCAGTTGTTCACAGATTTTATTGGGTGATGCCTTTTTAATTGACACTTGCTGCGACTGAGAAATTCATAAGGTACACTTCGCTGTAGGAGGGCAAAAAAGACAAATTAAAGTCAATTAGTTTGAGGCAGACTGAAGAAGGAGATGGCCATGCAGACGAGAGACGAAAAGCCAGGCCACGAGAGCTCAAGCTCAGACGGAAATCCAGACTACGGGGAGACCCAGTGTCTGCCAATGTGAGATAAGGACAGCACAGAGACTATGGCGCACTGCCCTGTACTGTTGCTTTAGAAAAATGGAGTAGAGAGTAATGGATAGGGTCAGGCCTGCAACAGGATCAGTTTTAAGAAAGCTCTATTCCCAGAGAGGCCCTCTGATATGTGTAGAACAGGCAACTTTTGTTCTTTATTTACATTCTTCCTGGATTGGCTGGGATGAATTATGGAGTCTGTTTTGGTTTGCAATGGGGTTGATGAGGAGGTGGGCCAAGATGCAAGTGAAACCTCAGAAGCTTTGAGCCCCAGAAGCCACAGTTTAAGAGTGTGTTCGCCTAAGCGAGCAGCGAGAAGTTCCTGCCAACATGGAAAACCGTGGTGAGAGTGTGCCTGGCCTCAGCAAGGGCCTCAAGGCTGGCTGGAGAGAGGAAAAAGAAAAGACCTAAAGCAAAGCTTTACAGGTGTTCCCTCTAACACTATGACTTTTCATTGCATTGCATTTGAGTGTGTGGGAATAGGATGGATGCACAAGAGACACTGCCAATTTCAAGATGAGAAATCTGGCATGAAAACCTTGTCCTTAAAGGGCTCTTTGATGGGTTCAAAAACCCTTAAATCATCTTTTAGACTAAAGAGTGCATTACTCTCCTGAAAGTATTATGATCACATCAGTGTAGGATACAATATCCTCAGTAATGAAGTCTGCAGTGTCTGGCTATGCACATCAAACGCAAACTGACAAGAAGCTAAGCTCAGGGCTACAAGTTGCCAAAATGAAGATTTCAAAAATTCTTTACATGGATAAAATCCAAAAGAGGCTTTGGCAGTAAGATGTTAAACAAGACAAAAAATTGTAAAATACCAGTAAAGGACTAATCTATCATCAGGGGATTATGAGAACGGGCAAGAATGTCTTGTACTGACATCTGTTAAATTGAAATATTTGGGCCTGCTGGCAAAAACAACAGTGCCGCTGCTTCTATCAGGGGTTCTTTACAGAAACGTACTACTTTTTGTCCCAAGTTCAAATCCCTAATGTCTATGACTTTCAACATTCCTGATCAATTACTAAACAGAAGAAGGTAGGACTTAATAGGTAGAAGGTTCCTGAGGACCAATACTTATACATATATGTGGATATAATGTAGAGTACACTATTTCCTACACTTTTCCATGAAATCCTGAAAGATTTTGAATAATCTATAAATTATCCTTTAGCAGAGGTGCAGCAGATGAATAATGAAATTGTATTGTCATTCAAATAGAGTGCATGAACTTGATAATTCTGTAATTTGGATGTACAGAGTAATAAGCACATGAAGGCCATTACAATACTGAGGGATGAGTTTGTGTTTTTAATGTGTTGTCGTTCCTGGGTATTCACATAAACTGTGTGTCAAGTTTAATTAGTGAAATATACAAAAATCTTGAACAAGTAGAACTAAAGTCATTGCCTATGCCTGTGGTACCTGGCCTTAATCAATCAATGTCCTAATGAAAACTACACCCAGAGGCTCTATACTGTTTGAAATGAAAGATGAAAATTCAATACTTTGTCTGTGTTCAGCTTTATCTCCGAGTCAGGGACAATTAAAATCAATCGGTATGACTTCAGACAGCGTGGAGTCAAATGAGCAAAGTTTTGACAGTGAAGATTCATTAAAAACAGTGACTGTAACAACTTAATAAGTAATGTAGAATTAATACAGTGGAAGGGGAATAGGTTGATGTATGAACCATGATATGATTTTTATATTCATGGCAACTGCAGTGCCTATCTTGCAATCAAGAAGACAACGAAAAATGTTATCACAGGGCGCACTGGGATCTCACATAGTCAAATGCACACCATATATCAAGGCTGAGTCCTTGCCACAGCGGTCTGGGTTCGAATCCAGCCGGGGTTCTTGTGAAATGTCACCCCCTTTCTCTCCCCTGCCTTTCCTATCTATCTCAACTGTAAAAAAATAAAATAAAAACAAAAAAAAATTCTTAAAAACACTCTAAACTGTCTCTTGTTTCCCTTCCCAGTCACCCAATTAGTCTCTATAGATGACAGAAAAGAACATCATTGTCAGGGCCACCATTATACGCAGCTCCAAATCTAAGTGAGGGTCTTTTACCAGCCATGTATTTGAAGGAGACAACAACTGGAGAGAAGCGGTGTTACTACAGTTTGCCTCATAAAGTGTTTAATTATATCTGCAAGAACCATTAGGTCATTCATTTATGATGCTGGTATTATTCACAAGTTCTGGCAATATTACAAACTTTTGCATTTTGGAAAATCCAGATTTATCTAGTAAAAACTTGTTATAGGCTAAAATGAGCATAATGTACTAAAGAGAGTGTGAGAGAGTGTCAGATCATTCTTGCATCATGAAGTGAATGTGAGGCATGACTGATATAGTGATGGGAGCATATCAAAAGCTGGCAGCCACTGTTTGGATTCAAACTGTCTCAGACAGTCACAGGTTTCTGTCGCATTTCTGTTTCTCTCAGAAACAAAACAAGACAGACACTAAAGCCACACTTGTGCCTCTGTGAGGCTGTGCAGCAGTCTTTTGAGCTATATGTTGGCACCAGCATGCCAACACGGTCACAATGATGCTGATGCTTAGAGGGTGTAATGTTTACCATGTTCAACAGCTTAGTTGGAGCATTAGCAGACTAATATTTGCTAGTTAGTAAACACAAAGTGCAGCTGAGCCAGATGACACTGTCAGTAGTTTTTGAAGTATTTGGTTATAGACAAAAGTAAAGGACTAATTAAAATTCTGACCTGATGAGGGGACTACACAAAAAAAGAGAAGAAATGGCCAAGTGATTCATCCATGATCGAATCAAATTTCACAGCAATCCAACCATTAGTTATCAAGGCATCTAATTAAAAAGCAAAAATATAAAGCTTATGGTAATGCTAGAAGAAAGGCCAGTGAATCTACAAACTGAATGAGCCACATCCTCGAGGACCATGAATGTTTGTAAAATGTTTCCTGCCAATCAATCCAATAGTTGTTGAGATATTTCAGGTTGGTGAGCCAACCAATGCTGCCATCCACAGAGCCATACAACTAGCATGACTAACAGCATACAATCTGTAGTGTTTTGTCCTTAGGGCAGCTCTTTCAGCACATACAAACACAGATGTGCATTCCCTTTTTCGTGCTGCATGTTTGCCAGCATGTCATGATATCACTGAGCTCTACACGACTCGTACGTAAATGCACACAAAAAACGATAAAAAACAAACACATTACAAATCTCAAGATGATAGTTACTGGACATAGTGGAATGTTTTGAAATGGTGTTTCATGCAGAACAAAGGTTCAACAAGAAGAGAGGCCCCGAGGATAAGGACCCAGAGCACAGTGAGAGGAAAGACACTCCTGGTCTGCTCCATAGAGTCATTAACCTTTTTCCAGCAGGGAAGGCCACGTGCTTTCTTCTTTCATTCTATTCACACACTTCATTAACAAGCTCCCTTTCACAGACTAATTCCCGTTTCAAATTTGCTCTTTGTTAATTAGAAAAAGAGCTTCTATTGTGTTTACTTTTAATAATATTGCCCCCATGTAAATGAATTAGCACAAAAACACACTGTCCAAGGCAGACACTTCAAAATGTATTGGCAAGTAATTGAGTGTGGTTGCAAACACATTTGTGCTTTTTCAGTCAGAAATAAAAGCTGGTGTCCTGCCTTGGATTTCTCTTCTGTTGGTGTTCCTAATTAACTCCTGTTTTCAGGGGGGATTTAAAATAGGCCAATGAGGAGACTTACTAAAGGAAGGGATATAACGGCCTTCTCATCCAGTAAATTAACCTTGGCTGTCTTCTGCAACCAAAATGTAACAGGTTTGTAATCAATTTTGGCTCTACAACACTATTTGCAAGCTTAGAGAAGAAAGACGGTCAACATGAGTTGTGCCTTGCTTACACAGTAGCTGAACACTTATCTTAAAACCGCAAGACACCTGTCTCAGAGACTGCCAGGACACAGATCCTCTGGTTCTGCCCCTGGACTCAAATGACCCAATGTTTAAAACAAAGCATGTGTGCAGCCTGTATCAGAGGAAATGGACACAGATGTAATAATGAGGACGACAACAATGTACAGTGTGTCTCATTTAAGACAAGCCCAAAGTGACTGCCAGTCAGTAGACAAAAACCATTTATCTACAGGCATTCATGACCAGTGAGGGACCCCTGCTGCACAGCTGCACCACCTTCTCCTACCTCAACTCCCTCTGCAATGTCCATTTGCATCAGCCACAAAGTTAACACACAGCCACGTACACAAACAACAACCCACATGCTACTTGTCACACTTGCGTGCCCCTCAGAGGTGCTGACTGCAGCCTTGTCTCTGTCCACTGAGTGCACATTTAAGAGGACAGTATCCTTGAAAATACAGTCTTTGACTTTGATGGTGCATACATTATACAGATTCAGCAACAGGGATTTGACTTCCTCTCTCCTCTAATCACCAAGGTGTAATTAACCAAGACAATTAATCTCCAATCCAGAGAATCTCCAGTCATGAGGTCAAAGAAGCATGAACAGAACAGCTGCGGTGAACCTGTTTATCTCTGCTGGAATACGTTCAATGTCATTATTCCTTATAGGGTTTAAGATTTTTAATGTACTTAAATGAAGTATAGATGTGTCTATAACATCAAAGGGAAGCTAATCATGGCGGCCCCCCTCCCACACATACACTCTGACACTCTGCTGAGATCACATCAAAACACTGGAGATATCTGCTCAAGCCTGTCAAACACGGAGGTAGAAATTACCATATTAAACACTATCTCTCTGTTCAATAGTCTAAATGAGTCTGTCTTATTTTGATGAGAGGGGAAGGGAATATGAGCCATTTCTGCCACTGTTTAATTGTCAGTGCTTAACTAGCACTGCTGACACCAGGAGAGAACAGTCAGTGCTGAGGACCATGAGTCGGATTGTCAGGGAGACAGGGTGAGTCTGTTGTGGACATGAGTCGATCATCTCGTCTTACACACTAATGCTTATAAAAGGAATAAGTCTAACTGGAAAATGCCAGAACTACTTTGTTATTAGAGCACACTTCAAATTGTGAGGCAGTTCAGACATATTATATATGTTGCATTCAGCTTACGGATACCAGAGGAACAACTGCTTTTGTGCACATTCCTGTCCCATGTGTCTCTACAAAGTTATTATTTTGATCAGTTTTTCCATTATATTAACTTGGCTCTGGAGCCCCCCCCCACAGTTGGAAATATTGTATACTCCCAGATATAAAAATATATACAAAAAATGTTTTATCATCTGCCCTTATTGTCCTACCAGTGCAGCCTTAAAAACAATTTTAACAGCAATTAAAGCTCATGAGTCCATATAGAAAAAAATCTAACAAATACACACAATGGTGCTTTTCTTAAACTGCAACAGGGAAAACGCTCCAAAGTGCTTTTTGTTTACAAGATTAATCAATAAACAAAGTTTGAAAAAAGAATATATTAATAAAGATTGTTATTACATGAGCAAGAGAGGTGCAACATGGGTCAATCTATGAATTTGTTTGACTTGTTTGATTCTCTGGCCTAAAGTCAACACATGCCCATTAACCCAGGGCTGCACTCTATAACCCCTGAACACAAGAGGCATCATATACATGTCAGGTGGTAGCTCCACATGTAGGAGGAATCTGGTCATGCCCAGCCAAAGAGTGGGATTTAGCAGTCAAAAAATTGCAGTTGGGTGTAAAAACCTACTTCAAAAATACATCAAATATGATTTCTGTTTAGGAACAAAGCAATGCTGTCAGCCATGACAGAAATCTGTGAATTGCTATTGAATACCAATAAAGACTAGGGCTGAAAACATTATGTGAAAAAGTTTTGTTAACATAGCAGTTGCTTTATAGCTCTATTTAAAATATGTAGTTTTTTAAAAAATATTTTAGAGCACCATAATTAGTCTGGCCACTGAGAATGAAAACCAAAACCATTGACAGCACC
The DNA here is from genome assembly GCF_046630095.1 of Trachinotus anak. Classification (NCBI taxonomy): domain Eukaryota; kingdom Metazoa; phylum Chordata; class Actinopteri; order Carangiformes; family Carangidae; genus Trachinotus; species Trachinotus anak. Next base: position 18,282,036 of record NW_027273858.1, on the reverse strand, counting down.
AGAGCTTGAAAAAAAATCAGACCATTTTGTTTGTGCAGTATTATTTGTAAAGTGGCGTCTTCATTTTAACAGGTGAGACGAATTGCGTGTGTATGTGTGTTTAAAAGCAACAGTCAGAGCGAGATTGAAGCGAGATAGGTTTAAAGACTGTGTACAGTAAGTTGAGAAGCGTGCAGCCAGACAAACATTTCCCAATTACCTTCCATGCAGGGTTTTCATTAAGTACTTCCACATGAGAGTCTGACTGGCTGCTCTTTGTCTCCACAGCCGTCTGGAGCTAATCAAATTCACAGGCCGTCTCAGAAGCCATCTCAGTCTCCCATTATCATTAATCTGGATGGCCATCTCATCGGCACCGTGGTTAACGAACAATGTTAGGGCTAGAAATTCAATTTTCTACAGTTAGCAATTGAATTGGTGATCAATTGTTGCATCTCAGAGATGAAGGATTGTCAAAGCAGGGTCCTCCATTGTTCCATTATTGGAACACTCAGATGAGCTCCTGAATCCCATTAATAAAGCGGCAGTACAGCAGCTGTGCATCACAGAGCTGCCCTCGCTGTTATTTCCACTGTGGCAGAAAGGATGGGAATGACAAAGCCACAACTGCTTTTACAAGATGAAATGTAGGAAACGTGCTGCCTGCAGTATAGACTCAGCAAGAGGACGCCAACACCACATACATTCACTTAAAATATATTATGTGGGGAATAAGTGATACAAAAATAAGAAATCTCATGCTGTGGGAGGGAAGGAGAAGAAGGGATAAGATTTATGTTTATTGTGATGAGAGTTATTATCAATGAAGGGGGGTAACATGATACAAAGAGGAATGTGTAATTGTATTATTTTTTTCTGGAGAGGAATAATGAAATTATGAATAGTTAGTTACAAACTAACTTCCATATTCCATTTGTTTGTTCTATAGATTCTGAATTTTAACATTACTCATGTTCTTGTTATTAAAATTATATGGAAAAAATACTTTCATGTCAGCTGTACTCTCCCTTTATCTTATTCTTGTTTACATGTGCTCAAACAACACAGGATGCGAACAAGACATGAAAGACAATGAGATGAAAAGGACAAGAAATGGCAGAGACAGCAGTGATAACAATTGAAGGGTGTAGGTATGTAACATTACTTTGAATCTGCTTCATGCAGGAACAATAGCATATATATTATTTTGTGTGAGAATCATATTGTATGAGTTTTAGTGTGTAACAAAAAGTAAAGAAGCAAATACTTCTCCTAAAGAGTAATGGTTAATGTATTTCAATTAATTACAGTTAAATTGAAGTATTACATTATACATGTAATGTTTTACTTTAAATCCCTTGGCAGTGTTGTTTATCATGAAATTACACAAAAGTATGAAAAAGTACCACATTTAAAATCTTGCAGTGTTCTGAGTTGTGGGTCTGACAAGATCCAGTAAGTGGGTCTGGTCTTGTGAGCAGAGGGAGCAGAATAGATGTGGTGTGTTACGGGAGCACCAACCCTTTTCTCAGTGCTGCATAAGCTGCACTGTCTGACTGCAGTGGGGTCTATTGAGACAGAGTGCCTGCCAGAAGAGCATAAGACTAATAGTGTGCTGCCATTTCTGCTTATATTGTTACACCTGCCCCAAAGGATAGCCATACTGCTATGAAATTACACCACAAGATGTGCTGTTGCGACATTTTAGCACAGCATGCACCACAAGCTGACAGTGGCAACAAGTTGTGCAGCCTTGTGATGTACTGTGGATAAATTACTAATAGACAGAAGAACTTTAATTCTTACAATGTGTTTAAATGTATTTTAGATTTATTTGTTTATATTCACATTTTATTTTGATTTCAATTTAAATGTAGATACAGATATAGTATAGATTCTGCCTAAAGCCACTGTGTGTAGCAATTTATTCATGTACTCATTCATTCTCTGCCTGCCTTTTCCATATTACTAACTCTGCTGTCTTTTCAGACCCTGTCACCCCGTCCTGCCCTGCAGTAACCCCAACTTCCCCGCCTTTCTGCTAACAGACTCCTCCATGCTCACCTGCTACCTGCTCCCAATTCCTTAATCAGCTCTTAGTATATATACATACAATGCCTCATTTCTACTCATTCCCTGTGCTTTTAGCCCAGTAGCTATCAAACCTGTTTTTGACTACCTGCCTATTTTTAGATTTTGCCTTTTGCCTGGTTTATCTGTCTAGTGTATCTGACCACTTGCCACGCCCTGACTTCACCTACGGTTATCCCTGCCTGCTTCTGCTGATATTTCTATTAACAAAAACCTGCCATCAGAATAAACTGAAAGATGCTTACATCACAAAATTCCTGCACATGTACAGTCTAAAGTCTATAAAGTGAGGTGAAACTGATGTGCATGATTGGGATTGAGTAAAAAATACACAAACCAAACTACAGCACTAATTAAAGCATCACTGTTGCTATGTGAATGAGAGCCATAAGAGCAACTTCAAAATGCCACACAAAGAAACAACACATTTGAGCATGGAGATGTTAACTCCTTTAGTTTGGAAAAATTATGATTAACACTGAATAATGGTGGCAACCACAAAGATGTGCAACAGATAAACAAGACCTCACAGACAACTTGATTTCATCGTTGTAGAGATGCAACCAAAGAGAGAAGCAGAACGCAGAGCCATGAAATCCAACAACACAATGTTCCCAACACTGCTTTCCCTATACTACCCAATGACCCCCCACACCCCGAACCCTGCTTTCCATTCAACCCCTCAACTGTCCCAAAGCCGAGGGGGAGGGTAGATATGAAAGCACTTATTTGTTGGCCTTTGTGCAGCAAACTGCTCTGTCTGTGCGCGTGCTGGAGTTGCTCACCAGTCACCCGCATGCTTGCAGTTGTTCGAACTTGTATCTTAGTAACAGCACAAGACAGGCAACATTTGCAGAGGACCTTACTGTAGAAATAATAGAGGATGACAGAGAAAAAGAACTGTGCTTGCTGTCTATCTCAGAGAAAATAAAAATGTTAAAATGTTATAGAGAGCCATTGAAAATACAAAGTTTTGTCAAGTTTGTGCACAGGGTGTGTTTAAAATTCAGGTTAGAACAACAAACAATAGAGCTATACAAAAAGATGTATTTTCCTGGTTTATTTCTAGATGTGCTTGCTACGTGAAGGGAGAATGGTTGCACCACCTGGGTATCCGTTTGCCTTAGTGTTCCCTTTATTGTACAGCCTGGGTGACTGTCTCGTTCAGTTCCACCCATTTCCCGGTCTTTTGTTTGAGTAGAGTTTTTCACATAAGATATAAAAAGGTATGGATAAATATGAAAAACAGATGTGGCTGCCAACAAAATGGTATCTTTTACTCTTGCAACTTCTTTTTGTTCGTAGGTCAAGACAACCACATACAACACAGAAGCTCCAGAGGAAAATAACATATGTAATCACAATCAGAGGAAAGGACAGGGTGTCTGTTTCTGAACTCCATTTACCTCAATCATAACACGAATGTCACATTCCTTTTCTACACAGAAGGGAAACAATCCTGTAGTTATTTTAAAAAAAAACAACTTAGACTTATATTAATTATAAACCCAAACCAGATTTCATTTCTTGCAGAATCTGAACAGTTGCTGTTGTGGAGTTGTACACAGTGAAGAGTAAAATAGGGAAGCAGATGTCATTAGGGTGTGAGGGGGATGTGGGCAGAGCCAGCAACAACACAGGACAGTGGCGTCCCTTCTCCTACTCTGTTGGACATAGACTAAGACCCCCTTCGAGGACACTGTGAACTGATCCTGATTATCCCAGTGGGCCTAATCCTCAGAGGCCGGCACTGCGTGGCCATTTCCCCCCCAAAAAAGACTCACTTCAGTGGACAGAGAATCCAAGACACTGTGCCCCTAAACTGTGAAAACTTTCTGCACAATAGGGGCAGAGGAAAGAAAGAGACCCCCAATCCACCATCTTCCCTCATCCCCCCACACTCCCCAGCGTCACACTTGGGAAAGCAAAGGAGCGAAGCCTCATCCTAGGAATCCTGCTCAATATCCTGGGATTAGCTGTGGCCCCTCTCAGTGGCACTTCTCTCCCTCCTGCTAAGGCTAATTCAGACTGAATCGTCTGGCCAGACTCATTGTAAAAACCCCACCGCACAAGAGAAACAATCAAATATACTAAACTTTAATCTCTTATGAGCTCATATCTCAGTCTCCCCTGTCTCAAATACCATTGAGAGACAGAGCCTGGGAGTTTGTGTGTTTCCTGATATCTGAGTGTGGGTATGTACCTGGACGTGGCCTGTTGCATTTAACAGAGCCTGATGCAGCATAATTATTCAGGGAAATCAATGAGCGAGTCAAGGCTCAAATGTGTCCTTCTGAGTTGCATTGCTAAGCAATTTGAAATGTAACTAAATAAAATAGCCTATAGCCAGTTGCTTAAGTATTTGTTTCACATGAGATTCATGCACACTTCAATTCAGTCAATAGACAGGATTTTGTGTATTTTGATGGTCTGTATTCATTCATATAACAATGAAAATGATACATATTCAGGCTCAGTTTGTTGGGTGGCTTGGGCAAAAGATGTCCCTTAGTGAAACATGCAATTGTGTCCTCAACAGAGGCTTTGAAGAGTGCTTTGAAGCATCTGTGGAAGCTATGGGATGTGGGTCCAGCTGTAAAAATATGAGTTCGCCAGGGACTGCCACCCATGCAGCGAGCATTGTGTGTGTGTGTGTGTGTGTGTGTGTGTGTGTGTGTGTGTGTGTGTGTGTGTGTGTACCCCCCCCCCCCCCTTTACTTCTGCATACAGATATACATTCACTCTGTGAGGTCTAACGTCAAGGATCCAGAACATCACTTATGTGTTCATCTGGATACTCTGTGCTTCCCACGGACATTTGGTGCTGTCTCAAATACAATGTGTGCCTTTCTATTTGGAGATCTCTGCTTCAGCCATTGAAAGGGTGCTCAAAGCTACCAGGATTCCAAAGAGATCAACACAATTGATAGCTCCTAAGCAGAAATCACATTACCCTTTATGCTCTATCAAATTTTATTTTGCCTCAAAGGACAGCTCTTTGCCTCTTGGAAAGGCATCATCCTTTTTGAAATGATATCAGACACATGCCGTAAACAGGTGAGAGGATCAGAACAACAATAAAGAGCAAATGGCATTGGCAACAGAAAAGCTGTCCATCTAATCTGATAGTCTTCTCCTGCCCATTAAAAGCTTATTAAAGACAGACTTTACTGGAATGATCAATCAAGATTAAGTTGAGTTGTTTAGGTTGGGCTGTCAGATCAGCTCCACAGTGTGTGCAGCTTGGTCTTACAAGGACTGCATTTAAGGGAGTCGGTGTTAGTCTATGGGGCTGCTTTTGTAGCTACCTGGCCTTCTTTTCTTCCATGAAAGGCCTGTCGACTTTAGCCACTTTGAGGCACACATAAAACATAGCTGTTAATTGGGGTTTTCCCATGCAAGTGGCCAACAGACATTCTCAGTCTAATGTGGCACCTGCAAAAACTATCCACTCATATTCGCTTACATCCTGTTTTGTTGTTTTTATGCCAGCCTCCTTCCTGTTATGGCAGGCATTGCAATGCAGTCATGGACTGGATTCAATTACAAAAACTTATAGACGCAGGCTTACAATCTGCTACCCATAAGATAAATCTGTAGACATGGGAAATGAAGGCGCAAAGGAAAAAGACAGCTTAGTGGAATGAAAGAAGCAGAGGTACAGGCCTCTGAAATGACTCTAAGAGTGAGTGGATTTTTGTACAGTGGCACGTATGCAAATCTGGCCATTGGGAATACGCTCAGGCTCTGCTGTGCCCTATTCTGATGATGCAGTTCAAGGCAGTGGAGGAGGAAATTGAGTTTAGTCAGATAGAGAGGCTGAGTTAACATGTGGCCTGAAGGAAAAGAAGAAGAAGTCACCTCGGTCCCGAAGAAGGAGTCACCTCGGTCCCGTGGGTAGAGAGGCAAAGTCCTCAAGAACCCCAGTTAAAGCATATAGCCCCTAGGAGACGGGGATGTGGAGCTCAGTGGATCAGACCATAATGGCATTCAAACGTATAGCCCTCTGGGTTGGAGGTGGTAGAGAAATGCAGGGTTTAAAGCAGAATTTTTTTAAACTCTGGGGGTAAAAGTATTTAAACAATTCTGTTGTTATGTGATTGACAACAACACTTTTCTAATGAAAGCCCAAGATGGACTTTGAACTTTAATAGCTGCTAAAGGCAGACTGTCAGCTTCCTCCATCCTGAATCTGAGGACTTTGTGAGAGCAAACAATCAGAGAGGAGAAGAGATGGAGTGGGTGAAAAATTCAGATGAAAAAGGGCCAGGGAGGGGGAGGGAGGGAGCTTGAGAAGAAAGGCTGAGAACTTCACTTCATGAGCATCTGAAATCTCCTCTTGGGTTTGGAGTTTTAACTGAGTAACAGCATATAGTAAAGTGCAGTATTCAGCTCCACACTCCAGTCATTTCCTCTGTTCGATTAACAAGTAGTAAGAATAGGTAAGAGCTTCTCTGCCACTGAAACCTTCCCAAGATGTGTAAACAAGGCCTGACAATATGAGAAAAAGCGTAGGCTCAGAAATGATGAGCAGGATATGACAGATTTATGGGACAGGTACAGAAAGATCTGACAGCCTTTCCTCCTCTAAATAAGTTAATCAGTTAGCTTGGGCAGTGAACGCCAGAATAAAGCCTTCAAGCTGACCGCTTCACCAATTTGCTTCAGTAACTGAAAAAAATCCCTTCTTCATTCCAGTAATTGTAACAGAATCTTTTAAACATCATCATATTTCCATTCAGTGTGGTTAAGAAATTATTTTTTCACTGGATTAATAGCAAATATTAGTCTGACCCTGACGTGAACACCTCCTTCCTCCTCCTCCGAAAAAAAAGACAGCTTGTGGACCTGTAATGAAGAGGCTGCCTTTGTTCTGATTGGAGTACGCCCCCTCTGAGCTGAGTAATCTTGGTTCGGTTGATATCACTCACTTGTGTTGCGCTCCCTCTGATGAATGAGTGGACACCAACTGTCTCTGTCTCAGTGTAAAGTATTTGCCAACCAATTAGTCACACAGTTCCAGTTCAGTTTAATATATCATAGCAGATTAAATCCTCCTTGCCCACAGACACCTTCCAGTTGCCTTTAAGATATGTCTTGCTTGTTAGGTTAACAATGAGGTGAGAAACAGATGACAAGTGTCGACTACTTCACATGAATAACACCTGGAGGAGAGTAATAATAAACACAAGATGGGATTCTCTATGTCTATAAATAATGTTTTCAGCAGGTTGTTTGGTTTTCTTGATTGTTGGGTCTAACATGAAGCACAGAAAGGAGCTTTAGATTTACCTCATTACAGAATTATTAAAAGCACATCATGCTGAGTTCAGGAGCAGTCTCTTAACTGCGTACTACTATACTAATACTACATAACGAGAGACAGCAAATTGTCCACTTTGTATTTGGCGTCCACTATGTGTGGTGTGTACATGGTAAATACAGAAGAGACTTTTAGATGATTGTTACAAAATCTATAAAAAGTCTACTATCTGAAAACAAGTAAGTGGTCTATATTGATAAACAACATTTCTTTAGTTGTTTTGGACATTATCTGTGGCAGACACAAATGTATATCCAAAACTGTTATATATATATATGTGATAATAGGAAGGTTTACACAGAGGATGGATGATGACCACAACAGCTGGAAAGTGAAGTAAGAGCAAAAAAGTGAGACTTTAATTGTTTATATCAGGATAGCTTTTTTTGTGACCCTTTTTTTCTGTTTAATATACAATGTTACATTGCTGTATTTCATGTTTCAGGTATAAGCAATGCTGCCACTAAACAGTAGTTCAAAAGTTTATTTGTCATATGCCAAGGTACAATATACAGCAAGCAAAGCTGTGAAATGAGGGTCAGACTCAGCAGCAGAGCAGACAAAAATGCTAAAGCTCAATATTATGATAAATATTGCATATGGCAGGAAATTTCTCTATATTCAATATTATGAAATATCAGCCCAAGTCTATTTGCCACCTCTGTTTCCTTTGTAAGCCCACACAGTCATGGACCAGGCACAGTTTGGCACAGGTGACCATGAATCACCGCAAATGAATGAACCACTGTCCTGTTTTCCAGTGTCAGACAGAAAACAAGTATTCCTTTCATACCCACTCTCTGACTCACCACATCCTACTTTATTTTCACGTTTCCTCTATTTGTCACAATGTACAAGAAGAGGTAGAAAAAGAGCCTCACCTATGACCCAGACTCCAAGCAGTATAAAGATAATATTGAAAAAGGAAATATTTGATGAGCTCTCAAGGTTAGTGTTTCAGGTGAGGAATGAAGTGTATTAAGTTAAAGACACCAGAATCCAGGGGAGGAGTCCGAAGTCACGTTATGCTTATAATATATGATTAAAATAGATGCAGAACTAATGCTGTTTTTTTTGTGCTATGATGCACCACTGCAGTACATAGTTGTAATATCTTTAACTTGAGAGTGAAATTTAAAGGCAGAAGTGCCTCAGTGGAAACAGGCTCTTGAAAAGCAACATCCCTATTTCTCAGCCTCTCAGAGAGCTTTCTTATTATGATATGGTGGTTGATGTCCTCCAACACCAAAGCCACCCCTGCCACAAAGATTAAAAGAAGACCTGTTCGTCTTTCGTGTCATGTTACTTAAAGGCTACATTGGTGCTGGCTGTCTGCCTCAACTCAACCCAGACATTCACACCAAGACTGTGGTTCTGCTTTATGGTTTTCTTGAAGGCAGAGAACCAAAACAACTCTGCCTGTTCTTGCAATGAAAAAAGGCCAGAAAATGTGAAAAGCAAAAGATCTGTTTGCCGGAAAGCGTGTGATTTATTCATGGCCTTTAGATTCACCCTTTCAGATGCTGGATCATGTGAAGCAGAGCATTAACATCACATGTGCAGGTGCTTTTATGGGCCCTCATCCATTACTCCTGATTTGCATTCCTCAGCTAACACAGTGCTGTAACCAGAGCTGGGCAGATTCTTCACAAGCAGCCCATATTATGTGCGGGAAGGGGTTAATCAACGTACAGCAGACAGGACCTACATGTTTGTGCCAGGTCACTTACCAATGCCTTGAAACTTCTCAGCACCCTTTTCGTGAATGTGTAAAAATCCTTCGATAATACAACATAAGTAATTTTGCAGCTGTGCACCAAAATGGATAAAGTGGAAACATTGCAAATGAATAAAATATGATTAACAGAGGAGAAAAAAGAATTCATATTTTAACACCCAGTCTGTGCTGAATTCTTACAGCATTTCTATTTGAAACTTGTCTCCACTTCCCTAAATTTCTACAGCATGGGTAAGATGATATTTCAAACTTGTATGAGGTCCATTTATGCATGTTTACTTATAAGAAACACTGGGGAGTAGGTGTTTTGTGAGCAGAGTGTGGGTGGGGAAGCATCAAAAAGGCCAAATGAAGCACTTCCAGTACCACTGAGAGATTAGATGGCAGACTCTAGCTTCAAGATATCACTATTGATTTCCCTTTCTTTCTCCCATTTCTCACTCTGTGGAAAAATAACTTCATTACTGTTCTAACTGACTCATCGCTGCAAAGAGAAAGAAGCCATATATTTCCAAGACAACCCATCCGAGAAATGCATTTTCACATGACATACAGCGCAGTGTCTAGCTAATAACTGCAACGCAGCTATTTGTCTGACTGGGCCTGTGCATGTGTACACATGGTCAACAGAAGACGGTTTATTAACAATATTCTTAAAAAGAAATGTGGGGTATAGCAATCTAGCTCATTACATTGCTTTTATGATCATTTCTGAAAATATCTAATAGGGTGAGAAGAAAAGTAAAATGCCCTTTCACACCTCTAATAGTTGTATTCCAAATTGCCTTTGGCTTTAGGGAGAAATTGAGTTTTTATTTTTACTTCATCCATTCTTAATGCTACCCTTGGACTTAAACTTCTTATCAGGCCAAGTCAAGTTTAATTAGAGCTCACTCTTTCAAACCTGAAATTTATGGCTGATTACTTGGCCTCCCTCTTGGTCCATTTGTCTTGAACCATCTTGGACGTCTATGCCTAGTAAGCACTAGATAACAAAGGAGAGGGCCAAGGGAAAGCCAGACAGTTCTGCTCTGACACTCACAACTACATCCAGATTTAATATTTTATAGAAGGGAGTTCATGATTAATGGAAGGATTTGGAAGAGTCATGAGGAGGCACATCTAAATTGTTCCCTATCCCAAAGCCAAGTCACCTTCTCCGACAAGCCTTTCCCATCCCCCCCTTATATAAGCTTTACATAACATGAGTGAAAGAGTGTTTTGAGAATTTTTTTTCTTGAGCATTGTGACAAATCAAATGTGGCAGCTTGGGGAGAAAATGAGGAAAAACTGTCATCTAACACAGTTATCCAGTCCTGCAACTGAGTAACTTTTCTAACTTTCCTATCCAACAAATCTTAAGAAGACAAAGTGGATGAGCCTCAGAAAATGGGATCAAAGATACCATCTAAAATTTTTAATTAAAAGGAGTTTGTAGGAGAATGAGACAGTGTATCAGTCATTTATGTTAAGCTACGCCAAGCAACTTCATAGGTTGGCTTCTCCAAATTGCAAAGAAGTGCAACATTTTGACTCAATTATAAGGCAATAAAGCATAATTTAAGTTATCAGTCTACTGCTTTTGAATTTGAGCTTGGTAAGACATTGTGTTTTTGCCATTATTACTTAATACACAGATTAGCAAATGTCATGAATTAAGTGAAAATTGTGGGTTTGGGAAACACATAAATTATTACCTGAAAGTGTATTACAAGTGCCGAACATGCACAAGAAGGAAATCAATTATGTCTAATATTGTAAAGCCTCTAAAGCGGGTTTTGTAGGTTGTAATTTAACAGTAGACTATTGTTATTACTCTGCAAAGAATATCAGACCTTTCAGACAAAAGAGCAGCCGAATGAGGGAGTATGTGGTAGTGCTCTACCTGCTGATTGAAGCTGATGTTAGCATGGAGTCAGGTAATAGGATCAGACTGCCCAGGCATCAGAGAGTGCCTGCAGTTTTCCTCCAGGGATTGTCAACAGAAGGCCTCCTACAATTACGGTGCTGAGAGGCAAATGAGACAAGACACATTTCTGTCTCATTATCACCTGCTGTCTCTTGCCTTTATTATCAAATGGGCCTTAAAACACTGTCTCCTGTTGTACCAGTTCTTCCCAAGAAAAACTCAGTGACTGCAGTTTCCAATATTTTCATGCTGTGCTGAGGGTTGTAACCTATATCAGGGCATGTGCTGCCCTAACGCATTGAAGAGAGTACTTTCAGATGTTTGTTATCTTCCAAGCTATTATCTTACAAGGCAATGTTTAATATAATCAAAGTGATTTTAAACATTTTGTTTCAGTTAAGCCATTGTAGACATGTCCAAGATTCTATTTTTAGCTGGGTTTATCTCTCACTTATCTCTGTTCTGTTGTGTGAGTTATATATATGTATAAAAATGCAATGATTAATGGTTATTTTATTTATTTTAATGTCTCTTGAAAAGTATATTGGGAAATAAAATTGGGGCAGTAGAGCTTCACTCTTCCCACAGTGAGACTTGTGAACAGAACATTTATCTGTGTATGAAGCAAATGAAATAAGCAAAACACGGTGACTAGAGACAAAAACTATCATAATTTAAACTAAAATGTGACTGCACAGGTCATTTGAGTATTGTGGTGCTTGAGACGCTTTAATTTATACATACACTTCAATTTAGTTTATTCATATGCACAACATGAGTTTAAAATAACGAATCAGTCTAGCTTTCTATTAATGAGGGCACTGTGTAAAGTGGGCAGTGCAGCAGCCTGATGTAAATATTCTGAGATTAGGCAATATCACAGGGTAATCCTGAGGAAAAAAAAACACTGGAAAAACAAACATTTGAAGGTACTGTATCACAGCTTGTTCAGGTAAACATGTCAGAAATAATTTAACTACATCAAATGAAGGTATTTGTTGCACTTGATGAGAAAAGCAATGTCAGAACTAGATCAATTGAAATCACATGGACAGTAGCTTATTGGACTTACTAACCCTACCGCAGACATTACTAAGCATTACAAACTAAGCATTTGGTTGTAATACCCCCAGCTCCTCCGCTATAGCTTTCACACTAACATGCATACTTGCCCTGAGAGTGCACTCTACTATTTTTCTCTCTCACATCTGTGAAGTTTCTTTCCTATAACCCCCAGAAGTCATTTTACTTTCATGTTTTGCATTTCCTTCAACTGAAGAATGAGTGCATTCCTTTGCGAAATTAAGTAGAGTGATTGTGTAAAAGCTTGCTCTGTTTTAGCATTTACAAAAACATTTGATAGTAAATGTGTATTAAGTTAGTCTCATCATTTTAAATTGACCTCTCAACACTGGAAATGAAGCCATCAAACTGACAAATGAAATAGTGCGTCAGCCCTGAACAAACAAATAAAATTCAATGTTGGAGAGTAAATTTCTTATTGTAAACATAGTTGTATTCCTTTGCTAATTACCTCATTTTAAAAGAGAATTAAATATAGATGTAACATTTGTGAAGAGTGAGACAAATTAAAACAACAATGCATGCGTATTGTTGACCAAGGTTGTTGGATTTGTGCTGTATAATCTAAAATAAGATTAACAGATACACATGGCCAGTAACAAAACAGACGGATAATAGATTTGCTCCATTTTGGTCAGAGCAGTTTTTGTTAACAACTGGGCTTTGATGTCCACTGGTCCAGACAGCAATATGACAGTGGAAACATTTGAAAAAGAGTATGTGAATACAGGTTGCTTGGGACACCCTTAACTAAATCATGATGTAATGTATCACATCATATTTCATCACATATCTCTGAGCGATAGCTGAATTGAAACTTATTGAGTCCTGACAAGTTTGCTTCTCCTGGAATCCATTGGAGAATATGTGCTGAGACACAAACTGAGTCAATCTAATGATGTGTAATGTACAACAGAATTGATCTGATCAAAAGACTGACAGAAATGGTTAACTACTTCCTGTGCTGCCACATTATTAATGCTTGCAGGCTGGCATTAGAGCATATTCAGTATGAGGTCATCAGCAGACACAGGAGTTACCGGTCCTGTCAACAATGGGCTATTGAATTAACCCATGGTTCAATAAAGCAAAGTTATTTCCCCCCAAATACTTATTACAAGTATGTCTCTCAAATAGAGATGGAGTCCCAGCTAATATAAAAGACCTTTTAGTAAGCTGGAAGGTTTGTAATGAAAACCTTGTGGAGCTGCATCCGTCAAGCAGGTCAATAAGGCCTGTCTCAAGCCATTACCCAATAAGAGTAAGATGTGTCAGAGTTCAATGTGGCTGGCTCACACTTAGCTTTTGTCCCTTGAGCAGAGGAAAAGATATGGATAAGAATGAGTGTTTAAATCTTGTACGAAAATCAGCCTATGAGCTCATATGAAGCAATTTTAGTTTCAATTTAATTTCACTATAAAACTGAATTAATGTTCTATCTTATCTGATGAATAAACCCAGCAAAGGGCAGAAGTTCAATTTAAGGACGCCGTGCACATGAATGTTTCTAAGACATTACGACTACAAGTGAAGACATGCTGTGCCTCTGACACCACAGTCCAAGGTAATGCTTTACCATGTTAAACTGTTTTCACCTTTTGTATTTGCATTCATTTATCTCACATTAAACTCAGCAAAGAACAAAGTCAGGCATCTTTGCCTTGTTTCTGAAGGGACCATTTCTAAAAATTGCAATCCTATGTGTATTAGTGGGAGTGGTATATCCACAGTTTTCTCTGTCCACATGTAGCAGCATATAGTCTTCTAACATCTAATTCAGATGTCATACCCTAACAAACATTTCAGAGCAAGAAGAATCTCACAATTTATGTTATATTCTCCTGCTGATGCCAGAACAGAGGAACTTAAAGGAACTTGAAATGTTTTTTTTTTAAACAGATGTTTTTTTAAACAGATTAAACAATAGAAATTACCGCTGCCAAAGACAACAACAATGCAGCTACAGTAATAACTTAGTAAGTGTTTCTGGAACCTGACTGTGTTTATACGGTATAAGTGTAGCTGGCATAGCCTTCAGAAACCAGAGCCAATGAGGGGATGTTTTTTTTTCTGCCTCCAACCTCACAAAAAAGTATTAATTCTTCTGTTGTGTGCTGTAACAGTATATGAAGTCCATGTGTAGACCAAAGGCACATCTTACTAAAGCAGCAGATTAAAGACCAGAATGCTCTGTGCATGTAAATATAGCTATTGTGGATTAAAACAGTTTCTGGGGAGACTCAAGTAAGCAGAAAATGAGCACTCTCATCTGCACCTGCTGCAGGTCTTATAATCAAGGAGCAATCAGTCTAAACTAAGCGTAGACCTCCCCCTCCCTGCTGTCAACACGGTCATGCCCATCCATCTGACTCTTAAAGAACATGAAAGGATGGCTGGAGTTGTTGGCACTGGCAAAAATAAACTATATGCAGCCTTTACATATATAATAATCTGCATATTTATCTAATCATTTTTCCAATATATTGATTTAATATGGCTATTAGTGTTTATTCCGGTTTTGGCTGTCCAGTCCAAAGTGAACGAATGAAGGGTGAGCTTTAAAAACAGCCTCTCTGCAGCCTGTAGAGATGTGGTTTCTCAGGGACAACTTAAGCAATGTTAACACTTGCTGATATGAACCCAGGTTCCCCTACTCTCTACCCAACCATTCTTAGTTTATTTAATACTTTTATAAATAATTTGAATAAATATCTAATTAGCTCTCACCATTAAGAAAGTACATGAATGGCTGAACTAAGTGTCCAAGAATAGAGCCTCACAATTAAAGGGGAAATAACACTCCTCTGACAGGCTATGTGTCAAAATAAACTGGGTCACTGAGCTCGAATTCCTCAAAGGTGAGATGGGAAGCTCTTTAGAAGCAACATGCAGTAAAAAAAAAGGCCAGAACAAGCAAGATGGAGGAGGCTATGGGTGTAAGCACAAAGCGTAAAGTTCAGTAGCATCTGTTTCTTTGTCTAATGAGTCACTAGTAGTCTGGATGGTACCTGCACCCACAGAACAGTGCATTAGGTTTTCCCAATTCCAGCATTGTTTTAGATGAAAGACTCAAGCAGATAACAAGTATCTGTAATTATCAACTGAGACCAATTACAGTCAATTTCTTACAGCTGACAGCTGAATCTCATATTATAAAACATAATACAGCAATTATAAAGAATGAGACAGAAGACGGCTAAATGAATTTACACTCGACTCTCTCACCGCTACCATGACCAAACCAGGATTTTACCTTGACTGAGAGAGAAAGATACATTTTAAAAAACAGCCAAACAAAAGTCAGAGCAGAGAGATTCCATTTCCCCAACACATTAAAAGATTTGAGATTAAGAGAAGAAAATAACATGCTAGAAAGACTATTTTGTTCCAATATAGAGGCAAGGTGGAGAAAGACGCACAAGAGACACATACACTGTAAATGCACTTCTAAGAGAAGGAGGCAAATTAACGTGTTGCAAAATGAATGCAAATTTATGCAGATTCCTTCTATCAGCCTGTACTCAGTTTTTTTCCTAAACCTTTGGTCTTTTAAAACTGCAGGCGGACAAACAGCAAGCTGTTTAAAATTCATGAAACATTTATTTAATTCACCGGGCAGAGACCTTTCCTGACAACCTTTTACTTCTCCCACTAGAGCTCTGCTAGTCTGACATTCGTCAGGACCATATTGGACATGATGTATGTTTCATGACAGCCTACTTTCCTGCATCATTCACATCGCTCTCTTGGGTCTGCTTTGATCAGGGGATAAGCATTAGCATCACCCACATCACACACACTTCCCACTAAACACTACTGACACACTGTATGTGATGGACAAATTGTGAATGAATAACGCAAACACACATGTAGAAAAGAATAAACATGCATGAAAACACACAAACACAAATCACTTGGACCATAAAGCAAGTTTGCAGTTATAAACAGCCTGCAGACCTCTCACTGAGGTGAAAATCAGTGGTGGACTGGTTAAAGACGTGGGCTTGTGGCCAAAAGGTAACTGGTTTGATCCCAGCCTGGAGGGATAAATCTGGGGAAGGATTACCACTATTGTTCACTTAATCCCCAAACTGCTCAGTGGTCAAGCAACACGTTGGTTTTACTTTGCTGCTTCTAGGTGTGCATGTGTGCAATTGTGAGAGTGAAGAAGGGTGTTTAAAAAAATAAAAATAAATACATACTAGTCCACTACAAACCTACCTATATATGAGGAAAAAACTAAATTAATATAGTTTTGATTGTTGACTTAAAACACACAGAGAAGAAATATATAATATATAGTACATAATTATAAGACGTGAAAACATTTTTTTGAAGGTGCATTGTCTTTTCTTGTGATGCCACTCATGCTAGACAGAGAGTGTGAGCAGGTCACAGCCCTGTCACTCCACATTGCTTGAGGGTCCAGCCAGTAATCATGATTATTGACAAACTAAAGGTTCAATTGTGCTTAATGGCCACTCTGACAAATCCTCTGACTCTTCTACTCATCTTCCCTTTCTTCCCAGTACTGCAGCATGACTCGGACTCAGCCCATCACTTTCACAGCCCATCTCATTCCCAGCTACTGGTTGAGCCGAAGCCCAGCTGTCCATCGAGTTGCTTTGCTATGTGAATGACAAGGAGATGCAGTGAGAGTCACTGAAGCGCTCAATGTGGAGGAGCTTCTTTGAAATCCTCCAGGTTCTTTTCTCTAAGCCCAGGCTGTGTAAAAGTCCATCCACGCCCTCCATTACTTTCCTCCTCCCTTGTGCACCAACCCCCTTAACCAGTTCCCATTCTGGCTCTCTGAGCTGCTCACCCTTCCGTGCTCTCCTCCTGTGTAAAGAAGAGATGCTTTCCCACAATTCCCTGAAGATGTGTACTATCACAAGACTATGGGTGGTATTTATTCAGGGTACAAGGCATCCTCACACTTATTTATGTGGCTTTAGTTCAGATGCTTCTCCCTAGCCATATGGCTCTGGGAACACAGAGACGTGGAAGTAAATGCCAAGATTAAGTTGAGGCAGCAAGGTATTTACAAACACCCAACTCATCAATAGTTTGACCCTGATGTCACTAGCTTTCTGTAAAACACAAAAACCACTTAGAGTACCTGAGGAAATAAAGAGGGTCTTTAACCCTAGAGTTGAGCAGATTTCAGCCATCTGTTTTGAAGAGCTTAACCTCAGACAGTCTTCCACTGTCTGGGTATGTTTAGTGACAATAAGAAAAACCAAACAAGGGCCATTAACAATGAGCCATGTTCAGCTCTTGCCTCAATCTTTGCTTAGTGTATTTACTACAGAGGTACCATATGTCTCAAAATTCCTGTTTCACTTTGTACTGAATAGGGGTGAACAGGCCATCTGGGGTGGTGGGAGTTTCCCTGGTGAGCTACTCCACCAGTAGGATATCCAGTGAGTCCAGAAACACTAGATAATATTTATTTATCATTCTCTTTTTGTACCCAGCATTAGACCATCAGCCATACGTGTGTGTGTGTGTGTGTGTGTGTGTGTGTGTGTGTGTGTGTGTGTGTGTGTGGCAGGTTTATCAATTAATGGCATGTCATGATGCAGCTTTACTTTGGTACATTCTGCCTTTCATAGTGTGGACGGAGTTGGGTGAGTGGCACAGTAACACCACACTGATCATATCAACCTGAGAAACAACCCTTATGTTGCTCTGTAAACAAATGGGTAAATATGGTGAGTTTTCTGTGACTCACAGGTAACAAAACTGTACATATGCACATGGTGTAGGCCTAGGTATGTGACATCATTTAGAGAAAATGTCAACTTCATTAAATAACAGAAAAGGCTATTTCTATCATTTGGGTCATATTTCCAAAGATGGTTTTTATTATCCTTGTCTGCCACTGTTACTCACAATGGGAAGATGACTAGAAGAAACTAATTTCTTTATACCCTCATGTCTCACTGTCTGTATTTTCTGTTATCTTATACCACTAGCCACACAATTAAAAACCACATCCATGTTAAAATCCGCAGTCTGTACAATGGTGCTGTGTTTTGGGGGCTGTTGACAGGTGTCAAAGGGATTGTGTGCATGAACGGCAAATGTCATGGTGAAGTGAGGGATTACACTGTATTACTTTCTGAATAATTCTTCAGAGCCAATAGCATTCTAGTGAAGGAGTGGTAATCTGCTGCAGCCAGACCCCATCTGGACTGACAGCAGCTTAGTTCCACAGAGTTCAGACCCTGTACTGCCCAAAAGAAAAACTCAGCCTACCATGTCACAGTTCATCAGAGACCTAAAATTTGGCTATTCACCCCTGCTAATGAAACCAGCTCCCAATCCACGCCACGCCACCCCTGGCCCACAACCGAAGCAGAAAGCCATGTTCATTACGAGGGAGTGGAAGAAACCCAGTGTCAAGACCTGCATGTGAAAAGACAGCTGAGGCTAGCTCTCAGAGATGGGGAGCCTGCTATTTTTCCTCAATTTCAGAGCTGTCTCCAGCCTCAGGGACATAATAGCCATGTGTTTGATGTCCTGTACCACTTTTCTCTCATCACTACAGATAAAAGAAAAGAAATAACATCACTTTGCTGCCTGGCCCATATTTATTCCCCCAGTACCATTAAACAGGAATATTGCAACACTGATATATGTGTGAGATCTACAGTATGTGGGCTGTGACTTTGACCATTGCTCTCTCATAACACCGCATTGCTCATAATGTCAGTAAACAAGACAGTTGAGCTTGATGCCGTTGTTTTCTTCATTGTATGTCACTCTAGACAGGTGTGACAGACAAAACCAAAATGTAAATGTCCATTCTGCCACACATCCACACATTACACTGATCCTCTGGAGGTAAATCGTAGCAGAGGAGGAGAGTCTGTCAATTTTTACACACCGTCCATATTCCAAGCTCTCCTGAGAACAAATCGGTCACATAATGACAGTCATCCATTTAGCAGACATAGCTGGATTCAAGCAAACTGATCATATAATTAGGCTAGATAGTATAAAAGGATGTTCTATTGACCTAAGTGTCAGATCAGGCTGATAAATGGAAACCTAAATTGGCAGCTTTGGGAGGTGGGATATTGTCTCTGGTCAAATGGCTCATTGATTATTTGATTATAGCACTCTGTTGTGATTAGTTGATAAGCAGAGTGGATAGTGGGCACACAATCTGTTTGAGCTTGGCTGATTGACTAGAAGACAGTGGATTCATCAGATTAGGTGAGTGGCTGTGAACAGGGATGAAAAAAGGGCTCATTTTGATCTTATGATGAGCCACTAGTTGACGATCTCAAAGATTTATTATCAAATCATTTTCACATTTTGGTACAATGGGTGAAAAAACATGAGTGTCATACTGTGAGGGAGAATGACTGTAATAAAAACAATATCTCTGAATGGAGCTCTCAGCGCTTTGTAGTGAGGTTGTCTAGGTCTTAGACATCTCCTCTGTCCAGGCTTTCGATGCATGTTGACAGCCACAATACGAGTTGTAATAGCTAAGCATTCAGGGATCAAATTAATTCACCCCTCATGAAAACTTTATGAATACACTCTGAGGGACTGAATATAAATGTGCATATTTTGCAGAGGTACTGCACAGTAGAGGCAGACAAATGCATCACAGTACAAATATTGTTGGATAGTATTTGCCCAATTGCTATTAACACGACTACATCATCTGGATCACTGAAGTAGCAAAGTTCACTTTTAAGTAATGTAAGTCGATGAAAGTCTGTTATTTAGTTGTTAAAAAAAAAAGACAGAATTGCGATTGTCCTGTGGCAGGTGACCCCCACATCTTATGCATTTTGCTTTGATACCCATTGACAATAAATGAGTTTAGTCCAATAGACAAAACATTGTCTGCAGTAAAATAAACCTTTTCTTCACAGCAGCAGAATTCATTGCCATCAACATCAAAAGATTTTCCTTATCCACACATATTGTTCTCAGTCATGTACAATAATAATCCAACGGAAATAATTTCATGTTAGCATTAACACAGGGGGAAAATCCTTGTAAACATGCTATTTGATTGAAGTCTTTGATTGAAGGCTTACGTATGCCAACCATCACGTCCTGTTTATAATAACCCAGTTAAGATCATATCCCAGTTGCTAAAAGCCTGAATATAAGATTGGGGATATTATCTGGTAATACTGAGACATGTAAACACTTCAGCCCAATTACTGTTGTGTTTCAAGATGATCAAAATCTGATTTCCCTGGTAATATCTCATGGTAATATTCTGACAACTTTCTTCGATCATGTACAGGAAAATGTTTGAGAGGAATCCTTAGTAGCTATCCCAAATACTGCAAGCAAGGAAATATATGCTCTGCAATATTTTGTAAAATATACAGGATTTTATCTTATGCAATGTGGGAAACTCCTTATGAAACATGCACATATCCATTTTCATTGCTTTAAAAAGAGCGTGGGAGGCACTCGTCTAGGCATTTTGCTGAAAATGCAAAACAGTTTCAAAAGAGAAACATAATGGATTGAGCCACTTGTAATTTCCCCTTGCTGTTGAATTACTGGGGGGAGAAAAGAGGAAAATGAGTTATGGAGCATTAACCTCCTCATTCACAATTATCCTACCGCCTCTCTCCCTCGCTCCGTCTCTCTCTCAGTCTTGTATTACACACCACTTAATGGTACCAAACTGACCAACACTCCCTGGAGGCACCCTTCGTCAGCCAATTGCCTGGTGGTATTTTTTTCACAACACCCCTCTCAATCCTAAGAGAGGGGTAAAGAAGCACCTTGATGATATCACTGATATTAAGTTTCAGAGAAGTCATCGCTCACAGTTTGAGGGGCAGGGGATCAGGGTGGGTGAGGAGAGGGCGACTAGTCTGATAAGAATCTCTTTGTCTCAAACTGATGACCTGCACTGCCGGGTCAACATCCTGGGGAGCTAACTGGTGTGAGGCATTTTTCAACCTTGGAAAGGTGTTGAGACATTGAAGGGTGGTGTGGAGAGAGCTATTGAGTTACTGTGATGGGTGCATGTTTGCTTGATGGCCTGAGGCATTAGTAAGGCAATCAGAGGGCCAGAAGCTCTAGTCTTTCTCCCACTGGTGCCTGGTCTGTATCAAGCATGTGACATCTGCACTCTCACACCTGACTCTAAGACAACAGTCAAGGTCTGACGTTGATCAAAATCTCAGTCTTCACACGCAAGACTACCAGTAGCATTAGGAAGGAAGTTCAGAAGGATCCTGAACTCTGTACTGCCTAAACAAATGGTTATTAATATCAGTGAATGCTGAAAAAAACTAAACAAAAAAAAACAAAAAAACAGCTAAATGTTAGAAAGTAGCTAAAAACTGACATGGAAATTTAGGATGATGACATTAGCAATTAGAAGACAAGACGATTTCATACAAGTTTCATATCACACAGAATCTGTATCAGGTTTTCTGCTTAGATGCTACACATGCTGGAATACAGCACTACCATCAAACGGATTTCTGATTAAGCTTTTATTACACCACAATCGAATAATATGGGAATTATTAAGACTCCACCTTCTTGGCCATCCATTCCAAGTAACTTTAATAAACCCTCTTTGCCAAAGTCGTTTCGGTCGCTGTCTCCTAGCAGCCAACTAATTGAGAAAACTGATGAGCCCCGTTAGCTTCCAAGAAAGCCCTTTTGTTCTACCTGCTTGCTAATTCCTTGCGAGTCTCCATCTTTGTCCACTCAATGCTAATTCAGCATTTCTCAGGCATATGAGCTCCTGATGACCTCCCAGTGGTCAGGAGGAAAATGTAGGGAAACCACCTTGTGATTTGGAAACATGTGACCATGTATCCTTTAACCTTTGGATACTTCCTGCATTGTTTCTAAAACAGACAGGGTCATGTGAGACATTAAACCTCTATGGTAAATTATGAAAGCTTTATGCTGTAAAACACTTATGTTTCATATTCCGTTCCACTATCTTGAAAACCTCAAGTAAAATTTTTCCACATTTGATTCATTGGTATGACTGGTTTATAATGTTTAAACAGTTCTTTTTTAAAACGCCCTGCCTTAACAGGCTGCTAACCATAAAAGAATTTCATTTGTTTGGATTGACAGAGCTCATCATTGTTTTGTCTCAAGGTTTAATGCAGTTTCAGTTTTCTCACACTGAAAAGAAAATAGCTCAGAGACAAACTCTGCATATTTTACATGCAACTAGTCAAACTGAAAGATTTCAGTTAGAGACACAAAACTCTGAATTTAGTCTAAAAACACTTTTATTAGCATCACCCTTTAAAAGCCAATGCTGCTTGCACACCAATATTGTTGCTCATAACCAGTTAATGCAAAGTCAAGTGAGGAAAGGCAGGGTTGATAAACAGAATATAAACAGAAAGACACCAAGGCTCCTCATCACGAACACATAACAGCACATGAAACAGGCATAACATTAAAAGTCCTGTGGGGAATGGAGCGGTTAGTAGACACCAGCAGGTATTTACTTGATCTTTTTACAGTAGTGCTTTCACTTTAATTGCTGTCTGAATGATGAAGCACCGGAACATTTCTCGTGCTCTCTGATCAATCTGACATATTGGCTAATGAAATAAAAGCTCCAACGTTCTCTCAAGCTTTGTTGTCATCTCCTTTTGGGCCGTAAAAGAAAGTTGGTGATATGTGCAATGATAAACACCCATAAAGGCCTTTCTCATTTTAGTGAGAGGCCATTATGGTACCATCCTGAGATATGCTTTCATTCTCTGACAGTTAGTGAGATTCTTCTCATCTATAAAACATGCAGGTTACATTGAGAGGTAGCTGTAAACTGCCAGTTTGCTCATTTAGTAATATCTGGGGAGTGTAGCTATCAGGTATTCATCCTCCGCCTCTTGCTGTGGCCCTGACTGGGAGGACACTGCCTCACAGTCATAAAAGTACAAATGAATGGGTAAAACCTCCTGTCAATCCACTACTACTCCAACAAATTGTTTTATTAGCACTGCCACCATTGAAATTGCTTAATATTGAATTCTTTTTGCTTCCCATCCTCTGGAAGATGAAATAATTGTGTCACATTTGTCAAAAACTGTCACATTTGCCACTTCACTGCAGTCTCTTGAAGGACAAGTCTGTATATTAAATTATTCAGACCTGAATGCTGGTTATATGGCAAGATGGTGAATTTGGTACTGAAGTGAATGCAAGAAACCACAAAATCCTCCATTTGTACCATCCAATCTCCATTTGTAACATCCAGTGTGTTTTTAGTTCAGCTAATTGTTAATGAATTCAAACCCAGCTTTGCTCTATTCAGGTTGTCTGCTTCATGACTGTGCCCGTGGGACACATAGCCATAGACCCAGAAAACTTTGCTAATTGAAAAAGTACACAGCGTCAAATATACAGCCATCTATCTTGCCTTTGTGCAATAACAATGCAATCAAAGGGTAAGTGCATGGAAGAATATGTTTACCACTAATTGCAATTGAGTGCATTTCCCTAATGAAGCCCAGAACTGACCCTAATGGTGTCTATGTGCAAAATATTGTGTGGGCATATATGAATGTGTGCTTGGCCTCTGTAGCTGTTGGTGTAAGATGCCAGCATTCTCCTTTCTCTTGATTATTAATGTAATATTAACCCACAAAGCTGTTTTTACAAGTGCTTTTTCGCAGGGAAGGAAGAGTGAAAGAAACACCCAAAGAAAGCAGACAGGAGTGGTGCATTGTCCCATGCACCATTTGGCGGTATAAAGCACAGGTCTGTTGTCTTTTATGATGATTAATCTCCCAGCACACAGGTTTTCAAGACCTCTCCATCAGCTTTCCGGTTGCAGAAACTCAGGAATGAGCCTGAAAAACAATGTGTGCACATGCACATCTTCTCCCTCTTCACATCTAACACCCTACTTTGAAAGAAGAACATGTCTTGGACAAGGACAAGGCTCTTAAGGAGATTCTTCACGGAGGAGAGGAGCAAACACAGATTTGAGAGATGGGGTAAAAGTGAAAACAAAATTCCTTCTAGGCTACTCAGATGTTTTCCTCTTAAAATATCCCTGTGTCTTTTAAGAAGGAAAATAGTGAGAAATACAGACTCCAGTAGCTAAGTTTAAAATGTTTAAAGTTTTGATGAGACACAGTTCATTTAAAATTACAATAAAGTTACCAACTATAAAAATTCAGTAGGATTTCAACCATCATTGTGGCAGCCTTTAAGAGAAGTAGGATATGAGATGGAGAAGGACTTTCATCCCGACAACAGCTGTACTGTACTCAGCAGAGCCAACATCAGATGACTTCTTTCACCATTGCTCACTCCATGGCTCCCAGCAGCTCCATAGCTCTGGGTCAAATGAAAGCAAAAAGGCTAATGTTGACAGTGTTGTAGCATGTGCAGCACTAACAGATGTCTATTTGACCCTAAGTGACAGAAAAACCATGAATAAATGAGGAATATAAACTGAAATTGGATTGTGCTACGGCTTGCTTTCGATGGCGTACAAGATAATTGGCTTCACAGTGCAGGAGTAATTGCACTGATTGTATAGTAGTTGTTTAGAAATAAACAATTACTGTTGACACTGACTATTTCTCCTTACAGATTGCTGGAAATTTGAATAATCTAAGAATACAGCAGTATAGAAAACTGTCATCCCCCAAAATTCAACTTAGAAATAATAATACCTGTAAAGCAGCTGAAATTCCATCCTCTATACCAGGGATTTCCTGTCTTGAAAGAAACTGTCATAAAAAAGAAACTGTTAACATCTAAATATGTTGACATACCACAGCAGACGGTTGTGACTGAGACACCAGCTGGTGTTTAGAGTGAAAGCCTAAACCTAGTTTACCATAATGAAGCTCTCAGAGGGAGGCAATGCACTCCTCATGCCATGCTGCTTTACTTGGCTTCTTAACACTTCCAAACCTCAAACATACGCACATGGATTTTTGGGACAAACACAAGATCTCCCTGGTCGCTACTACAAAGTGGCACTGGGTGTGTTTACACAGCTTGAGAGAGCCCAACTAAAAAAAAAATGACTGACGATTTTATGCCAACTTGCACGAGTCTAACAAAACAACAAAAAAATCTGCGTATTTCAGTGCCAAATTGTCTGAGGATTGGTAAACATAAATTTGCCCTCTCTCTGTTGGATATTGTTTATTTGTTTGTTTATAGCTTGCTTCTTCGGGAGACAAAGTCTGTTTCAAGACACTTAGAATATAAAATTTGAATTAAAACGCGTTTATTATGGCTAACAGCAAACATAGTATCTATTATAGAACAATGGTGCCCTCCTCCACTCTGTCTTTAATAAGTACATCCCATAACTCCAACTTACTCTCACACTTTAAATCTAGGCTGTGCTGTCTTGCCACAAAAGGACAGTGGACTTTACTCATTGTTTTGAATCACATCAATCCTCTGCCAGCTGACAACCTCCACTTGCTTCTCAACTCCGACTGTTGTGTTTCTCCACTTCAGGTCTATTTCATCACAGACTTCAAGGCACCAAAAGCCAAGTCTCTCATTTGGGGGATCGCCCGCCAGTCAGTCAAACCTAGCTTCTTACAGCAAATTTTAAAATGCCTAAAAGCTGTAACGTCCCAGGACACAAAATCCAGATCTCTGGTTTTTCATACTGGCAAATCCCCAAACAGTATCTCACAGAAGAGTCAGAGAGTCTGTTTTTAACAATCAGCTGCCTCAGGCAGAGAGTGGAATCCTGTTTCACACACCTAGCATAAGAACAAAGCAAAAAGTTACAATTTATTACTGGTAAAAAAGAAAGGGTGTTTGTTTTGAAGTCATGTTATTCTCATATTATGTTGTCAGCCTCCTATTTGGAAGTGAAGTATATTCTGCCTCTTTGCTTATAATGCATCACAGGTGTCTTTCAGGGTCAGTGTAGATTGATACATTTCACAGAAATAGAAACGAGGCATATTTAGAAACGAGATCAACTGAAAACTATGACGGGCCTACTTTGTTGTATCACAGGTATTTTGACCTCACTTGTTTCATGTTACACTCCCTTACAACATATCCTCCTCAGAAGAAATGAAAAATTTCCTCCTAAGGTTGGACGAAGCATCGCCCAGCACAAAATCATCAATGAAAATACTGCTTGACCGTCTGCTTCTCCTTCCATCCTGCTGGTCTGCGCTGACATGCATCCTCATTTATTTCAGGAGCACAGGCAGCATTAATTGGCCGATAGTTAATTGAGTTGTCTCCTAAATGGAAATCACTGTGCAGCTGTTTTTAGGACATTACTCTGTTAACATACTAGTGTTCCTGTGTAATGTAAAACACTTATAGAAACAATCATTACAGGTTACCATGTGCATGTTATGTCCACTACATTTGTAGTGTTTTGTCTCCACCCATTTACATGCATTAGCAGACAAGATATTAGAAATGCATCACAATATAATTCAGTCAAACAGTAGTGCCACATGCCCAGATTGCAGTGCTGTTCTGCTAGACGTATTAAGACTGTTAATTTGAAATTTAGTGCTAGAGCTTTGATGCCTCCATTACTTCAGTAACCTTTATGGCACTTTGATTTTCTAGCACACACACACACTGATATTATCCTCTGTTTTGCAGAGACTTACAAGTATGTGACCATCTCAAGAAGGATAAAGGAAGAGAGGGAGGGGAGATGTCAGAGTAAGTCATTTGCAATATTCAAGCTCAAAGGGCAGTCAAGTCTGATATACCCTCCTAAATGTTTACCTGTTCTGTAACTATGTGCAATGCCTTGCATCAGATGGTAAGCTCGGAAAAGTTATTTTGCTTAACACAAGATAGGCAAAATGTTTTAGCCTGTGTTTTCTATTATTTCAATTGTTACATTTCAATTTGTAATTCATGAGTAATTCAGACAATACTGATATGACAATTAGGAAAATTAACTGAGCCTTCATCCAGTAGTAAAATATATTTTAAAAGTCAGGTGAAGTAATTTCTTTTCGCTATGAATACATACTCCCAGGATTATGATATACTTTGTCTGTTATTGCTTGTTTTTGTGGTCAGTGGAATTATAATATTTTAGTGTAGTGTGGATCTGGTGCGTACTAAGAGACCAATTAAATGCCCTAACCTACAGCTATGAATGTGGAAAGAGGAATAACTGTATCTTCTTGTACCTATCCACAAATTTAAATTAGTTATACACACCTGGATTATTGTATCAAAAAATTAGGCTGTTGTTAAATGTATTCAAAACCATAGTCATACAAACACTGAATGCAATGTTTTGTAATTCATTCCATCCTTTTGCAGCAGCCCATAAGTTACCCTTTCAACGCAGCAACTCCCTAGAGCCACAGTTATCTATAATAGACATACGCAATAAAGTCACACTTTAAACAACAGAGGCAAACAAGGAAGCTCATTAGGCCAGAGATCCAACAAAAATGTTTAGTGAAGAGGCAACAGCCTATATCATGAAGTTAAATGTTAAAATAATAATACAGCTTTGTCATTTTCTGTTTAGGCTTGACAGCAAGATATTTTAGCCTTGAGTCAATGTTTTTCCATTGTTGTGCTATGAAAGAAAACTGAAAGAGAGTACAAGTGGAGCAGGGAAGATGATAGATATCAAGTTGTAAAAGCTATAAATACTAGAAATTCTGGCAACCGATGTAAGGATTACTGAGTCAGTGCAGTTAATGAAAAATGTGCATGTATGTGCTACACATACATCACATCATAATTGTGTCTACTGGCAAAAAGTTTTGCAAGCCTTTGGACATACAATACGACGCTAACTTGTTCTGTTCCATTTTTACCACCACTCATAAGACACCCACCCATGAAAAACGCACCTACAACGGTAATGTGCTGTGTTTTATCAACAAAAGGACACAGCCCCTGGGGGACTGTGGTGGCTGGAGGATGGCCATGCGGGGCTTGATTATCCAGGGAACATGGGAAATTAAATCAGCTGAGAGTACACAACATTCTCCTGTGAGTCTTCTGCCTGTTATAACTGCCTTCCTACTTCCCATTCTTTCCCCTCACCTGTCAGCTTTTCAAAGTATACCTATAAATATACAGTGTCTTTGCACCTTGTCTTCATGTTTGTCTAAGTGGCACAACCCATGAAAAAAAACCTCAGATGACAAACACAAGACTTTCTCATTTTTTCTCTACTTTATCTTCTTCCACATTCATCCACAGCAAATTATATTCTTCCAAATCAATCAGCACTTGCTCATGGCAGGAAAGGTAAGAAACAAGGGATGGTGGATCACTTTCTTGGTGCTCATATCAAAAGGCAGGACTGCATGGAAGCGGCTTAGGAGCTGACTGAGTGTCAGCCACTTGAGATATAATTAGCTAAAGCACAACACAATAATGCAGTAACCTAGATATCACTTATAGTACAGGGAGATTGCATTGCACTGCAGACAAGGTACTATCTGTGTATGCATATATTTTATTTTTTAAGTCCTATCTATATTTCTATCCATCTTTCACCACAACTGTCTTTTGTTCTGCCCATATATCAATCTATCATTCTCTCCATAGCTTAATGTAACACATAATGAGCTGTTCTTGTCGTCTTGGGGTCTCCTTCAACAAACAGATTCAAGATCATAACCCTGCTTAAGGAAAACTGAAGCATTAGTTTTGTGTTGAGGGTGTCTCTCTCCAGTGTCTACTCACGGCAGACAAAAAACCCAATACCACCCACATTATTGGGAATTCTGTTCCATCACAAAGACTGCGTTGGCTTCGCCTTATAGGGAACCTTAATCTGCTTTGTTTGTGCATGTGGTGGCGGAGGTGGTGGTGTGTGGGGGGCTAAGATTCTATTAAAGAGATTAAATTGTTTCTATAGCCAACTGAAGCATCAAAGGCCAACCAAATTGCAGCCCTTACTTGAGTGGGTTTCGCTAAAGTCACTTATTTGTCCATTTCATCATGCTAATGGCAGAAGCCATCATCCCATTATAGCTCCACAGCTGAGCGAGGTTAAACAAATGCAGTTTGTTTGAGGTCACACAATCTCCAAGTCAGGTCTCACTGCTCTCCCCCTGTACATCACAACAAATCATCATCTTGTCTATAACTACTCCAGATAAGCAACCCTGTGAACCTTGCTGCATTAACCACCTCTTCACTCACTGGCACTCAAGACATGAGCATTTTCTTTTCAGTCTCTTGTTCTCTACTCCTCTCGTAAATTCCTTCCCATGTAGCAGTTCGTTATTCATCTAAAATCCAGTCCAACTTCTTGGTCAACCTAAAATCTCTCATTTGGGAAATTTGTAACACAGTTTGACAAGTCAAACATCTGACTGAATATTCAAAGCCATGCTACCTTAATAACTGTGCTAAATGATCAACTCAAGAAATATAATCCTACATTATACAGGGCCTCCTGTTATACAATGAACAGTGTTGAGATCATTTTGTCACAAATGAGCCCAAATGGGTTTTGGTTTTGGAAAACTAATGGAGTTCATTAGTACTCATTGTTTGTATGGTAGTTACATCATACACTGACTTGTAAGCAGTAAGACCTGTCAAAATAATAACTCCATCAAGCCTCATAGAATCATATCTCCCAGACATTTTACATACAGCTTACCGTTCATCATAGCCAACAGGACCTAGCCTCATTTTCATTATTATTCTGCTGAACGAAGGTCTTTGTCTATAATGAGTTCACATTGCCTAAGCCTTACAGTAACCACACAATCACTTGTGTCAACAGAAGGGAAATCCATTTCATCAGGATGTCCAGTCAGTGCTTCATTACCATACACAAGGGCAACAACTGTGCAGCCACAAAGTCAGTATGTTTGCCGGGCGTATTTTCATTATGACTGCACAATAGATAAAGGATGCTCAATTAAAACATCATCACAGGTCAGTTCATCACAGTGACATATTGCATCATACCACTTCAACAACACAACAACTGTGACACAGGGAAGGTTAGATTACTGTTATGTTTCTGTAACTCATTATGTCTTATGAAGATCTACATTACTGCCAGAAATTAAAAGAGGATCAGGAACTGTTCCATTCCTGTACACATACACATGTACATATAAAAACCACTGCCTGTCAGCATGTTTTCCTGGGGACAGTCTAATTTCTATTAATGAGCCTTCAGCACTGTTCTTTAAGGTCAGGGCCATTACAGTTAAGAGCTTTTTGTCACTGTCACCTAGCAGACTGTTTCCCACAAAGAATTACAACAAATTTTCTACCTAGAGTTATTGTATTTTGCAAGGTTTCAAATGTTATGCTGTTTTGAATTTCTACCTTTTTTTAATCTAGGAAAGGCTGCTGTTGTTATGAACCAGGTTCATTACAGAAGATGGAAAAGGTCTCTCTGATGGTACCTTAGGGTTATTTTCTAGGATAATGTGTATGTTTTCTGGTTCGATACTGCCGTTTCTATAAAACATAATTTGGGTGTCAACAGTCTAAAATATTTGGAGTCTATAAACTTCTCCAGCAAAATGGGCTTCACATTTTAACAGATCGCCGATGGCTGTCTGACAATATGTTACGTCACACAGCAGGTACCTACTGCATGTCCAGCTTAATGTTTATTCTAAGTTTCTATAAAATGTAGACAGTCTAACTTTAAGGAGCCCCAGAAACATTAAGGATTACCTATAGCTTGAAAATGCAGCCACTATGTTTGGCAGAAAAGGAAGATTATAAACTATGATGTGAAGATAAAGTACATAAAAAATACAAATATTACTCTTAAAATAATGATAATTTCTTTCCATCTCAAGATTGTTTAATAGTTATTATTCATACACAGCTAACTCAATATCCATTGGTACAACACAAAAGATAATTGTGTGGATGAACACTCAGCTGTTAAAGGCTGGGAGAAAATATGCACTGCTGTCAATTGAACATTGTTTTAGATTTATGAGGCAGGTGAATCTTGGCATGATTCTTCCCAGTTAACCACATCAACTTAAGGTTTCTAAGCACCATGATTACTGTTACACACACTGACAAAATGTCACCTACATGCTTGAGTACTTCCTGTACCAACTCTCTTCAAAATTCTTTGAGAGAAATATTTTGAAGTTTAGAAGTAAAATGACATCTCCTCTTAGTGTGTATTCCCCAATCGCCAGTTAGAAACAAACCTTCGCCTTTGAGGAATATGGTGCTGTTACATTTCCAGAAGCATATTCATAAGTCCTTTTGAGAATTATTCTTACATAAAACTTTTAAAATCTAGGGAGAGAAACATCACTTATTTTAAAATGCATTCAAAATGGCCAGTTGAGAGCAACTTTTATGAACACAGCCCCTGGTTCCTCAGCTTTGACACAAACTTGAACATGCTCACAAATATTGAATGAACTGCCCTGGGTTATAGGAATTGTATTCTCATTTAAAGCTACTCAGCAAACATCACAGTCTTTCATTTCAGTTGCTTAGAGGTCTTCTTATATGGGGTGACTTTTGTGTTTAGCAAACGGGAAAATAGTGTGTGTGTTGGGGGGGGGCAGAATTTCATATCTCCATAAAGCAAGGATGTTCTAGGTGAAATGACTTAGTCGCAGCAACGCTACACTGGATTATTTTATTTCTGCTTCAACACGACTTCATGTTCCAGAAGTATGAATTCATTTTAACCACTGCATCCCCTCTGAAGAAATGTGTACTGTGAAGCTGAAGCATAAAATTATTAAATGGAGTGTCTGGTGAAAGGAAATTACATCCCTCAAAGAAAAGGCCCTCGCCAAAATGTGTGCTTTATATTCCTTTACTTACTTGTAACATTATGTTGCTCATTACCTGCATCATTACCATTACCTAGCCATTATACATAGGAAGCCATTATAGAAAACCTTGCCACTGCAGGCTTATAACCGAGTAGCTCATCAGTATTTCTGCTAAGCTGCACACTTTTCTGGGCTGTCGGTGTACATGGCTTACATTTGTTTGTTTCCACAAAGGTTCACAATATTTGGCAGACTAGAGATAAACTGAGACAAAAACAAAAATGAGGGAAATGAGGGGACTGAGGGAAACACTGGAGGAAACAGAAGCAGGGAAAATGAACTGGTGTTCAAAGTGGGGTATTGTGAAGACCAGTGAATCGCCTGCTGACGACCATGCAGAGCACACTGCCTGGGGACTGTGCAGAGACACAGAGCAGAGCAGTCAGGGGTTGATTTCCCCAGCCCTCTTCTTTCACCCACACTTCACTCTGTTAGTAAAGGGCTAGTCTCAACCAGCAACTCCCCACATTCTTACAGATAAAAAAGAGCTCACTCCCCCTTTTGTGCATACAACTACACAAATGCTGTATCTCCACATCTCCAGCTAAAAACGAAGCACACAGCCACACTCTCACTTTTTCTATGCTAATAATAATGTAACATCTGAAACCTTGTACTGTGCTACAAAATCAGCATCTTTGGGTCTTGTTTTTTTTTTGTTTTTTTTTTTTAACTGTTTCATTTTGTTCCAAAAACAGCACAATATTTTTCAGACACTTTTCTAAGCTACTGGAAAAGCAGATGCTGACAAACTATAAGAGGCCTTGGAATTTCCAGTTGTCACCACAAACAGCTCTAAAGAAACATCTGTGAAAGGGAAGCAGAAAAAAGGAATTTATCCATCTGAAATGCAGAACCAGCTCAGTCATCCCACTTCTCAAACGTACTCAGCCATCAGAGATGTCAGTGATACTTAGGTAGAGCCACAGTGCCCCCTACAGGTCAATAGATAAATAGGACTTATGAGCAGTGAATCCATTCCTCTGATGGTTTGCTTGCTATGTTACCTGTTAAATGAAGGCTGTACCTGCTTTACACTGCTACAAAACATTTTATTCATCTGCTTGAGAGGATCATACCCTTGCACAACACACAAACACAGGCTCTCTTCATACTGTATGTGTAGGGGTAGGACGTGATTCATTTTGTAACTTACTTTCGAAAGTACCCACTCAGAAACCATTAGGTTGCTTTGTATTAAAAACTGTTTTCTGAGGTCACAGTGACCTCTGACCGCCAAATTCTAATCAGTTCATCCAAGTGAAGATTTGTGCCAAATTTGAAGAAATGTCCTCAAAGCATAACTGTGATCACGTTCACCAGAGCGGAGGGACGGATAACCCGAAAACATGACACTCATATTTGCTTTTAACCATTTTCTCTTTCAACGTTCTAGCAATGACCTCCACAGTTATTATTGTTATCAAATGTCTTCAACTTGTGTGGGACAAAGCAAGAGAGAAACAGAAGGTGGTGAAAGACTCTTTCCCCATGGTCCCATCTGAATACCCTCTCAATAACTCACAGGCCTGATGGATAGGATCTGGCATGTGTGCAGCATAAGGCAGGGTGTTTTTGTCCTGAAACAGAGGTGAGGGGAAGGGGGCAGGGGGGAAAAACAGGGATGCAAACAGCGACTTTCTGACCTTGACAACAATGACTTAAGTTTTCTGTTGACTGGGGAGACGAGTGAGGACCTGACCTGAATGACAGGCCTCTTCATTAGCAGTGGCACCTGTCTCCAAAGACACAGAGTCAGTTTCACAGCATGAACACCACTTTGTGCGGGTGTGTGTGGTGTTTATGTTTTCAAGTGTGGGTGTTGGAAAGAGAGTTAAGGCGCCGGCTGGGTCACAAAATGAGTGACCATGAAGGAAGAGGAGGCTTATTTTGCAAATATGGTTATAGACCATTAGCAGTGCAAGCAAAGGGAGACATATTTGTAAGTGCCAGCCAGATACACACTGACAGAAAAGACTCCCATGATTACTTTCCATTAGCCACACCTCATGAAAAATTATTTCTATTTGGTCATGTTGGTGACACGTAGGCCAAGGAGATTAGGTAAACAACTTTGAAGTTGAACAAACACTGATGGAAGCTGCCCAAAACATGGACAGTGGGACAGGAGAAATTGAGCTGAAATCTGAAAAAGAAGAAGCTCTCCAGCTGGTTTGTCACCTCAGTTCACATTTACACCCTGATGGCAGGGAAAACTCTGTCCTTGTGCTGTATCTCTCTCAGAGCTGATACGATTAACTAGACCTTTTAGTGCAGGACCCAATGCAACCCACTCACCGGAGTCATTTCACTGTTCAACAGAGCAGCAAGTTCTCTCAGCCAGGAGCATTGATTTTCATTCTTGGTGTGACAGTGCAACAATCACAAGTTTGCTCAAGAAGTTACTAGTCTTCTGTCATGGTTTCTAATGTACTCTGTGTGTACACTGTGTGTGTGTGTGTGTGTGTCAGTGTCAATGTGTACTTGCATGTATACACAACTGGCAGCGTAGTGAAAGGGAGAACAGAGAGAGTGAGAGCCCCTGAATTGCAGTCATATAGCTGGGAGCATGGCTGCATCACTCAGGGAGGTTATGGCACAGGGTGTGAATCTGCAGAGACAGATAGACCCATCGAGCCAGACTCTCCAGGGGCTGAGTGTGTTGTGCAGCACATCTATGGCCTGACAGAAAATCTAATGAAGAGCCGACGCTGACAATATCCCCAAACAGTATGAAGCAAAACCAAAAGCTATAGGCTTTATCCATCACTAAGGAAAATGAAGAAGTAAATTTGACAGCATTCCTTTGCATGTCATCCCACAGGCTGGTGTTAGCCTGTGTGGCCTTTTATTGAGACAACCTATTCAGTAATTAAAAAAACATCCCTGTTTCTTAACAGAAATATGTCCCAAAAACATTTTAGACTGAGGCAGTAAAATAAGGATTTGGACAGCAAATCAATTTTACAAGAGAGTATCGGTTTCACAAAGTAGAAAAGGAGAATATGTTGTTATATATTACAACTAGACCTTTAAAAGCACTCTAAAGTTAGGAAGAGTGACAATGAAAAGTCTGTTTTTTAGAGTCTGTCTATAGACCAAGAGATCAGCACGGGAATAAATGTCACATCTACTTTTCATTCTGGAAAGCCTTCTGCTTTGTAGGCTAAAATATTACCAGAGCACTCAGACAGTCATTCTGTAATAAATAAGGCAATGCTCTCCATTGAGGCTTGTGACTCAGAGAACCACATAATATTCTCTGGTCATTACACACCATTATCCCACACTGTTGCTGCTACAACTACTGAGGTTTTCAATAAGCAACAGAAGATGTACTTCCCTCATCCCTACAAGAATGTAACCTTCAGAGATGCTTGCTTGTACTGTTGTTTTTCAGTGTTTCAACTTTTGCAAATTATCAAATTATAATTTTTCGATTTGATTGATTTTATTCAAGTCTTATTTCAAACAACCTAACAACAAAATCAATGTCATATTCTGGTTTCTTTTACATAGTCATTAAACACGGTGGCAGGACAATCTAGAAGCCAATTTTGTTTTCTTTAACAATCAGAGGAATTACACATGGAAAAGCTTCGGTCCACAAATTGGCCAGGATTCAATTTTGAATTTTATAATGACTGGAATTATCCAGAAAACACACATCTACATGTTACCTTGATCTGACCACAGAATAACATTTTCTAATCAGTGTTGACTTGACCAGGGCATGAAGCCTTCTGTCCCTTAAATTATGCATGAATGACTATGAAGGTAAACAATGCTGCCTGTGTATCAAGCGACCCCACAGACAAACTGCTTGAATTGACTGCATATCAGACAACTTATAAAAGTCAGACACCGTTGGATCATGGTATTCTGCCCCCAGTGGGTCACCTTTCTCATCATACCTGTGTTGACTGCAGTAGGAGTGACTCCATACAACTGAATACCAATTTCCTCTCTCACACTCAGCTCCCCTTCAGGTTCTTTATAGTGTTCATAACCAGATTCCCTGTGCACACTAAATTGGCTCCTGTAAAAAATGATCTAATACAGAAAGATGGGAAAGGTTTAAAGCAGGTAATGGATTAGGAGTCAACCCCTCTGCATAATTACCACAGTCATCATGATAAGAGAAGTCCTCTCCACTTCTCACTGCTATCTTTATGACCTCATTCTGATCTGAGAGGGATGGTGACACTCACATGAACTCCACACACAAAGACAAAGTGAAAAATGAAAGACATTATCTTGTGTTTGCCATGTAAAAGCAACAGTAATGACATACATTAAATTTAAAACCCAGTTTCAGTGTCCTCTCAACTTTGAGTGAACCCTACAATTTTCTATGAAACATGTCTTGATTAGCGGTGATACTCTGCTCTTTCCATGTATCATTGTCTGATACCAATCCAAGAACACATGCCAAAGACATGGGCTACTACAGTCGATGAATTAGCAATCAGGGAAAATGCTGGATATTTTTCAAAGTTATAAAACAACTCAATATTATACAAAAGAGAAAAATGCACCCTGTACAGGGATCTTGGCAGAAAGTCTTGTCTTCTATACTTAGGAAATCAATACCCAGGACCAAAGAGTTTCTCTTTTGCTGTTGCTTTCCTCTTTTAAAAATAGTAGGAAGGACAGCGAGCATGAGCATGGTGGGTCTAACATTTTATGCAGAGCCATGGCAGACGATTGCAGGCTCATTCTAAACAGTAGGCTGAATCAGACCATCTGCTGGCGCTGGATGCTGCTGCCAAAACCACCTTCTTGTGAAATGGCCATTCTGCCCTCTACCCCTGCAGTCTACCGATTGTCACCACAGCCCCTCCTGTCCTGCTCTCTCCAGGCTCTCACCCAGGTGACAGTTTGAGCACCTCCTCTCCAACCTCCAGCCAAACAGAATTAAGGAAGAATTAAAAACCCAATGAGCCTAATAATTAAACTTTAATGGGGGACATAAAGCAACTTGACATCCTCTAAAAGCTATAGGCAGCCACCATAACAGCAGTACTGATCTGGCCCTAAAATGACTGACATTTCTCCTTTGCAACCCACATACTACATCTGTCATGACAAAACCCTGTTGTGCAAATTTTCAATGTGCCTTTGGCTTATAAAATGTTATGTGATAAAAATCTAATAAATTAATAAAATACATGTCAGCTGCAAACAAGCAGACACTCTGCAGCATTACCTATTTACTGAAGGTGACAATTTGGAGTCACTGTTGATCTACACTTAGTGCATTCAGAAAATAATAATGCTAATGCAGCCTTAAAGATAAGAAAACAACATGTAAGTTGTGTTATAATACATCATGGCAAATTTTCAACATTCTGTCTCACATTGCAGCATCACTATTATATCAACATGCTGAAATACCAGACAGTCCAAACAAGTGCTAACTGCCAGTAGATAGGCCAGGACAGGATTATACTGGCAACCTGCTCCTGTGGTTGTTATTCAATTCATGTCCACTGAACGCACAAAAGGGTACAATTGGTAGCCTAAATATGTAAAGAGTGGAAAAGAGTCCTTCATTTGAATACATTTTACACCCCAGCCTTCACATTTACCTGCAATATGCATAGTTAGCATCCCTGCAGTACATGTTTGACATGTGGGAAAAAAGCATTCTGTCAGTTTATTAAGCTCAAGACAAATACTCTCACAACGCTCAAAGTCCCACACTTCATACACAGCAGTCTCCTGATGCCAGGCCTAAATGAAAAACAGCATGAGAAAATGGAAGTACTGCAGGCTAGAGATTGGAAGCAGTGAATAGATGAAAGGAAAGAAGTTGAACAACCTATCCAAAGATCTTATCAGTGAACATTGCTCAACATCCGCAATGTTTGTTCACATGCAGCTCACAACTGTGTTACTCACTAAAATTTGGACCAGAGCCACTACAGCCAGAGCAAGTCCAGACAAATTAGCAAACAGTTAAGAGCAATAATAGTTTGTCACCATACTTCATGTAACATAGTGCCATACTGTAAAATCCAAGTCTTTTGTTACCCGTGACATAAAAAAACATGGCCTGGATCATTCCATTCACATTACACTTAATATTCACAACATACTACTGTTATCGAACAGAGCTGTAACAACACTGGGCAACAAAGTCCACCACTATATGTTCTTATCAGTCCAACCACAAAGACAGCTTGTCCTGCAATATGAATAGAGCAGCAGTGCTGAGACCCTCTGAAAATTATAAAAGGCTTCAGCAGTTCTTTCAACCTTTCAGACCCTCTGACAGCCTGCTAAACAGAATGAATTGCCTCCTGGCTAATATGTAGCTCAATCACAGCCTGGACGTCTGGCAGTATTAACTCCTTAAGTAAACTGCCTGCCTGTACTACAATAGCATTCAATAGTTTAAAACAAAAACCTCCAATCTTCCCTCTGAACCCAATTTCCATTCTCTTATGCCCAATTTCTATAGTCACTTAATAGAAGCACTGCTCACCTTACCCACTGCTTTAACCTTGATTTGTATAAAATATTGACTGAAAAGGATGTGGACTTAATACATTTCTGCAATAAAATGTGGGATAGTGCAATTAAAGAGGGTTTCTGCTCATCAGTCTATACTACACTAGAGACACACATTATAACACCAGGGAGAAACTTCCAGAAGGACAACCATCACTGCAGGACTCCAAGATTGAATTGTCTGGCTTTTTTGAGGAAACCAGACATGACACTTAGAATTGGTTGTCTTGGTAGTTTCTCAAATCCCCACACAGGATCTCTGGAGCTCAGCCAGAATGACCATTGGGTTCTTGGTCACCTCTTACCAAGGCCCTTCTCCCCTAATTGCTCAGTTTGGCTGAGCAGCAAGCTCTATGAAGAGTCCTGGTTGTTGCAAACTTCAAATCTTTTTAAATTCTCTTTTCACTTTGTCTTTCTGGGGTACTGAGTGTAGACCAATGAGGGGAAAAATTTATATTTTTTATTTTAGCATAAGGCTGCAACCTGACAAAATACGAAAAAAAACTGAAGGGGTCTGAAGAATTTCCATGTGAGCTGTATATAGACCAGACATGTAGCAGTTATCACAAAACTCAGTACAGGCAACAAACTACTTAAAACTGCATAATAACTGCTACAAGTGGTTCATTTATAAAGGTCAAAATGTTGATAAAGCAAGACAATTGTCATGACATTTAGTTGTGCGTCAGGTGTCTGTTAGGTGTACTACACCACATTTGTCTTTTACATGATGATTATTCAGAATGTCATGTCACCCTGTCCTCAGCAGGATGGAATTTACATAATAGATTAAATTCATTAGCCTTATCCAACAGAGCAGGCTGTTTTTCACATCTATTAATCTTGCATAAATTACACAGCCTTAATTCCACACAAGATGCACACTGCTCAGTAGGAGTGTATGCATGTGTGTTAAAAAATATGGCATGATGAAGGCAAAGTTGTGAAACACAACTGCAGAAAGCAGTGGTGTAATATACTACTACTATACAGCTATGGTGTGGGAATGTCAACTCCATACAATAGCTGGAAAACGGTCTTGAGCATCAGCTGCAGAAGCAACAGGTGAATCTTTTAGCACCTCTGACTATGTGTGTAGGTTGTGAGCAGACTGCAGAAAATTACATAACAGTAGCACAAATCTCTGAAAAAAGCATTTCTGCTAACCCTCTCTGCTTCTACATCTTCTTCTTTACTCACAACAACAGATCTTTACCAAGTTTTCCCCAACAGCAGCACTGGATATGTGACCACTGGTCATTACAGCACACACATTCTACAGTAATGATTAATGAGATGAACCAAATCAAAATGAATTCAGTCATCAAACGTGTGCTTCACTGGCACAAGGTAGGAGAAGGAGCTGGAACTACAAACAACAGTTAAGTTAGAAACATTTCAGAGCATAACCTGAACATTCACTGGATTTCAGTCAATGGGAGGTCTTTCTGAATCTTAACAGCAGAGGGCAGCCAAGGACAATTTAACAGCTCAGCTGCCCTGAAGCAGCAAAAACATGTAACAGCTCTCAAAGGTTAAAGGGCAGAATCCTTACCAGCATTGACTATGGCATCCACCTCCAAAACGGTAATATCTCCTTTGTAGAGAGACACTTTATCACTCAGCCCACCTCCACCTGTCAGCTCCGTCCCGTCCTCTTTGTCATTCGCTGAAAAAGAAAACAACTTTGACTTGTTGCAATAATTAAAGACAGAACAAAAACATTTTCAGGTGTCACTCAAATACACACAGTATTAGTTCCTTTGAGTAGAGACAGGAGTTCAGTGAAAGGTTGTAATCGAAAAGAAAAAATCTGATGTGATAATAATAATAGTAATAATAATAGTAATAATAACAATAATAATAATAATAATGATAATGATAATAGGAGGACATAAAGACTTTTAGAATGAACTTATCCATTATTCTAGTTTCCTACATAGCAATACTTAAAAGAAATCAATTTTATGTATAAGTATTGTATTTCCTTTACTGTCAAGAGTCGAGATAGTGTTTTACATGGATACTGTGAATTTACAGTGGTCATCTATATATTTATCTTCCTTCTTTCATATGGTGGAGAAAAAAAAAAAATCAAGTTGTGTGTTGAAATGGGAGCTAACATTTTATTAGTTAGTGTACTTCCTCTAAGGGCTGAGCCAAGGAGACTGTCAGCTAAGACCCTCCCACATAAGCTGAGCTGCTACATAAAGTTATACCTTGTTTAATTTAATGTAGAGAAAAATACTTTAGCAGATGTCATTACCAAGCACCCCTAAAGAATTTTTCAGTCTACCTCCCTTCACTGAACAGCAATTGTTGCCTGTGCTGGTTTTATATCACAGTTCTCATATTACATGTTCAGCTAATTACACTAATAACTTTATATCAGTCTTTCAGTCATTGCTCCCTTTTAGTAACTTTAATAATTGCTTTATTATTGAAAGATGTTATGATGTTATTTAAATGGAGAAATGTGTAAAACTCCTGCAGAATCTCATGCACACAGGGTTTTAGACTATGATCTCCAGTAAATTAGAAAACAATATTGGTTTGGTTTTCCTATCATCCAAGTTACATTTCTTCAAATTTTGCTTATCAAAGTTAACTATCACAATGTTGGTTTATGTATTAGCAAAAAACAAAAGATTAAAATAACTACTAACAATTTGATATTTCCACTGAATGTTAATGTCCATAAAAACTATGATCTGGTTGCAACTTTAGAAAAGTATTAAACATCACGCATGTACCTGCACACCGGTGAATAAAACATTCATAACATTTTTGCAAACACATTTTGATATGTTGCAGCCTTCAATCTACACACAAAAATTAGCAAATTTATTAAAAAGCTAAAACAAAATATCACATTGACACAAGTATTCAGACCCTTTACTCAGTACTCAGTTGAAGCACCTTTAGCAGCAATTACAGCCTCAAGTTTCCTTGGGTGTGACACAAAGAGCTTTGCAGACCTGGATTTGGGGATTTTCTGTCATTCTTCTCTGCAGATCCTCTGCAGCTCAGCTCTTTCAGGTTGGTTGGAGACTGTCGACAAACAGCGATTTTTGAGTCTCTCCAGAGATGTTCGATTGGGTTCAAGTCAGGCTCTGGCTGAGCCACTCAAGGACATTTACAGAGTTGTCCCTAAGCCACTTCTACGTTGTCTTTGCTGTGGGCTTCGCGTCATTGTCCTGCTGGAATCTGAACCCAGCCTGAAGTCCTGAGCACTCTGAACCAGATTTTCATTAAGGATATCGCTGCTCTTTGCTCCAATCAGTTTCCCTCACCACTGACCAGTCTCCAAGTCCCTGCCACTGAAAACACCCCCAAAGCATAATGCTGCCACCACCGTGTTTCACCACTGGGATTGTCTGGGCAGGTGATAAGCAGTGCCTGGTTTCCTCCAGACAGGAAGCTTAGACTTGAGGCCAAGCAGGTCAATCTTGGTTTCACCAGACCAGACAAATCTTGTTTCTGTCCTTTAAGAGCTTTGTTGCAAACCTTTACTGAGGAGAGGCTCCCACCTG
Organism: Trachinotus anak; assembly: GCF_046630095.1. Lineage (NCBI taxonomy): Eukaryota > Metazoa > Chordata > Actinopteri > Carangiformes > Carangidae > Trachinotus > Trachinotus anak. The sequence goes on along the minus strand of NW_027273858.1, from coordinate 18,240,083 downwards.
GCCACTCTGCCATAAAGACTATATCAGAGTGCTGCAGTGATGTTTGCCCTTCTGGAAGTTTCTCAAATCTCCACACAGGATTTTTGGAGCTCAGCCAGAGTGACTATCAGGTTCATGGTCACCTCTCTTACCAAGGCTCTTCTTAGCCAGCTCGATTAAGAATCCTGGTTGTTCCAAAGCTCTTCCATTTCAGAATTATGGAGACCACTGTGCTCTTAGGAACTTTCAATGCAGGAGAAACGTTTGTGTAGCCTTCCTCAGATCTATGCCTCAACACAATCCTGTCTCTGAGCTCTGCAGGCAGTTCCTTTGACCTCATGTCTTGCTTTTTTCTCTGTTATATGGATTATCAGCTGTGAGACCTGATATATGTGAGACAGGTGGGTGCCTTTCCAAATCATGTCCAATCAATTGAATTGACACAGGTGGACTCAAATCAAGCTGTAGAAACATCTCAGAGATGATCAAGAGAAATGGGAAGCACCTGAGCTAAATTTCAAGTGTCATAGTAAAAGGTCTGAATACTTATTTCTACTTACTTACTTACAGTAATGTAATGTAATGTAATGTAATGTAATGAGATATTTCAGATTTTCCTTTTAAACAAATTTGTGAAATTTCTAAATTAATGTTTTCGCTTTGTCATTATGGGGTTTTGGGTGTAGATTGATGAGGGGAAAATGAATGTGAATGATTTCAGCACAGGGCTGCAACATAACAAAATGTGAAAAAAATTGAAGGGATCTGAATAGTTTCTGAATGCACATGTGCAGATTTATAGTGCTTTCTCTGTATTTCCATCCAAATCTATCAACACAATTTCTGAGTGGATATTTTACTATACTTTTACTAAGAAAATTAATTTCTGAAATGTTTTGTTTTTCCCCCAAAATTAAATGGCAGGTCTCTTGAGTTATACAAGTCTACCCAATATTACTGATGTCCTTGATATATGATTACAAAGCTAGGGTAAATAAAAATAATAGAAATTAATGTTTCTTCTGCAGAATAACTGCTTGTTTTGAAGGCTATTGTAAAAAATGAGCTCTTGTTCAAGTTTATATGTGGATTAAACTGCCCTGTGACACTTCTCTAATTCCTTTCTTATGTGTTCATTGCCTCATTTCCTGAGGAACTAGGGGAATCATCTCACATCCATTTAAGACAGATCTGAGACTAATACAAGCCTTGTACAGCCTTTCTGACACACAACACTTCTCCCTCTCTCTATTGCTTCTCTTCCATTGACCAGAGCCTGGAGGTTGTTATGTCCTCATGGTTTACTTGAAATTTCACATGTTAAGAAAGTGGTTAAATGCACAAGAATGGGCAAAATACTTCAGATGAAACAGAATTGTGATGTAGACACTACACACTCAAACAGCAGCTGTCTCTCTTACCTCTGTTCTCCTCTCTCCAGGTTGGAATCTTCTCCAGAGATATAAAATCTTGACGACGATACTCCTTACGTCTCTCCTCCCGCTCTAGACGGAGCAGTCTCTCTGTGGAGGAAAGTAACTGTAAATTTTAGCAAAATAAACACTGGTACACTATATTGAAGAATAAAAGAGATAAGAGGGAAATGAACTTGATGCTAGCATAGACCAGAGATAAATAAGTGTAACATTCATTTCCAGTGAAGGTCACAAACTTTTCACTTAAGTCTCCATTAATTTAGTGATCCATTTATTTCCTACTCTTAATGTCACAACAAACTGTCTCCCTGTGCACTTCCTTTCCTTTAAATAACCACCATCCATATCAGCAGTAGTAGCAGGTCTAGCCACCAACCAGACTCTGCCGGTAAACTGCTACTGCCATCATTATCATCAGTCATGTCCTGCTCCTCACTGCTTCTGCTCCATCCCCCCCTGGCTCTCTAAATTTACTTTATGAAAAATCTGATCCTTAATAATGTGATCTTTGATAACATGATCCTGCTTCGTGCATTGAAATCCCCTTTTGGTCTCCACAGTCAAATACAGGATCAGCAATAAAAGAGCACCACTGGAGCTGGTACAGATTCCGAGTATTGAACACACTTCAGCAAGCTAGCTGTCATTCAAGACGTTTGAACACAAGTACTGTGATTGAATGATGGTCTACCCTGCTTACTACATCAGCGTTCTCAGCCATGTGCCATGGAGTCCCAAAACAATGCAGGTTCTTGTTCCAATCAGACACCACCTGCTGATTTCACTCATCAGCCCCTCGTCTATGGCTGTGCTTGATAATTAGCAAAACTGGTTGTGGATTAGGATTGGCTAGAGTGAAAATATGCATACTCTTGTGTCTACATGACTCTCAGCTGAGAACCATGTTCCCTGAGATTTGTTCCACCCTGAACTGTTTGCCCTTCCTTGTTACAACTCTGTACTGCTCTGCCGCAGCACCAAGTTTTATGTGATTTTATTTTCAATACTAAAGAACTTAAATGAGTTGCTGTTGAGATCATACAGTGACCCACTGTTTGCACTGTACCTTGTCAAGTATTGAACATTGAGAAACTTACTTTGTCATAACAACTATAACTATATTTAAGCTCCTTGTTACCTGAACTGAACTGTTCTGCCAAAGAACTTTAATAACAAACTCCAACATAATTGATTGGCATTTGTAGATCACACAGCTGATGCTTCACCTCTCCACTGCTGTATCACTCTTTAATCCTCACAGCTTGTGCCCTCATGTTCATCCCCACTGACTGCAAAAGATCCACAGCTTGCTACTGTTTCTCCAGACGGCACTGGGCTGGTCTGCAAAACAAGCTTCATCCTAATTATGTGCTCCATTGTGAAATCTTCACCATATAATACCCCAACGTGCAGAGTGTGGACTTTGGTCAATTAAAGCAGCCCCTCTTTAGAACAGTACAAGTAAACCGGATGTGATATGACACCACACAAAAGCAGAATAAGAGTTTACTAAACTAGTGTCTTTCTACAACATGTTGTGGTCTAGGCTTTGTTGGTAAGCATATAATGATACCCTACATCATAGGAACTCTGTACTGTTTTTCTTAAATGGGCTTGAGTTAGACCAGACTGAGCTCTAACACAAATGTAAGTGTAGAATATTCATGCAGTAGGGAATGACTGTATTTTGGTGAGAAATACAGGGTTCCTTATGTCATCTTTTGGTAACATCTCACTGTAGGTCAGGTTTATATCAAATGTATTTCTGCAATGGGGGTATCCTTTCTATCCCTCCTGTATTTTCTCTCCCTCTTGCCCACTCCTGTCACTCCCAAGGCTGCTTTCATTCTACATGGATGAATAAAAAGGCAGTTCTGAGGTTGAACACAGCAAAGCTCTCTGGACTACAGTTAAGTGCTTCGTTACTCTGCTGAACTTTCAGTCATTGAAGAATCCCATAGCTTAGTTTAGTTGCCATGAGAACAGGATAGGCTCAAAATCTGCTTTATTAAATATGAGCCTCTACATACAAAGTTGTGTCTGAAGCCCATATGATTTTTCTATACTTGATGACCTCCATGGGAAGGCCCATCACTATATGCTACAGACATGCATTAACCAAATTCTGCAGATAACAAAATAGGAGATATGACTGTGTCACAGAAAATCTCATTTTATAGATTCTCATAAAATTCTTGTTTTAGTTCATTTTGTTTAAGAAAGTTCTCCACCTTCACAATATTCTACATCCTGGTAAAATTCTGTATGTTTTCATCCATTTTAAAAATAAGGCTGAATTTTCCCAAGAACAAAACATGGGCCACCAAGACTTCCAAACAATCTATCTTTAGTGGTACTGCAATTTCACCCTACAGCTATTTAAGAAAAATAATTATATTAAATTCCCAAAGTTACAGAATTTCTTTCACATTCCGACTTGCCTTGATCTCCTCTTAGAGCAATTTGAGCTAAAGGGGTATATGCTCAGAATATGAATTCTGATTTTCTGATGTTCATTCCATGCTGGTACCTGCTAAAACTGCAAATGCCTATCTTAAGATTAATTATTACGTCTGCTCAGAGGATTTTAATAACCATTATAAACTTTCCCATACACCTTAAAAAATAAGTTGTGAGTGAGCAAGATTCACGACAAGACAGTCACTAAACTGGCATTTCTTATTTTGCAAAAGAATAACCACCATAAAGGTCCAATGAATAACTCACCAACAATGTCATCAAGGATTACAAACAAACTTTGCTCCAGGTATTAACTGAGACCACAGCTCTGCTAAATAGAGTCCAGGGCTGAACCAGTAGTCCACTTCAGCCAACTGCAGTTTAATCACATACAGCCCTGTTCGTTACTTGCCCAAAAGTGGTACACAAAGCAGAAAGACCACAGGCGTAATGAATATCATCAATGATGCCTGCATTCCAGTTGGGTTTGCCAGTTTCCACTAGTTTACTCTGGTGTTGCGCATGCTCACTCACTGACATAAGTGTACGGGGTGGCCATCGCTAATCAATGTGATTAATTACACCTGCGCTGCAAGTGAAAACATCCACGACTGTGTGAAGAAATGAACGACCTGCGAACAACATAATAACTATAGATAGTGTTCATATGTGTTTGTTTGCCCCTTTTGCGCGCAGCAGGTCCACCCCGTCCTGAAAAGCACCTGAGAGTCAGATAGACAAGTTTCATGACTGCGACTTTCACTGCGCGGTTACAGCGCAGGAACAGTTTCGCTTTGTCCTGTGATAAACGATGAATAACCGCGTTTTAAACTACCAGGCACTCTGCTCCTTTGTTTCACTGAGGTGTGACTGCTGTGTGGCTACAGGGATATTTAGTTGCACAGAAGTAAGCTATCACACAGGTGGAAGGTAGGATAGTGAGTTAGGAGCAGTTTAGTCTAGCAGGCAAATAAGGGCTCAGGGGGAAATCAGTTAGCACCTTACATGCAAGCTAATAAGCAGGCAAGGGGCACTATGTCAAACATGCATCACGGCTGCCGAACAGAGTCGCAACATCATTTTAACATCTGTACAGTCGCTGCATGGGATTACCAACAGGCTGGGGAGTGAGTCGTATCACGGTAATAAGCAGGAAACACACAGAGTGGCTGTCAGTCTGCTGGCATGCTCTGAATTCATGCTGTCTGCCATGGAGATGATGATAGCCTCACCCCCCCCCCCCCCCCCCCAAAACAAGCCTTACCTTTTTCAGTCCTCCAGTCCTTTTTCTTTTTGCTCATGCTGCCGGAGTGATTAGACTTCGAAAGGTTGTTTTTTGACTGTGGCAACCCCAGGCTCACAGTGAATGGTGCTCCGGGAAAAGCTGAAATGTTAAGTGAAACAGCCTCTGGACGGTTGTCTCACCTGTGAAGCTGTCAAATTTCTGTGGACCTCAGTCGGCTCAACCTACCGTGATTGCGCCGTAAATTATGTGTACAAATCCCGGCGAAATGATTGGCTGGCGGGAAGGGAAGACTCGGCCCGCGATTGGTCCGACTAACGAGTCAATCACAGGAGCTCCGCAGATTGGAGAAGCAGGGTAGGCTGTTTCCGGCGGGTCATCCGCCTGGCGTGGGAGGGGGTGGGCTGGTAACGCCGGGCCGGTCGGATCCGAAATGCATATATTCGAGTCAACTTTGTGTCACTGCAGGAAAATACTGGTGTACATTTCTAGAAATAATACTTTTTAAATGTGTTTATTTTTGGGAATGCACCACAGTGTGTTTTGCTACATTTTGAGTGAAATTTTTGATCCTACTGCGGAAGAAAGTGTAGGATACAGGCGCATACTGTGATAATAGTGGTATCATATATTTGTAGCCTTCTGAAGGCCAATAAATCCCGTACTTCTTATTATTCCTAACCTCAAAACCAATCTCATATAGCTAAAATAGAATGATAAAGCAGAAAAATTATCTTACAAAAAACGTGTCCATTGATTTGAATTACCTTTAATCAAAGAGGAGTTATTGACCTTCATAAGCAACCCCTTTTTTGACTGATGATGACAATTGAAATTCTCACTGTTTGGTAAGAAGTCTCATGGTAAGATGGGTTAAGTTGCGCAATGTCCAAATTTTCATGATGGGGTAATTGTTAATAACATGCTGTTGTGTAACTGTTTGAATTTCAGCAACATGAGGACAGTTTTGATAACAGCTACAGCCAGTAGCATCTGAGATAACAATTATTATTTGACTTTGTGAATACAAATGGACACAGATGCTTGGTAACCAACCGTCGTTCATGGCAGAAGACAGTAACTCACAGGATAGACCGGATCAGACTAGTAAGTCAGGCTGTCATATGTGAGAGCCTGGTTCCAGAGACCACCGTCTGTCATCTGTTGTGTTAGCTCTGCTCTGGTCCAGACCCATCTGCTCCTAAAACCGCTGACATTATCTGAGAGTGGAAAATGTCTTTCATCCAAGCTGTACTATGATCCAGATCCAGATTTTTTTTTTGAAATTGAGATTTATTTTACTGAAGCACTTCAGCAAATATAAGTGAGTGTAAATGTATACATAAACAACTTTAACAACTTCAACAGCAAACTGTCAGTGTAGATAGAAGCAATGTTTTTTTCCATTCTGGCTTATTATTATCTAAAACTCATATTACAAAGGCCAAAAAGATGGAAGGTGGAAAGATTTTACAGTGTTCACCAGACATCCCATATTACAGTCAAATTAAAGATCTTTATCTCACTGAGCTGCTGCCCCTTTTTTAGGAAATTTAAAAAAAGTAATTAGCTCTGGTATCTGGCACATAAATTCATAATTTGTCGTTGTAATATCTTAATTAGTTTCCACTTTAACCAACCAATTCGGATTTACAAAATATTGAAATAATGAATCAGTGTTTGCGCTCATTAAACCAAAAAGGCATATGTAACATCATTTTTTGTAGATCACATAATGCTCAGGAGGATAACAAACTCTTAACGACCCCGACATGTATCTAAATAAGGTGTGAATGAACTGATGGTTACAGTTTTTCTGCTGTACTATTTAAACTAAACCACTAGATGTCGATCTTGCAACATTATAAGCAGCAGTGTACAGCCAGGGTGATTTTGTTTTGAAACTAATGACAGTCATAACCAGTACTCTTGGTTGGCACCACATATAATATCTTGGAAGAGGCTTATGAATAAAAACTAATCTTATAATGATTGTGATACATTTTACTGAGGCATTTAGGGGTTGCTATTTTAGCCAAATTCTTACAAAAAAAATCCAATGCGCTCTCTAATATTTTTATATTAGTAAGAGGTTTATTAATCAGAGGACCCAGGTTAAAACTCCTTTAGGACAAGAATCTGAATCTAAAGTGTGTGACCTTGACCTCTGACCTCTGACCTCCTTGACTTTTCATTAGGCTTTGGAAGACTTGCCAAATTTGAAAACCTGAACCTTTTATGGTCATTGTAACTTGTCATGAACTTGTTATAATGAGAAATAGTCAATCATACTTTGCTATAATTTTAGTTATGAGCTCAAAACTCCTACACCCATAGTCCACTCACACAGGTGTTTTTACTTATGTTGTCTGATCAGAACTCCTCTCAGGACTGTGTACAATCCAGCCTTCATTGACATCTGCCTCACTCTCCTGTTGTTGCACCTGTTAGGGTGGGCCAGTATACCCTGTTTTCATTCTTATTGCTCCATAGAGTTCTGTGGCATCACATTATTCCAAATATAGCTTGAACCTGAAAAGAGGTCTAACCAGCCAGAGTAACTGAGAACACTTGTGTGGGTGTAGATGGCCTTAAATGATGTATTGTGAATTCCCAGGTTCAGGAATCATGGCAAAAGTTTTTTTTTTTGTTTTTTTTTTTGTCTCTTTGTGATTTGTTCACCAATAACAAATCAACAAATCAACTAACAAAGATACTGCATTCTCTGGACTGTATACGCTTTTTTGTTGTTTCAGTCGAGGATAATTTGTAATAATAAAATACATACATTGTCATTTGCATTTGCCAGACAATGTATGCAATTATTTTATTATTATAGCTCATTCATTGTTCTGATGTCTGATGAGCAGCAAAAATACAAAACTTGGCTTTCTTTTCCCACTGAATAGCGGTTTTCTGCAGGGCAATCTGTATATTCCTAACTGAGGAGGATCTATTTGTGTACGACTGCGTAGGCAATTGTTATTGTCATGGTTACAGCACAAGGAGATTATGTCAGTGGCTGTGCGTACAAGTCACTGGTAAGAGCATTGTCTTGTCTAATCCGTTATTGGCTTGGTATGTATGTTTTTCATATACCACTTATGATCATAGCGACATAATTACAGCAAGCAATGCAATTATCTACAGGGAAATACACTCAATTATTCCTAACTAGGCCCAGAAGCTATAGGAACTATAATTACAGCAACTGTTGTTTATATGTGTTCTTATGTCAATATCCATGCACCCTGTGATGGTTACTACTGGATATGGTACATTTTTGTGAGGGAATCATATCATCATGTCTATTCTCAGTCAGTACCTAATGATAAAACACATGATTTGTTTAGTACAATAACTGTAGACTAAATATTTCTACTCTATGGGGATCTCTGATGAAAAACTGGGCTTAAGCTATTTATGTGCAACTGACCCCTGAGGCTTCCAGCAGTGGTCTGAGATATTTAATGTTTACAGAATTTTTCATATCTTGCCAATGACAATAAACTTTACGGGAAATATCTCTTAGTCAAAGCCTGAGATAAGGTTTGACAGTGTGCATGCAGAGAATGCATGTAAAAGCCTGTTGAGGGTTTGTAAAGGTGAATCCTGGGAAACAAAACAATTCCTCGGCCAAACTGCATACACTCATATGTAGACATACCACCAAGTTTTCCACGTAAATTCATAAACCTGCACTGCAAAATAGTTCTAATTTACAGTCAACAGAGGGGGAAATAGTTCTGTAGCGGTGCCACTCTGTCAGAGAATCTGTGCTGTGATCACTTAGCACTGTCTTTGGCGAAATACCTACCCTGAACATGAAAACACTATACAGTGTGGTGGTTTGTGTGGGTTCTTTTCAACCCTCTCAATCAAACATTTGTCTGCCCATGTCATTCATTGTGTCCTGCCATATTGTGCTCATCTGTTCCACAGATGTGAGCAGCAGCTCACTATTCTGATCAAAAAGAGCCAAAAACTTTCATCAAGTAACTCCACAGAGAATACACGTATATATATAGACCTAATCTGCAAATGATGATGCTTTAATATTAATTATATATATATATATATATATATATATATATATATATATATATATATATATATATAATTATAAAAGAAAACAAAAAAAAAGCTTCAATAACTTACAAAATGAAACAAATGGCTGATGAACGCAAGTGTGTTTAAAACATTTTTGACTTATTTTGTTGAACCTTTTTACATGCTTTGGCACAATATTACTTCCTTTTTCATTTTATTCTATTCTGTTCTGTTTTCCTGTTTTTATTTTATTTTGCCAATATCCTTTCCTGTATCTCAGAATTTGAGATTATTGTCTCATATTTCCAATTTCCAAGAGCATTTCTTTTCTCTTAGAATCTGTTTTATTTACAATTTTTTTGTTGTCGTTTACATTCTCAACTAGTCTGTAATTCAACTGTAAGAGCAATTTGTCATGGGATGCACTGTGATGTATTGATGTGAATATAGCGGTTTACTGAATGGTACTTTGTTTAGTCTACATCCTCAGAATGGGTTTGGGGTTGGATTAAAAAAGCATCACACTGTGAGTATTCTTTTCCTGTAGGATTCCTGTGGCTTGTAGCTTTGGCAAAATGTGTTGCAACGGCTCCCTCTGTTTATTTTAGTCTATTTAATAAAGCCCCCATCCAGCATGTCTCTTCACACCAGAGCATGCCTGCTTTCTGCCTGCTCAAAGCAGCAGGAATTCCTCCCTGATCGCTGGCTGAACCCAAGCTGAATAGATTTAGTGTGGATAGATGTTCAGATGTTCAAAGCATATGCACAAAAGTGATCCAAACTGTTGTGGTTTCTATGTATCAACAATTTTCTTTGCAGGATAATTCTGCTTATACAGCATTGGTCTGTTGCACTACATTTCCTTTTTTCCAACATAATAGTTCCTTTATATTCCTTAGATTCCTTTTCATAGAACTCTATAGTGTATTTAATTTGGACTTTTTTTCTTTTTTTAATTAAACAAAAGATTAAAGCTTTAACAGACAGGCTGGAATCTCTTTAATCCATTGCTGCAGTGTTCTGAAACAACTCAAAATATCACATGTACAGTCTATAGTTCCCTCTGACTATGAAAATACTCACAGTTACTCATCCAAATGAGCAACTACCTTGCCTGCCAGATGCCAGAGGAGAATATTTGAGGACAGATGAAACTCCACAGGAAAAATGCTTCTCGACCACTTTTTTTCTGCTTCTGATCTCCTATCCATAGCAGAAAAACCACGATACAACACAACACAATGACCCTATGCTTCAGCCATCTGACCATTAGAGTTGAAAGTTTTTTTCAAAGGCGTTTCAGCTCTAAACTTTCTTTAGTGAGAGGCTTATGAATGTATTTTTTTCATAGTATCTTTCAATATCATGTTATGTAGCACTCTGAAGGTAACTTGTTAAGGTGCTTGATTTCAGAGGTTATGATGGGGTCATGTTAGAGCTATAGCTTATTTCAGCTCACAAATAGCCTGTGCGAGGGCAAATTTGTCTCAAGATGAAGAGGTGGAGGGGGCCTCGAATGAATCATGTCTGCCGCCTGTGTGGTCACAACAGATAACACGTCTATTAGAGCTGAACTGCCAGTTTCCCTCTGCACACCATTAACAACAGCAAGGAGAAGTTTCCACAGAGATTTGATGGCATGCGATACTAAAGCCACCCCCTAAAGGCTTGCTGGCCCCTCTTCAGCACTCTGCACCCTGGCCCCAGCTCTCTCTCTCCCCATTAATTGCTCAACGGCACTCTTTCATCTCCTTTGACTTGATCCAAAACAAATAACATTACGCTGCACATTATGATTAGAGAATGTACTTGTTTTTATCCACCCATACAACTTCTGCTTGGGCCATAAACTTAAAAGCGCCTGTTTCAGATCAATAATGATATAGGTTTAGTGTTGATTTTAAGGGTTTAGGATTTATCAGCTGAATAAATACATTTATATTACTTTGTTGCATTTTTGTGCGGATACTTTTCCTTGTGGTTTAGAGCATTAATAAAGCTGCTTTTTTTATTACAGTCTGTAAGTATGATAACATAAAGGTGTAGTTGAGAATATCAGTGAAAGAGCTTCAGTTAATTAAAACTGTATTTTTATGTCCCTTAAGAACCTCATGATGGGCAGTTGCACTCTATCTTAGCCTTTGCGGTTCACTTTTTTTTTTTTTTAACAGGTCATAAAGATAAAACATCTGTCATGTATACAGGAAGAAGTTGAAAGAGGAAAATGGCTGGGGATTTCTAGCTGCATGGTAATAGCTGACTTATAAACCTTCCACACGTTCAAGAGTTAATTTTAGTCACGAAGGTTGTGTATATTTCTGTGTCTAAAGCAATAGTAAATCGTTCTTGCTGCCTGACAGGCTCAGCACACAATTTCAGAATGCCCATATGTTTCTAAAAGCACATCCAATTCTTTTCCCTACCTCCCTACTATTGTTCTGGAGGAAGCAAAGTGATTATTGTGGACTTGATTTGCAGCTGTGGGACCTAAACTTAACTACACTAAAAATATCTCTTGAGCAGAAGATGGCCTCTGATTAAATGTTCTCTTTTATCTAACCTGACAGAGAGCTTGCAGTTTGTTCAGAGACACAACTGAGGAAAAAATGTTAGATTCAAGGAGTCATACAATGCAGGGAGAAATCTGTTATAGAAGCATATAAGGGACACTATTCTTTACATAAGCTTTTCCACCAAGTACATACTTTTGTAGCAAGTCAGCTAATGTTACTGAGATGTTTTTCATATGTAGATTCATACTGACCATAATGGTATTATTTCCTGTTTTTTTTTTTTTATATAAACGTAGCAGAATCCAGCTTATACTACAACTAGAAACAATCCTGGACAAGTCAGCACTGGTTAATGGTTTCCCTATTTAAAAAGTCTGGAACTACATTGTTATTCCTCCTGATTATGAATCAGGTGCTCTGATGTCAGTACCTAAACAATAAAAAAGATGACCGTAGCTCCCATGAAACTGTCCACAATCTATAATCTATAATCATCTATAATAACTGGGCATCATTTCTGGAAAAACATGTTGGTGTAAAAAAATAATAATAATAATAGTAATAATGTTTACTTACTATACAGTACTATACACCTCAATTATCAGAGGAGACAGAGATGTCAGAAACTGGCAAATGAAAACATATCTCTTTGGATTTAGGTTAACTGACCCTTTCATCTTAGTGTAGTTAATATTAAAGCATGTTAAAACTTGATCAAAAATGTCCTGGACAATGACATTCTTCTGAGACAGTCACATGATAGCCAATGATAGAAAATTACCTCATGTTTTAAACTCTAATCTAATCGTTTTGTTGTGTATGTATTTTGTGTATGCGTGTCAGCAGGGAAAAAAAGAACAACACTTGCAAGCGCATTTCCTTTGATCGTATCTTCCTCCAACAATATCCGAGTTTTATTTTGTACCGCTTCATCCACGTGTACCAATGTTTGCACTAAACGCACTTCCTTAGCAACGTGTATCTGAACCAGGAAGTACTTCTGTCTGCTGTAGCTAACTGGCTATGGATAACACAGGGGAGTGAAAGAGTGTGATATCAAAGTTTGTCTTAGTTAGATTTATGAGTCCAACTACCGTTCGTGTGTATTTAACACATGCCAGGTTGCATCGTGGTTGGCGGGCAGTTGTGTCGCTAAGAGGAGAAGAGTGAAAAGTGTGAGTTGAGATTGTTTTGTTGGTTAGCGAGCTGTTAGCTAACAAGCTAACGACAGCACAAGACTGTTAGCTTGACTTGAAATAACTTATTTGTCTTAAATATATTATGATTCTTTATTCGTTAAATAAAGATTTAACACATACTAAATAAGGCTTGCTTATTAGCGCAGACTTTAAAGTGACATGCGTAATGATACGTTGACAAGAGGATTGTTTTGGAAGTTGATAACGTCAGATTACGTTAACGAGATGGATGATCCCATTAATGTTTAAGTAAACAGTGTGAGGTGCTAGCTTTGAATTGTAGTCTTGTGAACCATCAATAGCATGTTTTATATGACATCAGTAACTAGGTTGGCTGTTTGTCACATGATCTTTGCACTTCTTAGTAAGTACCTGAGTGTCAATGTAACCACGTAAATATATCGTTTGTTAGTAATTGACACCTGTAATTTTGGCAGATATAGCAGCTGGTAAATGCTTCTTATAGCTAGCTAAGGGTCTTTCCATGTTTGATTTTGGAATATTCACCCACTCTTCACTGCAGATCACTCCAGGTTCTGAGATATTTCAGGCTGTCTAGCACAAACAGCATGTTAAACTTCCACCCACGTATTTTCAATGTTCAGGTTAAGGGACTGGCACGGCTGTTCCAAAACCTCCAGCTTGTGTTTCTTGAAGTAGTTTTTGGTGAATTTAGAGGGTGGGGGTGGGATGGGGCGGGGTGTTACTGGTTTATTATTTTTAATCTTAACTTCCAAAAGCTAGATTCATTTTTTAATGTCTCTGTGCTTCAGGGGTATTTACTTCCGTTCAAAACAACAACATGTGTAATTTATCAAGGGGTGCTCAAAACTTTTGCATATAACTTCAGCTAAGAACCACCATGTTGCTTGTAAGAGGCTGGTTTCACATTGTTAATCAAAACGTTAAATCATCTTGTTCTATATTATCCCTGAGAGGTAATGTTTGTATTTCCTTTTTTTCTGTTACAGGTTGGCCATAAAAATGATTTTCCTACCACTCTCTGATAGGCCATGATAGGCTTGTCAAGTTATGCAGGGGTTATGGAAAGTCTAATGAATTCTGCTGAAGAGCAGCAACCCTCCTCTCCCCTGTCCAACTCATGGTCCAAAAAACAGGAATCAAGCAAGAATCCAAAAACAAAAGGTGTTGGTGGATTTGTTTTAGTGCATGCAGGTAAGTGTGCACACTTTAATTAACACGTAGAATGAAGAGAAACAGTAAGCATCATTCTTTGAGGAGATCAGTTATCTTCAATTAATGACTGTTAAACACTTTTTTCCCCATTATTTGCTTTCAGGAGCAGGATACCATTCTGAATCTAAGGCCAAGGAGTACAAACATGTGTGCAAAAGAGCATGCCAGCGAGTATGTTTACTTTACGGATATTACTATAGTAATTTGTATGTGTATGTGTGCAAACAAGCAACCTATCCTTGTTTTACTTGCGCACACAATCAGTCGTGTGTGTAGTTTTCAATCTAGATAATTTAGCTCTTCACAGTATTTTTTATTTAAATTTAAGTAGCATTTAAGAATGTTCTTTAAAGAATACAATAACATTGATTTACCATGATATTTAGATGTAAATTTAGTTAAAAATCATGGCAGTATTTTGGTAATAATAGCATCTTAGTACCAAAGAATTATGGTCTGGTCTGTGTATTGAAAAGAAATAAAGGTTTTTTTCTTGTTGTAAATATGGAATAAATATGCTTCAGTGCACACAATGAAGTCAATCAATTATGTCAGTCTAATAGCTTATGATTTGCTTGGTCTGACCATAAAATTTGGTCATGTGTCACAATCAATTAAGGAAGTACTGAAGTGTATTTTTTGTGCAGAGATGTGGTCTGTGCTTCTTCTATCAATGGGTCTAGTGTCTTCAGAGAGCGTACAGTTTTTTCTATTAAACCACCTAACCTGACACATATGTCAAATCTTTTGCAAATGATGGATGAGGAGCATCTGTGAACAGCTGTCATTCCGTATATTTTCAGTGGGATTCCAATCTTTGTATTGGCTGTACCACTCAAACACTTTAATGTTCTTGTTTTGAAGTCATTCCAGTTTTTATTTGGCTGTATTAAAATCAGTTTGGTTTTGGAAGGGAATTCTTCTGTTCTTTGGCACTCTAAAACAGGTTCTTTTGAAGAATTTACTTGTATTTAGTTTCATGCTTTGTTCCTTCCATCTTTTCAAGTTTCTTCCATCCTTCAAACTAAAAAACAACTCAATAGTACTGCCATAATCCTTGCTTTTTTTATCTCCCAGTTTGAGCTTTTGATTAGGTTTAAATCCTACATACCTCTCCCAAGTGGTTTATGTTTTCAGGTACAGTTTTTGTGTTTGTTAGTGGCAGGATATATAGGTATTCATGGAAATGCTTGGTAGTGTGATTATGTAGGGGCTAGAAACCTAGAAAGTGCCATGGAAAGAGTTAAAATAATTAATTTCTGTCCATATTTTATCAAAGTGTTAGATAACTGACTTTGATGAAGGTAGGTAATGAAAGTACTGTATAAATGCTGAAATGAGCATGAGGGTGTATTTTGTGTTTTGACAGGAAAGCTGTTGTGCTTTCAACAAGATTTCTCTGTTTTTCTTTCACAGGCTGTGGACCAGCTCAAAGCTGGGGCACTTGCAGTGGAGGCAGTGGCAGCAGCACTGGTTGAACTTGAGGTAGGTTGATTATGATCCAGGCTTAATTATATGAAGTCAACCTTAATTAATCTTTTAACTAAATTTAACACCAATCCATATACATAATATAGAACAATTATTTTAGGCCAAGATTGGACATCCAAAATGCATTCAGTAAGGAAAAGAAAGCTAATTTGACATGTGTATGTGTTTACCTATCTGAACTCTCTGCAGCTGCAAAAATGTACAGACAAGTGCAGTGTAGAAGTTGCCTTAAGAGCTAGATTCAGGTTAAAATAGATTAGAGTAACGATGTATAGTGTTGTACAATGTCTACACCCAGGCAGATTGACAACAAGACAAGTATTAAAATAAAAAGTTCTAACTACAGTACATACTGACTCTGTATTGTCTGGAACAATTGTCATTACATGAAGACCATAAGAAAGACTGATCATTTTTTCTTGGTTAAACTATCCACAAAGGAATTACTTTCCTTCAGCATATTAACATTGACAGTACGGCTCATCGCAATCAAAGTTTAACTCTAGACTCTGCATGTCTTAATTGTTCTCAGGATTCTCCTTTTACAAATGCGGGCATGGGGTCTAACCTTAATTTGTCAGGAGAAATTGAATGTGATGCAAGCATCATGGACGGGAAGTCACTGCATTATGGAGCCGTAGGCGCTATCAGTGGTGAGTTACTACATGTGTGTTGGTATTTATGTAGCACTGCTATGTTGTTGTGGCAGTGAAGTTCAGTCAACTGGAAGTAATGGCAATAAGCCAACCTCTATCTGTCATATATTTTACTGGTTTATATTTACTATCTCAAGGTTTTTAGAGATTACTGGAGAGAATTGGCATCATAAGTCCTTACAATGGGGGACCACCCACTTTTTAGCTAGAGGACAACCAATAAATCTAATTAATATGTCATTCTCACATCATCATGCGCACCTTTAGTTTTCCTTGAAGGCTTTCAACAAAAGAATTAGTTATTTATTCCAAACAACCCAGGAGTTAATGCTGGCATTGAATGAAATGAATGAAGCTTTATTGGTTTAGATATAAAATGTAACTTTTCCAACTTGTGCTATTCATAAAGTGTCAGAATTCAGTAAGATGCGTATAAGTAGGCGAAAAGCAACCTCGCACTCATCGGTATGCTTGTGAGACAATGCCAAAATAAGGAGAATATGCAATAATACATAGTAAACAACAACAAAAATATATATCAACAATACACAGGAAATCAACACAGATGTTACAAAAATTGGTATCATACTCATTTCACCTGCAGTATGAAACTTGGTCTTAAGATTTTTCTAATTTAAATCCATAATTTTACCCATACTGATTTGATTAAAGAATGGCTTTATGTGTTTGCAAAATGTAATCATGAGTTGAATGTCTCGGTTTGTTCACACTAATAAAATCACATGGAATGAACTGCTAGCCCTGTGATAATTCTGACTTTTCCTTCAGGTATTAAGAACCCAGTCTTAGTTGCAAACCGTCTACTGAGTGAAGCACAGAAAGGGAAACTATCAGCTGGCAGAATACCACCCTGGTGATTATCATGGTTATTAATTAATGCTGTATTAATGTGACGATTTCCACTTGTTAATTTTTTTCTTTTGTTAGCTTTCTAGTGGGGCGAGGAGCACACGACTGGGCCGTCAGCCATGGAATACCACCATGCCCTTCAGAGAAAATGGCCACCAGTGAGTATTGCTGCACTGATTCAGAAATAATTCTCTGTCTAAGAAAATGCATTTTCTGTAACAGCAAAACTGAATCAAAACGCTGTTTAAAAAATATCAACTTACGTGTACGCGGTGGAAAGAGACTATTTTGTCACACACAGAGTTCAGTTTATCTGCGTACAAGAGGAACAAGAGAAAGATGGAGCTGGCAGAGAAAATGGACACAGGACATAATCAGACAAAGAAAAGGCGACAATCAAGTGAAAATGTGAGTACTGTGTTGTCAGTAAGAACGCATATTTTAACAGCACTAAGTGTATTCTTTCTCAGCGCCATCACTTCAGTGAGAGTGGACCCAGCTCTTCCTGCTAATTTTGAAGTTGTTATCCTGGCAGTTCACATCATGCTTTCTAATGGGGCTGAGATCTGACCATCTTATCAGGAGCACCATCTGTGCTAAACAAAGTGTACTATACTAGTGGTCAGCAAATAGTGGCATTTCCTAACGTTTCCTAATCCCATCAAAACAGTTTCAGGAATTTGTTGTTGATAATAATAATCCATGTAAATCGCAACAGTATGACTATACCTAATCTTTAATAATTAATACCTTCATGTGGAAAGGTTGATTAAATGATTGATTAAATATTTATGATTAAATAAACTAAAATCAATTTAAGAATAAAGCTACTTAATTTTAATGCCACAGTGTCATTTCTCTTAGATTTAATTATCTTAAAAAAGCAATTTGGATCTCTCAAACCTGTTTTTCTCACAGCAACAGGTGTTTGTGAAAGAGCTAATAAAGATAAAGTCTACTGAATACACTTCATACCAAATAGAAATCCGCTTTCCTCATGGTAGACCACTCTCTAAATTTTGGAGATTTAACTCCCACATGTTACCTTAACCCCAATTTAAAGCTTTTCTTATACACAAATTCAAATTTCCTTTGAAATACACAACACACCAGATATTGGCAGTGACATACTTGGAAGTCCTTCAGTGCTTCACTCTTCAGACAGATTTTTTCTTTTGTCTCCCGTTTTAAAAAATCTGAACAATCCAAATTGATAGAAATATCAAATAAGTTCTGAGACCTAGACATCCAATATTCAGCTAATCCCCCTGCTATTCTTTATAAAAAACAATTTCAGCTTTGATTTAAGTATGATTTGTTGTCAACCAGTGAGGTTGAAAGGCAACTCCTACAAACCAAGTAACAGTTCTTCAAGCAAGGAAACAAGGCAGCCACACTGCTAACATATCAAACATAGGTGACTTGCGCCTCTAGACTGATCCCTAGAAAAGAACAAAACAAACAGAAAGTAATAAATGCAATAATAATGCAATAATGCAACTAACACTAAAAGGGTCGGTGTGCTGAGAAAAAAAACAGAGTTATTAGGTGCTCAGAAGTTTGTTTCAGACTTCAGACCTACAAAGGTCAGAAGGGGCAGCATTAGCAACATCAAGAACAAAACTCACACTGTCACATGGCCTATTGAGGCTGTTATTAGCGATGAAATTGTTGTGCTGCATAAGTCAGTTTCATAATGCTTGCAGCCCATTTGGCAGATTCTAAAAGTTTTATATGAGGAAATACAGCTTTAGACTGAATTTAACAAGTAGTCCAGAACTGCTCAATGTATGGTCAAGGGGCAAAACTGAGGAACTGCTGTTAACAACTACTTTCACGGAAAGTAGCTGAAGCCAGCTGGAAAAAATGCTAAATGTCGCTAGATGAGGTAGTACGCTTATTAGCATGGTAATTAGCAACCAATGGTGTAACTTCATCACAAACTGACCTTACTGACTCACTGACAAGATTTCTGGGATGTAGCGCTGAACCGTGGCTGGTCCAGCCAAAAAAAGGCAAGAGACATCAAGTAGAATATGGCATTTTATACAAGAAAGGAATTAAACAACTAATCACAGCTAAAATATCAAGATATACTCTGACAGTTATGATCTCACACGCTCACATGGTCATCAAAGGAAACGACATTACCGCGTTCCGTAAATGGTTCCCAGAAATGACTTAAGTGTTGACAAGAGGTAGTGCAAAGTTTCAGTGCCCTGAGCAGCAGAGCTGGAGAGTGTCCTGATGATGAGCTGAGTTGAAAGCAGCTGAGAGCAGACTCATTCTGCTCGCAAGTCACTGGCAGTGGCAGCAGCACAGAGGAGGGTGGGAAAGTTTATCTTGGTTCAGATGCGAGTTGTGTTAAATTGAGTAAAACGTGTAAACGGCCACAGCCCGTAACGCTTCATTGGACTTGTTTTTGAACAGCATTATTGTTTATTTTAGTTAGGTCACATCAATCCTTAATATTAATGATATATCCATAAAAAGAAAGACTAACAGCTAAGATGGACTGTTTGTTGACTTAGGCATGTTCAAGTAATAGATGATTGATTTTTGTGTCAACTGGAGAGTTTGCCAAATGAGAGCTTAAGGTTTGACATGACCTCTGTTCTCATCTGTCTCTCTCATCTGTTTACAAAGACCTGTTTGACCTATTAAAGATTAATATGTGACCATTTTTGCAGTTAAGCTAACACTGACTTGGACATAACTGATACTCAGATTATGATGTTCACATACACACTGTGTTCAGAGTTTTAGGGTGTTTAGGGGGACATTGGCATCAACCTTATTTTTCATTTTTACTCGTTAAGAGGAAATAATCCATTTTTGTATCAAGAATGGCAGTTAGAGAAAAAATGTTACTGCAGCACATCTGGTTTTAATTATCATAGGCAGGGTTCTTTTATATGCCTTTGTCTTTTTCCCAACCAATAAAATCTTTCCATTCTTTTTTTGGTTTAACATAGGCACCTGTCTAACGATGGTGTATTGCTGCAGTATTGTTTAGGAAACTCTAAAGCATATTATTGTAACTCCAAATATGCCCTTAAGTTAAACACTCATTATTTACTGTGGATATTTTCATTTAAGGACTCTGATAGGGAGTGACAAGTTTGTAGCATTTTGAAATGGCTGGCTCTGGTTCTATTTGGCCTCAAAATCTTGGAGACAGACTGATTTAGGATTTAGGAGAGCATAAGACAGATGGGAATGCTGTTGCCTTTTTTTTGAACTCTGCCTCTTTTGTCCAGGGTTCAATAAACTACCTAGGAGTGGAGCCATTTTGGACATTAATTCTGTAGAACCGAATTTATCACGTAGTCTGAGTCATGATGGTTTACAAACAAATCACTTGCAAAGCAAACTGCAATCAGGATCATGCAATATCTCAGGAACGCCTTGAGGGAATTTCTTCAGATATGGACCCAAGAGTGAACTGATGTGGTCAAAGGGCAAAATCACAGTGACCTCATGTCCGTCCCATTCTCGTGAACACAGTATATAATGGTGTTCTGAAAAAACACTTTTATTCAACACTGTAACTCAGGGGCAGAGGGGAACACAGTGACAATATTCCCACAACTTGACTGGGTGGTGGAGCCACTAATTCTAGTTTTGGAAATGTCCATAGCCAAAGATGATGTCTCTGCTTCAGAATGTGAATGTTTGGATTTCTCCTCCTCTATTTTGTCTGATTTCTCACTTCAGAACATTTCTCATTTGAAAATGTGTATTTGTATATATTTGTTTTTTTTTTTTTTTGTTCACGTGACTCGTCTACTTATTGTGATGTAGGAAAATGGTTCAGGGTGTCTCGACACCGTGGGAGCCGTGGTGGTAGACCTGGAAGGGAATGTAGCTGCAGCGGTGTCCAGTGGAGGCCTGGCCATGAAACATTCTGGCAGGGTTGGCCAGGTAGTCAGACCCTCCTCTCCTTTTTTCTCTGTCCATGTCTTTATCCACATTATTTCAGTACCATAATGTATAATTTCTAATTTATTCTGTAAAGACGGCCTATACAGTACTGTATTATGAGAACCAAATTATTGATTTACACCATCATGTTGTTTGTGTCAAATTCTAACAATGTGCTGCCAGAAATAATAGCAACTGAAAAACAAAAAAAACTGTTTTGTTCCCCCCCCCCTAAATGATCTGAATCTAGGGTAGGGAGCTTATCTACAGCGCATCAGTACAATATACCAAAGGCATTAATGCTGCTGAAAACAACACTGAACAATAGCTTTGACTTAAAAAGCTGAGTTAAATTTTAGTTTATCTTGAGGGACTCACAGAGAATTATCACTTGACTCTGCTGCTCTGCCTTACTCTGCCTTTTGCTGCTGTTTTTCTCAGGCAGTCATTATAAGGAAAAAATAGAAATTTTCAGGTAGCAACAGGTACGAAACTCCAGCACCAAACAGCCCCAAGACAAAGTTTGTGATTAGCTGGTGAATAGAGTGAAATGTCCCAACAACTATAGACTCAGATATTTTTCTTAGGAGTTGGTGGAAACCAAAACAGAGCTAGAAAGAATCCATATATTGGTCTTACTGAGAATTGGGAAGTTAACAACATATAAAAAGCAGCAGGAGATTTGTGTCCTTTCAAAGCTGTCTGTGTAGACCAGGCTTTACAAAGCCAGAGCCAGAGGAAAAAAAAAAGCTTGCTATGTGGATTGTCCTAAAGTGGACATAAACACAATGCTAGTGAGAAGATTATAGGCACTTTCTTGACATTATGACACATTAAACACTTATTAACTTATTAAGGTGATAATGTGCCAGGGCTGTGAGTTTTTATGCTTTCCAGTGGTGAAAATTAACCCACCAGTGCAGCTTTACAAAGACCGAAAGCAGCAGATAAGAGCTGCCAGCGAGCATCTGTTCCCAAAGCCCACCAGCTTTAATTTCCCTGTGGTGTGTTTTTCTGTCATTGATGCTGTTTTATGTAATTAACTGAGCTAAACTTCAGCTTCCTCTCCTTTTATCTGCCACAGTCAAATTCACTCTGATCATCCTCATGTCCTGTGCCTCATTTTTTTTAATGGTTATGCAAACTCAACAATCCCAGTAAAACATTTCTATGCTGGAATTCTTTTACTTTGAGGCAGCTGCAGGAAGTTATGAGTTAACATAAACAGCAGCTTAAAAAAAATCAACAACTTAACAATGGGGGCTGAATAGAATGAAAGAACCAATAGGATTTACTGTCTTGAAATCTAACCTCATTAACACTCTTAATGTGAAAAAAATCTGTGGCTCTGAGCAATAGAGTAGTGAGTATGGCATGCTGTTCAAGTGTAGTTAATGATGTGGAAATGACCACCCCAGGCTTTTTTTTAATATTTGTACAGGAGCAGGCCTCACACCGAGTTATTATTTGAGAATTTACAATATTTACTGCATTTGCTAAACAGAAATATTAAGACTAAAACAACAGCATAACTGTGTTGTATCTAAAATGTCTTCATGTTCTCTCTTCTCTCAGGCTGCTCATTATGGATGTGGCTGCTGGGCTGAAAATGCCTGTAATATGAACCCTTACTCTACAGCAGTGAGTACCTCAGGTATACTACAGCCCACTCTCTACAACTGACTTTACAGTTGTGTATATGTGACTTTTCCTCTCGCCCCTTAATGTTTACCACCAGCCTGCCTTTTGTTCTGGAGATTATACGAATCAGAAACAGATATTTGATGTGAGCCTCTTATTTAGCCTCAGTGAGTCAAGCTTCAAAAAGCCTGATAATACTTTCCAATGACCTCCAACCATTCCTGCTGTGTGATCCTCATCAGTCACTTCCTCCGATGATTGAGTCATCATTCCCAGCTCTTTGTTAGTCAGCTGCATGCCAGGTGCATTGCAAAGCTCTTTGGATTTGTAGTGACATTTGACATGGGACACCTGCTGTAGATATGACAGAAGGAGAAGTGGTGGGAGTGCAGCAGAGAGGATGGAACATTTGCAATCTTCAAGTGCAGTTATCTCGATCCAGATCATCATTTTTCTGGTATGAATAAGTGGTATTATACCAGGCAGTTAAATCAGTGAGAAGTTGCTCATGTAAAGTATGTGCAGTATTTTTCTTTCTGTCTCACAAAATGCACATCGCCTTACAATAAGTATTTTATGTTTATGGTTAAAAATAAGAAAAATGATACATAAATACAAACAGCTGGCCATCGTCAGTCTTTGTTAAATGTATATTTTTGTAATGTATATAATTTATTTATATGATTATATGTTAAAAGACATTTTTAAATAATTAAACTTGTGCCAGAACATCACATGCCATTGTGATCAAGGTATGATACCACCAGGTTTTCATGGGCATATATGGGAGATACACAGTTATTAATTCTACCAATATGAGAAATCTAAATATAATTAAAACTAAAAATAATTTTTAAAACTAAATGTACAAATTTAAACATAATGCAGTATATTACAGTATATTCCTAGTATCAAAATCTTCTGTTCTTTGCTGCCTCTGGGGACTGTTGACTGCTGTTTACAATAAACAGATGTTTTGCTTGAAAAAGACAGTTAACATTATGCTGCCAATACAATGTTTAAAAACAAGACAGGAACTTTTTTTTATTCAACTTCTGGAATATTCCCACTCAATGCACTGAGATCTGCGTTCCACATGATTTTCTTTACTAACAATTTTATATTAAGTACAGTACATGTATAGTAAGTAGATAACTCAGATCTTCTGCAATGTCTCTTGTTTCATTTGTAGACAGCCTCTGATCCTCACCTCACTACCCCCCACCCCAGAAACATTGTGCCATGGTCATGATTTATAGCTGTCACCTGTCACATACTGCTTGTCCTCCTCCCTTTCTTTCTTTCTGCTGTGTCAGCTTCAGGAGGAGGAGAGGGAGGAAGTAGGCGGTTGCTATTGTTTCTCTTCATGTAGAAGAGCTGAACTACTCCAACTGCCAATCTTGCTGGGTTTCCATTGTTAGTAGTAATAGTCATCAGGGTTTAAGGTTTTACAATCCTATAAACCTTATCAATAATTTATCACAGGAAATCAGAGCTTTAGACAGCCATGGCTACCTTAGATTCTGTCATATCACATTTATCACATAGAGCAATGCTTTTAAAGTGTTTATTCAAAGATAGAAGTCCCTGTAGGACACAGTGTAACCATATACATTTTAGTCTTTTATCAGTCTTTACGAAAACAACCTTAAATGTCTAGATACATTTACAATTACAGCACAACTATCAAACAAATACAGCGGATATTTTTAACTTCGAAAGTCTAAAGTCTGGGACGTGTGAGATTACTTGAGAAAATAAAAATGCATCCAAAAAAGCCGCCATGCTACAAGACCAGTGTCTGCCTGTAATGTGCCCTGTATTTTAAATGAATGTAAACAATTGTAACACGGAGGAATTTTAAATGAAAAATAATGCTGAGTAACAACAGGATGGTGGTAGATGATTGGATTAAAATCTCCTAACTTTACAACTTTACTTGTTCTGAGGACTACCCAGAGTAACTGGGGTGTTTTCCCTTGATGTTTCTATTACATCCATTAAATTACATTCATCATTATTATACGGGCATGTTGGAAGAAGATTTATCAGAAGAAAAAAAAGGACATGGCTGTAACAACTATCTGTAAAAAGAACCATGACTAAAAAGTACTGAAGGGTAAATGAGAAAATATGCTATCATGTGATTTGGACAAATTGATCTTTTAAAATCTTTGGCCAACTTTACGTGGGTGCAGTGCCAAGTGTAAGGATGATGGAGGGGAGGATGAAGAGAATGGACATGGGTACACACATACTCATGGCATAGAAAAAAGACAATATACTTGTATGGACTAAATCCTAGCCTCCTCCTGTCCATCTTCTGCTGACAAAACACACAGTGTGGAGGGTGTCTCTTGAAGCACTAGCCCTTTGGAATTTAAACTAATACAGCGAGTCAGTTGGGGACAAAGACATCCTTTGCCTCCAGGATCAATCTGCCAAGTTGCATTCTTCTTGAGCATTTTTATACATATATACAACTGTGCCTTATTGTTTACAAAAATGAAAGTGCATGTCTCTTTTAGCTGAAAGCAACATGGCTGGTTGAGAGCTGTATGGTTTTGTATGTGAGGCAGAGAGTCCACAGTATATTAACCCACTTCTTTAAGATGCATAGACGTTTGCGACATAGCTTCTGGGGAACATTAAAATCTTTTGATGTGGAACTGAAGCCTAATGCATGTCAGTGCAGAGGAACTGATTTGATCAGACAGGCTGAAGTTTGAATCATATGTACTTTAACCACTAACATAGCCAGCATTTTGCACCATAAAGCTTGTCTGTTCATATGATGAACAATTGGTGAGAAATTTAGGCAAACAACAAAAACAGTCACTCCGAACCTATTATTTAACAAAAGCAACTCTTAGGATTTTGTACTGTAATTGCAACCGCCATTCTGAAAGACCCAATATAATTTCTGCTGTCTATTCACATTTAATTTAAACAGAAAAAGGCACAAATAATTTCATACATCCAGGTGGTTTGACAGCCTCAGAAGTGAATTATGTTGTAAATAGTGACTTTAATATTGTTCCGTACATTTTTATCTATGATCACCCAAGATGAAAATGTGGTTATTAAAGGTCTGTCACTTACTTGAAGTCCACAACATAAAGATGATAAATAGTCTGGCCTGATTTCAACTGATCTATCCTGTATTTATAGCATTAAACAAGCAGTATAAGACCACTGTCTTATTAATAGTCTACTGTTCATCAATTATTCGAGTAGATGAAGTGTAGATATTTGCTCTGTAAGTATTTTCACCTCATCCTCTCTTCCTATATTGTGGCTTTGCCTTTGATGTAAGTAAAAAAAGATGATTTCCTTATGGGTATGGGGAGCATAATGTGTGTTCCAGTGCAGCACCTGTTTTTAATTTCCTAACATGAAAGGCATTCTCATCAAAAGAAACAGAAAAACAATCATTTTCCCTCTGACACGAGGAGCATGATCCTCACCCTATGTGTCACTCTTTCTTCCCTTCGCCTCACCACCACTTTGCCCATCCACCCTCCCTTCCCTCATTCTAGTCTGTTCTGTAATATGCAGCTCATGTGGGTCTGTGTTTTATATGCGTTGACTGCTTCATCTGGCCTTTTCTTTGCTGTGGCCAGTGAGAGAACAGCCCATTAACTTCACTGTTTACTCTTGGTGCTGTTGGCTGTCACATACTGTATCTCTGTTTGTTGGCCTCCTTATTTTTACATTTCTCTTCTGTTGCCTTGCGGATTCAGTCTGGGCTTCTTGCTGCAGTTCCAGCTCAACTGTGTTTGTGCTGCCATAATATCCAGTTCTCCTGGGACAAAGTTGGTCATGGTAAACACAGTGCAAAAGACACAGTACCTGGCCAGTCTGACATTCTGCTCTCATTAAAATAGAACTTCAAATTGCTCCAAGCATCTAGTCTCCACAGATACTGACCTGCATTCAGTTTTGTTGTAGTAACCTGATATTTTATGAGGCCTTCATTTGTGTTTACAGAAACAACAAACAACAAGTCTTTATTGGTTTTCACAGGACCTTTTGCCAGATGTTTTTTTGTTTTTACTTTTAGATTTCTTGTCTTTTTCCTGAGTACGGGCAGAATTTACATCTGAGAAAGATCATATTGTAAGCATGCAGCATACATTCAATATCTGTCATTTCCTTAGCAACAACAAGGTTTTGGTTTTAATGTTAGTCCTTCAAGCATTTAAACAGCACATTATCTAAGATATAAAAAAGCGCACCTGTTATGTTTTGACTTGGAAGTGGAAGAGGGCAAAGTGAGACATTTGTACAAGCTGCCCATGCTTTTTATGGTTCCTGCTTTGCTGTAATACTTTCTCTCCTCGGGCTTTTACATATACCACATGCAGCATAACTGGAGAGCATCAGAAAGATTGAGGTACTAAGTCCATGGGAACAGACTGCTGGGAAGTCTCCGATTTCATTTTAATGAATTCAGAGAAATGGGTTTCAGCTTGAATAAAATGTTCACGCACACCTTTTAACACACAACTTCTACACTGCGGTGTTGTTTCTGTGTACTGTGAGTCAAGTTGAGATGAAATTGTTAGTGTTACGTTTGGCATGCAGTCACTTATGTCCCACTACTGATCCGTGTCTTAAATCCCCACTGTTAGTCAGTATAAAAATAGTTTCCTCTACCCTCTGCATATTTTTGGTGTGTCGGCCATTTAAGCTTAACTGTGAAAATTACATAGTACATGTTATGATAACATGTAAATATCAGTCCTATTAACATAAAATTGATGCATAAATGTGCAATGGTGATACATGTTGCAGGTATGCATCCACACACTGCTTATGCAGTGAGCCAGCTAGAGCACAGACTTTAGAGAGGTGGACTAAATACTGGATGGTTGCTATTTCAAATTCCCAGACCAGCTGGGAATCTGGGCAGGAGAACTGAATGTGAAACCTAAACCCTCCTTCGGCAATTACTGTCAGCATGCCCTTGAGCAAGGCAGCTGTGCTGGGCAGCCTCTAGGGGCTGTCAACTTTACCTGAAATAATAAAACTTAATTACACTGAGAGGAACGTGCCAAAATGACTGCAGTAGCACAAAATGTGTTGTATGAGCTGAAAAAGCAAATCCATTCATTTTGCAATATTTTCCATCATGTAATTTAATAACGAGATATATTGGAAAAATGTGATCTTTTTAATGGGTTTTAAATAGCAAAGCATAGTATTACAAATCGTAATCAAGAAGTGCTCGTACATATTGATCTGTTCAAAATTCACTTAAAAATCAAGATGTGAAACATCAAAATGTGATTAATACCATACACAGTTTAAGTTTTAACAGTCCGATTTTTTATGTGCCTAGGATTCTTTGGGGTAAATGGTTTGTACTACACGTGCTACAACTCTCTCAAAGTTAACTCACTGGAGTCCTTGTGCAATTATGATTGAGGCACGCATGCTTGCAACAAAGAAAGGAATGAATACAAGTTGATGTTCCAGGTTCAGCTGTGTCTGTATGTCCTTTTCCAGGCTGTGGAGAGCATCTGATCCGCACCATGCTGGCACGGGAATGCTCTTCTGCCATGCAGTCTGAAGATGCCCACCAAGCACTGCTGGAGGCTATGCAAAACAAGTTCATCAGTGAGTCACCCACATGTAGCCTGATTCCCACTACTTTCCATACACATAGAGTTTTCAGCGTGTTAGCAAGAAACACTGTTATGCACAGAGGGAATAAAACGAACAAACAGATGTTGCGTAACATAAGGGATGAGCTAACAGCTGGAAACATTGGAAATAATAGAATCAGAAGAGACATTTTTTGATTTATGGATTGCTTTTACCATTTAAACTGGGCCTTCAAATGTTCCACACATTATAGCTGACAGCCACAGATAATTTTGTGGCTGTCAGTTGTTTTGTTGAAAGTTCATGTGAAGATCTAATTTTTTTTGCCATATTCTCAGAAGTGGTAAGTTTAAGAAAGTCTTGTTAACTATGTTTGCTGTGCCTGTGAATGACCACTGGATAGTTCAGAGAGGACAGCAGAGGAACAAAGGACATGTGGAAACATGTGGCGGTTTCTGCCTTCTTCTGGCCTCCTTTAGAAGTCTGTCCCAGTTTGGCTTTGTCATGGACATCTGTAACACCAAGACATTTGGACAGGCTGGATGAAGTCAATTTGAAGTTAATTCTTCTGTTGTTTCCTTTCAAGGTGCACATTAAGTTAAACAAAGCTCCATAAATCCTGCCTTGGCAAGAGCAGTTTTGACAGTGTCTGTGATGTGGACCACTTCCATGATACAATCAAGTCATGTTTTCTAAAAAGAATATCTTTAATGAAAATACCATTAGTTCTTTTACACTTGTTTGTGTAATACAATAACTCTTGATTATTGTGTTGATACACCTGCCAAAGACACACTTAGACACATACAGACTTACTCAATAATAGTTCAGTTCTATTAATTTATGCTTCTTTTATTTTTATGGATAAGATGATGGTGAATATTAAAGTAGTAATTGAACAACTCTCATATTTACAATAGGCAAATACTCTCACTGAGCACTGTATGAGGAGCCACGGTACACCTGCTTATTCATGTGATTATCCAGTTAGCCAATCATGTGGCAGCAGTGCAGTGCATAAAAACACACAGATACAAGTCAGAGGCTTCAGTCAATGTTCACATCAACCATCAGAATCAGGAAAAAATGTGATCTCACTGACTTTGATCGTGGGATGATTGGTGGTGACAGGCTGGTTTGAGTATTTGTGAAACTATTGATCTCCTGGGATTTTCCTAAACAACAGAGTTTTTACTCTGGAGCCAAAACAAAAAACATCTAGTGAGCAGCAGGTCTGCAGATGGAAACTCTTTGTTGATGAGAGGTTGGAGGAGAATGTCCAGACTGGGTGGAGCTGACAGAAGGCTACAGTAACTCGGATAACTATCTGAAGCATCCCAGAATGAACAACCCATTGAACCTTGAAGAGGATGGGCAACAAGCAGAGGACTGTGTCAGGTTCCACTCCTGGCAGCCAAGAACAGAAATCTGAGGCTGCAGTGGACATTGGCTCACCAGAACTGGACAGTTGAAGACTAGAAAAACATAGCCTGCTCTGATTAATCTGGATTTCTGCTGAAGCAGCAGATGGTAGGTCCAGGATTTGGAGTCAAAAGCATGACTCTGTAGACCCTTCCTGGCTGGTATGAACAGTCCAGACTGTTGGTCTTGGTGTAATGGTGTAGGGAATGTTTCCATGGATCTTTTGGCCCCTTAATACTGATCAATCATGGTTTGAATGCCACAGCCTTTCTGAGTATAGATGCTTTTATGGCCACAGTTTACCATCTTGAGATGGCTACTTCAGCATGATAATGCTCCATGTCACAAAGAAAAAGTCATCTTAAATTGGTTTCATGGTTTTCATTGGTTTCATCTTAAATTGGTTTCATGAACATGATAACAAGTTCAGTGAACTTCAGTGGCCTCCCCAGTCACCAGATCCAAATCCAGTAGATAACCTTTGGGGTGTGGTAGAACAGGACAGGGCAGCGTGAGTGTGCAGCTGACAAATCTGAAGAAATGGTGTGATGCAATCATGTCAACATGGACCAGAATCGTAAAGAAATATTTCCAACATCCTGTGAAATTTATGCTATTTATGCCATGAAGAACTGAGCCTGAGGAGGCCCTACCTGGTATTAGTATGGTGTTCCTAATAAAGTGCTCGGTGAGTGTATTTCAGAGCTGTTATTGAATATTTAACAAAAGAAAGAGCCTTTTTAAAATGTAGAACAAATACCAGGATTTTGTTTGAATGTTGTCCAAGCTACACTTAAAAAAAGCGTTTTATAGAGTAAAGGGAACATTACAACATGGAACCAAAAATGCAGCTAAAAAAAACAATGGCATGCAGACACAACAATATTTTCATCAATCGGTCCTTTTTTTTTTTTTTTACTTGCTGTGAGGAGACATATGAAAACATGCTGGAGCTGTTTTTAGGTTGTTCTTTTCCAAACCAAAACCTCTTTTCTTTTATTGCTCACACTAATCAGCCAATTCATTTTTTTATATACACAACACCTCATTCAAGTTTGCCTCTTCTGAAGTTTAGTCAGGAAAAAGTGGTCATTCCACACAATGCATTGTCTAGTTGATTTTTGAAAGCAGACTTAAAGGTCTGTTTCTTTAAGTGAATTATTTTGTTAAAGCAGTCTGTACAGAGGGGAAAGTTCAAAATGATACTACCTGTCATTAACCTATTATGTACTAAAACCTACCCATTCAAATGGAGTGAAATATTTAGATTTAACAGTCTGCTAAATAAAATAAATACATCAGGACAGAATAATTGCTTTCAGTTGTTTAACTTGGCCAAAACTTGAATGGGAGGGATTTTTTTCTCATAGATCACCTCCATGGGTCTGTGTTTTGTCTAGTCTTTTCATGTGTTATCCTTGGTTCAATGTGTTACAGTGGGAAACTAAAAGTATACAAGAGATTTTATTGATTTCATTGTATTGATTGATCATCTAAAGTTTCTTATTTTCTTTGTGTGTCCAGGCTCACCCTTTCTGGCCAGTGAAGATCGTGTTTTGGGTGGAGTAATTGTCTTGCGGTGTTGCAGATGTGTGGAAGCTCAGCCATCTCAAAATATTCAGGGTATACTGGGTGAGACATTAATCATCTCAAGCCTGATCCCACTCAAATGTTCATACTACAGCAGATGGTAGGCAAAGATTTTAATATACTTAATATTTCTCCTGACTATCTTCCTCAGATAGTCAGGAGGAGGAGGAGGAGGAATAGGGGGAGGAGGTTCTGCGGCTTTCCTCGCGGGTGGTCTGTTTTTTAACTTGCACAATCAGGCTCTGGTTTCACACCCTTCATCTCAGATTCAAACAGGGACCTCCCACAATGGAATCAGCCACTAATCTTCAGATGAGTGGAGGCCTTCTGAATACTGCCCAGTTCAGCTGATTGTATTGGTAGATCTGGTTTCTCTACCTGGAGCTTTTGAGAATGCTCCTTCCCCTCTCAAAGCTACCATCATGGAATTTGAGGCCGCGTGACTTTCTAGTAGCCTTTGCCCTTTGCGTTAATTTTAACATGATGTGTATCGAACACTCAGCTCCAAAGAAACCAGTGCATGAGTTCAAGTTCACTGACAAAGTAGAGCAGATGTTTCTCCAGTGTAGGAGGGGATGACATCTTGATTTCAAATTAAACGGGATGGCAAATGTGAAGTGAAGCGCTTATACATTATGTCGGCTTGAGTAATAAAATGTTCCAAAGTGCAGCTTCCTCAATGATGTACAGACCCTTTCTGATGCTGCTGAGGGAGCGTAGCCCTTCTGCAGGCTGTGGATTACCTCCGGTTACTGTGGACGGCAAAGGGCTCTGTGTTGATTTACAAGTATAAACAGTGTGTCAGCCACATCCTTTTGGGACTGAAACTGAGTTTCTTATCCAACCCACAAGTTCTACTGTCCTCTGCAGTTATGTCACAACTGCAAGTCATATATTTTCATAATAATGGCCATGCTCAGAGTGTACTGTAGTTTAGCATGCTGAGTCACTTGCCAATTTTTTTTCCTCTGGCAGATGGAAAGACTGTTGATTTCTGTTTGTTTTGTGACATTGAACTTAAGTTAAGCTACATAGTCTGTTCTCTCCCCACCCGTCCCTCTGTCTCTGTGCTCCTTTTATTTATATGAATGCATTTACATGCATCATTATTTGCAATTAATTTTCTCCTTTTCACGCAGTAATGAATCTTTTTTTCTGTATATTTTCACAGTGGAGTTCCTATGGAGTCACACCACAGAGAGCATGTGTGTTGGCTACATGTCTGCCCAAGATAGCAAAGCAAAGGTGAGTTTTATAGGAATACAACCATTCTTACCTCACACAAAACGTAAACACAGTACATGGGTGTAGCCTCGTAATACAGAGATTATAAAATGCCCTGTATAATATTTATGCATCAGTGACCAGTGCCAGTGGCTTGAAATTGAATCTGCTCCTTAGGTAATTTATGGGCACTAGTTTGTCTCCCTTTTTGACTTGCAGTTTTGACTTTTATGAAGACTGCTTTACATCATATTTTCCAGGATGAATAACATAATTAAGAAGTCCTGGTTTAAATAACATGGCAGATTTGTAAACTCTGCCAGACTGCAGAAATATAATTCTGAATGCATGAATAGAAGTGTGCTAGAGCGAGACTCCTGGCTGTTGACTGATAGTTTCTCCTAGGAAATTATTCAATTTGTCATATTAGGATGCATGACATGTTGGTCAGGTCACCTGTCGTAGTCAATAAATGTCATTTTTCTCTGTACCAGTATGAAAATTGTGACTGATATGCTAGTGATTTGATTTGTGACTAAAGAATATATTAGTTGTGAGTTTTGTATTTTCACATTAACAGTGCACTGGGAGGAAAGAGTGAGTTTACTTTAATGTTCTTTTTTTCCTCTTCAGGACTGATAGCAGCTGTTTCACTCCATTATAATTCTGACATGTACCTAACATGTAGTGTGATGAGCAAAATATACCAAAAAAGACATATGCAGTCATTACTTATTTATTTAAAATCCAGTTTTGTGGTAATTGTTGAATTCAACTTGGGTCATAGCACAAGCCAGAGTTTATGTTGGTTTGACAGTTGCTGCCAATGTGTTGCAACTTCCTGATTCTTTATTCACCTATTACATAAGAGATTGAGATAGTGGTCTGTGTCTCGTTTCCTTCACCTTCCTGGTAAACTGCAGGGCCTGTCCCTGCTGACTCCACTATTGAGACCTGTTGTCTTGGTGAGAGTATACATCATAGAGATTAGTGCCTCCCATGATACACAGGGTGCACCTGCTGGTTCTCACCTGCAATCTCACCTTAGCAATGGGTTTTACCAAGAGGGTGTAATGTGCAGGTCCATGCTACTCATACTCCTCATTCCCAACCAGTAGGAGTTACTTGTGTAGCTAAAACTGCTAAATCAATGTTCCTGCCTGCAAACACTGAAGGTTTTTGTGTCACTTGAAGGCACCACCAAGCCAAACCCCAGGTCCCTGAGGTCGTGGGCGAGAATTTTTCCCCTGCAACACCTGTGCTTGTCTTGTTTGGTGTGTAGTGTGGTGACCTTGGCTCTTGGATTATGGGACAAAAAGAAGTTTAAGTAGACTTTGCAGTAGACATTACATTTACAGTTTTGTGGTAAATAAATGACTACATCCTCAATATCTGAGGTTGGCTTTGCGACCCTCCTCCATGACTTTAACTTACTAAAAATTATTAGCAAAACCTCTAACCACCTAAGTTGTGTGATTTGAAGCAGGCTATGTTTTCTTAAGCAGTAGGGCTTAATGCTCTGGGTCTCTTGGAGTCTCAGTCTGATTTGTTAGGCTAATGTATCGCTGTCACTCTGTATGAAGAGAGGGCACTGTTGTTCAAGCCTGGTTCAGATTTCAAAGTCTTTGCCCTGCATCCCGCCTCCCTGCCCCCTCACCCATTCTTTTCTCTGTCTCTTGTTCTATCTCTCTCGTCACTCCCCCTCTCTGGCGCTACCTGTTCGTAAAGTACCATAAAGTTTAGTGAAAGTCATGTCCACTGGGGATATCTGTATCAATCTGCATATTTGTCAGATGTGCTCTGTGTACTGGGCTCTGTGGTGGAATGTGAGCGTGCAAGCTCTCCTTTCACGCCTGTGCCAGTGTAAAGTGGTGAGCAGAACACAGTGAACTGTATACAGTAAAGGGGCACTTTCAATCACCAAGCATCGTGCTTGTTTGTAAGTTTTTGTGTTGTTTACATTCTTATGTGATGTATATACAGTTGGAGGTCTAGCAGGCACTAACAGAGGGTGGTATTGCAGGCAGTATGTAGTAGACACAAGCCTATAATGTCAGTTTCTCCATGATGTCTTAAACATTATAAACTGTCATTTAACTACTTCTGAAGAACCTAATGCCATCATGGAACCTCACTGTGGACATGCAACAGCACCGATGATTTACACAGTGAAAAATACAGGACTACAGTGGTATCTGTGCCTTTAATGAAAATAAACATCTTGTGATGTTGGTGTAGCAGTGGCTGAAATGTTCTTTTTGCCACAGTGGCTCAGGCTGCTCTGTCCACAGCCTCACAGAAATAATGCAAAGAACAAGGGAGGAGCAGAACAGCAATCTATAGCACTTGGAAGCTATTCCTTTAAGTTTCAACTGCAATAATGTTTGGACTGGGCAGCACAGAGGCATAAAAGTAAGCACCTTTAAAATCTGTTGTGGTGAACTAGTCGCCCATCATCACTTCATTAAGATGTGCATGCACAATGTTCTTTGTAACATTAATGTACCCAGTGGGTTCAGATCCAGGAAAATCATCTGTCAGTAGTGGTTTCTGGATCTCCAGGGATAGGGTATCCACTTCCTCTTGGGGGGGGGGGGGGGAGAGTGCAGCCAAAAACACAGTTGCTCCATCAAACCTCACATTGCTCTATCAGAGACTGAGCAGCTAGTTGTGGGGCTGAAGCTACAAAGCCCCATTAGCCTCTGTGGCTCTCACCATCTGCATACCAGAGAGTCTGCCTCCAGACTGGGTACAAAACAAGGTTTTACCCATTGCACCCCAGAGTTGGCCCCTGCCAACATATTGTCCATTGAGGGGATGCCATAGGCCAGCATCTGTTTTCTCTATAGTCTGGTGAAATTCAAAAAGCCAGAGATGGGAACCTTAATGCAACTATGCTCCAGTCTTGATGTCTGCTGTCTGTAAACACAGTGTAGAAAAGGGTCTGTATGCCATGGAGGCCCAGGAGGTGGGATCTGAACAGATTCTGTGGAGATAAACAAAAGTGTCAACTTCAGTCCTCCTGAGAAGCTTCAAGTCTTTGTCATCTCACCATCATCATCACTGTCTCACTGGGAGCAGCACAGATGAGGGGTGATGTTGGTGACCAGGCTGCAGTGGAAGCAAGTTCTTCTTGATCAAGTTCCTTGATTGTGTTGTCATAAACACTGATAAGGATTAGTGTTCCCATTGCACTTTAAAATGTTGCCTGAATAATTCATTCACATTGAAGCAGGTACACATTTTGAGCACACTGAGTTTCAGCGATTATTAAGCGTATAGAACCAGGGTCATCCACAGCCTCAGCTGCTATTCCACAGACATTCCTCCCATTCCTATTAGCACCCCATTGGGCGTTTCTAACCAGCCAGTCAGTCCATCTTCCACTGCTTTTCTGTGATAAGAACATAAAAGGACTGATGCACAGTGGTGGGGGTATTTAGGACAGAGGTCAGACTGGATTTGAAGCACATCTACTTTTCCTTCACAGTGATTTAACTCTGAGATTTGTCTGTATATTTTTTGTCTGACAAACGTGACAAGCATGCTGTGGCTCATTCAAAAATGTCTTGGAAGTCAGGCACTGTACTGGTGGCTCTTCTCAGGTTCTTCTTACTTTTCAATCAGATGTTGTTTCTGGGGAAAGTTGAGTCTGTATCCTAATCTTTTAGCCATTACTGTAAAATAGCAGCAGCATATATATGTAAATATAAAGCAGCAGTGCTGCAGGGGGAGAGCATCTGGTTTTATTCCAACACTCACCTGTGTCTACACTGGATAGGACATCAGAACATCAAGCCATGTTTTTCTGGCACTTCGGAGACAGTTGGGCTATTGTTTTATTGTTTGTCATGATGTGACAGATGAAAGAGAAGTGTAGGATCCACAGCACTGGCACCATGGCTCAGTTCTCTCCTCCTGGACATCATTACCACTATAAAGCTTCAGATGGCAGGCAATTCAGTCCTCCTGGTTATTCTCTGCTGTGTATATTACATGATAAATGCTTTTTATTATAGTACATTTTGTTTTTATTATCCATCTCGTGTGGAGAATAAATAGCATATGATTGTTTTTTTTTTTTTTATTTGAAAAGAAAAGAATGGCAAAACCACAACACAAAAACGGCAGCATAGTCATAGAGCTAAAATTGTGCGTTGGCCTACACTGTGGTGTTAATGTGTGGCTTCTCCGGCTCCTAAACACATTCATATCTTCGAAGAATGTTGTTTTTCTCTGAAAGATACAATGGAACTGTGTTTTACACGTTATGTTTTGACTCAGCTTTAGTCCTGTCATGTGGTCACTTCAGCGACTGAGTAACAAGCCGACAACAGCCTCACTGTAGGTTTGCGTGTCTTCATTCTTATTCATTTTTTTATCGCTGTCGATCCAGCCCAATTATCATATAATTCTACATTTCTTTCCTCCTTCTACCCCACTGAATTAATAATTATTTTACGTTGCTTCTGTGAACGTGGATTCCACAACAAGGCACTAAACAAGAAGAGTGGAGCGAAAGATGTGATTCAGTACATTGTGAAGGAGATGTAGCCACCAACAGACAATCTTAGAATCATATAAACTGGTTGTCAACTAGTCAGATCATGTTTGTAATAAAAGTGGTAATAATAACTCTTGGCCACCATCATTCCCTGAAATGAACAAAAAGTTGCCTTTCATGTAAGTGCCCACTCGTTGGTACTAGCAGCAACACGTTTCACATTGAGCCGAATCACCAACCGATTTATAAACTTTTTCTTCATGTGAGTCAAATAACAGCTGCAGACTAATAATGCAAACCTAAACTCAGAGTGATATTAAACGTTGGCACAGTAGAGAAAAAAAGATCTGTATGAAGAATTTGTTATTTAGTGTTTGCACATAAGGCTGCAGTGTTATTTGTCTGATGCTGACCAGACTGTGTGGTGTCACAGAAGTGTTAGGACATCTGTTGTGTGACTTCTGAGGCTACTCATCCTCACTACTGTGTCCCTTATGAACCAGCACCACCACAGCTTATGAAAGGCACGCAATGCTCATAGCGCTGCGGTGGTGTGTTTACTCGCTTGTTTGGTTTAGTGAGCCCTTAACTCTTCCTGCCTGCTCTCTCATGTTGTCCATTCTGTCAGATTGAAACTAAAATTAAGGTCTTGACATATGGTGCAAGGTTTCATATAGGGGTGAGGTTCAGGGCGCATTGGTGTCACTGTCAGAAACAGTTTTCTTGCAAAATATATGAAGTCATACAGCTTGCCGCTAATTGTGCCTAACAGTGTATTTTCAGCTGTGTATTCATTGTGGTAGGAATTTAAAAGAACATTGCAAAGCTCTTTCCCCCCAGACATCAGAAGGAAAACATTTAGCATGTCACCATTAGTCGATTATGACTCAGCTATGGACCTTCATTCAAAACCGTTTAAACAAGGCCTTCCTTTAACCTCATCTGTAGAAGATGAAGGGGAGAAGATGAACACAGAAACCAGTACCGGAGGCATAACAGCCCCTGAGAGTGCTGCCATGTGTGCGAGTCCTTGTCTGGCTGTTGTCCCATTGTAGTGACAGCAGTTGCCCTTGGGGTGCCAGGGGCCATAGTTCAGGCCTACATGAAAATAAGTCCTGGGGTGATTAAGTCTCCTGCAGGTGAAGGAGTGATGTCAGGCTGGTTCAGTGGTCTGGTCGATAAGTGGATGGACTCTTCCCCCAAGGCTGGAGCCAGTGCTGGCCTCTGTGGAGAGAGAGAGGAAGGAGGATGACAGCCATTATTGGCACAGGGAGAGTCAGTCACCTTTGATCTCCCAGTGGAAGTATCACTCCCGTCTTCACAGCTGTGTTTGCCCCCTGCCTCCTCCTCTTACCGCTCCTCTCTGTCTCTGGTCAAACAACACACAAGCAGTGTGCTCCCTCTCTCCACTTACTCTCTCTGTCTATAAATACTCCCTTGGCATCTTCATACTTCAGTTGTGTATTCTCATGATGCAACAGCAGTAGTCCTAAATATGTTCTCTTGTTGCTTTGTATTTATCACCCTCATCTATGATGTTATTGAAATAACATCAGTTTAACATCCTTTCTGATA
The DNA here is from genome assembly GCF_046630095.1 of Trachinotus anak. Lineage (NCBI taxonomy): Eukaryota > Metazoa > Chordata > Actinopteri > Carangiformes > Carangidae > Trachinotus > Trachinotus anak. The sequence goes on along the minus strand of NW_027273858.1, from coordinate 18,201,499 downwards.
ACATATTTATTTACCAGACAAGCAGTTCATATTTCCAAACATCCAGCCTGATCAGAACCTGAACAGTAGTTTGTTACTGGACGTCCTGAACCAGCCATGGACTGCGCGTTACGCCATGTTTGGACAAGGGTGATCACAAATGCACTTGGTTCCAAGTTGGACCAGAAATTAATGGTTGACTCTGTTGTTCGACTGTTGAATTTCTTTCGTGTTAAGTTAGTTCAAGGAATGTAGATTTATAATAGTGTAGCTATAACAGCTATATTTCCCTTCTGTTATATTTATCTATGCATAAGGTAGTAGTGCAAGGCTGTGTTTAATGGACTGTTACACTGGAACAATAAACACAGCAGCTTTGTTGCACAGCTCTGTTGGCACAGAGAGAGAACTGTAGCAAATAACCAAAGAAAAACATAGGGCCTCTTCAGAAAGCTAAGACCTAGCTCAGCTTTTGCTGCAGCATCAACAACATTCAGCAACACACTGCATTGGCTAATGAAATACATGCATGTCCCCATAGCTGCTACAGTTCTTTGTAATGTGAATAGTTTTATTCTGCTGTTTACCTTGAGATGCTAAAATCCCGTCTCATAGTTGCTGTGAATTGAATCTGATGAACCTTATATTTAATGAATTTATTTCTCTAACTGGACTTCCTCGCTCATATTTTATCTTCTCTTTGGTAGCCGAAGCAGCACATCTACACCATTGCTGCCCATTTTTACAATTAGCTATTTTTAGTTTTTGTGACCACGAACAAAGTTAATCAGACTCTGTCATCATCCAAACCTTCATCTTCTTACATTTGCCCCAATTATGATGTGAAAATTAGAAATTTTACAGAGGTCGGGCAGCCTGTTAGCATTTCCTTTTCCCATGAAGCCCTGCCTCTGTGTGCATATCTTTCCTTGGATGTTCTTCTCATTGTGTATGTGTCCTGTGTGTGTTCTTTTATTGCCTTCAGACACACATATCCAGATTACCACCCGGAACTGTTCCTGGACAGTCTTTGGCCATCGAGGGAGGTGTGTGTCGACTGATGAGCGTAGTGGAGTGAAACGCATTCGCCCTTCTTCTGGCCTTCTTCAGCAATACTCCAGTACATACCCTTCCACCCTCACAAACACACACATGCACCACCCTCAGCTCCACACCACCTTTTTGATGCCAGAAGTAATGAGCTTTAGCTGTTTCAACAGGTGTCCAAGAAGGACGGAGGGAGGGGTGTTAGCTTCTACTTAGTGCACTTACAGGACTTCCCTTTGCCATTGTCTGCCTCCAGCATGTACTCTATGCCAATTTACCCCCCAGGCTCTCCAGCATCACCTGGACTAGACTTGATGCACCGTTCTTTCTTTGTTACTCTTTTCCAACTAAAAGTGGCATCCTTCCTTTTGTATATAAGCTATGATTTAGGAAAACAGGGTGGATGTTCATTTCATTTTGTATTGCTCATACAGATGTGACTATTTTCAAACTTTTAGGGATTTCAAATGCAAGAACTTATTTTGTTCTTAAAATACTTTTCATGTTTAAAAAGATGTCAGATTGCACCTTGTGGAATGCCTGCTACTCAAAATAGTTGTTATGAATCCATGTACTCCTGCAGGCCTATTGTTATTAATCCTCCAGCATACTGTATAATGTAGCATAATGTGCATCTTAGAATCTCATGATGAATTTTATAACCATTTCAGCCATAGAATGCTTTTCTTTGATTGTCTTAAAATGTGAACGCATAGCTATTGCATGTACAAAATCTACAGTAAGCCACATTTTGTTCTTTAACAGGCATATATATATATATATCTATATATATAGTGCTCAGGTAGCAGCATCTGACCCCGCCACCAAACATGACTGTTAGTCATCATTTAAAGATAACAATTTATATTTGTATTGTCACACTGACAGAGACATGTATTTTCTTGCTAAAAAAAAAAGACAGCTAAGAGCTAATTTATGCATCCAGCCCATGAAATGGTGCTGTTGAGAATTGTACTTGAAAGGGGAAATGGCCTAAATTGATACTTCTGTCGGGATAATCAGTTTCTCTGGTTTTGCTGTTTCACTCAGTTACTACTAAGAGTCTCCACAAATATTCTTTACTTGAAAATGCAACTAATATAAAATGGTATAAGCTATGGAAAATGGTAAATATGTGCACATCTGTCTACAGTGCTCAAAAAGTAAATAAAATCTATGTTGCTACATTTCTGCATTTATCCACTGTTTTCGACTCCCATCACATGAAACATATTCTTCCAACTGCATCTTTTCCAAAAATGACATACATTGCCATTTGGAGAGCAGTTTGTGTGAACCCTGACAGGCAGCATAAATGTCATAATCTGAACTGTGGACTGCCAAAAATGTATAGTCTGGGAATAAATGACATGCTGGACAGTAACTGGAGAGGGAATTCTGCAGCAGGACTCGTGAGCATGCTAAAACATTTCAATGTGAGACAGGAAATGAGTGAAGTTTGTGTTTCTTGGGGAACATCAGTGACTTAAAAATGTGCTGTGTGTCTCTGCCACACACGTGCACACCAGTTTTTTTTTTGTTTTTTTTTGTTTTACTTTTCTTCTCATTTAAAAAGTGTGGGCTACAAAAACCAAAATGTTCAATTTTCCATTGTTTGTTTTGATTTGACTCCTTATAAATATACCTTTAGCAGCTCTGATCAGAGTGGGCAGTTATTTACATCAATTGTATCAGTCTCAAGGGCAAGAGTTTGCACAGCTGCTGGCTCTGGATCACAGCCACTGTACAGTCTGAGAGGAATGTGCAATAGAGATGTTCAAGAAGATAAATATATTCGCTGTTTGAAGAGAGGGATGCCTCCCTGTCAGCGCATCATGTCTGGTTGTGGGATAGTATTGATGATATCCAGCCGGTTTGCCTCTCAGGTGTAAGATGTCACAGTCTCTTCACATCACTAACGTGCAAAATGAATTTGACAGGTCATGAGGAGCAGCACAAGGTTGGTTGGGGAGGTGCTGTGCATGTTTGTTTTTGTTCCACAGCCGCCTGACCCCGGTTTGATCTTGAGGGTCCATCTCAAAGGAGAGGTGGGTTACCTTGCCCCTCACCCACACTCACACCATTCTCCATTAGCCTGATTATGTGTTATTACAGAGCACTCTCTTTTTTTCCTCAGAGCTAATCTGTGTTGCTGGGAGACCCTCGGCGCCCTACTCAACACAGGACCTTCCCCTTCAAACATCATCCCTCTCTGTCCTGGGTCCCCTTAGCTTTGAAAAAGGATCCTGGGTCTTTAAAAAAGTGGACGGGGTCCTGAACCATTCAAGGTGTATCCAATGCCTCGTGCTCAGCAAGGCTCTTAAATGCAAAACAGACGGTGAAGCAAATAAAGATCAAAGGCAGCAGCCTTGCCTGCATGGCCTGCTGTCCTCACATGCCAAGCGGTGCTGTCACAGTGAATCACGGCCATGCAGCCTCCATGCTCATGCTGACGCCCCCCTACACACACACTCACACACTCACACACACACACACACCACCACCTCAGAGCCACCAAACCCCCTCGACACCGTTACAGCCCCTGTGTGCCAGTGTCTAACATCAACTCTCACACATACAGAGGTAAAACCTGAGGTAAAAGCTAGAGCTGACCCAGAGGAAGCAGAGGAGCCGGACTTCGTTCACCTTTATCCACATCAGGATCTGCTCTTAGCGTGTTCAGAGCAGTGAGCCAAGCAGTCGAGCATTTCGTTGGACACACTCAGGACACGGTGCAGAGTTTCACTGTGCCTGTGTTGGCTTTTTAAATCAATGACCTTGTGTATGTGTAGGCGACTCAAAATGGATGTTATTCTTCTACGTAATGATCCACTGGATTTTAAATAATGTCTGCCCCTTTAAAAGTCCATTTGCATTTGAGTGAACTAATTTCCACTCATTTCTATTAGCACGTGATGCTAGCAGAGCGTATAAATCGTGGTGGTACATTAGTCATAAGTTTAGCTCAGCGAAAAGCGTGACTGAATATAATAACTCTTTTATAAGGGGCCAAAGCAGATTCTCGTTCCTCTGTCGTCCTCATTAATGCAACAGCTCGGAGTGTGTGAATTTATGAGCGGGTGCATGTTATTTTGGCTTTTGTTTGAACTGACATCAACAACATGAGCCAAGGCAGGTACCTCTCGGCCCACGAAGACCATCTAACCAGATGATGTTTATTGCACGGTGATGCTACATATCCAAGTGAATTAGAGCATTCCGTTATGTTCTGGGCTGCCACTGACGGTGTGGCTGCAGCATCTCAGCCATGTCCCGGCAGCAGGGGTGAAGTAAGGCACTCTGCCCTCACAGATGCTCCACAGCTACTTGACCTGTTTGTTCAGCTGCACACTCAGGCACATGTTTGCCCCCACCACCTCCTCCTCCCCTGACTTGCTGTGCCAAAGATGCGAGCCTATGGCAGGCAGAGTGCCAGTGGCCCTGCCCCTGTTTTTGCTGGTAAGACTTTGGAGGTGAAGGTTGAGAGGGAGGGACAGTACGGCTAGATAAGCAGCCTCCTGGCCCAGGTTAGCTATTCCAGATTAGAAGACCAAAGAAAAACCTTTTAATTAGGTTTGCCTTGCATTTAGGGCTCTGTGGTATTGCGGCCCAGACACTTCCTGCATTGTGCTACACCACCCATAAAGTAGCAGAGAGAGGGAGTGAGTGAAAGAAAGTGAGGGAGTGAGGCTAAAAACGGTTCTGCCACATCTGCACCACGCCACAAAACAAAGACATGCCTGATTGCCACCACGCACCGTGGTCATTCACTAACAAAGATCCTCACAGTGAGCTCCAGCATGGACAACAAACCACCTGGTCTCGCTTTAATGTGAAATATTTCTGGAGAAAAGAGGTGGAGAACAGCTGAGCCTTTTGCTTCATTTATTGCAACATTAACTCATCCAAGTTTCCACTGCTTTCTTCTCCTTTTTAACTCCTCTTGTTTTCATATTCCCACAGTTAGCTCTTATGTGGAGATCTATTGAGAAATCCCAGAGCCAGTGCTGTCAAACTTGGTCTGAAACAGCGTAAGTACGTTGGACATAATTTCCTTCTCATAACAAAAATAGAGGCAAAATACCAACAATCATATCTTGGTGATGCTTAATGAGCCCTTTCGGATCCTTGACAATATACCACTAATATGGTGCTTTGCATCCTTTGAAACATACCAAAGTAGGGTCCTGGAAATAGTAACACAAAAGCGAGGCCTCATAGACGTCCCAAAGCCAACGCAACAACTTTTCCCTGTACTCTCTGTACTCGCTGGTCTACAGTTTGTCTGCACTTTCGTGCATTTTAACACCAATTATGTACAGCCTTTAAATCTTGTGTCTGTATTCCTACCTGCGCCTTGGCACAGGAATCACATTGCAGGCTGTGCTAGTGTTTCTAGGGGAGGGGAGATGAAAAGTGAGGAGGGTATATGAGTAATTGCGTGCTCTCGAGACACGTGGAGCCTGTCTGGAGAAGAGATACTGGGCTCGGAGAGAGACGGGGTGGGGGGGATGCCATCAATTTGAGCTCGGCCTTAATGTTTCAAAATAAAGGCGAACACCTTGCTTTGATCTTCATGGCCTGTTCAGCAGACGGTCGACTAAGATAATGATCGATGCCAGTTACTGTAATCTTAGCCCTGAACCATGCTTTTACTGGAGAGACAGACAGAAGACTTTACACACTGTGGGTCTGATAGTTCTGAAGGAGACGTGTATCTGCAGTTTAGAAGAGTATCTCAGTGATTTACAGTCAGCTTTTGAGGGTGGGTTGTTGATAAAAGGCTGTTTTTGGGATAAATGGGTTGAAGGACGTGTGGAGGAATTTTGTATGACTAGTGAAGCAACTAGGCAGTTGCAAGTAGCGCCTCAGGGGTGTGGAACGTGCTGGGGCCTGCTTCATTATAAAGACGAGCCCTGCACCCAGGCAGCTGTGCCGTACATAGGACTGCAGGAATGAGGGCACCATGAATGGCTTTCTCTGTGCGACAATGACTGCAGCACTCAGCAGAGAGGGAATGGTCAGAGGTCCCTGCTATGGACAGGCAGCTTTGAGTGTGTGTGTCTGTGTGAGAGTGTGTGTGTACACTGAGAAATTACTCAGGAATGTGAGGATACATGCCAAAGACAAATAATTTGAGTCGCATTCAAGGGAATCTTACCCTCCTCGCCCTCTGAAGAAATATCACAATCCCATCAAAAGGCCTGGCCTGAGAGCCACACTGGATGGAACTAATGGAAGTCTTGTGCGCTGGCTTAAGCCTGGTGGAGGAGTTTAATTGATGAGATGCTATTTTTTTTTTTCTGCAGATGAATTTCCTCCAACAGCAGGAGGGAAATCTAATCGCAGCTGATGAAACTTTGCCTGGGATTTTGTTTTGGAAGATCATGCATGCAGAGATTTTTTTTTAAAACACATTCATTGGCATTTTTAAAATTTATTTATAGATTTATATTTCAAAAATCTTTCCATACAGTTGAATTCACACATTCTTTACGGTCTATTACGGTTTAATCCTAACTTGAGACAGGGATACGCACGTTTGAGCTGGGGAGGAATCTCAAGTTAGCATTCAGCCATACAGTCTGTGAATCAGAACCCACAGTCATAGACACCCAACTCAGACGCAGCTACAGCTTAATAAATACTTTACAAAAATAATGCAGGCTTTTTACAATGGAGATCTGCCTCAGAGACACAAGGGACACGGTGGTAAATGACTGGTAGGAATTTAAAAAATGTGCATGCTAAATAAACATACTCACAAGCTTACATGAGAACCTGGATACTGCCATTGACAAAACGGGATAAGTTTGGTACCCTGTCCTCTCTCCCCACCCCCATCCCAACACATTCCTGAAGGATCTCATTATTCTATTATCACAGGCCTCTCAGATTCACCAAACATAAACAATCTATGGAGACGAACACGGACACAATCTAAACAGACATTCCTAGAATAACAATTTTCCCTTTTGAGAATACAAAGTCAGTTCTCCCTTTAGTGACCAAATCTGACAGTTATAACTGGCAACACAATTACTGGCGCAATTTCAGAGGCATGTTTTGTTAAAAAAAAAAAAAAAAAATTAAAAACAAAGCAACAATTTGTGCCTGTTTTTGGCTAAGTCAAGAAATGTTCCTTGAGGTGAGGGCTCTGACTCTGCTGGATTTTTATTCCTCTTGGAGCAGTAAGTCTTGTTCCTCAGAGCCTAAAAGTTCATTTGTTTTTTGACCTAAAACAGATTAAACAAATGGTTTCAGCACCATTTTTGAGGTTTAGCTGAATATTTAAGCAGTGTTTTTTTTTCCTTTCACTCTACAGTGGGCTAGAATTCCCTTGCTTCCTCAAACTGTTTGTAGTAGTCCTCGTCCTGAGGGTTGTCGGGACATTTCTGCCCGTTGTTTGGCGGTCTGGCCTGGTTGTAGCGGCTCCAGTCCCCTTTGCAGATGATCCAGGGCAGGATGTCCACCTTATAGTGCAGGTCGGCTGAGAACTCTGTGCTGATGAGGTTGGGTGTGCCCGCCCCTTTCCCGCGAGTGATGAGCTTCATGTTGTCGTCGTAGCAGCAGTGCTGTGCGGCCAGTGTGGTGGACTCCAGCGTCAGCATGGAGCGGATACAGTAACGGGCCGTGGGCTTGTAGATCTCCAGCTTCTCTTTTGGCCCGCTGGCGTCTTTCCAACGGAAATCTCGGCGCGTGGGAGCATCGTGTACGTCTGCCGTGCTGTACGCCACCTCGGTTGGGTAAGAGCAAGGACAGCTGGGAAGGTCGTTTGCAACCTTGGTCATGTACTTCTTCAAGAAGTCACTCTTGCAGTTCATCCATCGCTCGCAACTGTCTGTGTCTGGAAGGAATGAAGACACTGTTTAATGCTGCATCTCTTCCCTTGACACTCACCAACACTAGAATATGAAACCAGAAGTATGAGAGGGTGTAATGTTTAACATGAAGGTGTGTTTTCACTGGGTTGATTGAGAACAGACAGATGAAGACAGAGTGGGCAGCGACATACTGTTCTCTTCCTGCCCTGCTGCACATTTTCATCTCTGCACAGTAATGGGCCGCAGCCCGAGCATGAGGAATGCTAAGTGTGTGCACGAACTCTGCTGCCAGATGGATGAACTGCCTTTGATAATGTAAGAGCATCTGAATGAGGGATAGTCTGCAGTTAGACAGGAGCAGGCAGAATCTTACCGACACCAAAGAGTTCTGTGGCATTGAACTCATCTGTTCCAGCTAACAGGCTGACTTCAGTAGCTGCTGTCTTGAAGGCATCTTCAATACCTTTAGAGAGATGGATTAACAGTGTAAGGTGGATCAAAAGGTTTTCAATTTTTTGTTCTGTGATCCTAAGTCAGGACTTTACCTGGACAGTTGGGCATATCACAGGTCCTGGACTCCGTGGCTGTGCAGGCATAACCACACGACCTGGTCCTCTTCTGGTTGCCATTTCCACAGGTCACACTGCACGCTGACCAGTGACTCCAGTCCCCCTCTCCATCTATATAGTCTGGATCAGAGAGAAAGAGCGACAGGGATCCTCAGCTCTGATGCAGGCCACATGCTGAACTTACTCAGGCCTGTTAGCATGCCTCACTAATAATAAGTGGGGGGGGGGGACATGAAAGGGGAAATAGGGGAGCTCAAAGTACTCCTTGACTTTGCCACCACAAAGCAGATACCTTGCAATCCTGCACACACACATACACACACACACACACACACACACACACACACACACACACATGCACATGCATACACTATGTTGCTCATGCTGTGTTCAGACAGTGAAGTAACAACGCAAAATTTTGCAAATTCCAACAAAGCTCCACTGGATCTAGTTAGCAATTTACAAATAGGCATTTTCTGAGTATCAGTGGCACAGTGGCACAGCACACCACTCGGTCGCTCTTTCTGTGATTCATTGGTTTGAAAATGGGAAGTGAAATGGCGAGAAATCCTCTTTAACTCCAATTATCTTTGAGCAGATCGCTCTAATGGGTATACATGGAAACGGTTACACCAGGCTCTACGACCACCTCGGCCCACCACAGCCATCAATACTACACACACACACACACACACACACATCTTGAAAGCAGTACTCCATCAATGAGGAGAATTAATGTGGGCATGTTGGGATGGAAGTAATTCCCCCCGCTTCCATCTGCCCCTCATTATGAGCATTTTATATGAATAAAGGCCAGATAGCTGTCTAGCACTGCTCCTGTCCCCCCTTCATAGCTTATTACAGCCTGAGCTGGTGGCTACTCAGACAAAACTCAGAATTTAGAGAATTTGATAATAACCTGCCCTCAGCCCACAAGTGAATACATTATGAATGGTTTGTGATGGATGACCTTCACTACTTGTCCGCAATTATGATTATTAGGTTTGAAACCAGGACAGTAATGATGATAAAATATTTCCTTGTCCATGAGTGTGGTATGACTGAGAGCTGACCGCAGCGATAAGCCAGGAACATTAAACACGGGCTCTGGTTTGACAAAAAAAGATTATAAAATCGCCTTCCTAACCACAGCAGTGCAAGTGCAAGTGGATAAAATGACATTTTCCACAGCACATGCATTCCTGTTCGACCATGTTGGTTTGGGCATGCTACAACACGGGCCCGACGCACACTGTATGACAGTGAGTGTAAATTCTTCCACGGCAGATTTATCTGTGGGCTTACTTTTGGAGAGTGTTGTGAGAATGGTGTGGCAGCCTAACAGTGCTCCTGGCCCCATTCCTGCCGCTGAACTTTGATGTCGCGAGGCGTTTAAACTGTGTCACGTAGCTAGCTCCACGCCACAGAGGAATCCATCTCATAAAAGAGTGTTAAAGGCTTCAATCAGGGGCTCCCAAAGGCTCGCCTGGGATGACTGCACTTATTATGGTGACAGCCTAAATCAGCAAATCTGCAAATTACAGATTCCACATCAGACTATGACCATCTGTGGAAACACTGGACCAGTGCTCAAATAAGAGCCTATGGATCCTGCTAAAGATTTTGCAGTATGCATGGTGCACTCATTTCCGTGAAAACACACAACACACCCTCCTGTCACTCTCACCATATTCAGTTTGAGCTTTGCCTCCTCCCCCGGTGCCTCCTCGCCTGTCCCAGTCTGCTGGCGGCCGGAGGAAGTTGCTGTCTTCACTGTTGCTCCCGTAGGAGCGATCGTGCTCCTCTGTTTGATGAGTGGCGGAGGAGGAGGTGGAGGAGGAGGAGGAGGAGGATGAAGAAGAAGTATGGGGCCACCAGTTTCTCCAGTTAGGAGAAGCCCAGTTGGGTTTGGTTTCCTTGCGTAGGCCTTTCTCTGGCTCGTGGCCCTCCAGTCCGTCCACCACTTCAATGGTCACCTGTGTGAAAGAGCAGAAGTCAATTTACAATCAATATTCAATCAGTAAAGAGTCGTCAGAGAGGATACTTCAATAACATTTTAGGAAAGAGTTGGTCAACCAGGTGCTGTGATTTGACACTTTCTGATACCCCTACACACAATATTACCCCCTCCCCCTTTCTGTCCTAACACATGTGCCTCCCAGATGAGGGGGGACCACCACCCCTGCCCCACAGCCACCCTCCCACCTCTCGGGCCCTCTCCACCTAAACACAAAGTTCAAAGGGCTACTCAGCCTCCTCCAGACCATGAAAGCCAGATGAATCCCAGGATCAAAGACACCACCACCCCCCTCCTCCCCTTCTCCCACAGCCTCACGCCCTTGCTCAATTGGTTGCTCCGCTCTCTTCCCACATCTTGAGATGTTAATACACTTTGTTCGTGCTCGGATTTAGCAGTGATGCTCTCAGAAATGGAAAGACCCCCTCGCTGGATTAGACAGGAGAATGATTTAAACATGGCAGCGGTTACTCGGCCATCTGCACCACTGAGGGACTTATGGGCAAAGGCTTGCCACACATTTACATAAGCTGCCGCCTGTCTTCCAGCACATGGGTTAGTAGTGAGGCACTGCTGGTTAGTGTCTGCCTTTTAGCTGTCATTATGATGGACGCGAGACCTCAGCGTCGATCTTAAGCTTCACTATGGGCCAGGAAATGTGAAAGGTGACAGGGGGAGAAGGAAGGAGGAAGGGGCAGAAAAAGGGGGTAGTGATGTGCACCAAACTATTCTCCTTCTTCCTGTTTGCTCTTCCTGTCCTATGTGCTTGAGTAGCCATGTCTTACAAGTGAGTGAAAGCATCAAAGCGCACTGGCAGGTGCACAGACACACATCATCACCTGTATGTTGGGATTCTGTCCATTGATATCGGCTTTGGAGAGGTCGGGGAAATTGTGCAGATCTAGCAGGAAAGTGCCGGCGCCGTCCTTGTGAACGCTGCTGCCTTTTGCCCAGGGCAGGGCCAGCCGGTGTTCTGGACCAGACCTCCGGTCTTCAGGAGCCAGCTGCACAGAGGAGCTGCTTTTTGCATTTATGTTGTTCTGCTGAGGAGAAACAGGAACATAACATTCATTTATTATTAGTGTTTGCATCCATGATTTCAGATTAGAATGTGTATAAAATGAAATCAAATATAAATCTTATGTGTTAATACTAAGACTAATGGCCCAGAGTCTGCTCACTTAGCAACATTAGATTGATCTCTCATGTTGACAGAGGTTCACGTGGCCGTGACCTCTGTCATAAATCCTGCAGACAGTGGACTCTCGACTACTCGGAGCCCAGAAAGAAGGAGCCACTGAAACAGTGAGGCCAACATCACCCTGAGTTCTGGGCGTCTGTCTGCTTCCACCAAAATATAATGTGTCTGCAGCCTGCTTTCAAAACCAGTGTCACAATTAGACTGTATATTTTTCCATTTTTAACAGTCACAGTTTGCTGCTGCTTTACCATAGCAATATGATGTGGGCATATATAGCATGTTATAGTGCAGGCTGGGAGAAAAGAGACTGATGGTTTTCCTGGTCTGGGGTTACACGGAGAAACCTAAGCAAACATTGCAAAATAATTACATCTGTCTTCTTGTAGACAGAAAGAAAACATTTGGTCCTCTGACAGGGGGGGTTGTAAATTTGTCCCAAAAGGACAGTTGAGGCATATGTCCCCTGTCAGGTATGCACGGAAGGAACAATTACTCCTCAATTGGACAGATAGCCAAAAGTAGTCAGCAATCATCCATTCTGGGATGGCAGAAAATAAGATCAAAGAGCGCCATCAATCATGTTCCTTGTTTTCCTTTTTTCATGTCCCCTTTCTTCCTCCCTAGTGTTTTTGTGGCCGGGCTGAGGCCTGAGAATATGGCAGCAGTGCTATACAGTTGCGGTGGCCAGTCACAGACAAAGTGTCAGCTCAGCCACATTGTGGTGGGAATAAAAGCCCCCAGTGGAGCTGTTTGTGTCCAGCCAAGGTGCACTCTGGGACAATATAGGCGCTGTAAATGGAGCTGCACAGCACGGGAGGAAGGATTATAAATGTACATGTAACTTGAATTCAGCCTCAGAGGGGACAGCGGCTGGCTGCACAGAAAGATTTCCCTATCCATTTAGCGTTACTTCTCACTACTCCAGATAGAGTTCATGTGATAACACGATGAATTTCAAAGAATATAAAAACTTTCACATCACATTCCTTGATGTGAGCAACTGCCGTCATTAAAATGATTATACAATTGCCCATAATTTTGAGGAAGAAGAGGAGACGTGTCTGCAAGAGGGAGAGGTTACTAATAAGATGATGAGTTTCTATGAGAATTTATGTAAAAATCATTAAAAAAAAAAAAAAGATTCTGAAAAAACAGGTTCCAATTAAAACCTAAAACCGAACAATCATGGCTGTGAGCTCAGAGCAGAGACAGATCATTTCAGCAGCGTAGACTGTGCATCAGCTATCGACCCTTTATGTGAACATCACAGGACGCTCTTTGGTTCTATCGCAAGCACTTGGGCTTTGAGATGACCATGTGATAACCCTGCCTTTCAAGTTCCCAGCCTTCAGAAGTCACTCAGTGGCTGTAACAGAGCTCCACTGAGGGAGCAGCCCCAACACCACACTCACAGCCTCAGCCACAGTGTAAATACATACATTTGTAAATAAAGTAAACAGGTGAGGTTGATCTCCTCTGGGTGGATTATATTTAACCTCAGACCACACAAGTTGCTCTTCAGTCCAGACATTACTGTTTTATGATATTGATATTACAAATTGTCATTTAAATCTACTGCCAGAAAACATCTAACTACCCAATATTATCAGCCACTAACAACAGACAAATTCTCATTTTGCCATCAAAAGAATGTGACGTCTTTTCATCCATAACACCTGTCATTCAAGAAAATTCATCCAGAGATGCTCAGGCTACTGATTAAAACAAACAAATATTGCCGTGATTTACAACTTTCTCCATGAGTTGGTCGAATAAGAAAAAGCAGATGTTTCAGAACATGCAAACTGCTGGGTCATGAAACCCAGTCGCAGTGCAGGCAGATTAATCCTCCGTTATCCAGTCTAATCCTATCTGAATCTTCTGTTGTGTCATATTATGCTGTATTACACATGACAGGCCGATAATCTAATCCTGACACAAATTTGGTTTATTTAAAGTCAAACTTCAAAGTATTCTGATTAATCCCAGAGCAGCACTTGTGATGATGTTTCATTCCAGCTGAAGCCTGCTTGTAAATGCAGGGAATTTGTCAGTTTATGGGCAAATGTAGGAATCTTAGCACAAATGCGATTTGATTTCTGTTTGGGGCATAGATTATCCAGCAGATACTAGGGCAGGAATGCAGTTTTTAAACAAAAACAAAGACAACACACTGAATATTGCGGAAGTGCTGCAAGTTTGAACAAAACTAGTGATAATAATATGATATCAAAGTGCTTAGGAACTGAAAACAATAATTAGGAAAGCACTGTCACCACCTAAAACATATTTGCAGTGAGTTTCATGTTAAAATGAAAATTTGTTAACCTCAGATACTGAGGGATTGTGCTATGCTGACGATACTGTGGACAGTTTGCTATGGGCTGTCAGGTGCAAAAAGCTACACAGGTTACAAACTGACCCATAATCAGCCCAGGTAACGTCAACCGACATTACAAAAACTGAGAAGACAATGCAATCTCTAGTCGTCACTTATCAATGAGCCATGCTGCTTTTTCCACCTTTACTTGTGCGATACTTAAATATGAGAGCTGCCCAGTGTAGCTGCATTTAGGTGAGTTAGGTGAAACTTTCATTTACTTTCACCTAGAACCACCCAGCTAATACTGAATTAAAATCTAAGCAATGCAACTAGAAGCTACTTCCCTAATCTATAAAGCAGCATCATCCACGAAGAAAAATAATTTTACCTGTCAAGAATTTCTCTAAGTCATTTCCTTATGTCAAATCAACATTTTAATTTTCAGCCACCAAACAGCCAAAGCTTAGACAATGGATGCCACAGGAATGTTTACAGAGAACTGACGCTCAGTTTATTGTCTCGCTTTCTCTGGTGCCAACAGGACGCTGATGCTGATTTTCCCCCTGCAGTAAACACATCAAAATCTTGCCAAAACACAGAAAAATATCAGCCTTAAATAACATGCTGTTGATTAAAGCCTTGAGATAGTGCTGCTGAAAACCACCAACTGGACAGAAAGAGGGAAATCTAAGCTGCTTTTTTCCCATAAGCACTGAGATTTCACTAAATCTATATTTTCCATCTGGGAGCTTAGCAGTGTGAAGGACAAACCACGAAATTTTATACGTCCACAGTCTCAATCTCAATCAGTATTTCAGCAGAATGATTGAAGACAGTCAGTTGAGTTGGAAATAATGGAAAGAATGCACAGGGACGTAGGAGTTACTCATCGGGAAGGAATGGCAGTTGTGTATCAGTTGTGTGAAGTCTGTCTGTTCCTAATGTCGACATAAACACCGCGCTCTGTCTTTTCCAAATGACTCTCGGTGGAGCTTTTTAACACAACGTAATGAGAAAAACATGCAGTTTTCTCTAATACTGCTCAGACTGTAACGGTGCATAGGAGCAACTCATTCAGATGTTAAAAAGCAGTGTTGCTCTTTGATGGCCTGCTGCTTTACAGTCGCTCATCTGAGATCTTCCTCAGCGAGGAAAACGCTTTAATTTGGAGATCAAAAGTGACACACCATTCCTCAGTTCATCAGGGGCCTCCCAGGATGTCACCCCCCACTCTCAAAAGCCATGAATGAACACTTGCATACACAAGCCACCCCCTCTCCCTCCTCACAGTATCTCCTCTTCTTTTCCCGCTTCCCCCTTTTTCACTTTGTGAGGGCTGCTTAAAGGGGCATGACTCCATTTTCAATTGGGAGCAACTCAGGGGTCCTTCCCCCAGGGGACGCTGGCAGGAAATGAAGGCAGCACACATTGTGCCAGATGCTTTTCAGCACTAAACTTAGGTAGGTGGAAGGGAAAACTATCCTTCCCCTGTCACACGTCTCATAACTCGGTGTATGTATGTGTTTATTTACATGATCAAGCTGAGAAAAGCAGGTATGAGCTCAAAGGCAACAGTTTAGACAATTATTTAACAACAGCAACAATAACAATTAATCATTCAGCACATTATGAATCACACAACTCTGCTACAGTGGATGAACCCCCCCCCCCCCCCCTCCCCCCCCGGGTCAGTGATGATAATGTGAGTTTTCTCTCTCCTCTACAGGTGCATGGAGCCGCATCCTGTCATTTGTGTTTCTGTGAATGGCATTTTAAATATGACACCTTGGGATGACAATACACCCCCTGGGCCGTGACAAGCCTGGCTGAAAGATGACATCACTGTCTTCAGTGGCGGACCAGTGAAGCATATCTGCACATAGTCAGAGCATTCATGAGCAGAAAAAAAAACAACCATTCAGCGCTTGCCTCAACATGGGGCATGGGTGGCAATGTTGATCTCTTTCATCACAAGCCAGAATCTCTATGTAAATGTGAACTTGTGACAAAAGTGGTGTGGAGGTTGGAATGGGTGGCATGTGTTCAGTATTTTTCACTGTGATTCCTCAGGAGAAACTGCCTCCTGGTCCTCACCCTGCTTGTCCGATCCAGCGTTTGGCTGTGTGACAAATATTCGATAAATTCCTGGAATACTTCCTCAGCTTTGTATGCCCTAATATCCAACCGAACACAGGCTTGCTGCTGCATATACGCAGGCCAGTCTACAGTGATGGCAGTCATAGTGGAGATAAGAGAAATTATCCTCACCATCCTCTGTTGAAGTAAACATTCTTTCCATTCATTCCCCCCCAAGCCCCAATAAAGCATTTATGAAGGGAGTTGACATAAATACCATTTATCACTGGGACATGAAGACAGCATTTCAGTAGCATGCTAAATATACATCAAAAGGCAGCTGAAGGATGCTTAACACTCTCTAAAAAAGCCTGTTGATCCCAGACCCGTCTTAACCCTCAGGTCAGGATTTGGGGCTCTGCTGGAGTCTGTGTGCTTTATGCTGATGTTAAAATGGGCAGTTAAACTATTAAACCTGTCTTAAGTGGTGTCATGTTGACAAATGTCTCCCCTGTGAGATTCAGTTGCAGTCACTTCTAAACTGGACCACAACCAATGAAAAGGCGTCACAACCCCAATGTCAAGAGATTTCCAAAACCTTTACTTACTTATCATTTTCTATTTATTGATTTTCCTCCTCACTTGAAACTAACGGGCCTGTCTGATCTTCTCATGTGGCCTTCTCCACGTGTGTGAGTGCAGGTCCACGTAAAACAAGTTGGGTTTAAGGCTCGAAGTGAAGTCAGTGATATGACAGAATCTTATCCAAGCTCAGCTCTGGGGAAATGTGTGTTGGTGGTGGTGAGGGTGAGGGTGGGGGTGGGTGGGCACCAACAGAGGTTCAGCTCTGACCCTCAGCCCCATCAACTGAACACTTGGGTGACAGTGATGAGCCCATGATGACAGAGAGGTGCCTGCAGCTAGTATTTAACCCTCAACAATAGGGAGGTGTGTCTGGTGTAGGGGGCTGATCTCTGACCCTGCCTCATCTCCCGTCCCTCTGCTGGCTCCCTGCCATTCCCGGGGGGGGACACCCTGGGGAGACCACATCCGTGTGTATGTCAACAATCTCTAAAGACTCACAGGAATGAATGATGTATATTACCTGGGCCATTGGCTCATCTGAGCATTTTATCAAACCCATCTGTGACCAAATGAGACCCCGCACGTATCACCTTTGGCATCAGGTTTCCCCTCAGAAATCTCCCTGATGGAAAGCACCTCACCACTAATTGGTTTCCCAACTCACCTCAGTAAGTGCTGAGTCCAGGCTCAGAGTCACATTCCCCTGGGGCAGCGGACTGCTCCGCAGCACTGTGATGTGCAAGGTAAGGAGAAGAAGTCCCAGGAGCAGCAGCAGTTCCGCCGCCAGTCGCACCATCCTTTTGACGCGGCCGCTCTTGGGAGCCTGCGGTGTGGCCGGAGCTCCGACTCCACCTCCTCCCGGTGCAGAGACTCCAATCTCCGGATCCGCCGGGGACGAGGAGCCGCAACACCACTTCGGAGCCACTTCGGGAATCAGAATTGCAAAAATGAAGGGAAAAGGATCGGAGAGGGGGAGTCGAATAATTTGAAAGAAGTGCTGTAGCCTAGATGAATTTGGACCCAGTGGATTTTCTTTGTAAACTGCGGGTTTGTCTTAAATGAAGATGTATCCCCTTTAACAGATTGTTCTTATAGCTTGATTCTGAGCCAAGTATGAGATGAGTTCATGTGCTGCTCCAGTGTAGTGAAAACCGCAGGGCTCATCCAGCGCGCAGCATTAACACTTTCCGCTCTTGTTGCGCCCTCGCCAAATCTCCAAGCTCATGAAAGTTGCAGCCCAGTTGGCCCGTGGTGTCCCCGCCACATTCTCAGCCTCACACTTCACTTTTCCTCACTTCCACTTCAGCAGCTTTACGCATTTCTTGTGTTGTCCACATTCTACTATCCAACGCGCTGCTCGACGAGGTTACCTTTGGAGAAAAAAAAGTACAGGTATTTAAAAACGTATCTTCCCAGCTCAGACTTGACGGTGGAGTTGTGGCTCAAAAACAGCATTCATCCATTCTGCCGTGGATCGTGAGCCCACCGAGAGGTAGACGCGGCCAGGCGTGCGTCTGTGAGAAGTCCTGCTGGAGGAGAAGAAAGTCAGACCATATCAATCTACGGATTACTAACACACACACACGCTGTTGTTGTTGTGCGCTCTTGAGGTGGTTTTATACTATACGCCCCTGTGCAGGCGCCCTCCCCCTGGTTAACTCTTTCGTCCCTCTCAACTAGTCCTCCCCAAACTGGAGTCCGACCGGCTCTAACACCAAACTGAGGAAGTTCGAGTGAGGAACACCCCAAAACTTTTATGCTCCACTTCCCATTGCAGATGAGACACGTTTTAGTCACTTGAAGTCACAGGATCAAAATGACGTGATCTTTACAAACTACAAAAAACATCATTTCCTATTTCAATAGGCGTGAAACCACTGTTGGGTATGCTGATTAAGTCATCCCGTGTTAATACTGAAAACAAAAAAAATGTCACTATATAGGCTCAATAAGGACACAACCTCTAGTACCTTGGTGGTCCCCGGAGGCGCACTGGGCACACTGCGCAG
The DNA here is from genome assembly GCF_046630095.1 of Trachinotus anak. NCBI lineage: Eukaryota > Metazoa > Chordata > Actinopteri > Carangiformes > Carangidae > Trachinotus > Trachinotus anak. The sequence goes on along the minus strand of NW_027273858.1, from coordinate 18,182,869 downwards.
AGGAAGACACCCGGAGGCGCTTTACAGGAGGTCTGCCTCTCCTCTCCACATGTGTACAGGAGCGCTCTTGTCTCAGACTGTGACTAAAACACTACTACGGAAGGTGCGGTGACACTTCACTTAAGCAAGACAAATGGTGCGTAATGTGATTAGCCCTGCTGAGACTTTTTATTGTCCGCTTCAAAGGGCAGGTCGCTGTGTCAAATTATGCACCAGGCAGGGATGCTGCTGCTTCAGCATGGGTGAGTTCACTGGAGCCCGAGGCACGGAGAGGACCGACCGTGCCTCTAATGTCGTCTGTCGCCTTTGAAGTCAACTCATCCAGTTTGCGCACAAGCGGAACAGTAATGTTACTGACGACTGATTACCTGGTGTCATAGATCATGTGTCAGCGCACCGTCATTTTTCCAAAGATAAGCTGAGTACAGACACATTGGTCATTTGGTTGTGTTGTGCGCAGCCATGATCCTTGATGCCAAATGGCGCGCAGCGCACAGCTCGGGCAGGATCATGACAGTGGAGCAGCAGCATCAACCAAATTGTGTTACCTTCTGCATTTGATGTTATTTTCCCGTCATCACACAGTTTCTATATCAACCGACCAGCGTGTTGAATATGTTACAAGCCAAACTAAAACCCACAATCATCATTTATTTCATTTTACAGCTCTGTGCGTCTTTCACCGGAATAAGCTTCCAGCGCTATTCTGACCCTTCTGTGGCAGCTCAGTTTTTATTCTCAGAAAGGCAGTGACACTGGCGGTAGATAGTGATGAGCGGGATCATCTCAATTCATCTAAAAATAAAAAGTAAATATCCCAAGTCATCTCCTGCACTAATGAAATATACCACTCTCATTATGCTCCCTGTTAACAAGTGGTTCCCAGTACACAGCTCTACTATAGTCCTCAGTCACAGTCTTGCTCCAGTCACAGCATAGCTGTCCAAACCATGTAAATCTGTCTTTTGTTTGCCTCACTTCAAAAATCCCTTTCCAGAATAGAAAAATCTCGGTCTAAATGGAAAACAGAGAGCACTGAGAATGGCTTGCCTGCTTTGGACACAGTGGACATCAAAGGAGTAGCAGAGGATCCCCCTTCAGAATTGCAGTTACATGCCATTCTAATAAGAGCAGTGTATTTGGATCTGCAGTTCAAAAGAGGCTGGTGCATGCAGGCAGGTCTCTGGGGCCTTGCCACCAGTAGCCTGACTGCACAGATGTTTTGAATGCCAGCGCAGACCATTTGCCACTTCTGCTGAAACTGAGGGCAGTTAGAAGTGACTGGAGGGAAGTTTGGCCAGACATGTGCTTCCCACCTTGCCCAGCAGTCAATGTGTATTACTCTTCATTTCTCCAGGTTTAGGGTTATGTAAGCTGAACCACACAGATTCATCCTCCAGAATTTATTACGATTCAGCTGCTTTCATGTTAAGTTTGAAAAGTATCTGAACCAAAACCTGAACCGATGTTAACCACCAACATGGTATCTTCTTCAAACTTAATATCATTCTCACAACTGATTCTCGAATACGAGATTCCTTGAACCAGCATTTTGCCTGCTGTGCAACCATAGAAGAAATGTTGCTGGTGAATCTCAGCAGGTTCGAGTTCCCCTTTCTGCATAATCACAGTGGAGGTTAGTATTTCAACACTCTGCGTCTGTGATAGTCTGTGAGTTATGCCTGACAATGATTCAAGCTTTGGAGTTTCTCTCTACACACATCTGTCCTCTGCTGTAAACCTGCGATGAATTTAACAATGTTCACAGTTAGACTAAAGGTGAAAGTAAACACAAATTAATAACAGACATCCTGAGGGCGTCGGTGGCCCCCGATGCAACATTTGAGGCCACCTTTCCCCATCTCATCCAGATCTGTATGGAACAGTGCACTGGTATGACATCACAGATCTGAGGATTAAAGAAACTCTTTTGTATTGTTTCTGGCTATAGAAGCCAGATGTGAATATTCACTTACAGAACAAAGTGATCCACTATAGAGCACAGATTTCAATAGTTTTCTCCTTTAGGGGAAAAGAAGGGTTTTTGTATTTTCTTTTGTAACTTTTCTTATTTTCCACTACATTTTTGTCTGCAGTTCATCTAACACACTTTTCCACAAGGATTGCACATTTTATTTTTATTCCATCATGTAATATGTAAAATCACTATGTTGTTTGTAAGGAGGTATAAACACAAACATGGTAACATCCTGAGGGCAAACAAGTGTCGACTAGACCCAATCTGACACATTGTGAAAACACATTTATCATCCATCTATAATCCTTTCTGTTTTAATCAAATGATTACCCCATACCACAGGAATTCAGAGTTCGGTGCTAATTGCTAGGTTAGGTTTCTGTTGGCTCAGGTGCTGCATACTCTGCATGCTTACCTTCACAACTGTTACGCAGTTTGTGTGTGAAAGAGAACAGCGGGTCTTTAAAACATCAAGAATTAAACTGTTAGACTTGGTGAATATGAGCAGTCTCGCCACAAAACAAGCCATAACACCTTTTTTATTCTGCGCAGGAGCTGTCGAGATTTAAAGGCATGTCAGCGGAGTAATTGCTGCATGATCTATTAGTTACAGGAAGGTTATCATTTACTCTGGAGATGAAAGTGGTGTTACACTGAGGAAACTTTTCTAAACACAATTCACCATGGAACGCAATAAAGTTATCTCTGTCATCTTTTTCTCAATCACTCCAGCCGTGAGTAGTGTAAATAATCATGTGCCAGGAAATGAACACAGCTCCAGAGGGAAGGTCCAGGATTTTCAGAAGCCTATTCCAAAACACATTCAGGAAGTTTTCATGTGTAGTAATTGTGTTTTATTGAAAAAAAAAAAAAGAAAACAAAAATGAGCAAACTCCAGAGGGGGAAATTTCAAATGTCTTTTTCATCACTTGTAACTGGAAGTAAATATGACCCTGACCTCTCAATGTGCACCACTCTCTAATAATAACTACCACCAGCCTTTTTTAATAAATGGTGGCTCATATTAATTTATGAGAAGCAAAAAAATGCTTCCATAAAAAAGTTTTCAACGTCTAAATATAGACGAGTAATCACAATAACTGTATATAAAAAGACAGGCCCTCTTTTGATCTAAAACGCCTTCAAATGTGCAGATGAACTTAACTCAATATGTGATTTGTCTCAATATAAAAAGATAAATAACTCAAGATCTGAGACTAATACAGCAATTCCTGTGCAATAATTAAATACATTTAACAAACGTATTTCAAGAGTTCATATAGTTTAAAGAAGCACAAATAAGTGTTCTATTAAATCGCAATGTTTTACAAACGTAAAAAGCAGCTGCCAAACATTTGGCCCCTTTTCTGCAGTGAGAGATGGGTGTTACTCTGGGTTGTGCATTTATAGGTCTGCTGTGGCATGGACACTTAGACTTAGTTTTGACACTGTGAAGCGAAGGTGTCAAGGGTCATATCAGCTGTCCAGCTCAAAGTCTATCTCATCACAGAGGTCATGCCGAGAGGAATATTTTCGCCGTGAGAACTTCAGACAGAGAGCGTCTCCCACCTCGTTCAGATGGTGCAGCACCTGAGAACCAGAGAAAAATATACATTTGATTCAGGTGAAAAAAAACCACACTCTCCTAAGCCTCAGAGAGGAATTTCATGTTGGTAAATTTCTCTGTGTGTTTGTGTGTGTGTGTATGTACCTGGTCCAGCATGGCTCTGGTGTGTGCTGCAGACAAACAGAAGCGAGCTCGGGCCTCTGTAATCGGCGTGGCTGGAAATCCAACAACTACTACACCAATTTTCCTCTCCAGCATTTCTCGAGCAAAAGCCCTGATCAGCAACGACAACAAAAAAAAAAAGAAACAACTCTCAGTTTTATATATTCTAGTTCAAAAATGTACTAGAATTGAATTCAACTGAAGAAAATATCATCTGTAATGATGTTAGATTATATTTCTGGAATTAAAATATCCTGAGTATCAGATTTTCCATTACCAATATCAAACATGTTGAACTAGGATTGTGTCTCCCGCTTATGTTTTTTCTGAATTACAAATGTCATCTCTCACCAACAACGGTGACACCACTGACCTATGTCAGTGGTGCTCATGCATTTGCACTATACACTGTGTGAGTGTCTGTACAAAGCGCAGCTGACTGGAGCACTGGATCAGGGCAGAAACTCACACAAATATGTACATACAGAATACAAAACTATGCAACAATTTATCTCACATACATTTTTCCAAGATTTGAAGCTTTAAAATGTGCAGTAACCCCATAAGCCACCTCAGAATGAGCCACTTTGCCTCATCACATTAGCCACTTTGCCTCATCACATTAAAAGTCGTAAGGAATGTTGCTTTTTCTGGCCCTTCCAAATCCTTAATCATGTGGTTGGGATGTGAGGTATGAATGGCTTGTGATAATTTCTGCAAAGCACGATGAATGAAAAAACAAACAATCAAAAAACAAAAACAAAAAACAAAAAAAACCCAAAATAAAACTACATATGCACAACTGATAGTTCTATCAGTTCTCCGAGGTTGGAGCAGCAACATCACTGAGGCCAGGCCATGCAGGATTCCTCATTTTGTAGCAAAGTGGACAGTTCGGGGTTCAAATGTAAAATGTGTTCTGAAAATGGTTTGTATGGTTTTTAATTTTCTGGATGATTTGTTGATGAGCTGTGCACTGTACAGATGCTGGGGCAGAGCCTAAATCCAACACCATCTTTAAAACCTACTCTATATCATTAGGACAATACAAAAAGACTAACAAAGTAAAGGCCAGAAGAAGATTTAATATACAGCAGAGTAGCTACAGATATTTTACCCTCATACACTTGTCATGAAAGACCTAAGAAATACAATTCAGTGTGACAGGACTAAAACTTTAATTTTAAGTCTCATTGACAAAATTGTGAAATAACAAAAGGCAACACTATAACTCTTTTAGAAATGACTGTTTTTGAAAACAATATTGAAAATATTTGAAAACAAATTGTGAAAATCGACTTTTCTCCAGTTGCCCCTGTAAACTGAGCGATGTAAAACCACAAACTGCTACTGTGGCAAAACATGATAGCAGCCTCTGATTATGGTAGTTCCTGGGCTGAATTGGCCTTTCCATGGATATTAATGGTGACTGGCATTGAAAGACACTTTATACCCAATTGATTATACCTGAGTGGCTTGAACAATCCTTGGTTATAACTAATCAATACCTCATGTCCCCCTTAAGTGGTTACAGATACTCAGTCTACACTGACACAGCCTACACTACTGATTCATGGAAACTTTGGAGCATGTAAGATGGCAGCCATCCAAACCACTCAGACATGATACACAGTGAGCTGAGCTGGAAGTGTTTAGGACAACAACGGATACTGAAGTTAATATTTATTGATTCAAAATTTGTCAATGTACAATAAATATTCAGTTCATTTCACTCTTAAAGAGGTGAGTGTTCTTGGTGAAAGTTTAAATGTACTTACACCACTTTGCCTGGCATGTAGAGCAGGATTGGAACCACTGGTGAGTCATCATTGCCATAGATAATGAAGCCCATCTCCTTCAGTCTGGCCCTGAAGTATCTAGTGTTCTCTGCCAGCTGGCGGATCCGTCTAATGCCTCCAATTAAAAAAAGGACAGCACCAGATGTACATGAGCAAAGCACCAACTCACTGCTGTTTTTCCACATATTTCCACTGTCCCCTGCATGGAGGGACATCACCTGTCAGTAGCAGCTAATGTAGTGTGTAGTGTTCTTTGCAGTGCTATCTCATCCTGAGTCCTGCACCTCCATCTGGGCCATTCTGGCCTCCACCATGAACTTGCTCATGATTACATCTCAGCTGTGCCAGCAGATGGTTCAGTTTTGTCTGCCTGACTGTATAGTATATGCACTTGCATGTTGCCAAAACGAGGGTTTGCAAATTGGATACAGTGGATTTTGCACAAAATGAGTGACTGTGGACTGCCACTGGAGCGTAGCCATGACTGAAACAAACAAACAATGCTTTAGCATCACATGTATAGCAGATACTGTACATACATTAGGAAACAAATCAAAGTCAGCAGAGGGGTTGTGTTCTGCTCACCCCCTGTGATCCCTAACAATGTGAATCACTGGGGAGCCTGGTTGCTCTGTGGCTGCAGCAGAGTTTGGCATGGACAAGCCTTGGAACACAGCTCTGTTTCCCTTTGATTACCTGGGAACAGATTGGCAGTTCTTTCAAAGGGATGTAAGAGAGCACTTTAAATCCCCTTATCTCAGCAGAGAGAGAGGGGAAAAAAAACATAACATTTGGGCATCTGCCAAAAAGCACAGGCCCCATTTTGTAAATTATTCCTCTCCGCTAAGATAGAGGGCATGGAGGTCAAAAACCTGCTGTCAGACACAAATCATATGAATAGGTGAGAATGTGAGGATGTTACTGTGTCTCTGAGCTTTTTCCTTTTTTAGAGCTGTTGCTTTAAAGTGCGAAATTCAACATCAAAGAGAAAGATGAAGAGCACAGAGGAAGACTGAGAGAAAGAGGAATAAGAACTTATCAGGCATATATGCAAACACCATGCGACATTTCTTGTCACAGGGGGCTTTTATAGTGTTTTGATGGACCCTGGAGCTGATGTTTTGAAAGACTGCACTGTTTGCTGTGTCCCTCCCCTCTATCAGACAGGTCAAAGCTGATTTTTCCACAACAGATATTTCACGGGGCTACGTCACATCCAAAGCATGTCTGCTTCAGAGCCAGATGAGAAAGTTACTCATCTCTGGATGAAACTACAATGTACCGCCACCATAAGACACCAGGCTTTAATCCTTCAAGTGATTAACCCATTACAGCAATCTGCAACAGACATGTCTGTATTTCTCTGTGCCTCGCAGTTTGCATGGCTGCAGATTTCTGCCTTATAGTGCACACTTTAAGTCCCACAGATTTGGCTAAAGTGAACTAATGTTACAACCAACCCTACTCCTTGTATTACGGCTACAGCTACAATAACTCAAGAAGAATCGTGCTGGCGGTATCGGGACTAGTCCGGTAATGACTACTTCCCTGCCCTTGTGTCTGATGCCATTAAAGCAGAAACTTTTCAGAGGTACAGCGTTCCTCACAACACACATATGAAAATGATTTCCTCTGCGTTAGGGTCACGTGTGCTCAGGGACTGCACGTCCCCCTCTCTCTACTGCTGCAGACCCCTGTAATTGCTACCACATTTTCTGACCAAGCAGCTGTTTGTCTTTTCTTGCAGGTCTGGTCTTAGTCCTAATGTTAACATTGGTACTGTCCTCTGGATTTGGTTTGCTATTGTTTCCATAAAGATTATATAAAGGGTGTAAAAATTTTTATAAGCCAGACATAATATTCGTCTGCGCAAAGAACATTAGGCTTGACGAGCATGTGGATAATAAGACTGAGATTCAAGGTGACATTCACTGGATGGAGACCCAGTGTGCTCAGATACTCACCCTCTGTGCTCCCGTCTTTTCCCATGATGCACTTCATGGCACGTATGATCTGCTCAGTGACAGGAGGCGACATGGCTGAGGCGTATACTGCACTGTGAGAATGACTACGCAGGTAGTCCACCAGCTCCTGCAACACAGCACAGAGGGTCACACAGATAATTAGCAGAGATACTTCACAGTATGCTTGCAATGTATTTTAATTAAAAGACTGAGAAAAATCTGACTGCGTATGAATGTACAGACACAAACTGTTTACTTCAGATCTTCCTGAAACAGGGGCCCTGCACTTTCCTTTTAGAACCACTAGAGAGAGCTCATGTATAGTTGACACCTGAGAATCAATTAAAATACCTCAAGTCATTTCTCTGTCACTATGACTATCTAGGCATTGACTATAAAATAGCTCCGGGTCCTTTCCTGCTCTCCACTCTGAGGGAGCCAGTGCACTAATTTGAAAAAGAAGCAACGCTGCAATGAGCCAGAATGAGGACTGTCATGCTCATTATTCCTAAATGTCAGCAGGAGATTAATACTGCTAGTGGTTGTCAAGAGAAGAGCAGGATTTCAGGAAACTCATTCGGTCATGGGTCCTTAGAGCACGTGTGTGTAAGTGGTCTGAGGTTGGGAGCGGGCCTGGAGCTGTGATGGGCTGCTGCTTGGTGGCTGCGTGGTGGCCACTGGGTGCGGGGTGATGACACGTAGCCGGAGATGCTGTCTGGCCACCATTTCCACTCACTGCCATCTGTCCCCACTGGGCGGCGGCTGTGGCTTCCCCACACACAGAAGGGGAAGGGATTTTAGGGGAAATGCTCAAACGTAGGATGAGAACCCTGAAACAACCTGACATCTGTTTTCGTTTAAGGCGGGGGATTTTCACCGCTTTAGGGCCCTGCAGGATTTCGGTGCGACCAAGATAAACCAGTTAAGAGAACATGTCCGAAATCCATCTCACGTCTTGGGCGTGGAGTGACAGCTCAAAGTGTTTCCTCAGCCACACTGTGGCCGCAGTACTCATGTGGTGACACATGTCCACAATGCCACAGAGCTGGAGCTGTGCCAGAGCAGCACACACACTTGCACACACTTGGTTCTTCAGTGGATGTATTTAATAACCTTATTTCAGTGTGATCCAGGCTTTAAGTAAAGGGTGATTGAATAGCATCTCCTTCATGCAAGGTTGAAGTGAATTAGAAGGAGCTTGAATTGCATTTAATGGGGTATTTATTTTTGGCACTCCCATAAAATAGCTATAACATGACTATTTTGCAGAACACATCTGCTGAGTTTTTTGTCGGTCAGCCCGGATCTACTTAGTGTAAGATTTGGGGGATTTCACCACAACAACAACTACGTCAAATCTAAAGGCTTTCTCTCTCTTTTCCTGCCTGTTTCTTTCACTAGTTTACTACAGCCAGCTGTCAAACCAGGCAGATTGTTCATACTTCAAACATTATCATGCTTGTTAAAAGTCATCCTGTTAAATCTGGAGCGCAGTTCCGATGCTTGCCACAAGAAGGGGCTGGCCCCCTGCCAGCTTTACCTTCTTATTATGGCAGAGCGGGGCTGAACCAACATAAGGCAACAGCAGGAAGGGTCCCTCTCTGAATACCTAATTCAAACAACATGGCCGTTTCCTCTGTAGCTTTCTAATCAACTGCCACAAAACCGATGTGGTTATGTACTAAAGTGTACTTTTTAATGGAGTAAAAGGGAAGTACAAAGGCCCAGAGTCACAGCCTGCGGAACATTTGTTGGACACATGAAAGCTATGAGAGAGGTGGGATATATGATTGAGTCCTAAACATCTTTAAAATGGACCTGGGTAAAATACTGTATGATGTATTTTAACCTGCTTTGGAGCCAAATAAGTTAATGCTGTTACACGGGCAGTGGTTGCCAAGTTGTTTAAACAATGTCTGGAAAGTATCAGAGAGCCAGCTCAGTCATTTGACTTTCTAAGAATGGCAACTTACCCAGGGCTGCTGAAACTGTTTCAATGTGATTAATCCCACCGACGTTTATCTTGAAATTTATCTTGACCCTGTTTTGGTCCAGGAGGATTAATTTTGCAAAGCAACCAACTAGTTTCTGCCTGACTGGCCTCCTGCAGTGTTTACAGGAGCTGGTGATATGGAGGGAAATGAAAATGGGTTGTTAATACTGTAACAGTAACAAAAGAATGCAGCACCTCGTCTATCAAATGTTGTGCTACCAGAAGACAGGTTGCTGCTTCATATCAGAGGATCAAGTGTTTTGAGTTGACGACATTTGGTGGAAAAGGTGGAAAGGTCTGGGGGTCCAGGTAAGCCAGCGGCCTTCACAGTACTACTCCCCTAGTAGTGTTCTGCTAAGGACCTTTACCAACTAGAATAGGGTTTTTTTAAATCAATTTTTACTCATTTCTAATCTCTATTTTATTTGACTCTCCTATTCAAAAATATCAGAATTGTATGTGTCTTGTCTCCCCTCTTGTTTTCCATCACTTTGTACGGACAACTATCTTATAAAACCAGAAAACTTGAGGTTGAGTAGCCCTACATTTATAATAAATGAGTGGAATATGATTAAGTTTCTTCGTCAGGTATAAAAAATATAATATATAATATAAATATTTCACATATGATAAGAACCAAAAACTAAATGTAAGTGAAATTTCAGATATTTGGATACTAAAAATGATAAAATAAAGGCAGATACAGCTGAAACAGAAAATCCAAAGATCTACAGGAACCTTTTTGCCTGCAATATAGCCTCCAGCAGCCCCAAAGCTCTTGGTGAAGGTGCCCATCATCACATCCACATCAGCTGGGTTCACATCAAACAGCTCGGTCACGCCCCGACCTGATGGTCCCACTGCGCCGATACTGTGGGCTTCATCCAGGTACAGATACGCTTTATACTTCTTCTTCAGAGCGATGATCTCGGGTAGTCGCACCACTGAGCCTTCCATGCTAATGACAGAGAATCACACAAATTGAGAATACACTTACAAAAGGGACAACACAGGCACACACATTTCATCAATTATACACCACACTCTTAACATGATCAAATTTAAAAGGAAAAGAATTTGACCCCGACATTATCCACTGCAGAGCATCTGCACGTCCGTGAATGCATATTACATAATTTGACATGCCACAGTCTTCCAAGAATCTTTCTGCTGGCCTCTTCTGCTTTACTCCCACCTCTCTCCCATCTTTTCCTCTCTGATGCAAGCCTTTTAAGGCTACAAATAGACAGCATGGGAGAGTATATGGCGGGGGAACGGAGCAATCCCAGACCTGCTATCCCAGCTATGGCTGAGAACGTCTGCAGCCCAAATGACATTAGACAGGATTTCACCAGGACCGATGTGGACATCAAAGGCAGGCCTAGGATCTAGCTAAAGCAAGCTTACGCCTTATCCAAGCTTTTTGATGTTACCGGGAGATGTTAGCGGTTTCAGCACCGCACCGAAAGGCAGCATTTCTCTCTAATGTCTGAGCCTGATATTAGACATCACTGCCTGATAAAGGCAGTCTGATGAGGTGCAATTAAGTTGTCTCTCAAATTAGCAGGACTGTTGTGGAACTAATTATTGTATTAATACCAACTGATGGACATGTTTAAGGTTTTCCTTTTTTTTTTGATGAGACGATTGCCATAAAACAATTAAGTAAACTTCAGATCTGACTGAATGTGATTAAATGTTTAGAGGAAAGGTAACACTGACAAAAAAGCACAATGAATATGTCATGTTTTAGTTAAGAAGACCTGAAATGTGAGGCACGATAGAAGGCAAACAGAGGGAAGAAAGGAGAAAAGAAAATGGCCGTGATAAACAGTTGGAGCTGGGGGTGTAGCCAAGTCAATCTCTGTGGCTTCACTTGGCCTTGATTTGGAGCTAATGAGCAGATGGAGAGGGTCACTAAGACTCGGGATAGCTCACTGCCGGGAGAGACACACAATACCTTTCTCCTCTCTCCAGTAATCAAACGGTACCCAACCATACACATGCGCGCGCGCGTGCGCACACACACACACACACACACACACACACACACACACACACACACACACACACACACACACACACACACACACACACACACACACACACATCTATTATTCAAGGGTGGAGAAGGAAGCAATTGAAAAAGAGACCATTACAGGGACTGCTAAACACAGGCTGAAAGCGCTCCTCAGGTTACAAATTAAGATTTCTACCTGAGCATGGCTGTGCAAAGCTGCTCAAAACCACCTGGAAGCCCATAATAACAAAGACTGATAGAACAGCTCCTCTGACCCAAGATATGTGTCTGTGAGGGAGATCCTATTCTAAGGTGTGTGGGTTGCATAACAACAGCTGACCTATAGATGCCTTCCACCATGATGAGGATCTTCCTCCAGGGCCTGTGAGTCCGAGGCTGCCCTGAGCAAACCGCCTCTCTTAGCATCTTTTCCAGACTGTGCATGTCTGACAGACACATACACACAGGGGAGAATGAGAATGAGAAAGAGAGTATAAAAGCAGGAGGAACTCAACAATCTAATCTAAATCCACACCTTATCAAGGGAAACAAAGAACTTAATGCACAGTAATGTTAAAAATAGTAGTTTAGGCTTGTACATATAGAGTGTAGGAATAGTCAAATAAAAGTCCACAGGAACACTGATTAAAAGCAAAACGACAGTAAGTAGAGTAATAATTTCCACAGGGCAGGGCAGAGTACACAAGGCACTATTTTATCTGACAGAAACAGCTTCCACAAACTACACACAGGAAATACCTCGCACTCTGACGCTAACGAGCACCTGCAAAGTCTGTATCAGACAGGATTACTAACTGAGCTAAATATGGCTTGAGCCAAAGGTATGTTCAGCACAGTCTGCATGGTTGTTTAAGATTACGATTGAAATTTTGGCTTCAGTAAAATAATTCCCCTTTGGCATGTGGAGTTCTTAACAGGTATGGGTGACACTATTAATGATCCTCATCTGCACACCAGCAGATGGCAGTGTTGAATAGCTGTAGCTAATCAGGAGCATTATTCAAAGTGTGACTGCAATCCAACCATTTCCAGCTGAGCAGCGAGTAAACCTGTCATAGCTAATAATCTGTCACAGATGATTGATATTGCTGCCTCGCCACAAAAACAAGTTTGCTTAAGAGGCAGAAGATGCTCTTCTGATAAAATCACCTCCTGAAGCTCAACAGGGTATTACTCATCTAATGTTACTAATGTCAGCATTGAGGAAGCCTGACAGTGGAAGAGGAGTCCATAGTGACTTGCTTTCACTAAGACAAGAATGAGGGACAGATTGATTGAAGATAAGACCTGTTCTGATATGAGATACTGTATGACTGTGATGAGAAGGATGGCAGTCTCTGCTTCTGCACAAGACATGTGAATCCTTAAATGTTACCATCCAATCTTTGCACCAATACTGGGGTTACAGAAATGCTATTAGCTTAATAAACAAAGAGTAACATTTGACAAATAACAATGCTAATCCTTAAAAGGAGTGTCCTTTATATATGACTATTTGAAGAATTTTCAAAAACAAGTCTGGCACGCCTTACATAGGCTAGACAGGACAAACCAGTTCCTTCTGGTATGACATTCTTTCACTGTTATAGTTAGGCCACTTAAAACCTTACACATTTCAAACCCTGAACATGGGATCCCAGGAGTTTGAGAGAGACTACAACAATAAATATTGCATCACTATCATCACATCATTACAATCACTTAATATTCATTTTCTTATTTATGTTTCGTTGTAGCAACTGGTATAACCCCTTAAGTAAATATTGGCTTTGTACAGATACAAGAGTGTAAGAGTCTGGTGCTGGAGGTATAAGGCAGGGAGGGGTCAACTGCTCAGGTGCCTGAGGGCTTTTTGCCTTTAGTCAGACCTTTGGGATCTGCTCGGAGGACCCATAACTGACTCTGCTTGTACCTGTCAGGACACATTTGCTGCTAGAGGACTGGTTCATTTGTCTTGTCTACTGAAAGAGCAGGTGATGTTTCCAGTGCTAGAACAATGAATGCTGTATCGTTCATGCAGAATATTTCTCCTTTATCTAGTCACAATTTGTAATTTGATATTATAATAGAGAACAAAAAGTTAAAGATGACATTTTCATGTAAAAAAAGACAACTTCCGTTTTGCTGCTCTGTTGCTGATGGATAAAACACAGTGGTGACTGTAACTGAACCCATTTCATTAAAGCCTTTACATTTGCTGCTCTAAACACAGAATGTTAAGTAGGTCTTTCCTAAGGCAAATCCTGTACTGCACAGAGAGTAATGTGTTTCTCACACCAGCAAAAGTTTGGGATGAATAGAAGAAAAGGAAACACTGGATGCTGTGAGCAGCAGTATTCACTGTGGATGCACAGAGAGAAATTCAAATTTCATCATCAGATAATCTCAGGACAGAACAGACATAGCATTCAATGCTCTGGCAGGTACAGGGCAGGATTGTTAAGCACCATGAATGTTGGCAAACTGAAACAATATGGCTCTCACTGTTTATAAGTTAAACAATGCTGTGCATTGTATTTTTGTTAACCAAGGCACTGACTCATTTTCAAATGAGGTAGTTCCTGGACTTACTGTTGTGTTTGAACACCCGGATGGTTGCTCCTGACAGTCTCGCCCCTAGGATGAGAGATGTGTGATTGAGCTCATCGCTCAATATCAAACAACCCTGAAAACCAGCAGAAAGAAAAGACTTTGTTCAAATTTCCCAGTTCCAGTCTAATACCTAAACAGAATAAATGGTGTTTGATGAGATTTTGGATTTGGTCTTTGTTTGGTGAGAACGCCAATGAGATTCTCCCTTGGGTACAGAAAAAAATAATTAGCCTGTAAACAGTAAACACTATCATCAGTATGACTCCATATGGATAAAAATCATTGCAGTGTATTCAACCCTCCCATTTGATTTTATTTGTTTTCTGAAAAATTGTGTGTTTTTATGTATTTCAACATTTCTTTTGTGCTTCAACTCTCTATCCTTGAATAATGTAATGTGTGCTACTCGGAGCTCTAAAAAGATCCACCTGGCCATTTATCTGTCGGCCCATTCCACTTACCCTGCCCCCATCCAAGCTTAAACCTCTGCATGTGAGTGGGTGTAATGTATATGTTTGTTATTTTTCACTTCTATCATGTCTGTTTCAGCCAACAGACTCATCATATTTTTAATAATGGACAATATGGTACTTCACATTCCACAGAAATCAGCATGCAAATGAATTCAGCTATTCTCTGGTACATTAACATATTTAACACCAAAGCTCCAAGCATTTGACTGCATTAGTTTGAATGAACCCTTGTAGAGGGTATGTTGACACCATCTCAGTGACAGATACCCTCGGTTTGGCCTGGGGTGCAGCTGGCCTGGTCCCTGGTCTACCAGCAGCTGTCACTCTGCCTGCACAGCAAGGCCTGTCCTGGCACAGCCTGTCCCTGTAGGACAGAGTTGGCAGTGTGGGTTGACCCCAGCCCCAGTAGGGTTACTGTGGGGGCTGCAGCCTAAGGGGCTGCTACACCTCTTGAGCTGCATAAATGACCCCATTCTCATCACTTAAACCATCAGCCTCCCCTTCCTCCTGTCCGGTCCAATCACATATATTCATGCTGTGTGTTGCCCCTGGTAACCCATGGCTGTCTGTGTGAGCCAGGCTGGTATGCCAACAGGCCAGAATATGGGTAATCATCCCCTTGAGTGGTGCTCTTAACAAAAACTGCCCTTCCTTGTCTGTGTGTCTGAAAGCAGCTATGTTTGCCCGGAGCCTGGTCCTCCTGGCTACTGTAATGTTTAATTATGATTTTAATTAATAGGGGTGGATGATGAGTTGTTCGCAGCTGAGTTTAGTTGACTGTTATTCATTAATTTAGGCCATATGCAAGAAAGGAACAAAAGCTAAGATAATTAGATTAATTTCTGCTGCACTGTGAAAATTACGCCCATATACAATAGGATTTCCTATATACAGCGTGTGCCATTTAGTGTGTAAAATCACTTACCTTGCCAACAAGTGCTGGAATGTTCATTGAGTTGGTGGCGAAACCCATCCCAAAAGTCATGGAGGACTCTACCCCAAGGAAACTGGCCACAAGTTTCTCCAGCTCTTCATGGATGCCCAGGTTACCTAAAAGACAGAGATCACTAAGGATAATTCACCCTGTCAAATCTGACAACATCACTCTACCGGTTGGTTTATCTGGTAGTCCCTTAGTCCCTGGGTTTTGCTGGTCTTTGTCATCCAATCATAACATTTGGCAGAGACGAATGGTTGGTGATAAAAAACAAGAGTCCCACAGGCAAAAACCTGCACTACGATCACACACAGTGTCGGCACCTCTCGCTCTCTGGGGATTTTGGGAGCTTTATAAAGATTCAAGATGTGGTGAATTTGTAATTTAGTTCAACTACCCTTTTTCATCCCAGCCAATATCAAGGCAAGTCCTGCAAGGTCTAAAATGGTTCTGCAGCACATTTTGGGACTGAGGCAGTTGGTTATAACCCAATGTGACAGATGGGGACCAGAATTCGTTTAGAAAATTGATTCACCTGACATGGTGTTTTTCTATTTTGTGCAATAAAAGTGGGATTTTCAGGTATCTCCGGGCTGCTTTAGTACTGCCCTTGTGGTCAGCTGATAAAAAAAGAATTACTATCATAATTGTGAGCTACAGAGAGAAAGCAAGTGAAAGGTTAATATATACTGTATTTTATTTCTGCTAACTCTGGTAGAAATATACTATAAGATACCATATGAGCTCAATAAATTTTAATACACTCAGTACTTGCTATACTATACTGTAGTAGTTACTAGACTGTAGACTCAAAGTTACCCGAGAAATACTTAAAACTCATTAGTGTACTGTTACTGTAAAGATAGAGCTGCCAACATCACATAAGTAATATAATGAACTGTCAGTAAAAAGACATCTAATGAAGCACATTTCTTTGAAAAACTACAAGATGAAAACACATTAATTCAGATACCATCAGCACTGTGACTGAAACTTAAGCCTGGTATTGAGCTGTGGTGATGTCATTAAGGCAATCCTAATAAGAAAATGATGCATTAATTGCATATACATGGAATACTAACCATTGTAGTCATAATCAATAGAAATCCGTAACCAACAAGAGAGGGTATTAAAAACTTCAAACAGACTGAATGTTTGAGGAAGAGCTGGAAAATGGATATTGAGTGATGTGTTTAAAACCATAATGCAGTGAAGCAGCTCTGTCTTTATGGTGATTCCCATTCTGTGCTCTCCATCAGGCCTTTCGCCAAGTCAAATCGATTCATACATTTCCTAAATCGCTCAGACTCACAGCTCCTGCTGGCTCGTGCAGCTTTTTAATTAGACTGCACTGAACATTTGCTCTCTTTACAGAACATTTTCCTCAGCCGTGGCATCACAAGCATGCCCTGCCCTCTTATTGACATGCTAACCTCATAAGGCTGTTGTAGGTCTGCATACTCTTCAGGTAAGTGGGAGTTGAGTTCTTAATAGATCTCACTTACTTAAATTAGCTGAAATAAAATGATAACTACAGCATCACATACGTCTCATTAAATCTGGTTACCTTTTCTCTGAAGGTCACCTTCCTTACACCACAATCATCAAAGCTTGTTGATGAGAATTAATATTGCCAGGGTTGGAAAGTGTTATTGTACGGAGACAAAAAAGAGTGTGCTCAGGGCTAAGTTTGTCACTTTCACTATAAACCTGTGACTGAGGTTTTTCTTCAAAGCCTTTATAACAAGACAAAAAAAGAGAGAGAAGAGTTAATCATCAGACAAATACAGCACATATGGCTTAGTTTTAAATAGCCCAATTATATCAGTATATACCGCAGGTGTATGTATTATGGTGAAATATTTACTACTATGTACTTGGTAGCTACACTTAGTGTTTCTTAGTAATATGTCATTCATTTGAATGCATGATATCATTATCTAATTTACTGTACGTTAATGATTCAAGGAAAGGTGGGAACAGTGAGCTATCCATTAATACAAATCCATGAATGTTTGACGTGTGTGTTTATTCTCAAGGTGTGCTTTCAGTGCACTTTGTATCTACTTACTCAAGCCTATTAAAAAGATACACCTTAGATTATGCTCTCCGTGTACTTACATATACAGTGTAGTTGTGGGAAAATTATTCACAACTTTTTTGATATATTCTGAAGTCAACTTGCCTGGACTGAAATCGACCTTGGGAGGATGTCAGAGGCACAGTGGGGAGTGAAGTGTGAAAGAGGAATTATTTTTGTAAATCAGGTTTTTGTTTTGAAGAAAGTGCTGGTAAATTCAACAAAAACACTTCCAGGAAATTTTGATTTTGAAGATTTGCACCGATACAAATTGCTGCGTGTGAGCTAAGCCATGGTGACGATGGTGTCACTTCTATTGCAGAGACACTGGGGTCTTTAATAATTGATGCTTCATAAGGTCTCATGGGAGAAATGCTTGTTATTCCTTAACCCTCTCAGTGAGCCAGCTGAAGCACAGATTACAAACCCAGGGAAAAACAGTCCCATTTTGAAAGAGAAATAAACATATAAATAAATCACACAAATGAATAATGGATGGTGTGGAGTGTGTGTTTGTGTGTGTGTGTGTATGTGTGTGTGTGGGGAGGGGCGGTGTACTTGCACTCTGACAAACATACATATAACTAATGATCACATGCCCTTTAATTCCTCTGGTTTTCACTGTCCTTGTCAAGCTGCTGATATCATTCAGAACTACGTAGCGACTCAACTCGCTCTGAGCCTGTCGGCTCACCATGTACAAGCTTGCACTTAGTAGATACTGGTGTCAGAAATAAATAAAAACTAGGTAAACATCAATGACAGACAGGAAAGGAACTACTTTACCTGAGTAAACTTCAGAGTGTGGCCTGTTCAATGAAATCCATAATGTTAATCTATTGGCAGATTTTGATAAAAAACAAAACAACCCAAAAAAAAAAACACACACACAATTGATGGCTAATCATTAGATTTCACTGCTGCACCCTTGCTATGCTGCAACATGAGATCCTGGCATGCACAGCCACTTAAACACCATCAGAGGCAGGGTTGAAGTTCAGAGGATAAAACACCATTCAAAATTCATCTGAAGCCACAGATCTCTCACTCTGATCCCTGCTGCTCTAACACTTCCATCACATATGTTATTTTTGCATCCTTCCTAATGTCCAGGGTGTTTCATAATGTTACATTCCACTGTGATATCATTTCCAGCACTCCGCAGTGTGTACCAGTATGTAATGATCTCAGCATATGCCCAAACGGTACATAATTTAACAAAGGTTTAATAATTCATATTACATTGCAGCCACTGAAAGATAATTGAATATGTGGGCAGTATAATTCACGAGAAAGATAATAAATGATGGCATATGTGATGAGGAGATGGAGTTTTCTTTCTAGTTTGATGCTCAACCTCTTCAGCGTCACTGGGGTCTGTCAGACCCTTTTGAAATAAATGCATATGTGAGAAATTTGATGCACTGTGAGATTAAATAAAAGAGACACTGCTAATATCTGCTAATACTGCTATATGACTTCAGTTGACATGGGACATTTTGCTCAAGAGAAAATGACTGCCCTTACTAAAACTAGTTTAAGAGGACAAGTACCACACTGTTTTTTTCACAAGTTTCATCGACAACCACATTCTTACCTATTTCCTGCCTTGTGCTGCAAACCCCAACCCCATACTGGTACGTTTTGTCTGCCACAGTTTTCAGGAAATCAGCCTTGTTCTCAGCAAAACCGAGGTAGTTGTAGGAGCCCATGTTGATGGCATTGTGTATAGTCCTCCCAGTAAACCTGCAAGCATGTAAACATTAGGAATCAATTAGCCTTTCTATTGTTTCTACACATACGCGCACTCAGAGAATTAATTAGACACAATAAAAAGTAATCAAAATTCAATTAAATATAACTGCTAATCATGAACTTGTTACTTCATCAGCTGACTTTTGCTCATGAGAAGTGCAATTATAGCAATGTTTATTCAGCATAAGCAGCAGTGACTGCATGAAGAGGCAGCATTTCTTATTTTCATTTCCTTCGGTGTATTTTTTAAGCACATAATCAGATATCCACAACTCATTGTAGCCAGAATCAAGACATTATTCTGCCTTACAATGTACAAGTATGCATGTAAAGGCGAATAGGTGTAAAGTGTGAGTGTAATTATTTCTTGCAACAAGGCAAGTTCAGGTAAACATCACGTAAATTCACATGGTCAGTTGACAGTGTACATCTCTGCTGTACATCATCAGAGCTTCAAAGGTATTTTAAGGGAGCTGTTCCATTTCGTCAACCGACCTACTTCTTCTCACTGCTCATGTAAACCTGCATACTACAAAACCCATCTGCATGTCTCTTTACCCATTCACCACACATCACTACAAAAGACAAGCTGACTGCCCCATTTCTACTTTTTCCAGTCACATTAAACCTCTTTAAACATGTAATCCATGCTTACCCCTCTTTCCTGATTCATAATGTCAGTTCCCCTTCCCGCGGCTCTGTTCATATTCCTATTCATAATGTATTCCCTGACCCTGCTGTGCAGCACAGAGGAATTTCAACTGTGGTCCAGAAACTCAGGACTGACATATCCTTCCTGATGACAAATACCCATGTATTTTATTTTCTACCTTCCTCTATTAGCTCATAGCAGAGGAGATTGATATATCCAATTACATCTTGTTTGTCTAGTTTCCGGATAATTGAGAGATAATTGTGCTAAAACATATTTTCTGGCCTGTCTGAAGCTAGAAAAACAGTTGTAAATTCTTAGGTTGAGTATTATGAATTATTATGAGCCAACAGTACATCTTATCTACAGTATGTCTATCACAGGTGACTTGATTACAGTACCTGAACGTCCAGTTGTAGTCATCAGAAACCCTCTCCATCAGGTCAAACACAGGCCCTGGCAGGCTGCATACGGGACGGTTCCAGTTGTCTCGTACCCTCATATATAGGTTTCGAGTGTAGAAGTTCTCGAAATCTTGATATAGTGGTACAAAATCCTGAAGGCAGAGAGGAACAACAACCAGGATGTCACAAAGAGGTGGAACAATAAGAGCTGGAAAAGTGACTACTTGAATTCTGATCACATTGGTCCCGCTAAAAGCTACCTGAGCATAAGAACAAAGCAACCCTCAAAGACCATAAAGGGTTGTTACATTGCGTCCACCTTTGCACTACATCAAGGCAGGAGAGTTTTGTTTTTATCTTATAATCATTCAAACCACAAATTTAGCTCTTATCTGGGTAGGAGAGTTAGGTCTACAGTACCGTAGCTTTTATTAAGTACTGTATATTTTCAAAATACTTCAAGACAATCTTCACATTGATCTCCTGACAACAGTGTTTACTGAGAATATTGAGGACTTTGCCCTCAGTAAACTCCCCTGTTTGTCTGATCCAAGGAAGACAACATCACAACAGAGGTCATATACAGTAAAGCTCTTTTTACCTTAACTTTAAACTGTAAATAACTGTTGTCAAAGACAAGGAGCAAACTGCCTGCTTAGTCCTCCTTGAGACGTATTGTGTCTGCCTACAGTCATACAGTACAGCCTTACCAAAGTAATGGAAAACATGAGCACAGCATTTCTTTGATTAAGGTTATAGCTTTTTTTTTTTTAACATGAGCTGCACAAAACAAATCATTAACTACTACCAACTTATCTTAACAGCAATTTTTGGATTTAAGAAATGAAATCTATGGCAACACAATGGCTCTTATGTAGCAGTGTTCAGGCCTTATCTAGAATCTAAAGCACAGTAACAAAGAAAGAACTTGAATCCTCAGAGATTTAATTAGGTCTTCAGCACATATTCTCTGTGGTGTCCTGTCTCACCCGTGGCAACACTACAGTGCAGAAGAACATGAAGGATGAAGGCAGAAGGAGAACTTAAGAGCAAAAATTGAAATAATTAGAGGAAAACAAAATGTGTTAACACCCAAGGCAAGCATGCTCCTCTACTCTAACTGTCTGTGTGTGTGTCTGTGTCTACAGCAAATGTGTATGCTCCACAGTATGCCTATGTTTGTGCTGATTGCATGTTTTACCTACCTTCTGTTCCTCTCTTTCCTGGGCAAGGTTGCACTTCTCTAAGCCCACAGCTCTGAGGAAATCTCTGAGGTAGCCAAACAGGGTGACAATACCAAAGCCCAGGTATGTCATGACAGCCACGTACATGGGCGCCTGTTCAAAGGACTCCTGTCTGTGCTGCCTGGAGGCGACACCAGTCCCTGGGCCATTTTTCTATACAACAAGAGACCCACATAAGCTGTCTTACATTGCAGATGAAACAAGAGAAAACAATACAGCTGGAATAAAAGCGTATTGGGTTTTGGTTAACACACCAATTAACCTGAATAAAAAAGGAGAAAACCGGTGCACTTGCAGATGTAAGTAACACATACTATTCATTGCTGAAGCAAGAAAGACTGAAGGACCATCCACAGTAATGTAACACCAAATAAAAGATTTTAATTTTTAATTGTAAACATTCAAATGATTAGAAAATAATTTACATTAAGGAGTAATTTTGTGGACACACCAATTTTGTTAATAATAATAATAATAATAATAATAAACTCAAAGGGAGTTTACAGTGAGCTCAGTCAGTCTTGGGAAGCAGAAATCCCATATAAACCAGCATGAGCAAGATGTTTGAATGGAAAATGATAACTTGAATCACGAAGATTGTAAAATTGAAAGTGAAAGGGCTTAAATGTGCATTTGAACTAGCTAACACTTCTGGCTGCAATTACGCCACCTGTTGAAGAGATGCAACTGGCACAAGAAATTACAAAGCATTCCCTGTACCATTCAACAGATCAGATTTCAAGATGACTTGGGTGGTATCCCAGTTTGTGCCTCTTACTGTTTTTACATTAGATAGGAGTCACAGAGCTAGCATCTATTTTCAGCAAGATAAATTGTCAATTGATTTAAGTTACTTACTGGTTTTATGACGATATGTCCACAATTCACATTGTACTTTTTGTCCATCCTGAGTAAAAACAACCCTACTGCTGCACAATCAATTATATTTTAATCCATTACTAAAGTAAGGACTCCTAACTCAAAATGGCAACCAGAAGTTCAATTTTCTTTTCAAGGACTCTATGGAAAACTATGAAAGATATGAAAAGTAAACAATAGTTTATGTACATAGATGTAAATGATATATAAGTAACATATAAATTAATTTGTAAAATATAAATAGCATAAAAAGCCTTGAGAAGGAACTCCTGTAATTTCGGTGGCATTAATGCCTTGTTTGCATGGCGTTGTTCGACAAGTCATTTCCGGCGGCCATGTTTGTTGTTTCACAATCTCCACTTTCATACTTGATTAAAGTTTAGGGTCTTATGCAGCATGAAATACTTTTTCTTTTTCTTTTTTTTCCCCCAAAACACCCAGAAACACTTCTACCTTAAAGCAGCGGTAAGTGTTACTGCCTGTAACTGTAGTGTTATGAAAAAAAAGTCAACATAAAGCTAAGCTAGCGTTTAGAAGATTCATGCTATTATGCTAACAGTTAGCCTTGAATCAAATATAAAAAGACAAAACTTTCTTAATTGTTACATTGGACTAAATATCAGGCTTGATTGCTTTATGTAAATACATCCCTTGAGTTTGAATGTCAGGCGTGTTCAAAAAAAAAAAATAAAAAAAACAAATGAAACCTTAATTTGCTGGACTGACTGACACAGGTGGCACAGGTGGCATTGCATCTTTTACAGCTAGAAATATAGAGATTGTGTGACGTTCAAATCCAATCACTCAGAAAAAGAGCTTGAGTAGAGTGGACAAACCACCTGTTACATCTCAGTAATCATTGACACACCAGTATAAAATGTGCACAGGCCCCAACGTACAGAGGAAATCCTCAACACAGACTGCTCCTTCCTCCCTGAACCAGCCCGAGGGCACAGATACCCTGCTTTGACAAAAAGGAAGAATTTCAGGGCGGGGTCGTTGGCTCAGCATTGCTGCTTATGTTGTTCTTTTTAAAGGGTTTAACCTATCCTCAGTCAGAAGAACGACATCATATACTTGTAGATATGTTATTTTATTTATATCAAAACCAGATGCTGGTCCGTTCTACAACTGCGACTAAAAACACAATAACCCTTGTCCTTTAAATGCACATTGCCTAAGACAGTGAGTTTTGCACAGAT
This sequence comes from Trachinotus anak, assembly GCF_046630095.1. Taxonomy (NCBI): domain Eukaryota; kingdom Metazoa; phylum Chordata; class Actinopteri; order Carangiformes; family Carangidae; genus Trachinotus; species Trachinotus anak. Next base: position 18,159,147 of record NW_027273858.1, on the reverse strand, counting down.
GTCGTGATGTTGCTGCTCTTATCCAGGTGAGCAGCCTCTGTGCACTACAAGGTTTGCCTACGTCACAGAGGTCGTTTCAGGTAAAGAGCCCCAATGAAAAAAAAAAAATAATAATTTTCAAGACTTTTCAAAAAGAAGTTGTAGTAAACTCCTGCAACCGTGAAGCAGTCGTGCTGCTATGCGCACACATTTTTGTGAATAAATCCCGTCGCTGACAGACATACCTCTCTCTTGCTGTGATAGCCATTTCTCTTGATGTCTTCGCTTTTCAGTCCATTCTGGTTCAGCTGTGCACTGGAGGGACCGTCCGCAGCGGTTCTTGACATTTTCCAGAAAGCGCAGCAGCGACGGGCTCCCGTGTGTGACTGTCAGGTAGAGACAACTTCACAAAGGTGACTTCCTCCTTCTGTCGCCGCGGCTCAGCCTCGCGTTAATCGTTGTATGAAAATCGCGTTAAGTCTTGAGAAAGTCTCACTTCACTGTTTCGATATCACGTAAATGGGCCAACTTCCTCTTCTCCTTTTTCCTAACTTGAAACTTTCCGATCGCTGTAAAACGCTGCACTTCACATTCACTATGCATCTAGTTTGAGTCTTAAGATATTAGTGTCTTTGAATGCATTGTGTTTTCCAGTTTGTCTTGCTGAGTTATTCTCATCTTTCCATTAGTAGAAAGTAGTACTATGCTGATATGCTGTACCTAAATAGTTTTGAGTAGTTTACTATTTTGATTTAATACCACTTTATTTCACTTGTTGCTCATATGATGAGCTCATGAAATATGCTGCACTGTTGTACAGCTACCAAACACCTCAGCCAACTACAATCTTACTTACAAACGTATATTTTTATATGTATATATGTGTCTATATATATATTAATACCCTTTAATGTCTATATAATATAAATATAATTATAAATATATTAATATAAATATAAATAATAATATAAAAACATAGCACTCACCAGTTTCCTGCACAACAGCTACTTAAAGTGCATTTTGTTAATAATATTTTGATACTTTTACTTGTACTTGAGTATGTTTTTTTATACACAAATGCATCAGAAGGTAAAGGTTCATAACTTCAGGCTAACAATAAATGATTGGAGAGTGTAGAAAACCTGTTGCACTTATCAATATGATTTATTATAGCCTGATCAGCAGTGTGCATGTTTTGTTGCCTAAAGTGACATGATTACAAAGTAATAACAGGAGTCCTCACTGTCACATTACAGATTGTTTAAGCATATGCACTGATATTAAGATTAAAAAATAGTGAAACTGCTAAAAACCGAGCTATATAATATGATTTAATATGGTACTTGTCTTGTTCTTGATGCAGAACTTGCCTCCATGCACGCACAGATCAGAGGTCAGGCTCAGCTACATCTGGAGCTGAGAGGGTGTCGGTATCTGGCTGAAGCACTCCTCAGGACTAATGTAGGGGCTTGAACTCATGTTCAGTGTGCTGGACTGGTGTTACTACATGCACGGTAAGTAAATACAAAATATTATTGCCCACATCTACATGCAGCCAAATAGATTATGCCTCATGTTATGGCTTTAAGCAGTAGTTTGTAACAGTCCAGCTCTTTACACTGCTCCCAGCTACTGTGCCAGCTACTGTGGCATTGTTTTTGCGCAGGGACGCTCCTGTTTTAGAGCACAAAGTGTGCACAACTTGCAGTTGCTGCTGTTAGTCTCTCTAGTTGATGATTTACTGAAATGTCATAAATCAAACTCACTTATAGGCATAGGTCAAATCAAAATAGGCTTGTAAACATACTTCTATATGTATGCTGTTGACAGTTTGGTGTCTGTGGCATTGTTGAAATTTTCCCTTCTGGGCAAAAACAAAGAGATTGTTTGTTAGTAAAAGGTCAACGCCTACTCAGTGGTCTTGTGGTGCACTTAGTTTGTGGGTGCACAGTAAATCGGAATATGCACGGTGTTGTGACTGTTAGTGTAATGAGGGCTTTTCTTTACATATTGATGTTGACCTATTGTTGCTTTGGAGAGCTTGTCTCTTGGTGGGCGTGCACAAATAGAATATGAGAAGCAGATGGGATACAGAATAACGTTAAGGGGAAGTTGGAGTTTGGAATGCAAGCGCATGTCTGAACATAATGCTGTGAGATTAGGATATGTTTTGGATGACAGTATCTGCTATAGCCTACACTAAACTTACTTTCTTTTGGAGGGTGTGTGTGTGTGTTTGGACAGGGTGATTGAAGAACTGCAATATGGGACATTTTACAACCTGTCTGATATCTTCCATCTCCATGCCATTTTAACACAAATCATTTATCACTATAGGTAGGGGACTCTATCCTTCACAACCATTCACCATTTGACAGACATCAAATTGTGCTGTCTCTTTGACATGTGTCTAGAGGTCTTAAGTCTTCATTTAAATTGCAAAGCCAGTAGAAACAAGCCTTCTTTGAATGCATTGTGTGATGTTTTGGCTGAAAACACTCAGGCCCCGTGGGATGACATGTGTCATCTGCCATCACTTCAGAGCTGCCTTCACTTCACACTAACTGATGAGGGTTGGTGTTGTCTAATAACTCAAGACCCTTGTCAGGGAAGGGGGGGGGGGGGCACAGGCTGACACTTGAATGAGGGGTAAACTAGGAAGGCTGACTGTACTGAAGAGTGCTGGGAGATCATAAGTATTGCAGTTTGAGTTAAGCAGAGAGAAAACGTCATATTATGAATGCGGTTTAGTTGGCCTGCATCTAACTGTAACAGAGAAACTGGTTGAATGGAGGGTAGCATACTGCAGTCTTAGTTAATTAAAGGTATTCACAGCTCTCACCTCCTCTTAGCTCAGCTTGGAGTCTTGAATGGAGCTGTCACAGCCGCTGGTGCCTCCTTGCCTTCACTACAGGATTGCTTTCTACCAGTGGGACCAGATGTAACCTACATCTGCCAGGCTTCATTAGCTATGTCAATCTAGATAGCACTGTTCATTCTGGCTTCACAAATGTTTTTTTTGTTTTTTTGTTAAATCGTCTATTCAGTTTCCATATTTAGGCAATTATGATTTACAATTTGACGTTTCCAGCACTGAGCTTGAAGTCATAATGTATCTTGTGCTGGAGCAAATTGGCATTGTGACTTTAACAAAAGTTGATCAGTCTTTAAGGAGGATCACAATCTCTGCAGGGAAATTCTCCATTTTACACTTCAGCAAGCATCTTTCATGTTTTTCAGTATGTCTGAAAATTTCTTTGCTTAAAATTGATCTTGTTTGATATTGATTGATGTTTTAATTTCTTAATAGGATTGGTCCCTGTATTTCTCACCTTAGCTTTGCTCCTCTGCATTTGATATTATTAGACGCAGTTTCCCTTTTAATCTATGATGAGGGAAATGATTTTGAAGCCTCCATGAAAGAGATTTCCTACCTTGAATACAGATGAATGGTGAAACAGTTTTATATAGGGAATAAGCTGCCTGCAGCTCCCAGCAGGACATCTCCATCTGCATTGCTTTCATGTGAGTGTTGTGTAAAATGGACTTTCCTTAAATACACGATGAATACTAATCCATATTTGATCTGCTTGCATATATTTGATACTTATATTCACAATTTTGCTAGCCTGGATGATTTTATTTTATGAATTATGTCCCTCATGAATTTATTTCTATGTTTGGATGTTTATTGAATTAAAAACAAGGTTAAGTGTGATTTGAAAACTCTCTGTAGAGTCCAGAATGGCCACGCCAATGAAAAACTTTGGATGAGTTGTTATGGGTTGTCCCTCCACCTTGTGGCAGGGCAGTGCACAGCAACCCAGTCAACAATTACACACACAGCCCATCCCCACCCATGTTTTCCCTAAATTGAGATATTTCATTATAAGCAAATCTATTTGCGTCAGCAGACCAGCAGGTCTTCACTGACTTGTAGTATTTGCTCACTGTAATAATTGTGCTTAGAGTGGGACCCATCCAGGGTTTAAGTGTTTATGGATGAACTCATGTCATGCTGTGCTGTTGGAGGCCAGTTGTAATGCAGAGCTATATTTAAACTTCCCCTGGGGTGCCATTAAATCATGTAATTTCTTCGTCAGGCCTGGCTGACCTCATTTTAATACCGACATCAGACAGCATTAAGAAGAAACATTACAAAAAGGAATATTGAATTTTGTATCTGCCATGCTATCTTGAATTTACATTTAAGCCCCTTTTCAAACATTGTTAGCATGTGAGACTTACAAGCAGAATAAGCTCACAGTCCTTACATTTGGATGTTGGACAGGCAGGAGCGTGATATTATGTGTTGTTGTGATACGGATGTGTATTTGTTTGTGTCGGCGGCCAGGAGGTAGAGATAAAAAAGGGCGGCTATGTATAGTTCTGTGAAGCTCTCAATCCATTTGGACCACCAGGAGAAATGAGAGAATCATAAAAGGTACATGCATTAGAATACTGCATTGTTGTTGTTGTTTTTTTTGTTGCTTTGCTGGGGATAAGAATATAAAAAGTGTTTTTCACTCAGTTAAATAGGTTATAAAACTTTAATTGTGTTTCGCTGTATTATTTTGGGGAAAGAGGGAATACACTGAAACATCACTCTGTATTAGAGCCTTATAGAGCGTAAAATTCAATTAAGCTTTAGGTTCTTTTATCAGATAAGTGAGTTTGTGTTTGACAGTGTGGGCTATTAATACTGTGGACTCTACAAATGTCTTCAGTTAGTCCTGTGTCACAGTAGAAACCCTGGTCTGTTAGCTCCTGGAACTGCAGCAGTCCTAACCTTGAGTGGGTGTTCACATCCACAGGGGATGGAAGATTCCCCTGCTCTCTTTAGAAGCGGGAGAGGGGAGAAAAGACAGACTCAGAGACAGATATTTATAGAGAGAGTGGGAGAAAGTGAGATTGTGGCTTGAAAGGTTAAGGTACAAGGGTGCGGCAGAATGACAGAGGAGAATGACAGAGTTGTTGGGTGCAACAGGGTGATGGTGGAGAATAAAGATAAGGCAAGAAGATTTAGAAATGGATGATAGTGCAGACATCACCAGAGGCTGTGTGGACCCTGCTGTAAATGAATGTGTCTCTGTAGGTAAGGACAGCACTTCATCGTCTGAGCTGACCCTAATTAAGTCCTGCAGATATTGTGAATGACTCACCGGAGGGCTAGAGAAAATATCTTCTAGGGGTATGTCCTACCTTTATGTGTCCAGTGTTCTCCTACTGCGTCATCCACTTCTCACTGTATCAGCATTACTTTACTGTCCTGATCCTAAAAGCAGATTATTAATGCCACGAGAGGATCTGAAATATTTATTTGCTGCAGAAATAATACAGGTAGCTGAGGTTATTAGCATAGTCGAGGATATTAGCATAGTTTAAGTGAAATGGGCTTTGCTGAAGCATTATTAATGTTGAATTTCTCATACATAAGTCAGAATTTGAACTCAAAGTCTTAATATTCCCATCTGGGTAGAATTATGTCACTAAGCAGACAGCTAAACCAGTAAATCACTTCCTCTGAAGTCAAATTTGCCCATATCTGTAGCTCTTTTTTCTGCTCTGACAACTGAGGCAACCATTTGTTCCAGGCACCCAAGAATCTATCGGCCTTATGACATCGAATCTCTGCAAGGGCTACAGAGTCCCAGGGCCCCCCCCTGAGCTGTAATTACTGTCTCCTGCCTACTGAGATTGGCCCTGCACTAAATCTCCTTGATGTTGTCAGTCAGCCATCCAGATAGGTAGGTGGACAGCCAGGAAAAAGGCAGGGACTCCTGGAAGCGAACCCCTCTCCAGGGCGTTTGATGTATGGACTGACGTGGGCTGATTTTAACGGATGGTCTTTCCTCCTGCGCTGGGCCCTTCTGAAGTCATTGTCACACCAGGCAAATGTATCCGGGAGAATAGATGGGAGTTTGCCGTGTTCAAGATAGGGTGGAGAAAATGTTGTGTTTTGGACACACAGCTGATGAAACACACAGTTGCACAGACAGCTATTTTCCTGCTGTAAAAGGAGGAGGAGTTTATTAGTGCTGGGCTGTCAAGAAAAGGAATAAATGAGGAGGATATGTAGAGGGAGGTGTTAGTAGCACCTCAGATGTTCAGCATTGTACTTTTGTGTGTGTTTTGCGAGTACAGGTACTGTATATTATAATTAGTTTGATCTATGTTATGTTTTTTTCTAGGAAGACATGGTTAATACAGCAACAGTGAATGTAGTTTCAGGTAGAATACACAGTCTTGGAAAAAGTAAACATTGGAAGAAAGGACAATAGACAGAGCATCAACAATATCTATGATCGATGGGTACGTGGATGTTTCATGTTCTGTTTGTTTCCAATCATTTAAAGTAACAAGTACTCAGTCTGGTTTTGATGTAGACAGCTGAGAGCACTGTTGAATTTAGTAGCAAATGTTTCAGTTTATTGTTACAAGGATGTTTTGGACTTTGTGTTTCCTTTATGTTGAAATTATTATTATTTTTTTTTTACAGGACAGGAATTAAAGAGGAAGTTTTAAAAAGAAGTTTTAAAACATTTCATCGAGCTTTGTTCCAGGCTGAGAGGGTCTGATGATTAAAGGTGTTGATTTTCTGAGTGGCTTTTAGTGTGAAATGTTGATTTGATTTTTAGGTTGTTTTCCAAAAATCAATGCATGGCTTTTGAAGCTAAGATGAAATAATCAGACTTTAATAGGTTGGAAAATGGCTGTTGATTATATGGTACACCACTCACCACCACACACCACTGTGTGTTAAACAAACGTTGATTAAATCGTGACAGTAGAGTGACACTGAACACAATATGCAAAAATATAAAACTTTGATGAAGCATGCACAGTAAAATTCATTATGCACAGTAATTCACCACCATGCACAGTAGTGTGTCAGTCCACAAGAAAAGTGGGACCAGTTGTGCTTTGAGCTCGTCTGCCACGCTATCAAATTTACTATGAGAAGTGAAAGAGAAAAAAAGAGCATGAGAGACAGATAGCCGAAGGGGCTTTTTTTTTTTTAAGGCCTGCTTAGTTGAGCACAGTTGTTATGAGAGTATCAATGCACATTACGACACACTGCCGTTCCACTCATTTACAACATGCTGCCAGTCCTCAAATGGGAATATCATAGTTACTGTATTTAAAAGTCACATTCAATATTTGTTATTCTTCCAGCTTGAGTTGGAGAGGAATGTTAATGAGCCTTATAAGCTATGCAGAGCTTTGACTCCTTGTCACTGCACTGCAGGTTTTATCCTGGCTTGTGTGGTGCAACACACGGTGAGTGCTTGACTCTCATGCCCCTTATTTTCCTAAAACTGGGCGTAAATGCAGTGTTCGATGTAGTTCAAAGCTTGAAACCAAGTAATTATTGCAATCTTTGAAATGTGGAGAGGCTTGAGGAGGACGGCTTTATTATTAGAAGGAGGAGGACAGTATCAGCAGGTGGAGTTCTGGTGGGCTTCAATAAAGGCCAGGCACATCAGTTCCTCTCCTTGCCTTTAAAAGCAGCAGGCAGCCTAATAAGCCTTTTATTTTTATTTATTTATTTTTGTTGGTTGAACTGTGAGGCCTCTGCTCGTCTATGGACTGTTTACTGTTGGCTTCAATGTCAGTTGTCTCTCTTTGGAAGAATCCCAAATAAGAACGGGTCAATACAGGAAACTCTCAGAACAAAGAAAGAAGTTAATGGTTCACTTTCACCCTGTGAAAGAGAGATCAATAAAACAAATGGATGCATTTAACACAGTATATTTCAAATGTCTGGCATGTCCTTAAAAAAGCACAGAAGACAGGAGGGGTTGGGCTTGATGGGATCAGTGTATGAAGTAAGTCTACCAGTTTGAATCAGTTAAAAATGTTTTCTGTTCACCTGTGAATGTCAACTACACCATTAAAAAAACAACAGTCTCCTCCCCCTGATCACATCACTCCTCAGTGGTTAGCGGTGTTTCATGTCACAGCTAAAGTTGTAAAAACTCACACCATTAGGTGATGGTTTTCAAAATCTTGCCTCTGATTTGGTGCTAAAAGCGTGAGTGCTAAAACTGCACGATTTTATTGAGTAATAAAATTTCCATTTTGTGCTCAGATTGGAGGAATGATGTTCCTGCAGTGTGTCTGCTCATGTCACATCACCATGGGTATCTGCTGGATGGCTACACACACATTTTGTGGTTGGTAATGTTGATTGAGCCAATATTCTGATAGTCATTGTAGTGATGTATTGATATTAGATTTCTTTCATACCAAAAACATGAAAGTTTTGTTCAGTTTGTCTTGTATTTTCAGAGGACAGAAACCAATATACATTTACGACTTCCCCCAACTAGTCAATGGAAACGCAAGTCTGAATTAATTTAGCAAAAACATTTGTAAACAACCTGATGAATGAAAAGATTTTCCAATATTGAAAAGTGCTGATTGGGCTCTCGCATGTGGTTGTTTTTACACTTCTGACTTCCCCGCGCTGAGTCTCAGTCTGCAGATGAAAGAGGGACAAGAGACTCTGAGAATGATGGCGGCTGGCTGTGACACTGGTGGCAACAGGCTTCTTTGTCTGAGTCTGGAGGCAAGGGGGGAGGGTTGTGTGCAGCCAGAAGGAGGGTAAAAAGGAGAGGTGAGTGACTGACGGGCATGTGTCAACCCTCCTCCTATAGTAAATGTGGAGGGGGGGACAGGGGTGGTTCGCTAATTGGGACGAGATGTAAAAGTTCATGTCACTCATCATCATCTTCACTAATATGTTTGGAGGCAAAAGCCAGTGGAAGCATAGAACTGACTGATTAGTCACAGGAGTTGGGGGGAAGGCTGCATTTCCACTCAAAACAATCTTTTTTCAGAGGGAGCTCTTGTACTGATAAGATTGGTACCACACTGTGCCACTGAACACAAAGCTGTCTGCTTTAATTATTGAGCATCTGTATATTTAATTTGCAAGGCAGTTTCAGAGAGTGACCCTGTGAGACCCAGGCTTGATAGAGACTGATATTTTTTTCCTCTTTTGCACACGTGAGTTAATCACTCCTGCAATGATAGCAATGTCATGGATTGTTATGCTGGTCAAAATAAAGTACAGGTCTTGGCCCTCCGGCATCTACAGTTTCTCTCTGACCTTGAGTTGTTCCCTTCTTTCAGAACCCCTCATGTGATGTCCTGAGGGAAATAACGCCAAAGAGAAGGAGCGCAGGATGCAGCTTCTGGAACTGACTGTGAAATTAATGGGAGACACGTTATTCCAGCACACTGCTTAACCAGTGTGAAAAACGGATAGTGACAGCGATAACAAAGCAGGTAATGAAATAGTAAGTGCTCTTCTTACTGTTATATAGCACTTTCTTTACTTGTATTTCACTCAGACTTAAACAGTGGGATAATACTGAAGCAGCAGTTGATAATTGTTATTTGATGACAAGATTATTTAATTTTACATAATTAATTATTCTTGTTTTTCTCTCATACTAATTAAACATTGCTTTCAAATAGCTGCAAAGTTTCAGCAGGTATAATTACGCTTAATTTACCAGATAATTGGGTTTATATGCCTCCAAAAATTTCCAGTCTCTTTTTAATGACTATTTAATACTAACAGTTGGCAGTTTCTCTTATCAGTAATTCCTGCTCTTGAATCTAACGATCCGAACAAAGCCAATCAGTTGTATGGCCTAATTTGAGTGGCTTTTAAAACCTGCTAAGATCTCATTTCCATAACCCTCTAACTGGGAAAACAACAGCAATTATGAGACTGGTATTAGCATGAAGTGACACCCCTGAGCTGCAGTCATGAAGCAGGTGGGTAATTGGCCCTGAGCTGTACAGTGGGCACTCTGCTGGACTGTCCTTGTCTTGTGATGGGGACACCGGCTGCTCCACAGGGCGGACTTATCAGCTCGCTGCCCTCTGTGCCAGATGCAGCATTTCATAATTAACCAAGTGAGACGCTGCAGTTCTGTACTGTAACCAGCTCTGCTGAAGCCGTGATCATACGTGTGCAGCAAATGTGTTGCTCCTCTGTAGTCTCTGCTCTCATTTCATCAGATGTACAGTATGTAGGTTATTTGCATGTGGACAGTGTGTTAGCGAGAGAGACAGAGTTTTATTGCTGAGAATGAAACTGGACTCCAGAGGCCTCCCTGGTGTTAATTGAGGTGTAATGTGATTTGTTTTGCTGGCCCTTCCAGCAGCCGTACCCAGTCCATTGAAGCAGATCCCCTGTGATTACTCTCTAATGGCCTCAGCTAACTCTGTATGCTTTAAACAACCTGCAACTGCCGAAGATAAAATGATAAGGTTAATGCTGCAATGACACTATGCAAAGTGAATAACCATTTAAACAGTCTGTCTTTACAGCACCGCTGCAGTGTACTTAAGAGAACTGTCCTTAAATACAATGACGGTTTTCAAGCAGATGCAAAGCCAAAGAGCTGTTACTGGTGCAGTACCATTTGCCTCTGGTGCAGATCCATATTTCTTTGCCTAGATAATTACTTAACCGACAGCATCCAGCAGACACAGTTGGGAGAGGTGCACACACAGACCTTCCCTTGTAGGACATACACTGCAAGAGTCCTCTCTTTCAGTTCATTAAGTACCTGTAGCCATCATTCACCGTCATTCACTGAACATAATTGTGTGAGTTGGTAGAGTCTGGTGATATCCTCATCCCAATATAACATGCCTTTTTTGATGCTCAAAGCACCAAAGCGTTAAATTAGAAAAAGTCAACATGCTGGTCCTGTTCCCAATGTAATGACACAGTTACTCTATCCATGGGAATCCACAGACCCAGACTTCATTTTGATCTTTTTATTGAGAACTGGTTTTTACCAAATCACGACTTCCAGCTGTTAAGCTCCACCGAGAGGACGAAACTATTCAACAAGACAAGAAGTTTACGAATACATATTGTAGGACTTTGTTGCCACAAATCAAATTAAGTCATTTCAAACAAGACAAACAGCAGTCAGAGAAAATAAGTTTTGGGTGAACTGCATCATCAACAGGGATGGGTGTCGTTAAGACTCATTAAATGCTACTACTTTTATCGATACTGTTTATTAACCCGGCACTTTAACAGTTCTGTTTTTGGTACTTTTAGTTAATTTGTAAGGGGAAAAAACAAATCAACAACAGAATTAACATTATTTTTTTTTATCATGTACTCAATTAACATTCTTGAGTAGCAAACTTTAACAGCATTGTTTTGCATCACTATTATAGACTGATTTTGTAATGATGGAAATGTAATACAAATGTAATGCACCATGAGTCACTACAGGACTTTTTCTGTAACAGTATTTTTTTTACTGTGCAGTAGTTTGCCAGCAGCCCCCAAACATTACATCTGCAATGATGCTCTGTCCATTTCAGACTGAATATAAGAAGATACCCTTAACAATCAGCTGGATGATGGTCACTTTTCGTCATTAACCCATGTTTGTATAATGAAGTTAATCTGTGTGTGGGCTCCAGGCTGCTAGCGAACAAAACACTACGAGCTAGACAGTTGAAAACTGTGCATTTCTCGGCCTGTATATGATGGACTTTTACTAGATATTTTAAGAGATTGCTTGTGTTTTCTGCTCTTTCATGCAAAAGACTTTTCCACACTTTTGAATGTTTAGTTCCCTTCACGATTGTCACTAAGAGCAGAGTCTTTGTGTTTGTGTGCGTGGAGCACCATGACAGAGCTGCCCCTGCTCCTATCACACACAGTGAGGGAGAGATGCAGATGAATGTCTGCATTGGGAATAATGAAAATGCATCATAGATGAACATCTTAAGTACAGAGAGCGGAGCAGATAACGTAGGAGCTAATGGCACAATCCCTGACCTCATCTTTCAGAGACACAGGTGTTCAATTAGAGTGAACAATATATTTCAATACATTTCACTTCTATTCATATGGTGCCAAATCAAAATATACATTATCTCAGGGCGCTTTACAGAGTAAGGTTAAGACCTCACAGTATTATACAGAGAAACCCAACAGTTCCCACCATGAGCAAGCATTGGAGGAAGAAACCTCCGACATAACCAGACTCAGCGTGGACGGCCACCTGCCTCAACAGGTTGGGTTGAGAGGAGACAAACACGGGAAAGAGGAGGAGGAGAGGGGAGAGGGGAGAGGGGAGAGGGGAAGAGGAGCGATAGACCAGGAACAGCTGTTTGTCGTATTCAAGCACTGTTTGACCAGTTGTTATAAATATCACTATTGTCATTACCTTTACAAGTGTAATAGTGTTTTTGATAATAACAACAGCAATGAGCAGCACCAATTGATGATGATGTGATGATAATAATGACGATCATAGTAATGAATGTTGTAGTGGCAGATCTGGATCCTGCAGCTCCACAGTCAGAGATACCTGCAGGACGAGGACAGAGAAGAGACAATACAAAGTTAATGACATGCAGTAGTGTGAAGTAAAAGCATGGGGAGAGAGAGAGAGAAGAAAGAAGAGGTGCTCAGTGCTTCATGGGAGTTCCCCCAGCAGCCTTGGCCTATAGCAGCATAACTAAGGGATGGTTCAGTGCTACCTTGAGCCAGCCCCATACATCCCTATAAGCTTTATCAAAGAGGAAAGTTTTAAACCTAATCTTAACTGTAGAGAGGGTGTCTGCCTCCTAAACTCAAACTAGGAGCTGGTTCCACAGGAGAGGAGCCAGATAGCTGAAGGCTCTGCCTCCCGTTCAACTCTAAACTCTAGGAACCACAAGCCTGCATTTTGAGGGTGAAGTGCTCAGCTGGGTTAATGGGATTCTATGAGGTAATGGTGAGGTTGATGGAGTTTGGTCATTAAAGGCTTTGTACATAAGGAGAAGGATTTTACAGGGAGTCAATTCAGAGAAGCTAACACGGGAGACATATGATCTCTGTCTCCACTTCCTGTCACTACTTGCGTCGCAGCATTTGACTGCATGAAATGATTTGCGTCAATACATATATATATTCAGTAGCAGCAACATGAGACAATGAGATTCTCTTTTTCTATTATGAAAGGAACAGGCTACCAGGTGCAAGTCTGTAGGGAACATATTTATTTATTATAGGCAGGCGTATTGAAGTGCGGAGCTATACCTGACTTAACCGATTATTCTTGAGTGACCTTTCTGCATTGGTGCCACTGCACTGCAGTTCATGAATGTTTAATGGAAAGGCTTGCTGTTTTGGGCCTGCCAAGCTAGGTTTGCAGCCTGACAGAATCATACTAACTCAAAGGCAGAGTGGAGGTTAAAAACAGTGGGTGCCACAAACAGAGTACACCAAACACAACCTCTGACAAGTAAACACCCCTCAGACCCAGAGTAAGCAGGTGAGTATTAGATGAGGGAGGCATACAAGTATTCACAAAGACGCACACAAATTCCCACTCTCACTTTTACAAGTACTCACAAGTACACGTTTTGATCTCACATTTTATCTTTTTAAATTGGATCTTCGACCTTTTTCAGCTTTTACAAGCACTGTGACCCATATTATATTAATTAATGCCATCAGATATCACTCAAGAACCCTAGATAGATAGCTAGATCGCTAAGATGGCAAATAACAAGCTCAGGCAGAATGAGAAGGCACGGGCAAAGCAGAGAATGAGAGAGTGACTTTGTACAGAGAACACGAACAACAGGATGTAGTGCTGGTGAGGTGTCATTGCGACAGTGTCTTCTTTACAGCGTAGCCCACAACCTGCATCCACTGATGCCTTCTGTCTCCTTGTTTTTCCTACCTACCACTATAATGTATTCCCGAGTCACAAAACACTTTCAAATGAGAACAAAAGAAGAGAGTAACAAGAAGCAGTTTGCAGAAAGTGGTGATAATATTAAAAGAACATTGGACAGATAATTGGGTTTGACAGTGAACTGAGATTGCACACAAAGTAATGTGTGGAGGAGAGGTGCTGGTTTGGTAAGTGGACAGTAATGTGTTTTAAAAATTAAGTGGTTTATAAAAACAAAACAAAACAAAAAAATTGCATCATATCCCTAAAACAAAACCTCCACCAGTTTGCTGATGCCTTGCTTGTTAATACACAAACAACATTAAATCAGTCTTTTACTCTCTGTTTGCAAGATAAACACAATCAGCTTCTCATATCTGTCTGACAGCATCCCACTCTGCCAGCTTTATGGAGGAGACAGCACAAAAGGAATACGAGTCAAGTGAGTCATGAAGTGCGAATGCGTGAGAGACAAAATGTGAGAGAGAGCGAGAGAGAGACTAAGGCTACCTTCAGCACCATCGAAGTGTAGGGAAACTTTTACTCCAGTGAAGGCTTACATTTTTCTGCCAGGGTGGCATGACGAGCTAAAACCTTCAGGTCTGAGCTGAAATCTGAGAGAGAAGAACAAGCAGATGAGTCAGCTGCACTAACAGAGTGGACAGCATATGAATATGATTTCAATAGAAATTCTCTGCTGTGGAGCTCTGCAGTCTGATCACTCAGTTTGACACGTTTGCAACTTTAGCACAATGTACTGTATGTCTAACCAAAGAAAAGGAAACGCTAACAAAAGGATAAGATTCATAAAGTCAGATGCACCTTCCTTTGTTTTTCAATCAGTTATTTATGTTTCTGATGATAAGCACGGAATGATATGTGGCAGATATGTTTTCTAATTATTACCTGAACTGGGCAAAACAGTTGACTTACAAAACACATAAGACCCTAAACTGCCACAATAATATTGCCTTACTACTTAAAGATTCAAAGCTCACCTAGAGGCGTCTGTTTAAACTTCCATTGCCTCTCAGGTGAGAGAAGCACTGAAGAACGAAATAGAAGATAGAGCCCTTTCTGTCTCGACTGGGGCTGTGATGCAGAGAGTGGCTCTCATTGATAATGCATCAGGAGAAGAAATCCATCAAGACCACATCCATTTAATGCATGGAGCAGACATTTATGCATGAAAGTGCCCGTGGCCTCTCGCTCTGAACCTGTGGGCAGGCTAAGTAGGGGCTGTCCTCTCCAGGTTGTCACCGAGTACAGTGGCTCAGGTCTCAGGGACACAGTGGCTCCCCTAGACATCGGTCCTGCCCGGTTCCAGACAAAAGGATGAAATATTCATGAAGTGTCTTTACCACAATGGTAGATTCAACATTGTTTAGTTATGGTGGCTTCCCCACCTTTTCTTCCTCACTCCGCTCCGCTCCTCCCCCCTCCACACACATCATCATATCTGCTGACCCACTTGATGGAGGTTTCAGGTGAAAACATAAACCCAGTGTGGAGTGATTACCGATTGTGCTTCTGCAGAGGAAGGACTGGCATTTCTTTCTCTTTGTTGTGCATCTGACCTTTGAAAATATCACAGATTAAATCTTTAATTATTTATGAAGGCTAGAGGCGGTGATGGGAGAAGAGAGTGGGAAGTTGCCACATATGATGGAGCATTCTTACTGTAAGAGAAAAGACTGACTTTTTAGTTGCACACGTAGCGCACAGTCATCCACTCTGGCACCCAATTTGCCAATCAGACTTTTTTTCGTTTGATGACAATGTCTTTTGTGTCATTTGCTCTGTCAGTGTGTAATCTGTCCTTTCAGATATTATGATGTAGATTTTAAATTCTACCTCTGACTTTGGACTCAAATAGGGACCGCGTCCTAACATGTGTTGCACACTGTTTATTGAACTTCAAAACAGCAATGCTCAGATCATCCTGGATCTTCATGTCACCCAGACTCATGCTGTAAACATTCCTGACACATTCACTTTTAAATAATCAAATAATCATGATGCGAAAAATAATAGAAAAACAAACAACAGAGAAAATAACTGTGTTATATGGGAAATAAAAGCATTTCCCAGGAGGATGGTTTAACCAGTGTTTGATATGCAAATTCTCTTTTTCATCGGATCCCCCAGTAAATGTCAGGAAGGGACACTGGGGAGGGGCTGAACATCTCAATTAAAGCGCGGTAACATGCATCATTCCAAACAACCCATGAAATGAAAGGCATCATTTAGATTGATTTACAGCATCAGTGAGAATAAATCAGAGCAGCAGCCTAATAATGCAACACTCCAGGGTGCATCTGCAAATTGCAGATAGGGATTCAGAATAGTATCTGCATAATGATGTTCCAGCTGATGAATTTGGTGATCAGTATTTGGGAAATGGCTACTGTCGCTCTGAAGTTAAACGCCGAGATGTTTCTGTTGGGGAAGAATGAGTATATGACTTCACCTCTCTATTGGCTGAATCATGCTTACAGTTTGTTTTCTTTGGACCAAACTGTGGTTAAAGGCAATAAAATGATTTGTCTGCACTCTCAATTAACCTTCTGCAGTGTTCATGCCAGTTAAGCACTTTCAGGGAGTTTGCAAATGTGCTCCTTGGCTTACTTGGCCTGTATTATATATTGAGAAGGCACTTGAGGTTGCCTCTCGGCAAATTTTAGTATTCTACGTTTTCCAAACATCCGGCGCTGCTGTCTGTCTATTGTCTCAGAATATCCATAACAGCTTGTGCTTGAAGGGCTCTCCTAATTAACTCATTTCCTGATGGTTCTGATTATATTTGGACTCACAACAAACTGAACCACAGATCCTTTGTTGTCTCTGAGAGGTGCTTTTTGAGACATTACTTGGATAGAAGAAAACACAAAAAAAATCTTACTGCAAGTACTTGTGGATAGTACTACTTACTCTCCTTATCCAGTACAAGTCAACACATAACCTTTCCTTTACCACCACCAGCAGCACCAAAATTAATGTGTTTTAGTGTGGTTCTCTCACATAATTTGATCTTTTTATTCAGTACTCTTATGTCTAAGAATTACTCACTTGGGGAGACGTTCTTTAAAAAATGACTCAGTGTACTTGGAAGAACATAGCAATAGCCCACAAAGTCTAATAAAATATATATATATATATATTTTTTTTTTTTTTTTCGAGACCACACATTAACTACAAGAGGACAGTACAAGTTATACAGCGGAGATCATACATGTACATGTATCCCATATGCAAAAGGGAAGAGTTAAATGCAATGCTGTTTGTAAATGTAGATTGGCAGGGTGAACACAGAACCCAAGTATTAATCTTACACTGTATGACAGTATCAAGGGTCATATTAACAACCCCCACTGGGAATGACCTAATTAACTGGCCAAGGAGAGGTGGTGATGTCAGACAGCCACAGCATGACGGCTCATATCACTGATGTCACTTCAGATTGCTCTGTTTGCCTTTTTATAGAGAATATTTTTGGATTACTCTGCAGCACCTGGAGGATGATGTAGACTTATGGTATATGCAGTTTATTTTCCACTGGATGTACTGGACATTGTGATCTTGAGCTGCACTTTACTGGTAACACTTTGATCTGATTTTTGCTTGGTCAGAATGTCCTGACACACTGTTGAGGCCACGGCCACCAGTTCTGGAATCTGGGACAGTCTTTGCTTGTTTCACTGCACAACATATTCTCCAGCATCGAACATGAATGCAAATGCAAGATGTTGAAGATTAAATGAATTACTTGGAATTTAAAAAAAGACTGCATTTAAGGATTTAGATGACCCAGTTTCCAGGCATCCATCCAGTGGCTTAGTTGCTCTGGAGGCTTCTGAATGTAGGATTTGTGAATTCACTATTCACTGTGTATGTATTTGTGTTTGTGTGTGCACATGTGCACAAATGTGTTGATGTCTGTTGTCTGTGCTTGTGTGCACACATGCAAATACTTTTTTGTGTAGCTTATATTCATCTTTTTTTTTTTTTTTTTTTGCTTGTGTCGGCTGGTACACATCCTTAGATCTCATCATAAAACAGTGACCTAGATATAATTAACCCCCTCAAACCAGCAGAAAATTGTATTTAAAAGTAGCACAGCGCCCATCAGTCTGCTCTGCATGTCAGCATGGAGCTGCTCCCTATGTTAAACTCGGGTTCCTAATAGAGGGAGATATCATAGACTTCCTGCAGTATGTCAAGGTGGTGGCACACAAGGCAAGTGCTCAGAGAAATGTAGTAGACAGGTGATGGAATAAATAAGCTTGTCTCGAGGCTGACTGGTACTTTTGCATGAAATACATAAATTTTAGAAAATGAAAGCTTCTCTTGTTGAAATGAGTATCCCCTGAGTATCACTTATTGAATAGCAGAGAAACAATTAATGCCCCATAATCCATGGCCTTTTCTTCTGTGGCAGCATTAAACAGAGGCGCCTGAGAGGAATTCAAATTTTATTTATTCTTGCTCAGATAGCCACTTGTAAGTCATCATAAGGTGTAATTTTCCGCTGGCTAAACAGCTTCCCTCATCTCCTTTGAGTTAAATGAGCACTCACATCACACATGGCTTTTAAGAATCTTCACCAGCGTGTAAGATCCTGATTACACTGTGCCTTTAATCTAATAATCTGATTTAATTTGACTGTTCACTTGTTCACGCACATCAGTGAGGGAATGCAGTATGTGTTCAATACATTTTCTTCAAAATGGCAGGGTGACTTATGGATGCTGCAGTTATTATGATAATAAATCAGCATTAACACATGTGTATTCTATCTGATCAGATCAGTCATGTTTTTCACACTTGCACGTGACTGAATTCCTCTGATGACCTCTTAGAAGATCAAGATCCTCTCAGTAGCTCATGCATGTATCTGATTGCATAAATTATGAGTTGGATCATCTGTTGCTCACATGTTCACAATATATGTCATGAAGTGGCTGCTTAGTCAGAAAAGGGGAAAATTAATTCAAGGACATGAAATGTTGATTGATATGATTACATGCGGAGAACTAATGCTACTTTGAAAAGGAAATGATCAGCTCCTCACAATGATTAATCACACTTAAGAAGGTAAAATTCACAGTATTTCAAGCAGCACTCTCAGTTGCTATTAGACATCTCAAATTCTCACTTAGCTTTCCACAACAAAGTGAAAATGAAAGTGGCCAGGGGGCTGATTGGCTCAATTATGAGAATATTGTTGTGTTAGGGATGTGTTGGTAGAAAAGGGCAGATTTTTACAAGCACACTATTATAATCAGGTCTTTTAACACGTTTCATTCAAAGTACTGAGATAAACTGAGAATTTTCTGTCCATGTACAGAATCTAACATAAATTGCATTGTGTTGAACTCAAGGTCAAAGCTGTGACTGTAATTTGTGATATGGTCATCCCCCTTCTAACATCATCCTGTGGCTGATGTTTCTAAGCACCAGGTTTAACAAATGCACTAAGTAGCAGATTTATCCTTTTTTGAAATAACAAAATAATGACTAACTCTGTCCATGCTTATGTCTTACAAGACAGCAATGTTTTGCAAAGAGCCTTTTTTTTCCTGCACAATGCGGCAGCACTGATGTATGGTTTCCTCACCCTCCCTATGGGAGGTGTGAACTAAGGGAAGGGTAGAGACAGGAGAAAGAGGAGGTGGAGAGCACAGAAGGCAGTAAACTTCAATAAGCGCAATGTCCTGATCCTCTTGTTCTGGAGATCAGGGTTTTCAGTTTAAGTAGAAGAAACGAAGCATTAATAATCCAATATTCATGATGTTCTGAATAGTATTTCTAATAGAGTGATTAGATGATGGCGTTATCACGCAGAGCTGCACACTGTGGTTATAGCAGGACCTCCACACACACTCATTAAGCCCGCTGATTTTGTTTGATGAATCAAGACAAGCTCGTCTGTAAGAGAGATGCAAATTGACAAACTGTATCTCCAGACACAGCTGCATGTTATGATATAGCTGAAAGATAAATATCCCGGCGCCCTGAGTCTGTTGGACTTTGTGGACAGTAAGAAGAAGAACACCCGTGCATCCTACAACAATTAAGTACTTGAATATATTTATCATAAAACATCTTTGCTCAATCCTCGTCAGAATGGCATCACTGCTGAGAATCCTACTGGCACACATTCCTACCCTGGGGCTTGGGGATTACATGTGCTGCGTACACGTTAAAGCCTCTAAACCCTCGCCTCTGCAGAGCTGATCTGACTGCACAATCATCCCCACTATTCGCAGCTCCACTCCACCGGCAATGAGGCCTCCATTCTCCCAGGAAGCCGGCTTCTTACTTCCAGATCAGCAGAGCTCTGCAGTGCCTGCGAAGGTCGCACCATGAGCAAATTTGTCAGCTTGCCTCCCAGTACACACTATCACCTGGGAGTTGACCCTCTAGCTCACCATCAGGTCATGGAGTCGGGCATTCTGACCGGAGTGAGGATTTTTCAAAAGGAATGAATCTATTTTTATGTATCAGTTTATTTTTAGTTGAAAAACAGGTCAGAAGAACAGTTTTGCTCATTGCACTTGAATTCCCACATACTTGGATTGGCACATTTGGCACATGTGCAAGCATACACACACACACACACACACACACACACACACACACACACACACACACACTCACTCACTCACACTGACACCCGCACCCACCCACACGTACACAAACACACAACACATCTGCAATTTCAAGGGGTGAATTGCGAACCTAGAGCCAAGGAATATCATGCAGGGCAGAGCATATTCAATTAGCCGCTGGCAGTTCTTCACCCTCACCTATCGTCATTGCATCACATTTCAATATTGCACAGAGGTGTGCCGCCAACGCACTGCTGACACATCAAAGGGCTGCGGCAAATCCACACTCCTCGGAGCCTCACAGCTATGTCACAGCCGTTCTTGGGGTAGGCCAGACAGGCGCAGGGAGAGGCCAGGCATGACTAAAGACCTTAGGAGACATATTAAAAAATGGGTTCTCTATTTCCCACTTCGATGAGTTAAAGTTGTCAGGCCAGCCTGTGGGTAGAGCTTGATGGTTTCCTGGTCCAGCATGGCTTGGTAACTCGGAGGGTTAAGAAGAGAGATGATCTGGATCATAAGATGTGCATGACAGGGTAGATGTGATGAATGAATTTTAAGTGCGGCGCTTCTTTGTGATCCTACTTCCCCCCTAAAGTTAGTTTTCTGAAAATTCTAGCTTAACTATGTTCTCTGTCGATGAAGTCTGTACCAAAGTACATTAGGACAGGTCTGGTGTAATCCAAGCAAGTAATCCATCCACACAGCACTGTAATGACACATAAGACCAAGACCAAGAAATTAATAATGACATCCTCCCAGTCTGTCTGGTGTAGATCGAGGCGACACAGGCAACGTGGATTCAGTGAGCTCTTCATCAGGATATACTATAATAGATACAACTTTATTTGCAGGAGTAGCAGCGAGCTGAAGTTAAAACAGTGCACTCATTTGTTGCTTCTGGGCTTGCCTCCTTCCCTCTGCACCATCACTTCCCCTCTCTCTCTTTCCTTTACTGTTGGCCAAATGAGCTGGGGCTCTAAATTGAATTCCATCTTCATGTATTTCTTCCAGAGGGCTCACTAATTAAGAATTTAATTATGGCTGAAAGCAAAACACAGGCAACCAAACCCGCTCATGTTTAAAACATCTTTGGACTTGCCATCACTCTCTCTCTCTCCCCCTGTTTGTCTTTGTCTCTGTGCTTCCTCCTGTAAGTGTGTTTTCTGAAAGTTCTGAGGTGAACTGAAGGTAAGAGATAATCAGAAGGGCCTTTACCAGAAATTCTCAAGAGTGAGCATGCAGTGTATGCATGAGGAAACAGTCAGGAGGATAGACAGTAGAAAAGATATTCAGTGCTTTGTTGATGTCATTAAAATTATAGACCTGTTAGCTTGGTCTAGAAACCCCCCCCCCACACACACACACACCCCTCAAATCATTTTAATGAACAATTGAACAAAAAGTACAACTTAATTAGCACCCTGCATTTTACTTGTTACTGAAAGTCAGTGTGATATTATACAATTGTGACACCGTATCCTCTTTTTTAGCACTTTGCACAAGGGGGGCCAGGTGGATTGTTCCCCTGCCCGGGGGCTCTCCACTCAGTTCATATACTGTACCTTGTCTCCCCCTGTCTCCATTACACAGACCCTCTCCTTTTGTCTCCATGGGCCCACCATCCAGCAGCTATTTGTCACAGCAGATGTTTCAGGGAACCATGACCTCCACGAGAGGTTGCTGGGGAATAGGAACTTGGCACCACTTCTGATTGGAACGTGCAGAACAGTGGGGGCATGGTCAAGGTGAGTAATACTTGCTCTTCTCAGGTCCTGAGGTCAGATAATCTCCCATGGCAATCAGGAAGGCAATAGAATGAGCATGAGGTTCCTGAGTGGGGCTGTCCAGACCCTGACATAGCAGTGATGGGGCCAAACTCACTCTCAGGGATGGTGCTTGATGTCTCCTCGCAAACTATCCCACACACTTGTTACGAGATAAGTTATTATGTCTACAGGGTCGTATCAAATGTGGCTCCAGAAATCTACCAATCTGGTAAAAATATAAAGATGTATGTCATTATAACCATAGCATAAATGGTTAAATTTGAACCTACTAATTACACCTAATATGTATTACAGATGGCCACATTCACTGAATTACAGACTTCTGTAGACAAGCAACAATATTCTGGCATTAAAAGCATGCTGATTTCTGTTCAGGAGTCAGGTAGCACTAATGAGCAACATGTTAGCAGGAAGGGGAATTATTAAAATGTGCAGGTAAACTGTCTGTGTGGAGAGGGACGTGAACAAAAGAACAAATTGGCTGAAATATCCTTTGAACCCTAAAACATTCTGAAGGTGTTCAAATGTGAAGGGGTGGATTTGGTTGGTTGGTTACAACAGATAGAGATGGGTGGAAAACAAAAAATGTCTTGGTAAGATGTTGGGCCATCATTAACTACCAAAGCAGTTTCAAAGCAGCTTCAAAGCAGATATTTCCTCCTTTGGTATTTTGATGATGATGATTATGATGATGGGGAAAAGCTACAAAATCAAAATGTTGAATGATTCACATCGTTTTCATTCTCATCACACAATTCAATGAACCACTAGTGCTGTGTATGAAAGAATCTGCATTCATTATCATACATCAGTTATTTTAAATTTTTCAACTATCCTTTAATTTGCATTTGTATGCATCAGATGACATTGTCATCCCCTAGAAGCTAGGTGGTAGAAGGGTACTGCCACTGAGAGCAGTGAATAATAACAATTCATAGTTTGTATCATGTCTTCTGTCAGTGTGTTTACAAGAATGCATATGCACACCATGATCACTGGATGATGTGATGCACATTTCTGCCAGTTGCAAAGTGTGTTAACAGTTGGTGACAGTAATGTGTGTGAAGAGTAGCACTGCACTAGCAAAGGTGATGAAGATGGTAAGCCAGTGTAAACGGTGCAGAGTTTGGAGCATTCAAAAACAAAAGCTTTGATTTATGAGAGAGGAAATGCCTTCAACATGTTCGCTAGACCGTCAACATACAGACACTGCATTTTGTTTTATGAGAAAAAAAAAACATGGTTGCTTATAATTAAAACTCCACTCGATGCCTTCAAAATGACCATCTCTCACTCTCTCTTTTTTTCACACACACACACACACACACACACACACACACACACATACACCTGCTGATTTGGCTGTGGCCGGCTGTCCTTGGAGATGGTTTGCACTGTCACCTCACACCTTGCAGGTCATGTGTTATTACAGTCCATTGTTGTGTTCCCAGAGCCACAAGTGAAATGATTTCCCACTAGCCTGTTGCATATAATTTTGCTTAAACTGGAGAGAGAGAGAGAGAGAGAGAGAGAGAGAGAAAGAGAAAGAGAAAGAGACAGGAAAGATATGGCAAAGTGCTGTGTACCATGTAACCATTATACAGTGCATAATAAGGCATGTTCACGCCATTGTTGCCTGTGCTTGGAAGGCATCTTAGTCTGCTGATTTAATATGTGCTCTGTGAAAGTACCTGTCATAAATCCTTTTTATAAACAGTGAAACTCTGTTTCTAATTAAAACTATGTGCTGCACCTGTAAAATAACTCAGTGGTCAGATTGTAATTTAATAGAGCAAAAACACAAGCTACAAGTGTAATTGCACTGAAGCTACATTAACAATAAGACCACACATTCAAAATGTCCAGGGACCAGGTAGCAGAGAAAATAATGAAATGCCATAGATACATATGTAGGGGAGCAAATGAGACAAGTGGTTATTGTTAGTGGTAAAGGTTTATGTATTAGAGGAGGAAAACACTAAATATGTTGAGGTGTATGAAGGAGAATTTTCAATGTGCATTAAATAGATATTCTGTTGTTGACTTTAAGTGTGACCCAGTGACAGAACGTAATGTTAATGACTGAGTTAAAGGCCTGAGTTGTATATATGCATCATTTTAGTTAATTAAAGAATTTCAATCATGCAGAGAAATTGTAACTATCCGTGCTTTATTAATTGATACGTGGCATGTAGTAACAACATTGTTGTAATGGGCCAGATCTGTTTTGCATCTCATATCATATTTTATTTTCCCACTTGTGTTTTTGTAACTGTATATCAGTCATAATATATTCAATCGCACTTGTATGCATTACATACTATTTGCATCACCTTTGTAACAACAATAATCATGATGAGCAGCCTGAGAACAGGAGGCTCAGATTAAATGCAGTGAGCAAGAAAACATATCAAGAAATCCTTTGATCTGCTATTACAAATAGAGCTAAATAGCAACATAGTGATGACTCAGACTGTCATATACATAACTATAAACAGTGAAGTTGCTTAGTGTACAAACCTAATATGATTAAAGCAAAACTCTCACTGTCCTCATAAGTGAATTACTGCCACGTCTGTGGCTAAAGTGTCATCATTTGCAGTCTCTAAGAGGCGAGGAATGTGGTGTGACGTATGATATCATACACATACTGTAATTCATTAAAGGATGCACTTGATGAATAATATTCTAACTTCCATAATGAAGATAATAAACAGCACTCATCCCTTTCTCCTCAAATTGCTATACACACATAAACTGGGGTTGTGTAATTAATATGTTCTGAAATCAGTAATTAATAGAAAGGTTGGCATGCACATAATTCTGTGATTTAATTGAATCTCAGAGTCAAATCACTCTGCTGTGAAACCACTTAGAATTTAAATTTGTTGTTTCAAGAGCTGTTGTTAGCGTTTTCATCTTCTTCTCCCTTATTTTGTCTGTCTCACTTTGGCTCAGGTTTTAATGAAGATTTCGAGGCTAGAACTGATGACGAGTCTATTTCCCTGGATTTGATTCAGCTGTTTCTCCATCTGGCATTGGAGCACCTGGGGTAAGCCTTCCTCCGTAAACTGCTTCTCCCCGCCATTTTTGTATGCTGTTTTTGTTCTCTTCTTCTTCTCCACTATCCTCTAGTTCTCAACCCTCTAATAATAAAACAAGATTTCTGGTGTACGTCAGCACCTATTTCCGAATAGGTTCAACAAAAATCTTGAATTCCAGAAAGTCTGAGTGGCAGAATATATTACATCCTAATCTATTTACATTGTTATTTTTACATTTTCTATAACTACTCGAAAGGTCTGTCTAACTTAAATGTTTGAGATTTTCCCAACACGACTGAACACTGATCCAACGACACTTGGAAAGTGAACAGCCTGAGAGACCAGATTTGATAACACAGTGCAGCACAGAGCTTCTCGGCTCTAATGAACACTACAGATGTGTCAAGCAGGGGAGGAGGGGTATGCCATCGGCAATGTAAACAGCAGCCAATTACCTGCCTGGATGATGATTCTTTACTCCTGCTTGTGCACACACGTGAAGAGGCCGGTGCATCTGCTGCGAGGCCTCAGTACACCAGTGTACTACACACACCAGAATCAACCACTGAACTGTCACTAGACATGCTGCATCTCAAGCATGTATTCCTTCATTGTTACTTTTTTCAGCTTGTATACAGTAGTTCATTAAGTTCTGGAGCAAATGTATGTCCATATGTTTTATATCGTTTTCACATAGTATGTTGTAATGTATATGTTTATTAAAATACTGAATAATGGTACACGTGAGACCCTGGAAGTAATATGTGGCATTGAGAACAGCATGCTCCACAAGAGTGATGGTGATCTGAGAAACAGACATTTAGTGGGTAGTTGCATTATAATTGATACTGTATGTCCACATGGCGTCATTATTAGGCAAGACAGACAAAGCAGGATTTAAACAGCAGTCAGGAGTCAAACAGGGAGAAGTGGAGAGAGAGAGAGAGAGAAAGACTTGCCATCTGGATGTTTCTTTATCTCAGCCTCAGGCAAGATGGGCTGATGTGAAGGGCTGCCCTGCTGTAATCTAGATGCTGTATAGTTTGGTTTTGTTCTTTATGTAAGAGTTACACAACAGATGCACTCAAGACACTTATTGCCTCCACATTTTAGAGCCTTCAGTTTTAATGCACCATTTATGAGAAGTTCCTTCTCTTAAAATATACTCCACACCACAAGTATGTGGACATTTTCTGTTTTTTGGGCTCTGTGCTTCAGCACATTCAATTTGAAATAAGATGATGAATAGTAGTAAATAGTACTACTAAACCGCCAAGTCGCAGCTTTGATTTGAGCTGGTCTACTTGTGTTAACTGTGTGAGAGCACGACTCAAACAAAATCATCGTATTTAATATTTTGTGGAAAATCCTCTGCAGTCAATGGCTGTCTGAAGTGTTTGACCCAGAGACCTCAGCAGACACTTCTTATCTTCCCTGGTGATGCTCGCCCAGGTTTTCACTGCAGCCTTCTTCAGCTCCTGCTTGTTGTGGGGTCTCTCTGCCTTTAGCCTGGCCTTCAGAAAGAGGAGCGCAGCTCAGCTGGACTGAGATCAGGTGATTGACTTGTCAAGGATATCCCTCCTCTTCACCCTGAAAAGCTCTTTGGTTGCTTTAGCTGTATGTGTAGGATTGTTGTCTTGGTGAATGATGAAATGCTGTCCAGTGTGATTTGAAGTATTAGGCTGAATGTGAGCACACAGAACAATCCCGTATACCTCTGCATTCATCCTGTTGCTTCTGTCAGCAGTGAAATCATCAATAAATGCCAGTGTGCCAGTGCCACTCACAGACATACATGCAAAACCACTACCTTTGATATCTCTCTGAAAGATTACAGCTTTTTTTCCACTTCATTATCATCCTCTTCAATCTCAGTCTAAATCTCAATCAACTCTGACCATGTGTGTGCTCTTTTGTGCAAAAATAATAGTCTTCAGATACAGAATATAGAAAAATGTGAAAGTATTCAAATATTTACAGTTTGGACTGTACCTGCAAAAAGTAAGCTCTTCTGCACCAAGTCATGTTCCTGATAAGTCAGATTCGGCATGCTGGTGTTGCTTGCTTTGATGACATACTAATGCATGCACCTTTCTCTTTGCCACATGTCTTTGGTCCTAAAGCTCTTACAACTATTGCAGTATTATCACTGAAGCCTTTGATGAAGTCATTTCTTGAGAATGGAAAGGAACATGGTTTCCTGTCACTGAAGAGAAAGAAGTAAATGTTTAAAAAAGAATGAGGAAATCAGATAATAACTTATTAATAAACAGTAACCCTGCCACTGGAGGGCTATACTATGAGCTCAGAGAAAAGATGTTCCAACAGGACTGAAGTCAGGCTCAGTCCCACAGCTAAAGTTGTGTAACAGGACATTCATGTACATCTTGCCCTCAGGTGCTACTCTTAATCCCTGTTTTCCTCTCAAAATAGCCCCCTGTACATGTTATATAGAATGAATAAACCAGAACAAACATTGTACCTTGATCACATGAGATGAAGAAGCAGAGATGAATGAATGCATGCGGCATGAACACTGTGCCTGTTTTCCAGCATGTAGTCATCTAGGGGCATAGCTTTCATTTGGTGTGGTCCTACAGTAATGCATGGTGACAGGTCTTAACTGAAGGTATCTCATTATACTGCGCTATAAAATAAAAGAAATCAGTGTTAGTGATGCCTGGCTTCCCACCAAAAGGGATCCAACGCTGCAGCAGTCTGCTCACTTTCACGTCCATGATACAATATGTTTAAAAATAGAGAATGTGACTGTTTTTATTAAGAGATATTACTGATGTATGCTCCTGAATTGAGTAAATAAGAACATCCTTATCAGAGTGGGCAGGGTGTTTGCCGAGATTCATCTCTTTGAATTCAGTCAGCTGTAAAAGTGGTATTCCTTCCCGCAAGCGGAAGTGGAGCGGAGTGGAGAAGTCAGCATGCTGTTGAGAGATATACTGTGGGACGGCTACAGTATCACTGACAGAAGGAACATGCCTCTGTGGAGTCCATAATCATATTTCACTGTGGAATGTGGCGATTCTGATATGATGTAAGTCTGTTTTGTGCTCTAGGCAGAACACAGGCACCATTGTCTCAAGGGTTTCTCAAGGCGGTCATACTTTATGATGCAGAAAGCCTAAATCTCATTACCTTTAAGTGCTATAATGCTGACATGCAAGTTGACAGTGCCTTTGCTGTGTGTGGAGCACAACGCGCCCAGATTTAAAGTGGCCTGACTTTATTCTGCGGGGACAAAAGCCAGCGCCCATCCAGGCCTCCCAGGGGTTTAAATTAGTCACACCCGTGTCTCTCTGTGGCCTCTGAAGCCCCCTCACTTCCACTGCATAGGGTTACACCATGTCTCTAGTGGCAGGGCTTACTTAAAGCCCAACCCACATACTGTACCAAGACATGAGCTATCTTTGAAAATAACCTTGAGAAAGTAGGGCTGGAGGGGAGGGTTTTGGTACACTTGATTTGTCTCCTCTATAATAAGACTACATGATTTCACCTCTCTTGAGAGGCTGTCACAGCGCAGTCAATGCTGAATGCTGGCTTCTAAAACTATTGGAAGACCAACAATGCATTTAATGGATTTGCTTAATGCTGTGCGGTTATGTAAGCTGTGTGTTACACAAAAATGAAAATGTGTGGGTGACAGTTAAAAAGTACACAACAGGAATGACATTTACTAAAAAAAAAAAAAAATAAGGCATATATTTGTGTTATACAACGCTGAAAGTGTGTGCTCTGCATCAGGAGGAAAGTTGTCAAGAGAAGCTCTTTAATAGGCCTGAGGGCGAATTGTTGTGTATCAGTAAGTCAGCACTCAATGTCCCTGCTGCCTTATGAAGACAGGAAAGAAACTAAGTTGTCTGAGATTGTGTGTACTCCTGTAGTCCTGTACACACAATCTCGCTTCATATGGTGCAAACACATTTGTGTTCATACAGTATGTGGTGCAGATGCATCCCTCTGAATACCAATCCCCCCTCCCCAAAACCCCACTGTACACACTTTCTTCTGTCTATCAGAGCTGCCCTGTGGCCAGCACTACTGTCAGCTCTGTGACGCCTGTCATGAAATATTCACCATACCATGAGTAATGTTCAGACTGCAAGGGGAGCTGTGCTTGACTATCCTGTTCCCAGATCAGACCTGGCTAAAAGAAGTCGCTGTTCACTTTGATCCTCTGCTGGGCCTCCTGACTAAAAACTGTCTCTCCCCATGCCAAGCAGGCTCCATGTATGCTGGACTTTTTCTGTCATACTATGCTGGCCTTTGGTCTTCCCATCTTACATCAACATTGACTAGTTCTTACCTTGTGTTAGATAAGTCCTGAATGGGTGAAGGAAAGGATAGATCAAGAGATAACAGGAAGGCAGAGTCTCAGCTTCAAGCATCTTTATTGTCATGGAAGCAACAGTGTATTAGCCCTGGTATCTTGTTGATGTACAACTCATCTTGCTGTTGCTGTGTAAATTTGCTAAAGAGGTGCCAAAGGAGCTGTTGATGATTATTGGCGGGGTACATACAGTATGTGAGAGACATGATGTTGGTTCAGGATCTTGGTTGTAAAGAGACCATAAATTAACAGAAACAAAGAACATCATCCCCCTCAGCAGCAGTGATTAATCTCACTTTGGGCTTTTAACTGTTGAGCCGGGTAGCAGTATGTTCCTAAGTCAAGCTGCATTTGCCTGGCCATTTATTCATTAGAGAGCCCTAAAGAACATCCGCAGACACCTCAATTGCTGCTGAAAAAAAAAAAGTCTCTTATGTTTTCCTCCTCATTAAATTCAGTACCAAATGGCACTTGTTGTGTCACATATTCGGCTTTCAGAGTGGAATCACTGAATAGAGAAAAACACTGTCTATTTTTGATGGACAGTGCAGTTAGATTTTTCTTTTCACTAGTGGGCCGTATGTCTTCTTAATTCTCACTGCACTCCTTTAAGGCTCTACAGTGGCAGTGTATCTGCTTCAGCTGTCTTAAAGGCATTTACCTGCCTACACACAGAGGATATGAATTGCTCTCTCTTTCTACTCAGTCACTGCAACTGTGTAACTGGGCTTTACACATGTGTGTCTTTACCCATTATTTCCAAGCTTTGTCCTGCTTTTTTTTTTAAAAAAGGACCTATTCTTAATACGAGGCTACATACATGAGGCTTTGCTCAAAACCAGAAGCCATCTGTCAAAAAGGAGCCAGGCTTTGGTTTTGTCCTACCTCAAGTCAGTGAGGTCATTAGTCTGTATTACATGCTCAGTGTCTTAATGGGCCACAGTTTATCCCTCCTGACTAAAAGCTTTTGGTTGTTGTTGTGCTTTAAAAACATTGTGAGGAGAAAGTCCTCCAAGGACAAACAGGGCCACCAGAGGCGTCACAGACAGTCCATTTGTTGTCCAAAATAGTGGCTTAATGAGATATAAGAAGGCCAGATGTACGTGTCCTTCAGTGTCTGATCTGAGAACATGTCCTCTGCCTTGTCAGTCCCCATTGGTAACTTGGTTGAAGTCTCCAAACTGATCAATAGAATGTGTTGGGATTAGTAGCTGTGCAATTCGGTATACTTTCTGACTTGGCACTAATCTTGACACTAATCTGTCGCTCTCTTGTTGTTATTTCTGCAGTTGTCAAGTGCCATGAAACTGACATTTCTTTTGTAGAAAGTACCAGTGTTCTCTATTTTTCACCCTAGATCGTTAGGAAGGAGAAAAGCTTTTTTAGAAATGACAAGAACTGTTCAGCTGCCTTGAAAGACAAAACTTTTAAAGAACATTGTGTCCTTGTTTTTTTTGGTTTTTTTAAAAACCCATAAGACGTGTGCTGTAGCTGTACTTGTGACTGAGTAAGTGGCTGATATTGACTTTGGAACAGAAATGTCAATGGAGACTGAAAGACAATGCTTTGCATACTTGTGACAAGCAAAAATACACTATGAGAGCATGAGGGTGGTTATTGAACCTGGCACTTAAGTCACTAGAGAACTGAGATGTTAGTGCAGCTCTTAACAGACCTCCTAATCAATGATGGACAAACACCACAAATTCTCAGCAGGGACTTTGCTCTGCTTCTGAAAAGGACATAGCAAGGACATCCTGTGGTCTCTCTCTGAACAGAAACAATAGATACCACTGACAATATAAAGCGCATTAATGATTAAAAAGCAAAACTGCTGCCATGTCATTTAAAGGACACATTTTCTAAATCTTTTAAAATCTTCTCCCAGCTTGAGAGTACAATTAAAACTCTATAGTGGCAGTAAGTTTGACTTGGTTTTTTAAAACTAATCTCAAATTAAAAAAAAGTTCTTTAATAGCACATAATTATGTAAGTGTCCTTATATTTGAATTGCTCTAATTGTACAGTTGAGTATTGAGCGTAATTTGGAGCAGTCCTGCTAGCATCAAGGGGCTAAAGTGTTGTTCTTTGAACACCTGCTGCCCTTGGGAGAAATAGGAAGCCTTCTCAGGAAAAAGTCTCCTAATAGAGCCAATTAACCAGCCTGACAAGTTCCCACAGTAATCACCACTGAAAGTAGATTGGGTAGCACTTGAGGCCAATCAAAGAGACGGGCAATCAGAAATTAAAAGACCATTAAGTTTTAGCCTTTACTTGGACTCATGGCCATTGCAGAGTGGATAGGAGAGAGATTTAATGTCTGCCAGTGAGGTACAGTTTTATGGGAAATGTTATAAAGAATGTTTTAGTCAGGTTTTCTGCTCAACAGTCAAAGTGTTTTTTAATCTCTCTGACAAGTTACAGAATAATTGTTGATTTGAAATGTATGTCCCGTACTAAAATGTTTTATGTATGATGGCAAACAAACTGATGTAGGCATACAACCATGTACACAGAGACACTCTAATAACAAAAATAAGGCAGCCGAGCAGATTTTCATTTTATTTCTTTTTTTACAATACATGAACAAAGCATAAAACAAGAAACAATAGGACAGATCTAACTGAAGGAGATAAAGATAACCAGGCAAACAATTGTCCTGATTTAGAGGCAAATGGAAATAATATCTGATCATAGATGTCTGGTGTGACTCAGACTGCTTTAAAAAGCTTTCCATCTATGTCTATTGTGATCTGTTACCTTACACCCTCCCCTCTGATCTCCCTGTGTTGCCACTTTTCATAAATCACTATCTATGGGTTGTTTTAAAGATATTCAGGCACAACTTTTATGAAATATTCTTGAATATGTTACACCAATATGCTATTCACATTTTATATAATGTAAAAAATAACACAATAACATTTCCCTTGTGGATATAAGTGTTACATGGTGATAGATCTGTCAGGAAGCAGGAGGAGAAACTTATACCCTTTTTACAGCGAAGTTAGCACGTATAAGCAGGTTTACCCTTCTGTTTGGACTGAGAGGATACAGGCACAACTACAGAGAGCAATGTCATCACATGCAGTTTCAGAGCACACACACAGACACAGATGCAGGAGACTGTTGTGCCTCATCCCCAGGTTGATGCTCCTGTAAATGTGTGTTTTCAAAAGTTACTGAGCGCAGCCCTGAGCTGAGCTCAGTCCCATCAGAAGGTGTAGCCACGATGTTTCTGCTTTAACAGCACTGTGCTGGGCAGGTGACAGGTCCGTTTGTATAAAAAGACCTGGATTTACTCAGCCATGCAGCTAATGTTTACTAGTGGCCACTCATGGTATTGCAGCAGAAAATCCCCCATAAAGCACTTTCCCCATGGAGCACAATTGTAAGGGAGCCACCTGTAAAACTGACACCTCCAGCTATAAACAATTATTATTCTTTGCATTTTATATTTTTAAGCCATGGGGTGATTTCATTTCATCATCATTCACTTGCAGATATTTCAGTGAATGACTAAAACACAGTTCTTCTTTTTCTGGTATTTTTTTGGCAAACAGCTTTTTGGTTCACTGCCTTCGTATGTGTGAGTGTCATTCACTCTCACTCACAGTCATATTCATTAGTTGCAAATAGATACGGTCAGTTCATCATTCACCAAAAAATGAGGACATTCAATGAACGGCGCTCATTCATTCACATTCATGCACAAAACTGACAGAGGTGATGTCATTCAGAAAAAAGGAGACTCTTCTGGGCTTTGGAAAAGTTTTAACCCCATGGCTTAAAAATATACAATACACAGAGTAATAATATTTATATTAATAATATTATGTTTACAGCTGGAGGTGTCCTGTCAACAGTTTGGTGGTGAAAATGCTTTTTGGGCCACAGGCATTTTTCACTGCAGTACTGCGAGTGGCCACTGGGAAAAAAACTTATAATACATCCATTATTACAGCAAGGAAAACGGGGGGAAATTAGCATGTTGACCCTGTT
This sequence comes from Trachinotus anak, assembly GCF_046630095.1. Classification (NCBI taxonomy): domain Eukaryota; kingdom Metazoa; phylum Chordata; class Actinopteri; order Carangiformes; family Carangidae; genus Trachinotus; species Trachinotus anak. The sequence goes on along the minus strand of NW_027273858.1, from coordinate 18,125,649 downwards.
TTCATGTTTACAACACTGCTGATCAGTGCTGGTGTAGATTATTACCCAACTACTGCAGACCATTTGAGCCAGGAGTGCATGTCGATTGTTTCCTTTCACTTTCGCCAACAAAAGCCCGATGTTAGCAGGTGTTAGCAGGTTTTTCATCCAGTGTGAAAAGAGCTATACAGTTATAGAACGTAGCAGTACTTACATGCCCTCATCATTTAACTGGCATGAAAAAACATTTATAGCCTGACATACCATCTGTATCTGCTGACATACTAGAAATGTCATTTGTATTGATTTTTATGAAGTGCAGTTCTAATAAAGCAGGAGTGGTCACACAGAGCAACGAGCATGGCGGAGAGATCAGTATAGTAAAGAGAAGGGAGAAAAAATGCTCATGATATGAAGTACTAAAAGAAAACTCTGGCAAATCCATGGTGCCTTATGCTTCTTTAGACTAGCATGCAGTCCCAGCAGAGTATCACAGTTGCTGTGATCAAGGTCAGCTCTCATCCTCCAGACCTGATTTTCCTTGTCGGTATTCCAAGCACCTCAGAAGACGCTGGCAACGGTTTTTACTTGGCAGATACCTCCCTGACTTGATAGGGCACATGGAAGAGACGCTCTCTGAATAGTCGATTCTCCCATCCTGTGGTCAGCATTCTACATGCGTCCCTTGGAGCTAAACGCTCTTCCTCTACTCTCCTTTTAAGCCCTCTGACAGGAAGGATGCGATATTGCACCTGGCGTCTTTCAGAGCTCCCTCCCCCCTCTGCCTCTGCCTCCTCATGGAACTGTTCCACTGCTCCACACTAATTGTTCATTCCTTCTCTCCCTCTTATTCCACTCTGACACCTCCTCCCTGTAGAACTCCTGTGCTCATGCCATGAGAAAAGAGGACAACTCGTTATTCAAACTGTTAAACAGATGAGTTCATAAGCAAGAACAGCTCTGCACCCTGGGATACAGAAACACTGACAACCCGCTATAAATCCTTTTCGATCTGGACAGAGTTTCAGTGCCGCAGACCTTTCTGACGCTTGAATGGTAAACGTAACATCCTGCTGCTCAGCCTCAATAAGTCTGTGCTGTTTAATGAAGCCCAACCAGCACGAATAACCTGGCAAAAGATTTCAATCAAACTCCATCTTCCTGTCTAATGACTCCCTGTGGGACTTCCAGGTCCTGGCCTGATGCACCTCAACTGCAACACTGGCTTTTCTAATAATCATCCTGGGCCCAAATATGAAATAGCAAACTGTACTAATTAAAGAACACTAAATCAGAAAAACACACAAGCATAATAAAGTTGAGCTACAGATCATTTCAGTTTCTGATCGAAAGCAGGTCATGCTGTTATTAACGCTCTGATCATAGTACAGTGAAGTGTTCTTTTAATAGCAGTGCACTGTAAGAAATATATTGTGTGCATTGTAGTGTATATTGAATATCCTTTTTAAGGACTGTAATCAGTTATTATTGATTATCGAAAGAAAATTGGGATCATATATTGTGATCTAGAGCAGCACATGTTTGAATTATTACAGAGGTATTCCTGCTCACTCAGTAATCCCAAATAAATATTTCAAACTAGACATTTTAATTGCTGACATAAAAAAATCAACTGTCTTGGAAAGATTTTCCACCTTAACCAACAGAACCATCTTAAAAAAACTGTACTGCCGCACAGCATCATCATCTTATTTAGTTGAATAGCTATGACAGTACAGACAGAAAATACATGATCCAATAAAAACATTAGGTCCAAGCAATATTCTGTTTATAATCCTTTTCAGTCAGTGCTAAACATGTACACCCAGCATTTACAGCCAAGTATACAACACAACTTTTTCATCTGTGCCTATAGATAATGAGCTAAATAATTTGAATTATGCTCAAATGTTGCACAGACAATGTTTTTCATTATGTATAGCAGTGCCACAAGCACTGCATAAGCACAAGCATTGTTCAACTGATGTACTACTCCAGCTCCCAAGCACAATACACATCAACCTTTGTGAAGATAAATGTAATTTTCAAGTGATCTCTAATATGTGGGTCTCATGCTTGCATAGAGCAGATGGACAGTTAATTCAGGGTTTAATTCACAGTATATACTGTACCTGATTCCTTCCTTTGCTTGTACTCTTTCTCTCATCTCTTCTGGGTCGAAGCTGATTAAATCTGTCTCTACTATCAGTTCCTCCATTGCTCGAACCAGGTGCAAACATAGAATTTGCGGAAAATGAATTAATTAAGCAGCAAAAAAAACTTTAGTTGCAATCTTCTGATTACTTTTTAAAGAATTTCTGTTGATTTTTTGTGATCCACCAGTCACATATGAGAGTGATTAGGGATCTATTATAACATGGCCTGTCAGAGCTCAGACTATACATGTGTGCAGTGGATTGGTGGTGATTCTCCAGCATGCAACCTGGCCTTGTCGTGTGGCGAGGGGGTGTGCAGGAAAGGAGCGGGCAGATTAAAGCAGCTTTGTCTGTGCGTAAGTGGATTATCAGCAGGTAGAGTGCTCCCTGTGTTTCTGCAGCGATTGTGTTAGTACACTTCCTGCCTGGCCACAGAGAGGACCATCTGCCATTTAGCTCTGATGGATGGTCCCAAGCAGACGTCAGTCTCCTCTACGCAGAACACCTGCTGAATCCTGATCAGACTGTTGGCTCATATTAGTAAAGCCCATCACTTTGACATGATAGCATCCGCGTCTTGCTGCTGAGGTTCAAACACCCATGCACATACACACATGCTCGTACACACACAAAAGTGTAAAACAAGGTAAACAGATTTGGGTGCTTAACCAATGTGGCTTTGTTCCAATGCATACTACTCCAAGTAGACATATAAACAGACCTCATTATAGGTTGCGTGTCCATAGCTCATTATATTGGTGAACAGACTGTAATATTTTGACTGGCATCAAATGAACATAGCTGTGCCAATTTCTAACAGGATTGTGTGTCTTGAAGCATAAGCTCACCCAGTGACAAAGTACAGTATGTCTTCTTCTTGCACATAAGAGAGAAGAGAGGGAAACAGGGGCGCAGACAAGAAAAGAAAAGCAGAAGATAGAAGAGGGAAATAAATACAAGATGTAGTATACTGAGAGAAACCTCACTATAAAGAACAAATATCCAACAAACAAATATCCAAATGTACAAAGGATATCAAAATCATCCTGTAACCCTGTGGACCAAACCAGTGGATCATTCAGACATTAGACACTAGAAACTTGAGAAGGGGAAGAGATAACGTCCTTTCATGTGACAAGTTGGGAGACATAAATGAAAAGAGAAATTGTATCCATACATAATAATAGAGGAGAGAAAATCTTTGTGCAAAGATCCTTCGATGATAAAAAGATGCGTCCTGTTGTCAAGTGACCAACAACAACTGTGACAGGTGCAAAACAGAAACAGAGAATTGTGGAAATTATATGTAGTAAAACTGGTTCATTTGAATATTGAAATGCAGTATGTTACAGTAAATACCACATGACGGCTTATCATTTAAACATCCAAAAATATACATATGAAAACATAACTGACACATTTTGCTTTTCTGGGCTTACTTGTAATTGCATCTATAAATTCCACTAGTACCAGTGCAGATTTTTGTTATGGTATATCATATAGCTGAGGCTTGTCTTTCTGCATGCACTGTGTTGAAGGTTCTGTCATACAGATACGTGTGTCAGTAGATAACAGTGAAAGCTCTCAGGCTGCATCTGAATCAGTATCACCATGACACACTGGTTTATCTTTTAATATTACCTATTCTACCATTGTCACACTGATTGCCATCTCCCAGATTACCTTATATATAATGCATTTCCAGCTCAGCTTGCTCTTTAAGTGTATTATTTCTTTTTTCTATCATCCACAGCAGGTGGATGATTTTCCATTAAGACATTTATACACTTACCACCAATTATATGTGTGGTCAGTCAGTGTCAGTCACAGAACAAAAACCTGTTTTGTTGCAGGGTGAGGGCTATTGACCATGTCAGTGTGGCAGGCATGCTTTCAGCCAGATCAGAGGCCCTGATAGCCACCAAAAGACAGCCAGTAGAAAGACCCTGTCTCCTGACAACCATCTCCTGCCACTCATCACTTCTATCTCATCAAGCCTGCCAAGAAATAATGTGGAATATAGCTAACGCAGGGAAAACAGAGCTGTGTCCTTTGTGGCACACATGACATTGGCTGACAGTATTGTTTTGTCACAAATGCCTCAATAATTTAATGTATGTGCATTTTGAGGTTAATTACAGTTTGATGCACAGCTCTGATTTGATCATATATTACTGTTGCCTTTCACATTATGAAAAATGAAACTCTATCAGTTTGATGTGATACACATTACAAATGTAATTCTTGCTGAAATTTCAGTATGAGGAACTGAATGGAAAAACAGATTCAAATTTTACAGTGATAATAGTAGTGAGTATATCTGTTGACTAAGGATTATAAAGAAACTTTCTTTTATGTATTGATTATTAATCGTTAGTTGTATGAAAATATTTCAGATTTAGTGAAATTAAAGATGAAACCAAGCATGTTTAAACAGATATTCTTTATATATATACATTTGATCACAGATGTATCTGAAGTCAGATTTAGGAAGCAGAGAAAGTCCATAATTGGTCAGACAGCAAAAGTCGGCACTGAGAAAGCCCATCAGACCAGAGCAGCTGTCAAAAGGTAATGGATTATCTGTGTCTTTGGATGTAGGACTCAAAACACAGACACCCTCAAGTCAAGGTGATCCCTGTTATGTGGAATTTTGGATTCAGTCACTTGTCACATGTCTGACAACTAAACACTCACCTCATAGTGTTCAGTTGTTGAACATGTCTGAAGGTGCTGAACATGTTAGTCATCAGTTAGAGTATCTGCTGTGCTGATTTACTCTAGTACAGCTGACCGGGAGTTAAAGTGCAGACTCCTCGATCTTTCAGTGCTGCAGCTCACAGTGATGAACTCTAAAGCTTTCTTGTTCTCTGCATTGGGAGATGTTTTGTAAAGTCCTTCAGAAAAACAAAAAAAGTCATAAGTCTGTGAGGACAGGAATATCTAGACATTGATTTTAGCTTTCTGAGCATCAGCGAGTGACTTGCCATCATCCAGCACGTGTGATATGAATTACACCGTTCTGGTGGGAGTGTGAGCAGTAAACACTACCATCAATCAAACTAAATAAGACAGGCAATGCAACAGCTTATGGCATAATATGGATGCAGATGAGAGGGCTCTTCAGCATAATCAAAAACTCACTAGCTTGTGTGCCCATAAATACGCTACTGCATGTTTGTATGTGTGCCTAATTGCCTATCCCTTCCAATCAATCCAGTCTCATCACACTTATCTGATACAGCAAAGCGAGAGTGACCAAATACCAAGTAAATATAAATAAATATAATGTAAATAGATATAAAATTTGTTTGCAGTAGTTATATAAAAAAATCGATGTGTGACCCTTTAATGTTGGTGTAGGCCAGATTTATTACTAAACTCTGCACCGTCTTTACCTGTTGTATGCTGTATAGACCTCCAGATGAAGTAATCAGTCCTGCAGGGGAGGACACCTATCTCACCCATCTGATAGAGATGTCATGCCTGCCTCTGAGTAATAACCCTGAATCCTCATTGTAGCCCTCCATCCACTGTTCCCTGCCTCAGGCCACTTAGATTCTATCAAAACAACCAGCATGGCCATCTCAGTCTTCCACCACCTGCAGTGCCTTTTACCGCCCTTCCTATGAGTGCTGGGGCGCTAATGTAACTAAAACACACACCCACTCAACAACTGCCAACAGGTGGAATGGTTTTCCCTGCAGCACTGAATGTGCTGTTGAGGGGCTAAAAGAAAAAAAAAAAATGTTTCACTTTGGTACTCCAGGATTCTGATTTCAGGTCATCACAGAGAATCGGTGCAACTTTTAAAATTAGTATTAAGTCTTTGAATGGTTGCTTAACCCGGGGAGTTCTTACTGAATGGCAACAGTCACACCCAGCCATCATCCGAAAGCAAAGTGACCCCCCCCCCCCCCCCCCCCCCTCCCCACTGCATCTGCCTTTCCTCCCCCACCCCTTCCATCCCTATTTGACCCAGTGCTGCTTTCATCTTGCTCCTCCGAGTACAAAGTGAATGCTGTGCCACTGCTGGGACCCAGCCAGCTAAGGAAGGAGTCTACCACTCAGACACTGACTACAAACTATAAAATCACCCCCACCCTGCCTCGACTCTCTCACTCTCTTCCTTTTTGCTCTGTCTCTCTCTCCAAGCTCATAAACAGGCCTCCTTCCATTTTGCAGAAAAGACATTTTGCCGTAACTGCTGTGCTGTTGGTTTTCTGGGCTGCAGGATTACTGGTTATATCCAGGCCTTCAGATATACACTGGCAGACCAATGTCCCACTGACCCTCCAAAGCCCGCAATTTAACAGGGTTATTTATGGAGCGAGGAGAACACATCCTCCCTGCCTGCTCCTCTCTGCTTTCATGATGCTGGACAGCCGCAGAGGCCCTTCACACTTGTGCCTCAGCCCTCCCCTACTTGGTGAGCATGGCACTTTCTCTGCGAGTCACAATCCTATTACCCCTCTACAGCCTCGTGGTTGGGCGATAAGAGCAGCTCGGCACCCTGCAAGAGGTGTAGTGCTGAGCCCCCTTTAGCTGCGGTAGGTGGTTTAATCGTGGGAAGAATGCTCTACAGAGCTTTTGCTCTCATCATTTTAGTCAGAATTAGCTTTTGCAAAGAGGTGTGTCTGTTTATTAAAGATGGAATTGGTTGGAAAAAAAATAACCTGAATGTGGCAGTCAAATTATTTGTATCAGAAGAAACACTGAAATAGACATACACATAAAAATAAGGCACAAAATTGACTTGACATCTGTGGACAAAATTGAACTGCATTTGAAATAGCAGAACAAATAACAATGAAATACCATATTGAAGAATGAGAGTTGAATTGAAACCTATTTCACCTCCTGACCAAGCAGCAGCCTCTGGGGTTGAAAAATGAAGTCGGTGTGGAAGTGGCCAAAACTGTAGTTCCTCAACTGGCCATTTGAGGCTGGCTACAAAAGTGACTCAATCCCCATAAAAATTATGCATAATTGAGGCCATGGTTGTTTAGAGTGCCAGGTGGGTTGACTAGCTGCTTGGTGTCTGCCCACTAGCTGTCTGCCTAGCATCACCTCAGCAAGTTTGACTCACTGAACGTGACCTCTCTGCCGTGTTTGTTGTGGAGGATTTTTCATGCAAAGATTGGACAAATGATGTTTACTGTGCTGTTAATTGACTAGGAAGTCTGTGCTCCGTTTTTTTTGAGGTGAGTAAAATTCTAGGGTTATGTTGTTGTTCACACTAATAAGCAGGTATAGGTGTCTGCGCTCACCTTACCATACCTGGCTTCTTAGCTTAGCTCGTTAACTAGCTATTAGCCAGTAAATGAATTAGCCTCAGCTTACCCTTCGAGCAAGACACTGTGACAGCTGTGCTAACGATGCTAGTGGGAGCATATCCGTACCACAGTTATTAAACTGGAATAAACCAAAGTCTCAGATACACATGCCCCAACTCTTTGCCCATTTTTGGATTGGCCAGGAGTTAGGCGGAGTCAGGCACCGCCAAGATGGCGACAGCGGAATCTGAGAATCAAAACGGTTCTTCAGGAACCTACAGGTGATGTCACAGAAGCTATGTTCATCTTCATATACCATCTATACTCCTGGCTCACTGAATTGTAGCAACAGCTGGTACATGCTGCATGTGTCATAAGGCAAAAGAAAATTATACAATACATCCTGAATTCAACATTCACTCGCATAAGCATAAACAGTTTTTGTACCCCCAACACAGAAACACAATCATCTGACCCAAAATGTGATATTCATCCATGGCATACCTTATATTTATGCAAATAGCAACAATTTCTGTGCTGTGCTTTGAAAAATACAGTCGACCACAGTATATCTCCCTGTGTGCTTGCCTCTGCTGTGCGCTACCAGGGGCTGTGACACTGTTAGATATATTAAAAGCAGACAGCCTATCTCGTCCTCCTCTCACCACCTGAAAGGAAATGAATGTCACCTCATTGAAATTGGCTCTCTTTCATTGCAGAGGAGTAATATTATTTCAGATGTGTATTTGCTATTTGGGGCTGCCTTTTCTTTCCCCCATTTGAAAATGCACTGAACACCACTGGCCTTTGATTACCCTTAGGTCTCTTAATGCACAGATGCATTTGATGTTGCAGACTATATTCTGTGCACGCCTCATGTAAAGTGTGCACATTTCATTTGCGACCATGCGTCCAAGCTTCATGTAAAGCTGCTTGTGTGTCAGCTGACAGGATGTTTCGTTGTAACATGTGTAAGAGTGAGTGAGCTGACAGTGCTCTTAACCCTTTCATCAAAGGCCCAGCTTTCCTCTGAACCCACTCCTCACTCAGGCCTTTATGTGAGCATCAAACCCTGTTCAGCCCTGTACAGTACGCCTAATTATGCTGAGGCCAGCATGAGAAGTATACATAGCCTCCACTGTACGACTCTATCCCTGTCAGAGCAAGAAAGAGGGAATAGGAGAAAAGGGGCGGATAATTAGGAATCTGGTCCGTTTTCCTTTTCCACTTTTCACTCCTCTCCTTCTCACCCTGCTTCATCTGCATGTTTCAGAAGGCTTCTCCAATTACGGAGGCAGTGCCCCCAACTGCTTCTACATCCGCCACCAGCAGGCAAAGTAGGAGGGTGTGTGAGGGGATGAGAAAATGGAAGCATTCGGAGAACAGTGTGAGTTTGAATTAATGGTTTAAATTAGCAGTTCTACGGGGTAGTTTTAAATTGAAGGTGGGGGATATCTACATTGTAGTTTCTGCTATATATACTTTACAGTGACAGTAGGAGAACTTACTTTTATTTACCCTTGTCCCCAGTGCCAGCCTGATGCACATGGATAAACGTGTGCTGCAGCAGATATTTCCCTGCGGGGACCTCTCACATGCACTATGCTCCTTTAAAATGGTAGTGTGATGTCAGCTAAGGCAGGATACTGCGTGAATCAGTATCCTTCAGGGGAAATATAGATGTCATACATTCTTGTAGGATTTACACTTCTCTGTATGAGTCATTGACTACCTCATGGATTATCAGTCATTAGTGAGGACAGCGGCCTTTAAATGGCAAAGCAGGAAGATCATTCTTATTGAATCATTAATACTAGCCGTACCAGTTAGCAGTACTGTCACTTCTGGATGAGGTAAGCAGTTCAAAATGATCGACTGTGTGTTTTTGTGCTGAATGAGAGAGTATGAAAAGTTGTACCACGGTCATTTTAAAACCAAGACTTTTAAGAACAAAAAAATTGATTGCTATTATAATATATTTTCAGGCCTGACTTCTTCATTATTTCCCAGCTTGCACAGCTTGCATGGGAGCGCTAGATGACTGTGGCCTCTCCATGGCTGCTGTGTGAAACCCTTTTACTGTGCTCGAACAGTTTTAAAAGTCAATTATGGCACTCTATTAGTCCCAACTGCTTAAAATATCAGCTTTAAAGGAAAAGGGCTATGTGGTGGAAAAGTGAGGTGTGCTTGGCTTAATAGTAATAATGTACCCAGAGCAAGAATTATAGAACACTACATTTGTGACAGTAACTACAGGAATTATCTTACCTTTTCACCTGGAAAGGTATTGAATGAATGCCTTTTTTCCTTCATCTGCTTCAGCTACTTTTACGCCAGGTCTGGAGTCATTGTTTCTTCTTTTCAGTTGCCATTAGTTCCCCCTTAAAATAGCAGACGGCAGCAAAATCCTCTGTAGCTAATCTCCTTCCTAGTTGGTCAGATCAGCCCCTTCCTCACTCCACCGCTCACTTTCAGCAGAGATTAGGATGTATGAATTTATTGGGGCTGGCTGTGGCTATAGTTGTATAAAATGAACACATGTGAGCCTTGTATCAAATCAGTGTGCTACGCATCCACGGACACGCTATCACCTTATATTTCTGTTGACCCCATAATTCTCAGTTGTCCATGATTTATCACTGAGAATTGCTTCGGAGTCCCCTCCACTGCTCTGCATTCATACACAGAAACCATCGAGAGGCATGTCATAGCTCCTTATGAATAAAAATTGATAACATTATGGGAGTTTCATTTCAACCATGTAATATTGCTGTCGTTTCTGCTTTCTCTGAGCCTAGTGTATGCCAAACCAGAGAAATATCCCCCAGATCCCATGAGAGAAATTTCATTCTCACATGGCCCGTAAGTCCTGCAACATCCTCAGAATATGAAATCTGCCAGCAGGAACGGATGGAAACAAAATTGCCACTGGGTATAATAGGCATCCCTATTAAAAACATACTGCGGTCATGGGCGGAGTTAGTGCGGTTACAAGGTCACAGTTAGGGCCAACCTAATTTACTCGGGCCAGCAATGTTGCCTTGAAATGATCTAGCGTACTTACCTAGCAGTATTGTGAGAGGAAGCCTCTCCTCTATTACATGAGTATCATAGCATTCCTAATTACTAAATGACCTCTGTGAAACCAGTATGGAAAGCGCCCTTCCAGACATTTGAGCCTTTCAGCCAAACAGATTGACAGAGTGACGCCAGCATGTGCAGAAAAAACAAACAGGAAAAGACAGAGAGAGGGTTAGTTTTAGACAACACAACACACAACAGATTAACAGCGCACCATATTAACCTTCAGGTGCATCTAATTGTTGGGAAATTGAATGCAGCTCTCAGTGAGGGTAGCGATCAATATATTGAGCTGGCCTGGCTTACAACCTCTAATCCTGCAAATCTTCTTGAGGTCCTGAAGTGCTGTATTGAATATCTGAATGACTCGTATAGCACTGCTTAACCATAATTTATGTAATGCATCTGCCTGTGTCCACATTCATTTCACAAGTGCCCAGTGATTTCTCCAGATCAGTCGACCTTTCTCCCATCAAGATATATTTAGCTGCAGTGCCCACTGAAGCCTTGGCATAAAAACTTTCAGCCTGTGTTACTTTATCTGCTGCTTGCCAAGACTATTGTTTCCAGGGTGTCTCTGATCTGTTCAGACCTTATCAGGGATTAGTTTGATCTAAATAGTGATGATACACAGCTGCAGATAGAGAAACATCTAAAGCTATTGATCACAGCTGGTTCAGCCACAGACAAATCCAATATGGCACAGAGAAAGTGGATACCTCCTTTATCAAGAGCTGAGCGAAGCCGGCACATATGCTCTACCTCCCACAGCCCTAATGTTTATCATAAAAACAAACAGCCTCTTCTCTTTGTTTAGAAGTTGTGATACTGCATGTGCTGGTTTCAGAGGGAATAACAAATCTACATTGTCTTGCTTTGTCTTGATACATTTTTCAAGTGCAAATCTGTTATTCTGAAATTTCTATTTCAAATTTATAGTTATTCAGAAAAAAACCCACACATTTTGTGTCTGAGCTTTTTAATCCACTGAGTGTAGTCATTTGAGCAAGGTGAGGCTGTCCTGAAACCTCCTGTCTGTGCCTTCAATCACAGGTTACTGTGCCACTTGTCATCTGCAGTCAGACCTGTTATTGAGAGGCTTCCCTCAGGCCGCCTCTTTGTCTTTAGCGGCTCGATTAAATTAGAGTGACACCTGGCATGGATCCTCAGCTGTAATGGCTCTTCTTCTCATCCCATCCCTTTTATCAGCATAATAGACCTCTGATTAAATATTACAAACCTACATCTCCTCCTGTGTGCTTCACTGAACTGTGTGTGTGGTCGAAGAGAAACAAGTCATTGGTTCATGAGACTTTAATGATATAGCAATTTAAAAGGATGTATTCAAATGGGAATTATAACATCAGGAAATAGCAGACTATCTGTAATCCTCACATATTGTAGTCATTGGAAAAATTACTTTTGAAATCACACAAGCACTCTAATCATATTAAATGTATGGTTAGTGGCTCGTGCACACTTTGTCATGTTGAGATGGTGGTGGGAGGTGATATTTTTAACCTCTCCAAGGCAATGGCAGTGTTTGCTTCTGTTCCTGGAAACTAGAGGACTGTGTTGGAAAGACAACCTTCTTGTGGCGGTTTACGGTTGCACATTGGTATATATAATGCTTTTTATGCACCTTTTGTTATGCAAAAGAGGCATGATGAAAAGAATTTCATCATTGAGAAATGGAATTCCAGCTTCTCCTCCTCTTCCCCACGGTCATGAGTGTTGCTGGAGGTGTAGCTCTGCACACTGCCGGAAAATCCCCTCCACTCCAATCTTGTTGAGCTCTGACGTACTTGGCCTTTTGATATTTTATGTGCCTCTTCGATGCAGTAGAGGGACGGGCAGGGAGATGCTAATTTTCCTAGTACAGTGAATACAGAGTACTGTGGTTGTGTAAGTGAGAGAAGAAACTACAGGATGTGCCTTTTCAATGAACCCACAGTTGGTACTTTAATGATAGATATTAATTATTCACATAGTATCTTGCTTATTGTACCAGTGCACATTTCCTGACCTTGCAAATTTTGAGCATATTTAACTACTTTCTATTGTTCCACCTTTATTCATGAATATTAATTCTGCAAGAATTGCAAATAGTTGTATTTTAGTAGTGGCTGCTTGCAAATGTTCTTGCTCTGTTCGCTTTAGTGCTGCCTTGGGTGACAACATAATGATTGATAGCTAAGGAAAATATGTTGGAATAGGATGCACGATTGGTTGGTTGATATTAAATCTCTCTCTTGGAGCCTTCTTGCCTTGGGGTGGTCAAGATCTTCCACAGCACAAGTTATCTGTCAGAGAATCCCAAGGATTCATCCTGTTCTCTGTGTATTGCTCTCAAGCACACATAAACTGTTCAACAGTAACAAATTAATCCTATTGAAATTAAAAGCTAAAATATGTCAGCAGCAAATATATCAATCCAAGATTTGATTATAGTCAAGGTTTGAAATATATCACAACAAAGAAAATAAAGCTAATTTTGACTATATTATTTTACCTTTCGTCTCACCACTATTATCTACTAGATATACATGACAGCGTCATGGGTTCAGTGGAAATGCCACTGAAATGACATCTGCCCACACATTGCCACTCACGTAATCATGTGGTGTTGTTCATCCTTTATGAAACCATATGAACCATATGAAAAAACATATGAAGCGTCTATTCCACCTCCCCTGCATGTATGACTGCCTGCCAGTATAAACACATATTACTCACAGTCAAACAGCCAGCAGGTTTTTTTTAGGAGGATGAGCGCCTGACATTTTTTATCTATCATTTACACATAATTTCATTATTTACATAAAGCCTACAGTACAGGCAGCTGCATTTATCAGAGCTGTCACCTGGATTTTTTCTGTACAAAGCATGTTTTAATATGCTGGGTTAGAGCTTGACTGCATGCACAGGAATTCAAGTCATACCGAGAAAACTTCCACAAAACACAGCCCTTTTATTCATCTCATGTCCTGTGATTATTTCCAGCAGCTCAGAGCGAGAAAAGCTTTGGTATCTCAAAGGGAAGTGAAAATAAGGGGAAGGTAAGGCACAGTAAAGCTCAAATTGAGGCCATTATTGAGGGCAGTGAGGGAATAGTGTGTGGCTTGCCTCAAAAAAAAGCATAGGTAGAAAGAGTTTTAGTTAGGTCAGATAGCAGCTGCTATAAATCTCTGAAATGATCTAAAGGCACAGAACATTGAATTCCCACCCTCACCTGCCAATTACACAAGCTATCTGTCTTCTCCTTAATTGTGCAATCATAAAGAGTGCAATCATTTGACGTTACTGAGCATTTAAACCCTGACTGGTATTTCCCTTTATCTGATTCAACATAAAGAAATAGCTTCTGACATTTCGAAACAACTTTCATACTGGTTTTCTTTCTGACAGTTGAGGCATCTGTGGCTAATTAACTGCGTTAATGGTAAGATGGGAAAAGATTCTTTGCACCGCCAACATCAGATTCATCATCAGCTTGACAATTAGGCCCAGATCGTGCAGCTGTGGGGATGTTGATGCAGACAGATTGTGGAACTGTGGAGCTGCAGGTGTAGTATTCTCCATCCCTCTTTGATTGAACATAGAGTTGCTGCTTCAAAGTTATAATGAACTGTGTGACACTAGTTCTTACTGTACGCTTTTGGACTGAATTGCCTTGGTAATCCCTTTTTGAACGTTGCTAATTGTGTGGACTTTTAGACACAGTAACTGGTTTTCACTGTGGTAAGCAGGACATAAAAAGGGTAGAGGAACAGGAGACAGCGCTCCACTTCTTAAATTAGGCCAGAAAAGCAGGCTCGTAGGGCTCAGTTGGATTTCAAAGAAAGTCAGGCGCAGTATCATTGCTATAGATGTTATTATACCCCTTGCAATAATTTAGACAGAAATTGCCAGTGTAGGAAAATGTTTGGTCACTTAAAGGTTAAATAGAGAGAAAACAGGCATTCAGCAAATAAAATTCACTCTTGTGGATGTGTGTTCAGGGACAGGAAATGTATTCCTGTAGCATTGTTAAATTGTGCTGACTCTCAGTCTAGTTGATATTTCTGATTTGTTTGACAAAAGAAATACCTTGTTGCCAGTATAATGCCTCTGTTGATTACCCTGCTGCCATGTGATAAGATCCTAAAGCAGATAATCACTGAATATGAAAAATGGCACAGTTAAACCATTATTCTGGCAATAACCATATAGTACATTTCTATTCACATTTGCCCAAATGCAAACCATGAATGCAATCATTTTAGATCTACCACATCACATTTTCTTTGTGTTTAAAGGAAACAATTGAGCTGAGAAGCCACAGATTTCGTGTGTTGGAGCTCTGAATGAATGGACCTAGACTCCTGTGCCTCTCTGTTCTCTTTCTCCAACTCCCTATCATCTCTGTCACATATTAAAACACATTAGTCCCATACAGCTCACAGAGAGAGGGAGGGAGAGAGAGAGAGAGAGAGAGAGAGAGAGAGAGAGAGAGAGAGAAGGAGCATGTGTACAAATGAATCAGTGCTGTTTGTTGTACTGTTTCGGGCTTGAGCTGTTTCAAGTAGCATATTTGAGAGAGAGCCGCAGATCATGTTTAGTAAGCTCTCTCTCATTATATCAGACCCTGGGGAGAGAAGGGACCTCTCACTCCATACTATCAAAGCCATGGAGCTGCCTTAGAGGACATGCTTCAGTATGAATAGAGGCTTTAGAGTATATACAAAAAGTAGCATGCTCAGCCCTCATCACCTCTCTCAGTGGGAAGCTGCCAACATTCAAGGTTTTGATCAAGCCTTGCTGTAATGGCTGCGGGTGACAGGTATACGAGACCATAGTTGTGGGAATAAATAGCTTGATTAGCATAATGCATCACCATCAAATTCAGTTTTCAGAGTGTGTGAAAGAACTAGTTTTTGCCCGAGTGCAGCATTCATATACCTCCTGGGATTGTATTTCATAGGACAAAAACACAATTATGTAAACAGGGTATTTACCTGTGCACCGTAGGAAGGTAATATAATTTACTTCCACTGTGTGCCTGATACTCTGTCACTGGTTGTCTGTGTTTTGGCTGCTTTGAATAGGCTCTGCAGCATCCATTGTCCACCAAAAGCGTATTTCCTCTCTTTTCAGCAATCATAATTCACCTGATACTCGGAGCGCTTACCTCCAGAAATCCCAGCCATATTGATCCATCTGGAGCCGAGCAACATCGCTATAAACAGGCTAATCTAACATAAAAGCTGGCCTCTCTATGCCCCAGACTGTTGAAACGATTTAGTTCTGCCTGGTAGCAATGAATAAATAAATAGATAAATGAGACGCACAATTGCAGGCTTGATCCTGCAAAGCATCCCAACCGCATGCGGCTGGAGGCAACAGCTCAGAGTTAGGAGATTACTTGAAATAATACCCTTTACATTTTGCAGGTCTTTAGTGCCACAGGGTTCGGAATGGGGATGACGGAGAAGGGTGGGGGGCTATTATCAGTCAAACTCCTGTCTTCTCCTCGCCTCCACCTGAACCTTGCGTCTGAACTTTTGCCATACTCACATGTGATTAATTGCTATTTTGGCTGTCCAATAATAATCTGTGGGGTAATTATCAAGGGAATGACTGTATCACCTGAATGTAAGTCAGGCCAGACTTGCCACTTACCTCTGCCTCCCCCTTTCCATTCTCCTCTCACCTCCTGCTTTGTCTGTGCTTGACTGGTTGCCGGTAGGCTGAGGTTACTGCCGTAAGAGTAGTGGGGGGGCTCAGGCACCCTTACATCTGTCTGGATTACAGCAATTCATTTTAACCTTCAGCAGCCCTTGCCAGATGCTCTCATAACACTTACTGGACAGTTTTGCACTCAGAATGCACCAGTACAGTGTGCAACATAACCTGTGCTCTCACTATTGTTGAGAAACATGTAAACCTTTAGAGAAAACATATGGTTTAAGGGGAGGTAGGAGAAAAAGGGCTCTGGGATTTCCTTTGAGATTTGTTGAATTAAAAAACATATTTTTTAAATTATTTCCTTTGATGAATTCTTTAAACCCACAGCTGTTTCCCTCCTCTCTTTGGCCATTATTAATTCATTGACATTTTGCTTGGATGGAAATGATCAGGATGTTGAGGAGTGGGTATGTGATTGCCTGCAGTGAGTAGACTGGTGTTTAATATGTTAAAAAAAACAGAATGAGGTTCCTCTCACCGTTTTCTTTCCCCTTGTAGTTGTAAACTGTGGTGTTTTTCAGTTGCGTGGATTTAGGAGACATTTCTATCTCTTTTAACCCGGCACCACATTAATATGGGAAGTAGTCAGTGGTGTGAGTGTTTGTGCAGTATGTTAACCGTAGAGTAAAGAAACAACACCTTCCCTCTTAGATACAAAGACCTTTTGGCTCACAGACTTATCTGCACTTCATCAATCAATCTTGAAGCATTAAGCATGTTGATCAGTGGTAATCCACAGTCCTCCCTCAAGTCAGACTGAATCTTTTCATCCTTAATTCTTATTGAACAGTAATTAAAACCTCAATGCGATTCTCCTGCACAATATGTGCCCAGTCTGACTCAGTATCCTCCAACTCTGTTTTCCCCTTTTCCCTTCCAAGACTAAACCATATGTTTATTCCAGAGTTTGTCTGTCAATTCACAGCTGCCTTTATGATTATGAATATTACATGTAATTTCCTATATTCTCAGATAAACAGATGTAAGACTGTAAACATTTTGAATTATATATTAACATTTCAGTGGTAAAATCAGCAGGGTGCCAGCACTGTATATGTGAACTAGCAATCCTAAAAATTGCAGGAGATATTTATCATTTACATTTAGTATTTGGATGACTTCCTCATTAGTAATACATGGCTTCTCTTTATGTTTCCGTCTCTGACAAACGAATCATAATTTAGATGCTTCATCATGCGTTTTATTCCCAGCCTAGTAGAATTTAATTGCATTTAATTTATTCAATGTAAATGGTTTCCCTCTGTAATTTGTCACTGCTCGTAAAATAAAAAATACAATGTTTTCATTAAGTATAGCCTCATCGCATAATGGGTCAATGATAGATTTATATCTTAGAGGGTTTTGGAAGACGACTACTACTTTTCAATAACAAGTAATCAGAGCTTCCAGCTCATCTGCCGATTGAAGTCTTGGTATTGATTCAACAGTGTTTTTTGGTAATGTGCTCCATGAAGAACAGAGCTGTTCCCGCCATGGTTCTGGCAGTGAGCTCATAGCCTCTGGCAGTACTCCTGCTTTTTGAACTGACTGTAACCAAAAAAACACAAAATAAAAAAAATGTCAGGTCAACAGACGTGAGTAGGATTTGTTCATGAAGAAAAAAATGAGGGAAAGTGTGTCCTTCTTTTATGTATCACCGTATTGGAGCTCTAACTGCGTCGTAATTTTGCTGCCATAGATCAGTTACATTTGCAAAATGAAAACGTGTGAGTGTGTGTCTGCGGAGAGCAGGCCTGCTTCTGACTCCTGGCACATTCTAGTCCCCTGCTGCCTCCAGTGCAATTAATGATCTTGCTTACAACATTAGCGCCACAATCATGAAAAATCGCGCTGAAGTACCAAGTCCCCCAACATATTGAGTTCAATTCATCAAGAGCTTCATGCTCATTGGAGATGTCAAACTTGGTCTCAACATTATTGAGTGCTTTGGTAATCAAGTACCTGCCATAAGCTCCCAGGAGTGATTATCTTTCTGAACGTACAGTTCACGAAGAGTAAATGACTCCTCTTGTTTTTGAGTTTTACAGCAGATCAGCCACTTGGATAAAGTTAAACTCAAAAATCTATAAAGTATCTTTGTTAATTCATTGTTTTGTCAGTGTGTGGGAAACTGTATCAGTGACTGGAATTTTTAACTTCACAAGGGCACAACTTCTGAAGGATGTCTGCAAGACAAAGATATGAACAGGAGTTGAAAACCTCCTTTGAGACCTGCAGTCTTTTTCTTATCAGCAGACAGATGCATTGAGATCGGCCATGGGTCAAACAGCCAGTGTGGTATCCTGGGAATTCAACACTTCAGGGTTTTGAGATTGGAATATCATTCTTTCTGTATCTCCTGAAACTTGAAAACATGCGACGGTCATGTCAGGGAGCCATTCTTTATGGGTGCAGTCTGTAAAAATTCAAGGTTGTAGAGGTTGCACATCAAAAAGCCATACTTTAGAGTTGTAGGCTATTAAATCTGTCATTAGGGTGGGGGAAGCATAGTGTTGCATAGTTCAGCAGGATGCAGATAGAGTCAGAGTTTGACAGACAAAAAACAGGGTGTATAAGTGGCATCGAGACAGGGATCATCAAACAGCAGACAGCTCTCCTTGGCACTGTAAATCACTGCAGTGCTGAAGGGCATCATCTGTCCTCATCTCCAAGTTTCAGAAAGAGCATGTAGCATGTGATAGCACTGTTTTCTACAGATGGTGTACACAGCCAATATGTACCATTTGTTTTGTTTATTTGCATCATCAACAATCATACACATTCGTTGGTCTCCCAGCACTGTAGCACGTAAACACGGGACATGAACACCAGGTTTCCCATCTATTGTCATCATCAGATAAGCCTGTGGATGTTTATCCTACACCAGAAAGAATATTCAGTAGCACATTAAATTAAAAAAATCTGACTCATTAAAAATAATAAGAAAAACAAAATAACAAATTCAATTACAAACCGACATCAGTGCAATTCTGAAACATGAAGAGTATGCTTCTGCAGAAACTGATACTGTATGATCACATTGGGAGGGAGTGCTCAGCAGTTCAGAGTGCACAGGGTTTTTTTTTTAACAAAGAGAAGTAAATGTCCATTAGATAAACAGCCTCTAACACTGAATCAATTGTTGATCTTTTTGCTGTAAAAAAAACCAAGATGCAATAACAATTAGTAGTACACGTCTGTACTGCAATGCAGACAGAATCTAAGAGAAAACCAAAGAAATCTTTCACTCCAACCTGTAGTGGTGAATGGTGATAACTTTAAGTTAATTTTCACTGTAAACATAATGATACTGATCTAAACGACTGGAGTGACTGAGATTTGTGTAGGTGCAGAGCAACATGCTACAGAGAGATACTGTAGGGGTTGTGTGTCTCATTATATTTAGTGCTCCCTAATCTAAGACCCCTCAAGCCCTCTCTAAGTGCCCCGTTACTAGATTCAAAGTATCAAAAAGCTGCAGATTCAATTGAAACCACTCAAGTACGAATGCCTAATGGGGTTTACACACTACAATAGGACAAACAGTGTTTTTGACTGTAATCATAGCTTGAAATGTTGCTTTGAGTATCATACAGCTTTTTTGACTTACAATGCTGATGGTCCGGACTGAGTCATGACAGGAAATGCTCATCGTAGAATATAGAATGTGAAGTATTGCTGCTCTATATGTGCATTCTATGCAAGC
This sequence comes from Trachinotus anak, assembly GCF_046630095.1. Classification (NCBI taxonomy): domain Eukaryota; kingdom Metazoa; phylum Chordata; class Actinopteri; order Carangiformes; family Carangidae; genus Trachinotus; species Trachinotus anak. The sequence continues at coordinate 18,105,724 of NW_027273858.1, read as the reverse complement.
ATAGACATAATAAACATACTGTAGCATATACATCATATAAGATATTTTTGTGGCCAGTGTCGGCCACAATTGTGGCATCATATACATTTCAGAATTTACATATATTCATATATACAGGCACGTCTAGTGCAAGATATTTTGAATCTTTTAGGACTTTTGTCCATCTGTGTATTTTGACAATCCAACATCTTGAAATAGATCTGATCCTACTCAAGTGGACCATTTACTAAAATCAAAACCACACAAGACCCTTTCAAAGGTCTGAGATCAGATTTTTTTTGCACAGTAGTGACAAAAATAAATAACAGAAAGTGAGACTATGCACAAAGTGATAATTTTCTATTTTCCATAAGTGCATTGAAAATCAGTCAAATATGTGCACAGGGCTTGTCAAGCGTAGAAGATGAGCTCAGGAATCTGTCCCCCCTGCACCCCTGTGCCATTAGTGCTGTCTGAGGAGCACTGGAACTGAAATGTCACTTTCCCACACTGTACCTCTGTCATCCCCTCCTGTCCAAAGTAGCTCAGCTCGTTTCCATCCAGGACCACACTGGCAGTGTAGAATGTATCAGGCTCAATCTGGACCGGATACTCAAACCACACTGGGAAGGTGTTGCTGGAACCATCAGAGAAGTATTTGCTGAGGTTTTGTCCCAGCAGTACTCCTTGACGTTTTAACTCAATCTTGGCACTGTACTCTGCTGAGCCACAGCTAGATCCGTACAGTCCGAACCCAGCAATGAAAACTCTTTTATCCACTGCAAACTGTATACTGTCACAGCGGCCCCGATAACGCCACTGGTTGCTTCTATAGGCACAGGACTGGAATCTGTGGCAGCGCTGGGGTGATAAGCCTTTCCTGGGCTGGCTGACAAACTGCAGCTCGGGTTTCTTAGCTGCTGTGTACCACAGGAAGATGTCATTCGTCTCATTAAGCGTCAACACGCCCGACTGGGCTGCTCCATTGGCAAAATCATCCAGAGCCATTGTAGGGATACGTATCAGGAACATGGCCTTTCCCAAAACCTTACGCTTGTTGTCAGTTGACAAGGTGAGCTCCTGTCTCTGACACTCAGCCTCAGCCCAGCTGAGCGCTGCCTCGAATACCACTATCTCTTTAGCGTTGAGCGTCTCTCGCTGTAGGATACTCTCCAGGGTCTGGGCGTCGATGTCACAGAAGCCCTCCGAGCGTAACGCTAGCTCGGCCTGGGCATCAATCACCTCCCAGCAGCGCTGTGTCAGCTCCGGCTCCTCAAACAGGCAGCTCTGGGAGAGTAACACGCAGGCATTTTTGGCGCTCAGGCTGGTCTCCAGGAAGTTGACGCAGGCACGTGCCAGGTGAGGGACAATGTACTTCTTGGCAGCATAAAGAGTGGCCAACACTGTGTCAGCACTCAAGTCAATCTCATCACAGTAAATGTACCTGTTGACATAAAAATGTAACTTTGTCAACTTTAAAGATAACAGATCAAACACTGAAGAAATGACATGCAAAGAAACATGTTGGACACATGTTTTTTAAGATGATATATATGGTATGTATGTGTGTGTGTGTATACCTTTATACACCAAAAATAACTTAATTTGATGACTATCGCTGAAACTGACTGCATGAATCATTGCATCTGTTTAAAACCATGTTGGAAGACAATGAAATGGGATTTTAAACAGAGTGAAATCACTGTGCAAACTAATCAACCTGGCCAAGAAAATAATATTCCTCCCACACCCTCATCTCCCACCTACTGTAGCTTTCCTGCAAGGATGCAGAAAACAAAACTCATACATAAAAGTGAGGGAGGAACAGGAAGCAGGAGGTAGAGAACAATATGGACTGATTCAGCATGAAAAGTAGAATGTATAATGAAATGAAAATAGACAGATATAGATACAGGAAAAAACTCATTTCATTTGTATGGCAGGGTAAGTCTTGAATAGTTTTGTCCAAGATGTGTCAGAGATAGATACAGACCAGTTTCATCATATAGCAGTTATGTACAAAGATGATATCACTTGTTTAAAGAGGGTATTATAAGATCACAAGAACAGGGCCAGTTGCAGGAAGCACAGGATGCTGAAGAGTTTAGACAGAGGAGAGTTCTTACTTCAACATTGCCAGAAATGCTGCTGGTTCCACATCTGGAATATGGATTTCATCCTTGTTTTCAGCCAGTTCACCATAAAACATGGCATGGAACACCGAGCTGCCAACAGCCAAAACATACTGTTGGAAGAAGAAAAGAAAGCAAAGTGACAGAGGGAAAAAAGAAATGAAACTAAACCACAGTTTGTCTGTGTTTTTACTGGAAACCACATGACAAGTAGTTACATTTGGAGAAACAGAAATATTATTTAAAATGGGAATTGCACTAAATCGAATTAGTTCACACATGGCTCTTTACATGAACACACAAATCTCTGTATGGATATTGAACAATGCTTTCATTCTTATCACTGGATAGATTGACCCTGTTGAGTTTCTCACATAATGAGCAAAGCTCAGCCTGTTACTGTTTCCCCTGAAGACGGGGAGGCAGATTTCTAATGAACAAGATTGCCTCTGATAAAAAAACACAAAAAACAAAATCCTAATAAGCAACTGAAGAGAGTGCAACAAAAGTTCAATTTACTGAAATTAATGACTTATCTGAACTTCTGATGAAATCAGATACAACACAATCCCACTAATAATTTCAGTAATAAGCATTTCATTGTGAATGCTGAATTTATACTTGAGAACATTGCATATGTTAGGTTTTTGTGTGCGTGTGTGCGTGTATGTGCACCACCACCAAGTATGCGTAGGTGGGTATGTGGGTGATATGAATTCTCCCAAAAAAGGCACATAGACTTTTCTCTTAAGTGATTAAATTGCAGTGAATTGATTCTAAAATAAAGCTTGCAAATATGGATCTCTGAAAAAAAAAAACATTGATATAATAAATAAATATTTATTTTTTTCATAAAGGGAGGTCGGTTTAAAGACAGCCTCTCTTTTATGTGGATTTAGAGAGGAGTTTGTATGTATCTATATATAATGCATATTAGAATAATATTAGTCTCACCTCTTGACCCATTGTTTCTTTGTTGTTGTTTTTTTTTACAGATGTTTACATGCATTACTGTTTTTAGCTGCTGGTTGCATCCTCCATCTTGGAGGGATATAACTTTGTTATCTGACTTCCTGCCAAATGGAAACAAGAAAGATTGCTGTACCGAACGTCATTATATCCCATTGGCATAATGTCTCAGCATAAAGTGCAGTCAAGTGATCCACAATGCCCTTCCATAACTGCATTCTATAAATGCACAAAGTGCACTGCAGTTACCAATCATAGATAATACATCTGGGCCGCATAAAAAGAACAGAAATGATGACCCATACAGGGCTCATCTGACAGTGTATATGTCAAATGGATAGCTGAGTCAAATTCATGGCTACAAAGTCACTTACCTGATATAATGTGAAGGTTATAATCATATTCAAATAGAGTCAACATCATGATGTGCTTTTAGATGAGACACGTGGTCTAGACAACTATAAACCTTAATCAATTATTTATGATAACATCTTGAAAGAGCAATGAGGTCAGAAGGTGGACTAAACAAAGAAGTCGGAGGATGTCAACCTGCAGGTTAATATTGGGATAAACAGGTTGAATATGGGCCCAATCATAATTTTCAAAGCTGTTTGAATAGACTCATTGTACTGTCATTTCAAAATTTAAAAGCTAAGAGTGTGAAAGTATTTCCAGGGTGTGAGATGCAGAGTTGAATGAACCTTACTTTATGCTTTATCATATTAACTGGGCTCTGTTGGATGTGTTTGATAAAAGGTTGAGTAATTGCGTTTTTTTTTTTTCTTTAAAGGCTGAGCTAAAGCAGAGACAAAGACGATCCAGCCTGTGTGATATGACTGCTGGAGAGGATATCCCTTGCTCCTTCGCTCACTCTGTGCCTCTATCTTTCAGCCTCATTTACATAAATAATTGAGGACTGTCTCGAAAAGACACATGGTGCGGAAGTGAGAGTGGAGCACAAAGGATTTCAGTTCCATTACTGCTGGCAATGAGGAAGATCATTTTTATGTTGATATGATATGAACAACAATGGCCAAGGCTGGCTGATTACTTGTTTTGTTAATTTCCTATCTGCTACTGTGACTTTACTTGTTGATGAAATTCTTACTCTGTGTCCTGGCAGCCGCTGGGTTCTCCCTTGCTGACCCACCATAAAGTGCACATCTGCCATCAGCTCATTGTTGAACATTACTGAATTTCTAAGAAGGGAAAGAAGCACAGATAAACAGTAGAAAATGAATTTTATATATATTACTCTGTACAAGAAGAAAGTAAGACACAAAAACCATATCTTGAAAATAGTAGGGTGAGATTCAGAATCAATGCACATAAATTCACTTTTATGTATTTTATGTAAATAATAAAACTTGAACAGATTATGGGTCAGAGGCTTTAGCAGAAGTTCAAGCAAAAATAGTAACTTACATGTATGTTTTATCTTTTCTGCTACAAGAAAAGTTTAATGATTGGAGAAAGTGTCCAAATTACCTCAGGACTGGAGACATTTTATTGGTTTAAAAGCACCCACCTTAACATAGCACCCTCATGTATTTCAGAGAGAAATCAGCTTAAACTCTTTATATCTCCATAAAGAAAGACAAACAAGACAATGAACTGAATGGAAAATCCCCAATGTGAAAGAATGGGACCAACAATAAAGCTGCGTTCATATATTATTGAGTAGTGGAACATGTCACGGGGTGGGTAAACAGCCCCGTGATGTTCTGGAGAGACAACAAAGCCAGGTCAGAAAGAACACATTTTGCTCTGGACAGCTGGGGTCTTTTACTGATAGGCCAAGGTAAATATTTTGCTTTTAGTACAGAGCAGCCTCTGCCTGTTGTGTGTGTCGAACGCACCCAGTGCCTGTCCGCCCTCTGTTATGTCAGAGCGACAATGTCTGCGGGAGCAGGAGAGGGTGTAAACAGAGATACCCCCAGCAGATTGAGGGCAGGGCAGAGGGAACCACCCATATTCATACACACACACACACACACACACACACACACACACACACACACACACACACTCTTACAAGTTGTCATAGGTCACTTTTAGGGACATTGCATTAATTTCCTGCAGACTTCCCCTAACAATAAAGTAAGTGGGGAAAATTTTTTTGAAATTTATCCAAAAGTAGCCTATTACACACACACACACACACACACACACACACACACACACACACACACACACACACACAAACTCACACAGACCTCAGTACATACAGTGTACACAAGTAATTACCTTGACTAAGTGTATTGTGATACATTTTAAAATTTAACGGGGGTTCTGTTCAGAAAATTGCAAATTAAAATACAGTTGAACAGCAATTTTCAAATTACAATTTCAAATTAATCTCCAGTGAAGGAAATGTTGATAAAAACTGTCAGGATCAACAATAATGATTTCTAGTGCGTGCAGAGGCTTGCCGGTCGTACTTACCTTTCTCTGATAGTGGAGTAGAGTCCCTGCCAGTTACAGTTCTGTATGGTGTTGTTATTGTTGAGGTTCTGCTGCTGGTACAGTTGCACTGTGGTAGTGGATGCCGGCTTTTTGGTGGGAAAAATATCCGCTGCCATCTTCTTCTTCTTCTTGCTCCTCAGAGTGATTATCTCATAACAGACTGGGGGCAGCTTGGAGCTGCCACTGGCATTCCCTTTCTTGGAGCTTTTACTTGACTTGCTTTTCACTGACTCAGGAAGCATTAAGAAGAAAGTCAGACATTTCATGTTCCTTCCCTTGGCATCGACCATGAGTGTGTTCAACTGCCGAGCAGTGGGAGTGCATGCAGAGAAGACATTCACCAGGAGCAGGCAGGTGCGAGGGAGGACCGAGGGGGGACTTGGGAAGAGGACAGCAGAGACTTGAGATGAGCTCAGATCCTGTATTAGGCTTCACCTTTCGCGAACTAACAGGATAACTGTCTTGTTTTGCCCGTTTTCCTCACTCCTGTGAAGAGGCAGGTTTAAAATGGTGATCTGAAGGCACTTTTCCTGTGTGAAGTTTGATTTGCTGATGGAGGGGCTCTTGGGGTTCCCATTCCTGCTCGTCCGGAATGATGTGATCAGCTCTTCAAATCACTTCTTTTTCTCCTCTGCTCCCTTGCCTCTCTCACTCACTGCTCTGCTGAGGGTTGGCCTGACAGCCCCAGATTTAGTACAGCTGCAGTGGTCCTCAGACGGGCAGCGGTGTTTACTCAGTTCCTTTCATTTCCCACTCTTACTCCCTCTGTGCTTTTCCCAGTCTCTCTTCATCTGTGGATCTACCTCTTTCTCTCCAACACTTGTTCTTTTTTTCCCCCTCCCTCTCCTCCATGGAGCGGAGTCATCTGCAGGATGCTGTAGCCGTGGATGCTGTGTGGCTCTGCTCAGCTACTCGTTCTGCTGACTACAGAGGTTGAATGGGAGAGTGCAGAGATAGAGAACCCCCTACCCCCACCCCTCACAGCACAGTACACAGCTCTCTCCGGAGCTCAGCCAATGGCAGTGCACAGCATTCATGATTGGCTAATGCAGCCTAGTGCAGCACATACTTGAATATGCAATAGTCAACGTCTCAATTAAAGTGACAGCCACGCTCCATAAGAATGATATACTCATCCACAGTTTTACTTCCTCTGTTTGCTTTACCTAAAACCACAGTGTGTGTGTTCACTATAGCAAACACAGACTCCATGCTGTAATTCAAAAGGGCAATGTAAATTTACAGGCTCTTTTTAAGGGCAGAATTTGCTTAATTCATGCATCTTCTGACAGTCATACTTCTTTTTTAATGAGCTTTGCATAAGTGTATACAAACAGTTGAATTTGCAAGTCATTGTTCTTTGCTGCTTTGATTGGACTTCTGACCTCTAAACTATTTTGCCAGTTACAAACCTTTTTTTTAATCATATACACAAAACAGCAGGTTTTTTATACTACTAGTACGTGTTTGATAATGTAGCACATTGCAATGTGCTGATATTCCTGTATCTTTAAATATTTCTGTTCTGAATTAACATCCAGATTTTTGCATTTCAAATTTGTGAAATTGCTGTGTAATACCATAGACTTTTTCTCACTGACTTTCTTTTGAAAATCAACTGCTTCCAGTTTCAACTAAGAATATGTGTGTACTTAAGCGTTCTTGTTAAGTCATGTCTTCAGAATACATGGGGCTATAAATGTAATGCACTCTTTGAACAATGTATAATGCATACAGTTCTTTTTCTCTTCTTCTCTAGTTGGGCCTGTGCACACAGGGTATTCTATTTAAATGTCCCATATTGTAGAAGGTAAGATTTCCATGTCTTTTCTGATTATGAAGCAGGTCTCGGTGCTATATTAATACTGTGAACGTATCAAAGTGCCCAGTCCAGGGAGAAATGCACACAGCCCGTATCCAGAAACTGTGCCTTGAAACAAACGCAAACACTTTGTGATGTCACAACAAAACAGTACCCACCTTCACCAACAGTCCAACCTTGCAGGATTTGGTTTTTCCAAGTGTTTACGACAATGTTTAAATGTGAAAAGCTGTCTCTAGAACCGGTGTTTGTCTGCTCCAGGCTAATGCAGCGTCATGGCAGTGCAACATGGCGGGCTCTGTGAGAGAGGACCTGCTTCCTGTGTAGTGCTCTTTGAAGGGCTCATTCAAAGTTAAAGAGTACACGCGTCTTAGTTTCAGGTGATTATACACTAGTGAAAACATTATGAATATTATATTCTATTGCTGCTAATAGATCCACCTAATTCCTGCTCACTGGTCTTTTAATAATAATAATCCTTTACGGCCTCTATTGTGCACTTTGCATTGATAATAGTAGTGTATGAAGAAGCACTATTTCTGCTGTTTAAAGTAATAATTTATTTCTGTATTACATCATTATTTTAAGATTGAAAATCAAACGGACAAAAAGAGCAGAATGAGGTGAATTGAGAAAGTCTTCCTTGAACCACTGTCACAGCATTGATTTTTCCATAAACCCTAATTAACTGTCTTAGTGTTTGCTGCACTGAGGAGCACTAGCACACTAAGCCTCCTCATACAGTGTGTGCTGTAGAACAGAGAAATTTGCTATGGTAACATGGAGGCAACATTACAGGGCACCATACTCTCAAATTGCAGGCCACTGGAGATGTTACCTTGGTAACCACATCCACAAGCAACCGTGGGATGGAAATGTAGTATACAGACATAAAAACAATGATAGTAGTAAAATAGAAGCCCTAATATTACTCTGCAGCTTTTACTATTATTTATTTCACAGTGATCCATGAGTAGTCTTAATTTAGATGTGTATTTGTACTGTGAATTTTCTGTTCTTTTACAGCCATCCAGTGCCCTTACTAAGCACTAAACTAAAACTGTCATGTTTAAAAAGCAACATTGATAACTGGTGACAGAGAGCATATGTTAAACCAACAGTTTTGTGATTTATCTGGCATCGTGGTCTAGCAGCCAATATGATAAATAGGATGCCATTCTATATTACCCTAAATGGCTTCCTGCTTTCTTTAATTGCATTTTCTCTCCATTCATCAGCAGAAAATGTAATCTTGTTATTCACACATTCAGAGGTAGGAGCGAGAGAAGGAACTAATGATGGTGTTGTCACAGCATCAACATCACCTTTGTCTCACACTGTCATCATGCAGTCATACATTTTCACAGAAAAGGAAAACATTAGCACGACAGTAGTAGCACAGAAATCAGCATTATAGTCGACAAAGGCCCATAGTCCTCAGTTAATTGCTCATTAAAATAAATGGTGGTAATGGTAAATAATGGTAAAAATTAACTGAAATACAAGCTGATGTAAGTGCACAAAAATTAAAGAGATATTCATTTGCCCTTTTGATATAGTAAATTCTCTAAATGCAGTATCTCTAATGTCATTCTTTTATGATTTTGAGATAATGGCACTGAAACTGTGAACACTACATATTAGAACATTTTATTTTCCGTACACAGTTTAAATGTTTCCCTTGAATTTCGGTGCTTGGCAATGCTCCAACCTCAGTGTCTTAACTTCAAAAGGTGGAGTTAAAAAGCAGCAGAAATCCGCCGGTGCCTTTGTTGATTGCTTCTTGATGACAGTACTCAGTCGGGCACCTTAATCTTCAAAGTAGTTAAACCAAGACACCTTCATCTTTTAAGAAGTAACTGCAGTAGTAGTGAAATACAAGCCAGAAAAGGTGGAAAAAAGTAGAAATAGTCAGGTACCTCAAATAAATCACGTTACTGTGTATCTCTGTTGTTGTTGACAGCAGCACATACTACATCTAGTTTTATCAACAAGCTCAAGGAGTTTCCTCAAGTATTGTTTGCAAAAACACTTTGAATTTTAATATGAATGAAGTGTAATGGCTAATTCATAAACAATTTGATAATTATATGTAACAATGATATTTACTGTACTTTCTTATCAGAATATAAAAATATACTTTTAGAGACTTTAAGACTGTGCTCACAATAACCTGCAAGATCTCAATATGAAATTCCAGCAAAGAACAGCTGGTAACAGTTTTTCAGTGTAAAAAAAAGCCATGTTAGTAATTGAAATAGGTGATTAAGTAATTAAGTAATTAAGTTTAGCAGGAAGATCTCCCTGTTTGCTTCGAAACCCACTGAATACTTAAGTCAGTAGTTATGTTGTGGAGGTGACTGCTTTCAATTCTTAGTTTGAGCACAGAGATGCGGCGCTGTGTAGTGGCAGAACTCTTCTGCAGAGAGACACCTGCTGAGAGGCTTGGCTGAGCACAGCGGCGGAGAGAGGAGGATGGGAAATGAACTGTGATGCAGGCCTGGCACATGGAGGCAGGGACAGGATCCAGCAGCTCGTCCAGTGTATAGCCCTCCACCCCCAACCTCCCCCACAACACACACACACACACACACACACACACACACACATGCACAGACACACACACACACTCTTCCTCTGCCACCGTTAAAGCAGGCAAGGGCACCTGACAGGTGGAAGGGGCGGAAGTGATGGCGTCTGCCCAGAGACGGGGCTTAGAACTCCTGAAAAAGAGAACTGTTAGTCAGCGGGGTCTGGGAGAGAGCCTGCAGTCATGCACAAGAACAGTGTGGCGTTTGTGTGTGTGTATGCATGTGTGTGAAAGTAAATGTCCATATGCAAGTTATGGCATTTATGAAACTGAAATTTGTTGTTTAGCCAGACTCTCTTTCTGACACTGGACTGCGTCTCCATTTTTCTTTTCTGCACGTTTACAAAGACCCTCACAGTCATCTTAGATTGAGCGTCAGTTGCACAATCAGCTAGTCAAAATTTGAATTGTATAGCAAGTTTTAACAATGTCAAGATAAACATTCAATTAAAAAAACCCATCATGTATTGTTAAATGTGAATTTTTAACAGTGTCAATGTCCAACGAATGGTCTAACGCCATAAATGAGATGATGGCTTCTTCTTCGCCTTCCAATCAATATGTCACAATCAGAAGATGTATGGGGGTAATTTAACTTGCCTAGAGAGCACAGAAAACCCAGAGAGTGTAGGATGGCTGCAGGAGTCGCAAGCTTCACTGGATTACATGCACAAGAGCAGCCATTTTAACGTAGGCACTTTTACCCCACACATACAGTTTCTGTCTATCCTTGTGTCTCTGGGTCTGTCTATATATATATATATATATATCTGTTTGTCTGTCTGTCTGTCTGTCTATCTGTCTATCCTGCAGCTGCGTATATGCTTGTGCAAGTGTGTATGTGTGCTTATGTGTGCTGCTGAGTGCGTGGATACAGTAATGACAGTGTAGAGAAGACCTTCCAACCCCGGCCCACCACATGTTCACATGCCGACTCCCACACACTTTCTACCGTTGCTCACTCTTCGCCCTCTCTCCGCTGTCATATAGAACTTGATAGCCATAATTACTCAGTGTGATTAAATGTTTTGTGTGGTCTTTGCAAATGCATCACATTCTCTGCACTGCGGTTAATTCAGTTTATTTATTTTGAGTCTAGTTTGGTGCCCTCCCAAAGGATTCACAGTTCTTTTGTGGTAGAGGGGCTAGTGTAGATCATTAACTGTGGGAGTTATTGTCTGAGCCTTGTCTTGGTTTGTATGTGCCTACACACCTAATGGTACCTCACCTTTAAACTCCATATTTACAGTAAACACCAAAACTGAGTACGTGCAATACTTCTAAAATGCTAAATGATCCAAAATCTTGCAATGATTGTATTATTTTTTAAGTTGAACTGTGTATAGTTCAATATATGTACAGGGTATTTAATGTATGATAAAATTTAAACAGGTTAGCAAGACTGCATTGAAAATACAGGCCCCAGTAGTACAGCCTCAGTGCAATAGAAGTTAATACATTTGTGACCACTGCAACAAATTCAATTACAATTTCTTTTTATTACACAAAGATGGGCGAGAGTACAAGAGGATCAATAGGCTATTGAACATAAGCCAAAATACTGTTGCAGCAGTGATTAGGAAGTGTAGTAAGAGCCATATTATCAGATATCACCATATTCTACATACTACGGACAGAAGGCGCAGTGGCCATCCTGGAAAAATTATGCTGTTATTTACACAACTTTGCACTGAAAAACAGAGTAAGCGCTACCAATGTGGTCCAAGTATTATCTGCAGAAATGCATGTTTCAGTGACTGCTCAGACATTCACTGTAAAGGACATTGCATGAAGTCAGACTCAACAGATGACGTCCAAAAAGAAAACCGTTACTCGCAAAACAGCAATTTAAACTTTGCCAAAGAACATGAAATGAAGCCTGATGAATGTTGGCAGCAGATTCTATGGTCAGTTGAAACCAAAATAAATTTGTTTGGATCCGATACAGTCCAGTTTGTTTGGCATGGACCTGGCGAGGACTGCCACACTGAGTGGCGACTGTGCAACATGGAGGTAGCAGTGTGCTGACAAGGGCCTACGTGAGTGCAAACAATGACATTTACAGATGGCATCATGGATGCAAGTTTGTGCACCAAATACTGAATTGGCTGAAGTGTCAAGAAGCTTTGCAGGTGTGCTCCTAAATGCACTGCAAAGAAGAACACACAAGAGTTTGTAAAGAAGAAAACAGTGAAAACTACGACATGCGTCTCCTGACTGTAATCCAACAGAACATCTCTGGAGTATTTTTAAGTGAAAGGTAGAGCAACAAAACCTCCTCCAGCAAAGAGCAGCTGAAAAGAGTAATTTGTGAAGAATTGTGTGAGTCTGGTACCATCCACGCCCAGAGGGATCAAAACTGTCATGAAAAATAAAGGTGGACATACAAAATATAAAAAAAGAAGACTGGAACCTGACTAATTAAGGCTGTGCTGACTTTTGTTGCAGTTTTAAATGTGGACCCTTCATTGCAGTTTAATTACTCAAATTAACTGGCCTGGCTTTGCTAAAAACTGTATTAAACAGAAATGATTTGTAATGACTTCACATTTTAGTGATATTGATCAGGGGTGTATCAGACTGCATCCTGAGAGATGACAGCTTTTATGATGGCGACTGGGAATACTGGAAGAGTCTGACGAGGAGGAGCTGTACCCAAGCTACTGTATGTTTCAATGCTTTTTAAAAAAAAATAGAAATGGAAAACTCTGGGCTAAAGGTTGATGATCCCCCAGATTTTCATCATTATTGAATGTTCACTAAACCTTCATCTGACCTACTGTAACTTGGTCTGGCAGATTTGGATTTCTTAGTCGGCTGAAAGAGTGTAGTAAGAAGGATATTTTTGTTATTTTAGCCTATCCAGGTGAAAAAACGGACCTGAAAGTGTAAGGAATGGAAGTGTGCCCCAGTGTCAGCTGCAAACGTCAGCATGTCTCTTTTCTCTAAGCTAAACTGCTATAGCTGCTTGTAGCTTTGGAAATCCCCTCCCTTCACACCTATTTTGTGTAACGCACAGCTATGTCTGCCACTTTTAGTGCGAACAACCAAGTGCAACATTATGAATGTTTTCAGCTGACACTGAAAATAAGTGCTATTATCCCCATTTTTACCAATGTTCTGTGCTTGTTTGGATCAGGTGCACTTTCTGATATAGTTAGACATGTTCTACAAATCATTTATTTTCTTGTATAACCTGGCACTAAGCCTTGTGAAATAACTCAATATTTCCACTGTCAAACTGTACATATTATTGATGTAGTACAAGAAACTAATGCTCCTTTATTTACATGTCTCCCACACCCTCATTTGCTGGTGAGTATGCTGGCTTTTAGCTTAACATCAAGTGGTAAACGTGTCACCTTTATCACTATAACCTGTGTGTGTGCTGTGCGTGAACAGAACGCTTGACAGCCATAGCAACAGTAATGAAGTGGGCAGTCAGCTGATGGACACCAGGTGATGAGTTGTATCAGATGGTAGTAGTAGTTTCAGATGTGGTAGAGTTTGAATCAGATGATCTTGTATTGCGCAGAAGGTTGAGGACATCAGGGCAAAATAACCTCTGTCCAAAATAACTGGCCTGTCTTTTAGTCTTTAATTGAAATCCAGCCATGGCAAAATCTAGACATGCCAAGATAAGATGGAGGCTTTCTGGTTCTGGTTCGCATTGGTTCAGCACACAGGAAGAGGCAAACCACAAAGACCGACACACCTGCTGCTGAAGTGACAGCTCAGCTGTGAGAGGAGTTCAGAGAGGTAATGGAAAATTATTTTTAGTTTCTGATTTCTGAACCTCTAAAGGGTTATTTTAAACCATGGCAGGAGGGATGATATTGCTCAGTAGAGATGGGGAAATGCCGAAATTTGTCTGGGGACATTTTTAAAAGGCGAAACTTATACTTTAAACAAATCCTGACAAACACAGCCCCTACTCAATAAGCAGCGCTAAATCCTGGAGTGACTGGAAAGCCCTCTATGAGTAGCATTTAGTGCTACCAGCTAGATACCAGAAACATCTAGCTGTGTGGACTTCTATTGATGATTTTCAGTGAGTTCAGTCCTGTGAAGCTGAAGATTATTTGCGATTATTACATTTTAGTTTTCCACACAGTAAATACTTAGATCTCTCTTTTTCTCTTTTAATTCTAATACCATAAAGATCAATATGTGATTCATAAATTACAAACACTTCTGGCAGCAGGATATGCTTCTTCATAAATTTATAAGTGTAATAAAGCACTAGTTTATGAGCTCATATCGTTCATTAAAATCACTGGCGTGGAATGTGTTAAATTACATAACCAACATTGATTGTCCTACGATACTACTCCAGTGTGGACACAGCTTTTCTCCTTTACATAGATCAATGGTGCAGCAGCGAGGCACTGAGGTTACAAAGCTCTGCAGTGGAAATACTAAACGTTCTGTGGATATGAGTTGTGATGTATAAGACTGTGTTCCCTGACATCTCCATGAGGAGATGCTACTGAGGTGTGGGTGCTGGGGCAGCTACATGGATACACAAAGCACTTTTTACACTTTACACTTTAAAATATTCAGCTTATTCAAAGTTGGTGCCAGATCCATTTCAGTAGCAGTCAGATATTTATATGCTGTATCCCCATATGCTTATCATCGTATTATTGGAGGTTGGGGAGGTGGTGGGGTCCCCCATTAGAGACCTCTGCTGACTCAGCATCAGATTTCACAGACTTCTAGACTTCTCATCTCACCTGCATAAACTCACCTGCACCATCACTCCGTTTTTATTACATTACATTTTATTACATTACATTTGAGTCAGTGACAAAGTTTATATCAAGCAGGTTTTCATTCTAACCAAACATCACACCAGGAGATTGCACTAATTAGCATAACGTCAACCACACAGAGGGTGCTTGTCATCTAAAGTCTGCAGCTTAGTGATCTTTATACCTGCATGCTCTGAGACCCGCGTGGCACACGGTTGCCTATCCCTGCAGTACAGCACCATGCTCCACTGTATCTAAAATATGGAGAGCAAGGTGTTGACAAAGCTGTTTCAGTGTTGGCAGTAGTCCCAGTGAGGCTGGAAAGGCTGGCCATATGCTTCGTCCTGTGATGTGATTTAACATGTCTGTATCCCATGCAGATGCAGGAACCAGAGTATTTACACAGGAAGCCTTTGTCACATGGCACACTTTACTGTGTCTTCAGCTTATACATTTTTGAACCACATATTACCATAGGACTTGTGCTGTCTTGGACTGTGATAAATATGTATATGAGTGTCTAAACAGACTCCTTATGTGTTCAAGCTGTGCCAAAGGAGCCCCAGAGGAGCCGAGTGCTGACCACGCACATACAGGCGTGGAGAAAACAAAGAGAGAGAGGGAAGGAGCGAGCGAAGGAACAGACAGATGGAAAAGAGATACAGAGACAGTTTGTAATGAGGGTGCTTTTGTCGAGAGAGGAGGCGACATCTCCTTACTGTCTTAACAAAGCAGGAGGAGAATGGCAGCGGGATAACGGTAATGATGTGCTCAGCTGTCTAGATCATATCCATGGCATTATTACAAAGAGAGGGGAAGAAGAGAGACAGCTAGAGTGGAGGAAAAAATAACATGTAAATATACAATAAACATGTTAGAATGTAGACATCCACATGTTTTTTTAGCTTCACACTGAGATGCTGCTTTTGAGGAGCTGTAGGATTGTGGTCAGATGCTATAGGTGGTTGCACTGTGGATGCTGTTGGGTGACCCCAATATTCTGTATTTCAACATGAAACTGTATGTGTGTGTGTGTGTGTGTGTGTGTGTGTTAATCAACAGAAACTGCTGGGCAAGAGAAGGTCAGAGAGGAGATTGGGTTTTCTGAACTGAGTGAAAACAGTCCCTATAGAAAGGCGTGGAAAAGCAAAAAGTGAGATATGGTGCTGTGGAGCACACGGGAAAAGCCCTTCAAAGCTGATTGTTAATCCTTTTTCTACCCCAGACCTCCTCCCTTCTCCTTCTCTCAGTTTAATCTCTGACACTGCATTAACATTTAAATTTTTCACAGCAATTTGAATCTAGTGTACGCCACGACCACCTCGATTTATTCATTTATACTAATTACCTACTGCTGGGATGGGAGTGGATGGTTTAACCTTCTCACAGCTAATTTCTCATGATTTCTCTGAAGCTGCACTGGAGCCCCACAGGGGCAAAATCTGACCTTTTCCAATTTTATTATCAGCGTCACAAACAGAATGACAGTAATCAGGATAATGTGCTAGCACCTTTAAAAAGCACTTCATTCTATTTCAATTTGTAGTGATAGATGACAATGCTGAAAACTGACTGTATTTTACTTTATTCTTAACACATGCTCCTGTTGCTTTGTGCTGGGGTTTTTGTCTCAAGTATATGTCAGCCTGCCAGTGTGTTAAATTCACTGGGTTTGAACAGCTAAAGCACTAAACCTGTTGCAGAGATTGCTGTGGAAGATTGTGAACTTTTGTTCAATTATCTGTCCATCCAGCCACACTGTGGTAGCTTCAAGACAGCTTTTTGTTTGTTGCTCTTGGAAAAGACAAAATAAAGGCTGTTTGAGACAAGAGGACATCTTGTGACATTTTCACAAGAAGAAGCCACATAGGTTTGAGTGGGTTTTAATGAATGTTATCATTATTATTATTATCTTTTTACAAGAATAAAAGTTACAAACCAAGGTGGTCAGTCAGTTACGATGTGTGTGTGGCTGAGGAAAAACTGAATTACTGTAAACAAAACAGTTGGTGGAGACTGGAGGGAGGAGTAGAAACAGAGGTTATTAAAGCCACTTAATCAGTCCTGAGGGCCAACTGCCCAGATGGAGAACAAGTCTAACAACAACAACAACAACAACAAGTCCTCCAGACAAAAGGCTAAAATAGGTAATTTGTTATTGCCTTCCACTCTGGTGTCCTTATCAGCAGGACAACATCTTTTGTCAGTGTCTTCCAAAATGCATATGGTTGCTACAGAAAGGATTCATATGATCTCAGATAACATGTGAGATCATGTGTTTTCTGCACTGCTACCTCTATGTTTAGAGATGGTTTGGGATTAGGCACAAAACTGTTTGTACAAGTGAGGGTAATATTGAGGTAATGATTAAAAGAAGGACACTTCTATCTTAGCTCCAGAGAGATTTATCCTGTAGAAGTAGAAGTAAACCCTCATTATTTTAGGCATCTGGACAAATAATCAATGCTGTTGTTTTTCTGGTGAGGTAAGTCTCATATTTTTCTGACACCTTGACCAAACCTGTAGATTGTTTTCTGACCCAACAAGCCCAGCCACCTACAGCAACAGAGGTAACAGTGTCACTGTGGGCTGGTGGAGTCTAACCTTTACATGCACGCAAATCAAACAAATGCACGGTGCCAATTAGACTGCCAACTGAAGGATTCTGTGTTCTTTTCTACTGTGTTGTGTGTGCTAAGCCCCTGGGCATCTGGTAATTTCTCAGCGCAATTAATTTGAGTAAACTTTCTCAAAAGGTCAGCAGTGAATGATGGATTATGGCTTGTTTTAATTAAGATGTTTTTTTCTGTGATCAAAGTGAGACAGTGAGTCGACACAAATACAAAGATTTTTTTTTTTACCATCTTTTTTGACAAGGAGAAGATTTTTAATAGTTTGCATCTATTGAGGTGCTAATCGTGGTGCAGTGGTTAGCACTGTCACCTCACAGCTTGAAGGTTATGGGGTAAGAACCTGCGGACCAGCTGGGGCCAGGTCTCCCCATTCCTGCATGGGTTTTCTCCAGGTCTAGTTGTGGGTGTGAATGGTTGTTTGTCTCTATATGTCAGCCCTGTGATAGACTGGCGACATTTCCAAGGTGTTCTCTGCCTCTTGCCCAGTGTCAGCTGGGATTGGCTCCAGCTTCCCTGCAACCCTGAAGGATAAGCGGTATAACTAATGGATGGATGGATGGATCTGTTTGCTCATGCTGTATGCATGTCACTGAGGTATGAGTGACTGCACTGATGCACATTAAAACACTCTTTTATACTCTTGACTTCAAAGCAATTTAGATACACAGGATAACAAGTGATATTGCCCTGAAGCAGTGTCATATTTGTGGTTTCTAAAACCTTTATATTCTCTAAAGTGCTAATGTCAATCAAATCTAGTGCTTCTGTGGGTCCAAACCAATCTATTCAGACCTTTCAGATCTTCATTTATTTTGGATGGAAATGTGACTAATTAGAATAACGCTGCTTTTGGAGCTGCATGCTACAGTTTTGCTTTCTAATTTCAGATTTGTCTGACAGTGGTGCTGCCCATGTGGGTGGTGTAAATGCCTGGCAGCTCACATTCACCATGCCAAGAGAAAAGACTGCACATACTTATTATAAGAGAACATCTTCACAGCATGAGATGGTGCAACTTATTTATTAATTAATTTATTGTCACGTTGTAGAGTCAACCCTTGGGGATAAGCTTCACATTTTTTTTGGTCTAAAAGGGCACACCAGTGCACACTCCAGTTTTACATAACAAACTGTACATGATTTTATCTGTGATACAGGGCATATACAGTGCAGGATGGAATTCAAAGGGATTATAATGTAATTGCTTCTTTTATAGAACATGGTATAACAATTTTGGCTTTTTACCAAAAGACAACTTAAGAAGTGCCCAAAACATCGAACATTAGTTAAATTTATGGTATTTTAACTGCCAAACGATTCCACTAAAACCATCTTGATGCAGTAACTCCCATCCATCTGCCAGGAGAGTAAAACAAACATTTGCACATACTGTTTGCTGCAGGGTTTCTTGCACTGTACAGTAGGTGTGGTGCAGCCTGTCGCTGCTGTATTCTACCCCTGAGTGCTGTGAAGCTGATTTATAAGAGGGAGGGGCCCGTGAGCTGCAATCAGCCCATTTCCATCAGTGTTATGGCTGCCTGACAACATCCAGCTGTCCCTGATGTGCCACCAAGGGCCAATGGTTTGCTTGTCAGCTCTGCTATTTTACTGCAGCGCTCACCGAGATGGAAACATATATACACCTATACTTGCCCATACAGTCACACATGCTGGCACACATGCTCTCACAAATGCAAAATCACCAAATTAAATATTTAATTGTCTTTCCCAGTTTTGGATTAGCTTGTTTTACCAAAATAGTCAAATCCAGTGACAAAAATCAGTTCAGTCCATGATGACATTAAACATTCAATAAATTATGATTATATTCGCATGATTTCAAAAAGACTTTAATTAGTCCAGGATCTATATGAAAATAATTTTAGAAATTTACACTTTCTTCCCACACCTCCTAATGATTGTTCACACATACAGTCTGCATGTTTCATTCATTATATGAATCTACCGTTTTGCATATCAATTGTTTGCCTTCATTTTTAGGACTTCAGATATTCCCCACTAGTTCGATAATGTACACCAAACAATACCGTGTCTCTAATTCACCTTTGATACTTTGTAAGCTGCACATGAAATTTACAAGCTGTTTGAAGCGGGATGCTTCTCCAGTAAACAGGTATTACAGGATGGTGCTGTGTTCACTGAGAGCACTGACTCGCCAGAGCATCAGTGTTGTGTTTCATCAGTGCAATCTCCCTCTACCCTTTTCCTGATGTCTCTTCTCCAGCTGCTCCCACTAACTTATGATATAATGACATTATACTGAAACCTGATAAACTGTGAACCCAGCTGGCTACACCTGATCTTGATTTTACAATGGTTGGGATGCTCCGTGCACTGGGCACCCACCATGCTGCTGGGGCAAAGCATGAAAACAAACAATGGAGTATATCATAGTTGATGTTAGCAACATGATTAAATGAATATTTGCCCAGAAGAGAAAAAAACGTGTTCTTAAGTAAATAACACGGTGCTTAGTGCTGCTCTCTGTCACATTACAAATAGTTTGCTAGTAGTTGCTCCTGGCTTGACGCTCTATAATGTAGAGTTGGAAGTAATCAAAGTAATCAATTGCAATTCTGATATTTTGTGATCACATTCCTCCTCTCATGTGCTTCTAAGACTTGAGCTGGCGGTTGTAATCAGAGGACTGGTGGGCAGAGAGCGTGGCCACACAGTGAAAGTAACCATTTCTGGTGTCTTAACCATGGTTAAATTCTGTTTTCTTGCCAATTTCATTTTTAGACAGAGCGTGAAATAAAAAATGTGTTTGTCCGGTCTGGCAGATTGACAGTGTAGACATTTATTGATTTTTCCTATTTAATGCATTCATGATATAATATTACGGCTCCACTCAACTGAGGAACCTGTCTATCTTTATCTTATCAAGCATAAAATAGCAGCTTACATTTCATTTAGAGCATTGTTGCACTTGGATTGTGGTCGCATGCATTCGCTGCATGAAGATGCCAGAGAGCCTGTTAAATTGTTAATGCACATACTACAGCTATATATCATATGAGACTTTAAAGCTTGCATCAGGGATGCAGAGTTGTCACCTTTCGGTGCAAATCACCATTTTGTGTCCAAAACAGGTCATCTGTGTTGATCAGATGAGTTTGAGGGAGTGTCGGGGTTGGGAGGCCTGGGTCTGCGTGGGCAGAGTCATGGGAAATGAAACGAGGGATCACACCCCCTGAGTTGTAAAAACACCAACCCCTGATGAGTTTGCACTGGGCATGAATTGCCCCTTTATCATCCCTTTATTTGCAGTTAAATATAATCAATAAGCATTAGAATAGACACTGATGTGAACCAGGTTGAAACAGATGCAATTCCAGTCCACTGAGATCAAAAGTAACAAACTTGGCAGACAATGGTAATTTGGCAGACATTTAAAGCAATGGGATTAAACCATAGGGGAGAAATGATGGTAATTGAAATGCAGTGTCATTTGGCAAACTGCTGATGTGAGAAAAGTGATAAATGAAGAATCAAATAGTTCTTAACATCTTCTCACTGTCGTTTTATCTCCTGTTATGATCCAAGAGACAGTTATCGTTTAGTTACCTCCCAGAAGAAACCTTGTTTTAAAGTGAAGACACTATTCCCTTATTCTCAAACGGAGGGGCACTGATCACAGTCTAATCAGATTTAAATGAATGTAAAATGAACCAGTGGAACCACAATATCAATCCTGCTCCTTTCTTTCCACTGAAATACCACAGAAATGTTGCTGTGGTAGCAGCACTCCAGCGCTAGTACAACATCCAAACCGCTCATATTCTACACACTTATGCTGTTATCTTGTTTGATCCACCACATGGAGATGGTTGGTGCATTTTTCTTCTTGCCCTTGCCTGCACTTTATGGTTGAAAGTCTCGATGACTTTCAGGATTTTAACAATCGCATGAAATTTTGAGCCACATTCAAAGATAACTTGTCCTCTACAACTGTCTTTGGAGATTTATTAGCTTGGCAGACCCAGGGTGCTTATTTGACTGAGCATCCATGTTCAACTCATGTAATCACAGTGGTGGTGATTGGTACTGAAGATGAAGACAGAGAGCCCTTTCTTCATTTCTCTTCAGTGATAGATAGAAGAGTGGAAATGACAGAGCATGCTGTGGGAGGGTAAAAGGCCAGTTTCAGCCTCTGGGCTCCCTTATGCCTGAAGCGAGACTGCGAAACAGATCAAATACTCCGAGGCTGTGTCCCAAAATTGTGCTTGTTAAATATAGACACGTCTTTTAGTCCAGGTGATCACTGGGTGATTGCCAGGTATGTAGGACAAAGGTACATATGCATTTCTATTGAACTTGTTTGGGTTTCGCCTGTGAGTGCAGGAGTAAGGATCCTGGGCTTGTTCATCAGCCACAGTTATGAGCAGAGGTTTCTCTCCTCTCTTCACCTTGAATATCAGAGCAGGCACTTTGAAAAGAGGATGTTTTTAATCATGCCACAGACTTATTAGCAGGGGTATTTCTAAATACCTCAGGCTTTTGAAAAGACACCCTGCACTGCTGCGCATTGTGTGTGTTGTTTGTGCCTAATTCATGCTCAGCGTCTGCAGCAGATTGGCTCACAGGGGCAGATTGCAGACATTTGAATTAAAGCTTCACAACTATTAAAAATGTATGGTCTGTATGAATGCGTGACCTATATTTTCCATGAAAATAAATAAATAAACAGGGGTTTTGGGGGAGGGATGATGCAAATCTTCAGAAGTGGGACACAGAGGGAGCTAATGACATTATAACAATAAAGACTTTGGCTTTCACACTGAGAGCGTAATGGAGACCAATCCTATCTTACTCACTCCCTCACCTACTTCTTTCCTCTACCCACATAATCAGTCTGTCCCACAATGCCGCCTATCTGTTCCAGCGTGGTTGTGTTTGAACTGGCCTCTCATAGTTCAAGTGTATACTGTGACTCACCTCTTCTAGCGAGCACAGAGAATACCTTGGCTTTCATGTAGTGGCGTGTTTTTCAAGCACCAGGACATTGACACAAGGTGGCTTTTGGAGTCTTTGTCTCATTGACGGTGATGTGGCCTTTCTCCTTCCCATGTCAAGCCACCCCCCCCACCAAACACACACACACACCCCCATCCTCCCCTGTCTGCCTCCCCCTGTTGTCTCAGTTGATTTCTTCTTCACTCATTCAGACGATGTCAGGAACCATGGCAGTGAGAATAAAGGCCACTGGTTTCTTTGGCTTCATGATGAACTGTCGTTTTCTGAGTGAAGCAGCCTCTGAAATTCACTGACAGAAAAAAAGTGGAAAACAAACCCATCAGCTACCAACAGCCAGTGATTTGTGTGAAACTTTCGCTGGCTGGGTTGTTCAGTCTGGGCTGCAGCAGTCATTCTTGTTAGGGGAAATGAAAGCAAAAACTCTGGCTGTTTGACCAAAGGGATTTTGAGTCAAGGCATTAACATCAATTTGTCATTTACATCCTTTGCATGAAAAGGTCACCTTGTTATCTCTCACATGGTCTCCTGTGGCAGGAGTTTTCAGCCTGAAATCTGTCTATAGACCACTGAACCAGGGACGTAACACTGACCCTCGCTCTGTGATGGGAGAGTAACCTTTTACCTCATGTTTTCTGCAAAGGCCATTCTGTCTCTGAAGTAACTCATAAACCAGCATTTCTTATCCTCTGAGTGTATGTGCCTGCGTGTATCCATTTATGCGTGTATCTCTGTCTGTGTGTGTCTAAGTTCAGGCAAGGCTGTTGGCTGCTTATATGAAGCAGGAGAGTGTATCCATGCTGAAATGACTAATTGGGAAATATAGTGTACAACCTCATTTGATGCACCAAGCAACTTATTCCCTTTGCATGAATAACTGCAGGTTTATGCCCTAAATACCTTACTTATGTGTAGCTTCTTATGCCACTGTAGCCAGTGTATTGTTCAGTGTAACCTAGTGCTAGATTATGAGAATTTCTACACAGCAGTATGCTTTTTTCTGTCTTCATGTGTGCATCGTGTTAGGGGCTTCCTCCCCCTCCTTCCCCACCTCTGCACTGGCTACTGCCATAAGCTTGGCGTCAAAGAGGCCATCAAAGAGGCTTCTTCTAAATGAACTTGACAGCAAGGCCAATGCGTGGTGATATGGGTGGACATGCAAATCAATATTTCACATCATCAGCCACTGGTCGTTGGAGCATGGGGACAGGATGATGAGGTGTGGCCAATGCTGGCAGTGATTTGCAAGAGAAGTCAAGGAAGTCCAGTTCGGGCTTAGTGGCTGCATCTTACACTTGTACAATAAGAACTGTAGAGGTGATCAAAAACCAGGTATCATCATGGAGCATTTTCTGTTTCAGTGCTGAATCCACATTGAGTCACTCTGCTCTGCGGCAGTTCAGCTCACAGTTTACAGGAAGATGAGTTGGAGGTTGTTGATCACACTGAAATGACATCTGTGCTTTGTTTATCCACCCATACATGCCATAACTGTTTGCAGCCTCATTGTAGAAAGAAAGGATCAGTGTAAGCAAAGCAGATGGAAGGCATATGGAAGGAAAGACAATGCCCCCCTCATTGAATTGTACCATTTAGTGCTACAGAGCGGCTAAGCAATGTGTCACAACACTAGCACTGTTGATGCAGCTCGGCAGCTGTATGAACAGCAAACATGTCATTCAGTTCTAAATTATGTTACATGCAAGGTCACCTTGTGTAAAGGTTGGGAAGGAGGAGGAAATGAGCTGAGGGTGTAATTCATCTCTTCATGTCAGAGATGTATATCACATGGTGCAAATCGAAACACATTCAGTTAAACTCACAGATAACACAAACACAAACAGAGCACAGATGTCTATATTTATGAGCCTATTAAACCGTGTATATAAAGACTGTCAAATCTACATTTATTGCTATAATTCATATGTTGTTGTAAATTTCACTGCACCACTATAAAAAGCATAATCCAGTCTTGATTTGTTAATAAGATAAAGCAAAATAAACAGAACTAATCAAACAAATGTATGCAGATGCAGCGCTGTATGTCATCAAGGACATGTAGCTGGGATCTTCTTATTGGCCCTGCTAATTCTCCGTCCTTGTGTGACTTTGAACTCAAAGCTGTGCTCCCTCAAGGATACATGTCTTAGCATAATACAGACGGCTTAGGAGTCATCGAGATGTGGTCCCTCTACTCCTTTAGACAGACGCTGCTAGGCAAGGAATCCCCCCCACCCCCCAATACCAGCTCGTTGCCAGCACAATGCCAACTCTGTGCTTCTCCAGCTTTGGCACTCTTGACCGTTGACTCTCTCATTCACACCTCCCCTCCCCCAGACACACAGGATACAGTGAGGCAGTGTATGGTTCACACCAACTTCAACCATCCTGTCTGATAATGTTAGATGTAATAATGATAGAAGGGCAATGCAAGGGGACATAGTGTATTCTCAAACTGAGCTACTCACATTTTTTATATTTTTTCCAATAAACCACATTTTCTATCATCATCAAATATCACTCTTTTTCTGACAACTGTGCCAGATACAGGGAGACAGGCAAGGTCAAATCCATCCCCACAGTCCCCAGCTGGCACTAACCCCAGTGACAAGGGTGTTTTGGAGAGGGACACGTTTTCAGCCTGGATGCACAATTTGTCCAGTGTTTACTCTCCTGTCCATTTGCATCACTGACAGTAGACCTGAGTGACATCAACATGAAGCCGCTGTCACAGAATGCTATTGCTTTTTTTTTCTCGGTAAACCTCTCCCAAATTCTGCACACAATGCAGGCATGAGTTCACTAGATACGTGTGCAGCGCTATACAGTGGAGTCTTTGTACAACCCTGTTTCCAAAAAAGTTGCGACACTGTGTAAAATGTAAAGAATCCAATGATGTGCAAAATCATGTGAACTCATATTTAATTGAAAATAGAACAATGACAACATATCAAATGTTGAAAATTAGAAATTTTATTGTTTTATGAAAAATATTTGCTCAATTTGAATTTGATGCCAGCAACACATTTCAAGTTGGGATGGGGCATGTTTTCCACTGTGTTGCATCACCTCTTCTTTTAACAGCACTCTGTAAACATTTGGGAGCTGAGGAGATCAGTTGCTGGAGTTTTGAAAGTGACATCTTGTCCCATTCTTGCCTGATATAGGATTTCAACTGCTCAACAGTTCGGCGTCTCCTTTGTCGTATTTTTGGTTTCATGATGCGCCAAATGTTTTCAATGGGTGACAGGTGAATATGCGAGGCCTTCTCTGAAAAACACGTTGTCTGGATGGCACCATATGTTGCTTCAAAACCTGTATATATTGTTCAGCATAAATGGAGCCTTCCCAGATGTGCAGGCTACCCAAGCCATGGGCACTAATGCCCCCCCACACCATCTTGGATGCTGGCTTTTGAACTGTGCACTGATAACAAGCTGGATGTTCCTCTCTTCTCCTCTGTAGCTGGGAGGATGCAGCGTCCATGATTTCCAAAAAGACTTAGAAATTTTGATTTGTCAGACCACAGGACAGTTTTCCATTTCGCCTCAGACCTTCTTAAAAGGGCTCAGGTCCAGAGAAGTCGACGACATTTCTGGATCATGTTCAGATATGGTTTCTTCTTTGCATGGTGGAGTTCAACCTGCATTTGGGGATGAAACAACGATCTGTGTTCACAGTGGTTTTCAGAAGTGCTCCTGAGCCCACGCAGTGATTTCCACTACAGAATCGTGTCTGTTTTTAATGCAGTGACAACTGAGGACCCGAAGATCACGGTCATCCAATATTGGTTATCGGCCTTGTCTCTTTGCCTACAGAGATTTCTCCGGATTCTCTGAATCTTAACATTATTCTTCAATTGTTGCACTATTTGCCCACGCAGTCTTTCACAGAGTGGGGTACCTCTCCCCATCTTCACTGCACACAGACTCGGCCTCTTTGTGAGGCTCTTTTTATACCCAATCATCTACTGACCTGTTGCCAATTAAGCTAATTAGTTGTGAGATATTTTTCTTTCTTTTTTTCAGCATTACACAACTTTTCCAGTCTTTTGTTGCCCCTATTTTTCATAAACAATAAAATTTAAGCATTTAAACATTTGATATCTTGCCTTTGTTCTATTTTCAATTAAATACAGGTTTACATGATTTGCACATCATAGCATTCTGGTACATTTACATTGTCCCACTTTTTTGGGAAACAGGGTTGTGTTACAAAGACCTTTCATGGATGATATTCATTCTCTAACTTTAACAACCAACACTTCAACTTAAACCCTTCTGGAACCTCATCTTAAACGGGGGCTGTTCTTTTAACCTTTGTATTTGGGAAATATGCTTATTTGAAAGTTATTTGAAGATCACTTAGCATAGCATGAAGACTGGTAGCAAGGGGAAACAGCTAGTTTGGCCGTGTCCAAAGTACAAAACTGTACCAAAGCTGAATTATGGATGACCTTGATAAAGGCCATAAGCTGAAACGCTTCCATCTGATAATAAAGTTCTTCTGTATACTGCAAGTGCAGCTGGAGTTTTGACCTCTTCAGATGTATTACTTTCTCCATGCACCAAAGTTGAATTCTGTAATAACAGTAGTGGTTTTAAAGGGGGTTAGATTCTGGACTATTTCTTCAAGTGCAGTGACTTCCTGGAGCCCCTCCAGAAGACTGTCTAGCACATAACCACATTGAAAAGTACAGCTTGATGTTTTTAGAGCTAGAAGACAAGAAAGTGTGTTAATTAGTGATCTTTAGAGATGGAAAGGGAATTTTTTTTTTAACATTTGGACAGAGCCGGGCTAGTTGTTTCCCACTGCTTCTAATCTTTATGCTAAAATAAGATAACTAGTATAGATCTTCTCATCTCATCTCATCTTCTCATCTAACTCTAAAAAAAAAAAAAAAAGAAATATACTGAGTCTATTTCCCAAAATGTTAAACTATTTCTGTAACTCTAAAACCAAGTTGTAGCCCACAAAACAGCCTGAATGCTGTCACTTTACACAAGTACTTTGACTTTGACACAAATTGGGAATTGGAAGTGCACTTGCTGATTTGCATCTTCTCACTTGCCAAATGTTTCCATACATCACAGCATATTAACACAGGAGTGTTAGAACTTCTCTCCACATTGTTCTGCTCCTCACAGGCGTCTTAGAAATAAATGTCAGTGAAATTAGCAAAGATTTATTACAGTGTATGTAACCTATCTGAGCAGATTATCCAGATACAAAACTGTGAAATTAGCTCACTGAAGACGCAGTGTTTCACACTAACTGCTTCCAGGAAAAGCCCTAATCCAGAGATTTTAATGTCACTCCAGCATCTTTATTTTCAATTTCATCAGATCAGTGCATCAGGAAAGAAACAATCTGTGTGCATAGCTGGATATGCTTATTTAATATTCAGGTATGCTAATAGAAACGTACAGTCCTATATCATATATTACATAAGCACAACAGGGTTCCTCATTGCTGCCAGCAAACGTATAGTCACACCTGATGATGAACAGAATGACCTGATTTCCTGTATCTCCAGAGGCATCTGTGCAGATGAAGGAGCGCGGTGCATCAGGCTTCCATTTCCCTTCTTCTACAACCTGTCATGGAATCAATCTTGCCTTTAGATGTGCTCCCTATAGGGAATGAATCAAAGAAGGTGCAGTGGTTTAACCTTCTCTGTCTTTCTCTTTCTATTTCTATCTATGAACGTATCTATCCATCCTTATATTTTGTCATCCTTTCTCCTCTTCCTCCTTAGAGATTAGCTCTCTTTCCTCCCTCTCATGCCGACTTTCTTTCTGTCTCTCTCTCTTTCTCTTTTTATCTCTCCTCGTCTTCTCCTCCCCCTCTCTCTCTCTCTCTCTCTCTCCCCTGTCTTGGTAGCACGGCAGCTCTCAGAGCTGAGGGACTATGATTAGGACAGAAGAGAACTGGCTGTAAGACAGAGACAAACTCAGAACTGGGTCATCATTGTTTCTGTGTGAGGACCCGCTCTGCAGATGAAAAGCTTGAAGACAAGAGGAGCAAACGATGCTCAATACAGCACCGGGAGCCTTAGACATTTCTGGGCTACAGAAATACTCATGCAAAGGAGGAATCGGAACAGCACCACAGTATTTATGTAATAAGAGCTGAATAAAATATGCTGCTGGCCCGCTTTTCTATATCTGAACCCTTCAAGTTAGTAGTCATCCATTGGTGGGCTGTAGCTGCGTGGCAGCACAGCCACAAAGAAGTGCAGCGGTCAAGAAGGACAAGACAGGGAAAACCTTAGCTGTCACGGGGTAATAGTATTTTGACACTGATCATCATTTTTCTCCTGCTCTCTCATGCTCTATCTCTTTCTTTTCCTCTCAGCAGTCATCTCTCTCTCTGTCTTCCACCTCTTCAGCAGACAGTCTAACAGGGCCTGTCCCACTGGCCAACCATTCAGCACTCATCATGCGCATCATTTCCTCTCATCATTCCCCCCGGTGTGCTTCTTCCATCTCCTCTGGCCTGTTCACTCGCCATCAACCACTCTCCATAAACCCTTTCTGTCTGTGAGTGTGTGTACCTCAGTGTGTAGTATACAGACACGGGTATGCAGACTATTGCATGTAAAATGCTTCTGCATATTGTTTGCCCGTGTGTGTGTTTGTGCGTCAGTGTGACTGTATAATATTATCTCACAAAAAGGATGTGTGTTTACAGTGTTTACCGTGATATCAATTTAAAATAACCAAAACTGGGTAATAAAATCTACACTCTCACATTTTCATAACAAAGCAGCAAATTATGGATTTATTTATTGTTTCATGCATCATGTGTTGGAAGCCACAAGTATCTCTCCGTACAGTTCTTCCATAACAACTTCCTGTCCGCTGTTCGTAGCGGTTACTCCCTTCTGCTAATTTGAGTGCTGCTGAATATGTTCTCCAAAAATAGGCAAACACCATTTACTGTACTCTTAGCTGCTCCATTAGCCGGCAGTGTCCCTAGAATAAATTAGCTGAGCAAGAGGATGAAGAGCCTTTATACTGAATGTGACATATTAATTCTTTCTCATTTCCTGCAAGCATGGTATCAAATGGAATATCTGGAATTCAGGTGTTGTTCCTGTGTTATGGTTGGCTCGAACACCAAACATAATAATAATGACAACACCAAGTTTATCTGCATGAACGTTTATTGAAACACATGAATAAATGAATGAAAAGCAGATACCAAGCACCACAAAGGTACTGTCGCAGCAGGGTGCAGAGAGAGACAGAGAGCTGAACAAAGGATCTGGTTATGTCGGCTCAGCACAGGTGCTTGTCAATCAATTGATCAAGCTGCAGCTTGAAATTGGAAACACCAAAACAAAACGGGCTGTAACATTTGTGTTTTTCTACAACGGGGGACATTTTATGTCAGCTGCTTGTGTCAAACCTTTATTGCAAATCAGATTCAGCAGTGCCTTGGCCTACTTTCCAAACCATCGAGGAGCAAATAATCAGCCCGAGCTGAGGATTTGCCTGGCACTCTCTCAAACGTGGATGCTTGCGAAACATCCTTTTCTACAAGTGCTGGGTTTCACTGAGAGACTTTCAGGGGTGCTTAATGTAGCTTGCAGGAAGAATACTGAGACTTATACTGCCATCTAGAGTGAAATTGCAGGTGGTTCATGGGAGAGAGACGTGGTTTGAGGGGATTTCTAATGTTTATATCACCAAACAATTTGATTATAATACATCAAATACATATGTGCTCATGTGTCATAACTTAGACATGTATCATTTCCTCATGTCCTCATTTGTTTATTTGAAATATTCTGATTGCAGTATTTGCTCTGGCAGAAAATATGATGTTTGAGATTTGTCTTTAGTGGATTTTCTTCCCTCTCTGCTTTTGCTTCTCCGCCTCCTTCCGAGCTGAGCCTACTCCACACAGCACAGAGGTAAAGCCAGAGCAGTTCCTGGTGCCAGACATTGCCCAGAGGTTTATAAATGAACTACTTGTTGTTCAGAGTGTGGGAAGATTTTTTCTTTTTATTATACAAGTAAACCCAACACCCGCTACCAAAAAAAAAAGAGAGAGAAAGCCAAGGATCATCAGAGGCTTAAAACCCTTTTGATGTATTATCCACCTCATTTTTCCATTTGATTTCTTCCTCTTGTTATGAATTTTT
This sequence comes from Trachinotus anak, assembly GCF_046630095.1. Classification (NCBI taxonomy): domain Eukaryota; kingdom Metazoa; phylum Chordata; class Actinopteri; order Carangiformes; family Carangidae; genus Trachinotus; species Trachinotus anak. Next base: position 18,075,232 of record NW_027273858.1, on the reverse strand, counting down.
CTTCCTTTGTAGTCTGTGCTATGCCTCTACCACACAGTTCAAAATATCCCAGCCACTATTTGCAGATTGTGCTCCACAGTGATTTTTCTAATCACCATTTTCATCTTGCTTTAATTAAACCCTTTATTGGACAGAGACACGGGCCATTATGCTCTCTATATTTCAGAGAGAATGGATTGGAAAATGACTAATACCTTATGCTGACCTTTCTCAATCGCTGCCTGCTGGCAAAGCTATGCAGAGCAATTTCACCAACGTATTTATCTTATCCAATGCACACCTTAGACTTAATCCTAACAGCCTTTTCATTAGCCTTTTAATTGAGCAGCATAGAGAGGGCTAAAATGTCTCTCAGCAGCTTTTGAAAGGTAGCCACATGTCAGATCCAGCCTATACACATTAATTTAGGGTAGTTAAACCCACATTAACGTCATCAATCATGCATGTGCCCCCCATTTTATTCTTAATCTGACTGTGTGATATAGTAAATAGCCTGCTGAATGAAAAGGAGTCTAGCTGACCATTTCCATATCAGCCATGTGTGTGTTAAAGGGTTGGAGGAAATAAAAAAATACAATTACATTAACAACAGGATTTTAACAAACTCATTATAAAATCCTTGACTGTCATTTATTATAACCAGCGTCAAAGACATCAAACACAATATATACCAGCTGAGTGCTTGTTAGATTATTTGAACATGTGGTACATTGTTGACTTGCAGGATTTGAGATTGTAAACACAGATTGATTTATTTATGTTATGGTTATGACACTTTGAATTACTCTAAAAAAAACAAGTAAAATCAGATAAATCTCATTCCTATGAAGAGCCAGTTTCAAAATGTTGTACCCTTCCTGTAATGAAGTAGAAATTATATGGGCGGAAATTACATTAACATTTTTTGGACCCATTAAGTTGAAAAGAAAGAAGAAAAGATGTGTATGCTTTGCCCACTAATCAGACAAATCTACCACAGGATTACATCACTGACTGTAGTTTGAATCATATGATTTTTCCAATCTTGTCAGAAGTCATTCCAGACATGGAAGATAACTGCTGCATTGCCTGCTCTGTATGAATAACAGGATGTAATCAGATTCACTTCATAATTAACCCCAAGAGGCATTCTCATCTGTACACACATATTCAAGACAATGGTGTGAGGTCTGTGAGACTGCCAGTAGATGGCAGTCCTTCCTCAGCTTGTCTGAACCTGGCAGTGACTGCAGTGAGAATATACCAGTGATAAAGGTCAAATAACACAGCAGTGTTGACCAGGAGAGGGTCAACACATAAATATCTCTGGGGACTTTCACAAGTGCCTAGTGCCGCTGCTTAGTGTGAGATTTGCCAGAAGAAAAGGCAGAAGTTCCATTTCCACCTCAGCAAAATCAAATCAGAAGCCCCAGGGATTTGACTCTGACCTTCCTGCTCCCACTGCTGCTGAGTGATTACTGAAATATAAGAGGCTAGAAGGTGTCTGACTGTATTAACTAGATAATGCTTTACAGCACAAAGCCACGTGAAATTCCAATGTGAGATGATTTACATGTATTAATAACTATTATGTTCTAATTAACATCTCACTATCTACCTCATTAACTGTGATTTAGAGTCTCATGGAGCAGGCAGTCAGTCATAAACGCACAAAGGGATTATTATAACAGGGAAATACAATAGTCTCCGCATTGAGCAACAATCTTTTACACTGTACCGTGTAGCATAGAGCTAAATGACAATCTTGTTTGTTTAACGTTTAGTGGACACAAATTCCTTTGGTTCGCTTCAGACCTGCATGCATTTTATTGGCTTGTGTGGGATTTGGGCAGGAAACCAGAGCTAATGCCCCCTCTCCCACTTCAAACGGATGCCAGGCACCCTTAAATGTCATGGGGTGGTTAGAGAGTTGAGGGAGGTGGGAGGGAGGGGGATTGAGGAGTGAGACGCTGGGGCTCACCGGGCGAAAGAGAGAAATCCAGCCACACTGGGCTGGCTGCAGAGCTTATCAGTGTGTGCTGGATGTAGCTTTACAGAGGCTGCTAAGGCAAACCAGATGCAGTGTAGCTTGCTCTGTGCCACTATGTGTCAGGTACAGCTTGGGTCAACCTGAGGCGCCTTGGAAGTATGGGAAGAGACCACTGTAGAGTTCAAACTCACTGCAGATGTTCCTCACCAGCGTACAGTAGAGTGTTGGATCCTGCGGTTAATCCTCTTGACTTGACAGCATATTTGAAAAGTTTTGAAGGTTTCATGGTGTCACTTCAATTACTCACCCTGATGGATTTCTCCTGCTTTTTAGATTGACAACTTGCAGTGGTTTAGAGTTGGAGTATCAAGGCCTGTTGGTGTGTGTTCTGGGCTGTTTTCGTCACTGGGAATCCCACGGTGTCTTTCTACTCCTGCCAGCGGCAGTGTTTATAGGATTTTGTCTCATTTTCTCCAGTGTTAATTTATTTCCATAAAGGCAGCCATGACACATTCTCTCCTCTGCCTCCTGTCTCTGTGTGGCTTGACTTTGCTGAGCTATGAATTTCTCTCCCTGTCTCTCTGCACTGAATGGAAGAATAGACTGGATTGACCTCAGTTCCTGCTGCATGGGTATTTTGACAATGAGCATGATCATCATAGTAGATTTCTCTCTGTCTCTTGCTCTCCTTGTCTCATCTCTCTATTTCCTTTCAGCCTCTCTCTAAAGCTCTACATGTGTACACCCTGCTATTGCATTATTTTGCGGTTTTGGATAACCTCTCACTATATTGTTACGCTCCCTGAGGTATGTCATTATGGTTCATCTGTGTCAGTGGGTAAATGAATATGTTGTGGCATGGTTGACTTCAATTTCCCATGTCTGCGACTAAGCCTCTCAAATCTCCTGCTTGCCAGTATCATACTCCTCCCTCCCTGTGGGTCTGTTTGGCAACCAGAAAATATCATCTCTCTCATCTAGTCTGGATTATATGGAGCTCATTTGCCTTTGATTTCAAATCCATTAATGCACAAATGTATTGGTGACTGACCTGTGACCTTTCTCATCAACTGACAAGTCAGACTGGTCTCATCACTTCTCCTCTCAGGCTCTTTGGACCTCAGGGGTCTGGGTCAGGGTTTGGTAGCGTTTGTGCTGTTTTTTCTGTCAGACTTACATGATCCACTGCCACTTAACGAGGGAGAACAAGGCTGAGAAATGAGGCATTTCCGGGCCCAAGGGTTTATTCCTACAGCACAGTGGATTACATTACAACGTACAAAGGGGAGACGTTACTCATTTTTTAAAGAAATCCTCTGCCCTGAACACGGCTGCAGACCATCTCAGTGTCTAATCTGCAGAGAGAAAACTTGCAGATGTGTCTTTACACTACATCACATATTTTCAGACTCTATCCAGTTCCATCTGCGTTTTAAAGAGGTGAAGCATGCAGAGTCATCCTCATCAGGCTTACATTGTTGCTGAATGCTCAAAAAGAAATGCTTATCACAGATGTGGTGAAGCAGAGCCTCTATCTGCCTCCATGTTTCTTCTTTTTCCTTTTCATTTTCCTTCGTGCCACAAACATGATGTAAACCAGGGAGATATCCGAATAAAAAAAAGAAGTGAATGTAGTCTTTGTTTGTTCTTTCCTTTTTTTCCCCAAAACATTTTGTTCTGTGAACAATGCCTACATTGAAACAGTATGGATTACACATTGCTACTATCTACCAAGAACAAAGTGATGCACATATGGTGATGCTTTAAACTAGAAAAAAGTCATGGAAAAACAGTCATATTACTGTTTGACATTCCTAACTAAAAGGCATATGTCAACAATGTATGCAGAACATTTTATCAATACAAACACATACATACACATATGGGTGTATAAAACTAAATGACAAAAGATGACCTGGGGCCAGATGCATAAATGATGCATGCACACAAAAGCCATGGATATGCCATTTTCCGCACATGAAGTGGTATTTATGAACACAGACAGTGGTGAGACTGTGCGCACCTCGCGTATTTTTTGACGATGCACACGTATGGTTTTTTAGAGTGAGCCTAATTAGATACAGTGAAGTGAAAATGCAAAGCAAAGAGACACAGAATTTAACATAAAACAAAATTGCCAACTTCATGGAGCTTGCATTCAATATTATCATTCTTAGTTTTGCTATTTACACAGCAAAACAATTTGACAATTATAAATTATAATTGCATTCGTATTGTATCCTCATTATTTATTGTGAGGCATTCTGTGAACTGTTTTGATATTAATATTTATTTAATATTAATATTTACTAATCACAATTTCAGACGCCTGTCTGGTGTCTAATTAAGACGTTTCTTGTCCCGACAAATGACTTTCAGAGTAAAACGGGACTTTACAGTAGGAGTTACTGAATTTAACTTTCCTGATGAGCTCCTGGTCGTGATCCAACCAACAATCGGTGAAGTTGCATTTCTTTTTTGTCCTTCTTTTCAGTGCCATGCCTGATAACTTTTGGCACAGGCAGTGTTTTTGTTTGCAAACTGATGGATTAAGGGAGTGTCTTCATCCATTTATGGCTAATTGTGGGAGTGGACATGAGGCTTGTGCATGTGTGCCCAATTTCTCAATGAGTGAGGTTAATAAAATGGTGTGATGTGTATGCGTAAAACAGTGTGTATGCGTATTTCTGGTTTTGTGCATACACATGGTTTTAGTCATGAATCTACACAGAGTTTTCTGCATCTGCGATTTCACATTATAGGTCATTCTACAGACAGACATCGATTGAAAGTCTCAGTCAGTCTCAGTGGTTGTCACTTCATGTCATGTCGTCTCATCAGATGGCCATCACACTCCGTTGCGGAGGTGTTTCCATGGTGACTACATCCCTTTCTGGGCAGATTGTTTGCATGGGATCAGGGTCGACCATGTGCTGCAGGAGCAGAGGGTCCTGCTGGGAGGTGAGGATGGGCGGGGGCTGGCGAAGGACAACAATTTGAGCACTGGGTCCCTGCAGCAGGAGGTCAGTCAGCTCTTCCTGAGTAGAGTTGACCACTGGTACACCATTCACCTCCACCAGTCTGAAAAGCCAATCGCACACACATACACAAACACGCACACATCCAAAAATACATCCATGTAAAAACAGAGAGTTAAATTTTCAGCAGCATCATATCATTCTGATTTATAAAGTTCTGACTTTTTCTTCAATAATGTAGGAATGTATTATATTTGTGACCTTAAAACCGAGAAGCTGATGGGGAAATTCTCTCTCAACTCCTTCAAAGTATCAAATGTTTATTTGCCAGCACTCTTGCTGCAGGTAAAGGCAGGACCTTTGTTATGCTTATTTACGAAGCACCAAACGATATCAAAGATTACCCAAATCACAGAGCATGAAATATTAAAGGCATCACCTTTATGTAGTGATCATTAAAAAATTCCCTTCATTAGTTTTTATTTATAGCCACCCAGATAAAACTGACAGGGAAATAACAAACCTTTGTATTTTTTCATTAGCCGTGTAAAGAGCATTGGCACAGGTGCAATAAGTGAACACACAGTGAGGCTCAAAGTGGTTGGGGTCATGTTTTACTATATTCGTAGGGTCCAAAAACCAGGAGCCCATTATTCTTGTGGGCTCCAACAGCTTTGATGGACCCGACAAGAATAAGGTTTAGGCATTCAGGCATGATGCTTAGAGTAGGGGGCTAGGGAATGCATTAATGATGGTTCCTCACAAACACAGTAAGACAAGAGTGTGTGTGTGTGTGTGTGTGTGTGTGTGAGTTTCAGAGAACTGGGTATCTAAGTATGTGCTTGTTCGAATGTAGTAATTGCTTAATTATGTGAAGCTCTTTTATCTGCTCCATTTTACTCTCTTCTTCATCCAAGTATTACATTACAGTGTTTGCTTGTTTTGGGGCCAATATCTAATCGGTTTCCATGGCTACCAAGCATAGAAAAATAGAGCGATGAAAGAAATGGGTGTGATGAGTGAGACACTGAATACTGCTCTCATTAATTGGCCTCTGTGAACACTAACAAGTTTTTGTCATCAGGCCTAGATAAATTACTGGCTTTGATTTTTTTTTTTTTTTTTTGTATGTGTTCGTGTGTTACCTGTCATCTACACAGAGGTGCGTGTTGTCCACCTTGACCACCACTAGTCCGCTGCTTTCTCTGCAGTGACATGCAAAACCATAATGGCCATCAGGGCCTTGGTTCTCCTGTACAACCAGCAGCATGGCCGCAGACTGCGGTGACACCAGCTGGCTCAGGCTGCCGATGGCCAGGCTCCTTTTCCGAGCTTTCCCCTGAATTCAGACACAGCAACAACACATGTTCACAAATGCAAGGACAAAGAATGTTAAGTGCAAATGTTTCAGATCTTAAATCGGATCCCATATGTATTGGATTTAAGTAAATTTCATGAAAAAACATGGCGTGACACAAGAAGTAGTATTATCGGCCCATTTCATGCTTTCGTATTCTGAAGGAAATCAGATACTGCTAGCCTATGAAGTAAACTGTTAGCTACAGTAAATATTACCTGTTTGCAGTAACTAAAGTTAAAGGAATAGTTTGACATTTTTGGAAACATGCCTTTTTATTTTCTTGCTGAGAAAAATATCCACCTTTGAGCACCTTTAAAGCTCACTGATTAAAACTTATATATTGTTTGTTTTTTTGAAATGTACAATTGCACTGACTTTGTCATATCCACAAGTTTCTATCACACCAGATATGCCACACATAGATATGAGAGTAATGTCAATCTTCTCATCTAATTATTGGCAAGAAAACAAATAATTGTATTTTCCAAAATGTCAAACAATTCCTTTGAGGTCAATGGGTAAAAGGATCTTTAAAACTTTAAAAGTTGTGTTTCACTACCTCTTAAACATGAACCTAACTTCCTAGAAATAAAACTGTACCTATTTTTCTTGGAATGAATCCATAAAGATGACAGATACCACTAGTCCCCAGGACATAAGACTGAGGCAGCGTCAAAGTCAGGAGACCACCAAGATGTAATGATTAGCTTTGGAGGAGATCACACCACAAGTAGCTTGCAGGGATCAGAAATAACTTGTGAGTCCGACCACTGAATTCCAATGTTCCCTTATCCAGCCTCTTGGCATAACCCCCCACCCCCCTACCCCTCCTCCCTCTGAATGGCGTGTGAAAGCCTTGCAGCAATAGATGCCGCCTTGCCAGGGTCAGGGGTCAAAGCTAAGGCTTCTCTCTGCTCAGACAAGTGGGCCAGACAGGATATATCTACGGAAACGCAGCTGAAGACCCTTGAGAAACCCACTCTAATACACATCATTTTCCCTTTTAGTTTGCCTCAATGTTGGACACACGCCAAGAGCCCAAAGAATTTTCTCTTCATATTCTTCTTGTTTATCCACAGGATCTGACCAAATCCAAACCTACCTGGGGCAGACAAAGGGTACATACTCTGGTGGACTGATTGTAGGCAGTTAAACCGCTGCTACTGAAGATCACAAAGGTGAGACAAGAAAGAAGTCATCATTCAGGAGGAGAAAAGTGAATATAAGTTCACAAAAACAGTTTGGTTCCTCCCCCCTTGCACAAGTCTTAAAGAGAATTATTCTCTTCCATCATAGGAAGCTACACCATGATCTGTGAAAGGACTTTGTTTCAGAAATGTGAGAAATGATTCTCTGACAGACCAGACAACATAGATGCTAAGTGGAAAGGATTGCATTTCATTTACAATGATGGGTGTTAGTAGCGCTGTCATTCTGAATGTGGATGCCTTGGCTGCTCTAACAGCAGAGATCTTTAACACAGTCAGCCTTGGGGTAGAAAATGGAGAACAGAGTAATGGGAGACAATTTGACAAAAGTGATCAACCGCAACCCTTATCATGGCTGTTCTATATAAAAACTGGAGACACCCTATCCTTTTCTTAAACTCAGGGGCATGCCATGGCAAAAAAGGGTGGCAGATTTTCTCAAACCTCAATCTGTCCTTAAAGACCATGTGAGACTAAAGAGTGGATGAAACAATAATTCTCCCAATTTCCCCTCGGTAATAGTCTGTCTGAAGTTTTCATTTGTCCAAGCTAAACCACTTATTTAAAATCATTTCCACCATTAGTCGTCTTTCCCCCTCCTCCCTTCACTCTCTGCCTCTGTTTCTCTTTCTCCTTCTCTCTCAGCTGCTTTATTGATGCTCTCCAGTTGCAATAGATCCTAGAGATTAGACTGCCAATGATGAAATATTTCCTTATTGTCTGTAATGCGGGGCAGCCTACAAGACCAAACACAGGGCAGTCTGCTCCTTATTAGAGCAGCAGCTCCATCAGTTCCCAGACTGCTCCTCAGCTCTGACCTGTGTGTTAACTCTGATTAGGTCATATGATAAACATTAGCGCTGCTGCTTTTCCCACAAACTCAGCACCTAAAAAAGTGTGGCCCCGGGGGCGGCAACGTGACACGGGGCACCTTTCAAAGCTGAAGCCGCGTGTGTCCTTTCATGGCAACTCGTTAGGGCTTCTCCAACGGGATAAAAGAGCCACATTAAAAAAAGAAGTGGGCTCCTCCGGGGATAGATACAGATAGTTTTACACATGCTGGCCCATTTCTCCATTGCACTCTCCCAGTGGCTTTTGTCACACACATTCCATTGTTGGTATGGTCACAGGCTCTCGGATGTCAGCGCTAAACATCATTTTCTCAGAAAAAGTGCATGTTCATCCAAAGGACTTCACTCAGCCTTGTATACCCACTCTCACAACGGGACTAACTGCACAGCTTAATGAAACAGAGTAACAGAAAGGAGCATTGTGTTGTCAATCAGGCAAACAGTGGAGAAAAGATCAAAGATGATTGACATAATGGTGTCAAGTAATGGGCTACATCAGGAAGCTGTTACCGCCTTTCTTAGTGGCTGTTAATTCTACTGTAGGACAATTAATAAACAAATATTTAAACTTAACTTAACATGTTCTGTAGATGAATTTATCCTCCAGCTCTGTGATTATTACAGTGAGGCTTTCCTTAGTGAGGAAGAGTCGAGTCATACTGTTTATATTGCGTTGTTTTGATATGGTTAAAGACAGAACAGCATTTGCTCTGGCATCCTGGTCCAAAAACACCAAATTTGACTGTTCTTTCCCCAGAAGCAGGATTTTAGTAGCCCATACCACACATGCTTCTCTCAGTAACTAACTTTGTTTTGGTGCAAATCATAGTTTCTCATTGTGTATTTTTAGCAATCAAAACATTCTCTGACTCAGACCATACTGCTTTCCCACATTTTGGTGTAACTGTGTTTCACATGCTGCTGATTAAACTCTGCTGACTGAGCTCCAGACCTCCAACGTGTGAGTTCAGTTCTGCAGTGGTGCAAGTAATCCGTGAAAGATGTTAGTCACTTTAATGTGATCAGCAGTACCTTGCTCCCCTGCAGAGCGTTTTGTAGGTGAGCCACCTGTCGGTTTAGATGCACCATGGAAATTTCCTCCTTAAACACTTGGCAGTTCAGCTTCATCTTTTCCAACAGACGAACCTCCAACTGCCTGAATGGCAAGAAAAGGCCAAAGACATACACCATGGTTTATAAAGTTTGTAGTTACACATGCACGTTGTTCGATTGTAGTTACATTTACAGTACATTTACACTCACTCATTTACTTATTATGGGTTTGTGTGAAGTTTAATAAACATAGCATATGGTTTATTTTTTACTTTCCTTGGGGTGGCAATGCTTTAAGGTATCTTTGACTTCCATGAAGAGTAGCCATAACTATTTATTCAGTTCATTAACTTTTTCTATTCCTGCTTACTTTTTAGGTTCAAAGTACCGTCACATATCATAAGTGGATGGCAGTCAAACACAAACAACCAGACACTTGCTCATGTTTATATTCAGAGCAGTGGGTATTTTGGAGTCTGTAATCACACTGCCGGTAATGTCTTTGAAAGGTGGATGAGAAGTTTGATGTATTGTTGAACAAGCTACTAGTTAACAGAGACAGTCCACCTACTTCTTCTTGTGAGCGGCTGAGTTGTTAATGTTGCCTCTGAGGGTCTGCAGGCTCTGCCTCTTGTCGTTCAGTCGGCTTTTGACCAACTCCAGCCTCTGCTTCAGCTCAGCAGAGCCAAGCTTGTCTACATTCACATCTCCATCCATGTTCTTTAACTCTGAACAAAAAGCTACCAGGCCATGGTGGAGCTCCTGGACCTTTGGGGTCACAGAGGTCAACCTGGTGATTACACTTATTAAATGAATAAAAAAAATATTTTTTAAGCTGTAGTGCAAATGTCAATCTATTGCATATGGCTCTAGATGTAGTGTAACAGAGATAGTGACCTGAAAGATGACATTTTGTAGTGCGTCCACCTGTTGGTTTAGCTCTCTAATCCTCTCTTCTTTTGCTGGCTGGCTCCCCTGGACATTTTTGTTGATATTACCATTGTCATTGGAGCGGTTGACGTCTGGACTGTTTTGGGAGGCAACAGTTGTTGGTTTCTCCTGTAATACAAAAGCATGTAGGAAGCTTCTTTGTTATGGGGGTTGGTGTCTAGCATGCAGTATGCAGTTTATGTGTTTAAATAGCCTACCATTTTACACAAGTGCAGCTCCAACTGTCTGCTCTCTGATGTCGATGTGAGTAGACTCCCAATCTGCTGATTTGGTGAGAGCTCCTCTGAAGAAGCTTGAAATCAAAGCAAATGCACAGTACACATACACAGTATTTCTTTTGTGTAAATGAGTTCTACATTAAGTGGTGTAAATCATGTAGTACGCACCTTGCTTTTCTTTCATTGTGAATAGACTTTTGTCTTCTGTCACTCCCAGCATTTTGAAACACGATTCCATGATTTTTCCCACTGTTGTTTCCTTTGGCGTTCTGAGATGAACTATCCGCTCTGATGCTGCAACGTCAGCGTGATGATCAGAGGTACTGCAGAGGCCTCCCATGAGTGTCATTCTCAAATAAGTGTTCATTATAAAAGCTAAAACTGTCCCGCAGGCTTGATGGTGCATGGTGCAGCCATATGTACAGTAAGTGAATATTTTAATACAATACAAACCTGTATGTTCAGATTGCTGCATGTACAGTAATTAGTCCATTGCCCTCCCATTAGTGTTCACATCCACCATATAGTGTAAATGTACATGGACTTTCTTATATTTGTAACCTTTACTCACCATTAATAGTGATCTCTATCAGCTGAGAACTCTTCTGTAACATGATGTTGCTGTTGTTTCTATAGTGGAAAAAGTCAAAAGATTAAATTATGGAGCTCATTTTGTTATTTGTTTGAGACATTCAGCGTGTGTATGTAAGTGGGGGCTGTACCTGAGTTTGAGGGAACGTCGATTCATGCTCAGGCAGCTCACATGAGGAGAGGACTTTGACTTGCTCATTGACACCAATGTTGCAGTGAATGTCTCAACATTATTTGGCCCTAAGGAATCTATTACCGAAAAGAGACACGAGTAAACATCTCTTTAACAGTCTTCATTTGCACAATATCTTGAAAATGTTAATTTGTTGTGTTTTGAAGATAAAAGCGTACCGAGCAGAGAGTCGAGTCTCTGGGTGATGGTGCTGGGAGGGTGCAGCTCATTGTAAATAGCTGACAGCAGCTGCTCTCTGTCTTCCAGTGTGGTGATATGGAGGATGTCCAAAGTGTTCACATCTACTGAAGCTATGTCTGTGCCACACAGTTTAGCTTCTGAAAGAGAAACATTCAGTCACACACCTACAGTACATATGACAAGAAATGTCGTAGCTGTACGGCTGCCGGAAAACTATAAATCATAACAAACAGGAGCTGACAAATTTAACGCAGGCAGTTTTTGTCTAAAAGACAAGTCTTTGCAGAACTGAATTCTGTTTTTAAAAAGGAAAATATGGAAATTGGGAATGTGCAGATGACATATTTATGAGCAGAAAGTAGAACAAATCTGAACATTAAAATTTAACTTTTAACTTTAGAGAAATATATAAAGTTTTACAGCCTTATATTAACTTTCTTGTTGTTGCCATTGTAGAAATGAATAAGATTTAATAAGAGTGAACTTATTTCTAAACACCTGCTTGTGTCAGAACTACTAAGACAATAGTATTATCAGGAATTTGTCGAATTAGAACTAAACTGTGTAGAATTGCGTGAATGTGACAATATTGTTAAGTAAAAAGGAAACTGATTCAAATACCTGCTCATGCAGGTGTCAGGTTTAATTTTATATCGTCCTCATCTCTTTTTATTCTTAACATATTGATATTCATTAAAAAAAAAAAAAACAGTTCTTTTGATGTGTGCTAAAAGAAAACTCAAATTGGCAATGTGTACCTTAATTGTGCAGCCACAGGGCTGGGAGAGGAGACAGAAGAATGTGTTTTACCTCTGATGAGAGGAAGGCATTTCTCCAGTCCAATATTGGTAAACCACTGGCAGACTTCATCTGTGTTCAGCTCCCTGAGAGATTTGGCCACTTGCCTGTCCACGTCCTGGGGAGAAGGAGCGGTTACATACCTGCTGCTTATACCACATTCTGCACAGACATGAAACAAGTGCCATGGGGAAAACGGTTTTGCTAAACAAAACAATACAGCAAAATGTGCATTATGTCCTATATCATTTTATCATATTACTCCACACATAAGCAACATAGCCTTTAAAGCATTGTTTTGAGATGTGGTATAGTATATATATCTATTTTCTGGGAATTGCAAAGAGAGTAGGACATAATGCACAAAGATGATTCAGACTGAAACTGCTGCATGCAAAAACCCATTTGGACATCAAGACAAAACATGATGAAGCTCCAAGGCAGTTTGTCATTGTATGTATCCCTGATTCAGTCACAGAATGTATGACTGTGCTGGATATCCATGCTTTGGCATATTACAGCAAATAAACACATTTGTGTGTTTAACCATAAATAAATGTTTAAAAAAGACAAAGAAATGTTTACTTAGGCAGGGAACCTAAACACCGGTTTCTATGTAATTGTTGCCTTAGTCACAGATTCTCTGTTTATGGTGTTCCTGGGAAGAAAACTAGAGTTCCCTGCTGCCAGTGGAGGCTTTACAAGGTGACTGTGGAGTGATTAGATAAATTGGGGTTGGAGGTTTTCCTTGTCTCAGGGATTTCACTATTACATTATAACACAGAGAGACTTTTTGAAAAAAAAAAACAAAAAACAAAAACCCTATTAGATCATAATTCACCAAAACCACATAAATAATCCATAGTTTAAGTCATTTCATCTAATTTGGGGTCTCAGTGTTGGGCTGTAGAGAGAGGCGTGGCTGCTTAGGGTACATGTTGCATAAATGACTCAGGGGTACCGGAGGAAAATAAGACAGCTGATAATGCATGGAGATAATCAGTGCAAGACGTGAGCAATTTGCCTTTAAAAAAGTTTTCTTTTTCTTTCCGTTTTGTGTTTCAGCTAACACACGGATCGCTAAGGATACAAGCAATCTTGCTTGGCAAATCCTGGACGCAAAGACAAAAATCCTGAGACTATTTGCAGAGTCATTGCTTTGACAGATCAAGGGAGCTGGGAAATATAAACAGAGCATATTCTGTAATTGCAGCAGCTCTGGGCTGTGTGCTGATGCCACCCTGAAGGCCCTGCTTTGATGGTTTATAGTACCTTCTCTTGGAAGTTTCCATTCTGATCCTTAGACTGAGGCATATATGATGCTGCATGACAGGGGCACAAAGGAAAACAGAATTGTGAAGTAGTTTTTGAACATATCAAACATTACAGTAGTATTATTAGAACAATTTTGTTTGTCCATAATATAATAATACCAGACTCACCAACAGTTGTGCGTCGCTGTCGTGGCGACCCCTCCTCTTCCTGGTCTGTGGGATGGGTTAAAGCATGGAAAGTGGCGCTCCTGGTCAATGTGTCCCCAAGACTGCAGGAGCGAGTTATTGGTCTCTGTCACGTAATACAAGTTTCAGTTAACATTAGGCTAGAATCCAACCCAGTCTAATCAATTTATAGTCAGTCGGTATTTTTAACTTCTGGAGTCTTAATACACAGTCACAGTCTAAATCAGATAAAGTGCATTAATTCCAGGAATGTGTAGTGACTCTTTGTAGATAACTTTAAATACATTAAAGGTGCATGTGTGGACCTTGTTGGCCATAGAGATAGCATGTGATATACAGTATGAGGAAGTCATGAGAAAACCTTTTCAGCAAAAAGGTTCATTGCATGGTCTTTATACCCGTTGGTGAGTAAATGTGTCCATGTTGGCAGCGTGAGGAAGCAGGCTTTCAGTCAGCATGTCGGAGCAGCTCACATCTCTGTTGCTCAGGTCATCTGCACAGCGACAGAGAAAAGAAGCCAACAAAGGTATAACGATACACCCTGATTAGAGTATGTCAAAATTAACAATTCAGTAAAGTCTTTGTTTTAACTGTTTTAAGCCACTCTGTTCTTTTTAGGTTTTAGGCCTTAACTGCCCTTTTCTGGCGTCCAGGTCATCAGATCTATTTGCAGTGCATTAGCTGGTGCTGATACTGGACGCAGCTAGATGGGGTTGCTTGGCAACCTGTCAGACACACTAACGTTCGTCTGGTTGATGACATACTTCTCTGACAATCCAAGTTCTTTCCCACAGAAAGCACATATTCTTACATTTTCCAAATGTCATTTGGTCAGCAAGCAGATATCTTTTTTTTCTGCTATCATAACAAGCAAGACGAATGAGGCTGAGAATATGGCATCCAAGCTAGGCCCCGGCTTTCTCAGGCAACAAAGTCCTGTTATGTGATCGTGATACATGTTGGAATGTTTGCAGTTCACTGCAACATTGGTGTCACTGAGCAATGTCTCATTTCTAACTACTTTAACTTTTATACCATCACAAATTGAAGCATCAAGACCCCCTTTACTGTTCAAAAAAACAGTAGTCTTTTCAAATAGTTTACAAGCAAAAAAAATTCTGCCTAATTTCTTAAACACATGTTTTTCATTTCAGGGGCCTGTCTCTGAAAGGCTGGTTTGACATGGATGGGAGTTTAGATGGAGTCAGAATCAGATAAGACAGTGTAATTGGTTTATGTGTGTCAGCAGTGGAATCTTGTCTGGGTCCTGGAGAGACAGTGGAGTACAAGGAGGGGGGCAGCGAGCTGGCACTCTCTTCATCACCTCTTTGAAATTCTGAGAAAATAACTTCCAGTCGGTCCTGACTTCTTTTCACCATGCATGGGAGAAGGGACACAAGATGGAGAGCTGTCTGAGAATGGTAATGGAGGGTAGCAGTTCACCCGCCCTGCCACAGCCATGTCCAGGAAAAGCCCAATCAAAACAAAGGAGGACAGGAAATTTAGGGCAGGCTCGGGGACACAGTCTGATGTTGCCATAAAGGGTGAAATCACCAGTAACAGAGACATGGACATTGTTCCCAGTCTGAGTTGGCTCAGTCAGGACAAGTCAAAGCATGAGTGAGCTCTCTCACCCTTGACTGGTTAGCACAAACACATTGCATCCCCGCACGCACACATACATATGGACTGAGCAATTTCAGTTTGGTGCGTGACAAAGTTTGATAACCATACACACAGACACACACAGGGTTAATGACAAAGCAGAGCTTTAGAGTCAAAACTTTTCAGCACATTTATGTAATGGATAGGCAAATGCGATGCTTATCGTTTCCAGTATTATTGTCCTCCTCTGGTTTGAAAAGAAAGTAAGCTCTTTGAAAGACGACTGAGGGAGGAGAGCATGCTGAGTCACAGGAACCCAAAACCTGGGAACCGCCTGCCCAGCCACGCACTGGGAATACACACAATGGCTAAAAAGGGATTCCAACAAAGGGGAACTTCTGCAACTCCCAAAGGAGGCGTTCGAGGTACTGTAGCCATGTCACATAATGACTGCAATTTCATCTGAATGGGGACTGAGATCAAAACGAAGAGGCAACACATGAGCTCAACAGCTGGATGAAGTGAACCATCATCTGGTGCCATTTACCTCTCACCTAGAGTTTCCCTAAATGGAAACAGAGAAGTTTACAATTCAAACACTTTGCTAATTCACTTCAAGAAAACTCACCCAAGTTGTGCTCAGTAAATGACAGAAGATTTATTCCAGCATTAAAGCTCCCTGTGTAGAGAAAGAAAAAAAGATAACCACTGTGTATAAAATGTCCTTTGAAATAAAAACAGGAGACACTTTTGGTAAATACAACTGTTTTCTTTTTTTACCTGAAGTCAGATGATTAGAACAATGTCAAATTTATCTTTGTGTTTAGTGAAGATATAGGACTTTTTTTCACAAACAGACATTCGACTTGTCATATAGGAGAAGCACAGGTGTTGTAGGTCTCCCTATAAACTGTGACAGTGAGCCAACAGGCACCAGGACTCTGAAACTGAAGCAGCTAAATGGAATTCAGACATCACTGATTTCATTGTTTATACCTGTGCTTTTCCTACTGTGACATGTCAAAATGTCCTAATTTGCCTAATTGGCTTAATTGTACTTGGCTAATTATCACAGAGCTACCTCACTATTGAACCCTCAGAAGCTAATTTGTCATTAAACTTCTTATCTATTTCCCAGTAAGAAAGCAAACAACTGCATTTCCTAGAATATCAGAGTCTTGTGTTCAGTGTAAATTTCAGTGAAACAACACTGGAGATGTTATCAGTGTTGCACTCACTTCTCTGAGGGAACTCGGGGAGAGGAGGCACCTGGTAGGCGCTACGTAAGAACCAAGGCTTTGTTTTCTCTTTATCCCCCTCTTTGCTCGGCACATCCTCTGTTTCTTCTCCAAACTCATCACTTAACCCCTCTTCAGGCTCAGCTGCACCATCAGCACCATCCCTGTTCTCAGCTAGTGTGAATCCCTCATTTGACCCCTCTGCCTCCACGCTTTCTATCTTCTCCTCGTAACTCTCCTGGTCGCCGGCAGCAAAGCTTCCATCACTGCCGGACGTGTGCGCTACACTTTCCTCCGAATTAATGTCAAAGAACTGATCATCTTCAACGACATCAGAGGGAGTGGGTGGGATCAGATTAATGACGGGTGTTGTCAGGAGAACTGGCGTGCTATGGGTGTCACTGTCAAACAGCAGTGGGTCTTCCTCCTCTTCGTCATCATCTTCTCTGCTGGTAGAAGTGATGGCTGCTTTGGCCTGCGGCTGTAGAGGCAGTGAGGACAGAGGCTTCAGTCGTTTCTTTTTCAGAGCCTTTGGGCAGGAAGACACAGAGCTGGCTGAGCGGGCCATGCTGTTTCTCTGGGTCAGGGGCCCCTCGTCAAGCAGGCTGAAGCCAGTGTTAACTATCCCCAGATCCTCCACTGTAATCTGGATAGCCTCCTTTTCACCTGATCCCCGTTGATCCAAGTGTAGATGCTGAGGGCCCCCATTAATCTTCATTTCCTGCTCCTGCCCAGGATCCTCGTCCTCACCTCGCAAACACGAGCAGCAGAGCAGCCTGCATGAAAGACGGCAAGTGCTCTTTCTCCATGGGAGTCTGTGAGGCCGCTGTTTCTCTGCATTAGCCCTTGCCATAGCAGTACCTGTCCAACTATACGCCGGCTATACTGCTGAACACACCATTCTTCATTTTGATCAGATAAATCTCTGCGGCCTGAAGAGAAGATAAACAACCATCCACTCCTCTGGGATGAAATACTGCGATAGAAGCCACAGCATCTGCTCACGACGCAAACACTCATCTGCTACATGTGTTGCTTAGGAGAGGAGTGGAAAAATGGACCAATTCATGCTCACAGGGTCGGGTGAACACTTGAAATGAATGCTGGGCCTAATCAGCATGCTTTGATATGTTAAGCAGCATCAGTGAAGATACAGCTCTGGTTTCAAGGGGCCGTCATAAGACAGCAGTACCCTGCCAAAATAAAATCTTGGCATTCACCATATATAATGTCGGTAAAAACAAGATAAATAAATTGCTAGAAATAAAATCAATCATACATTTATACAGTGTGTGCACGCGCATGTATGTGTGCATTTGTCAGGGCATGTGGTTATACCAGTACATGTCTTCCTTTGCGGTTCATATGTGGGGGACTTGCAGCCTGTTTGGAAACAGGTGAGAATATGGGCTGGCGGATGCTTGGTTCATCCAACCCCTATAGCATCGGATGACATTTCCTTGATTCCACAGGCCCGGTCCTGTTCCCTGCCGCATGATAAGTCATCCAGCATCAGCTTAAAACCATTTGGCCACACCACCCACATTGAGGGCTTGTATGAAAAGATGATATCCATGGTTTTTTTTCTCACGCCCAAATGTGACAGTAGACTGAGGGGGATAATTGCTCCTCCAGCGGTTATCCATGTCTCACCATGCGTTCTCGCTTTGGAGTGAAAAAGGAAGCTGCTACTGTTTGTTTCTTTAACTCTGCCATTACTTTCCTGGGTTTCTTCCATGTCCACCCCCCCTGCTTCTCCCCCTTAAGAAATTTACAATCAAGTTTTAAAAAAAGGCAAGATGTTTACCTGCCTACACCATATGAAATTCAGATTGGTCCAGAAGGGTTTTTAAAGTTATTCTGCATATCTTTGTTCTGTTATAAAAGTAAGTGCCTATGTATTAGATTACCCACATTCATACGGAAAACTCAGCTCTATGTTTAAATTAAAATCTACCACAAAGGTTGCCTTAATTGGGGTTTTAACAACACTGACTATTTTTTCCCAAATAAAAGCTGACCTCAGACACAATAAATATCTCAAATTAGGCTAAACAATTTGTTGGCATGCAGTAGCATCATTTCTGCGCACTGGCAGCAGATAGAGGCAAAAGTAGAGCATTTTGTTTTTCTAGCTACCCTGAACTTTCCAGGTGGTAAAGTTCCAGAGAGACTTTGTTGCTAGGCTACTAAAAACTACAGCACGTCAAGGTGATTTCAGTGGGAAGCCAGCTGACTATTGACAGACTTAGTGCAGGGATGAGGATTTTGTAGAAGAGTGAAAAGTGCTTTTATACCCATGTCACTCTGAGATCCACATGATGGTTCCCACTGGGAGAAAAGGTGATATGAAGAACAACCATTTTTTCTTTTGAAATTACAACAACAAACCAGTTTGATTAAGACAATTAAGCTTTCAAGTGAAAAAATATATATAATATATGTAAACAGAAGGATTGTGCATTGTTAAACCATTGTGCAGTACAGCATGAGGGGGAATTTGAAAGTAGGGGCCTGTGACATAATCCTGGTCAATACTAGGTGTCCAACAAAGGGGGGCAGTAGAGAGCGGATGCACAACACCAACAGGACATAAAACAGAACCCAGCACTTCTTAGAACAACCTCCCCTGGTATTCACAAGTCTGGATAAAGTTAAACCACACAAGTGCTTTTCATTCGCAGCCAATGAGACCGGCTTTCATGATATCTTGATCTGGTATTTGCAGCAATATCAAGTTTTGTCATAATCCCTTTTACATGTTGTTTGAATATACATAAGCGGTAGGGGAACGAAAAGATATATGTTGGATTAATGTTCCATCTGCATTATACGGGTTATGTTTGAAATTAGCTGAAAATCTGTGACCTTACTGGTAGATTTATGAAAAATGAGTTCCGTATGATAAATGTTGAGAGACAGTGTAAGTGACAGAGCAGACAAAGATGAATGCTTCACAGCTGCCATAGCCAGGGGCCATTTGTGGGAGAGGTGACTGAGACAGACATTGAAAACCCACTAGCCTCCACTCTCTGAGTGACGATGTACATTTTAAACTCTATCCCAATTATTTATCTTTAACATCACCTCCTGGGTCGCTGTGCCTTTCCACATGCATATGTGAAGTTACATCACCGGACTTCATTGTACTTTGTGAGTTAGTCTACATGTCCAGACATAGGTCTATGAGTATCTGAGCATGCTCTGAGTGTGTTTTTACTGGTCTCACAACCAGAGAGTGGTGGATGCTGGACAGCCCCCAGACGGCTGTGCGGCCAACATCAACACCAGCCCTCAGCTCTGGGAGGGCTCCTTTCTAAAACACCCTCACCTCTTCTCAGTTGCAGCACTGTGAAACATGTTGAACATTTCCTGTGACAGTCATGTTTCCATAGGCATCAAGAATCTGGGTCTCGTCCATAATCAGACTATGGGCTGGACAAGTCAGGAGTCCTGTGGTGAACATGACCCTGTTTGGAGAACTCACACAGGCACGCACACACACACGCACACGCTCACAAAAAAGAAAGAAATAGAGGCTTTTTCTATGCTCTAATTCACAGAAGAGGAGAATGCTTCAACCAGTAATTGCATTTACTAAACAAGACAGCAGCATGAGTCACTTTCCAGAGGCAAAGAATGTCACCTCTTCCTGTGAAACCAGGAGGAATGGAGGGAGTTATTACTTCAGAATAACATCCACGGCCCTCTTTATATTGTCAAGGATGTTGAGTGACCGCAGAGGGCCAAACAACATGGCGGCATTCTTAGAGCAGCGAGGGGGGTCTGCAAAAACAAGCATATTCAACCGAGGATGTTGAGTTCCTGATTGAACAGGCAAATCAACACATCACGAATCCAACCTTCTCACCACCAAGTTTCTCTTAAACAGATGCATCCATTTTGCTTACACAGATCTTCCTGTTTGTGCTCGCCACCACCAAACCTCTTGGAAGTTGGACCCAGTGTGCCAAATATTTGGAGTTTCCCCTGTGGCTGATACCTAATAGCATGAGAAAAGGAGTTTGGTGGGGGGAGGGAGAGGGCAGTGACCTTGAGAACTTCTGCGGTGAACTTTCCCCTCCACCCCTCCCTCACCCACCAGTCCTCCGCTCCCTAATCAATTACTGTTGGCAGTCAGGAGACCACCAATGATTAGCAGCAGCAAGGCAGACGTGGTCTGGGGGTTGGAGTGTGGGATGTAGGAGGCAGGGAGGGTGGCGCGTGGGGGTAAGGAGAGGAAAGCGGTCCTACAAACGGCTTTGATCAAAACGCTGCCTGCGAGAAAAGCAAAATGCAACAGGATCCCCCCGATTTAAATGACCCTTGAGCAGTTTTATTTATCCACGAGAATGAAAGATGGCATCCCTTCTGTATTTTGTCTGTTGGACGGTCACTCGTGAGCAGACAGCTGTAGATCCCAAATATTGTTTACGTTCACACATGCATAGTAGAAACCAGCCAAGACCAACGGGCTCTGAGAGAACAACGCAGAAACACCACACATAAACACAAACCTTTTTTGTTGTTCACGTCTTTGAAGCAGGAGGGAAATAATTTACAGGCTCTTTTTTTTTTATGAGAATCTGTGCCGTTCCCACGCCCAGTGTGGCAGGAAAGCTCGACAAAATCATTTGTCTTAGATTGGGTGATTGGCTTGCTGGAATCTGAGTGTGTCTTTGACGGTGATGGAAGTTTAATTTGATGAGAGGAACTCTCCCACCACACCCACCCACAACTGCCCTCCTCTCACTTTTATTCATTTGCTTTCTTTCTCTCTCCATCTCTCAGTCTTCCCTCTTTCTCTTTTAAGTTTATAGGTTTATCTTTTTTTATACAGTGAGAGTGAGGCTGACAGGGAAAAGGGGCCCACACTCCTGCAGACATCAGAAATGTTTGTGTCATTAATTCTCCCCTCGTGTTTAATGGTCGGGGGCATGACAGCGAGAGACAGTTTATGTGTGAGGGGGAGAGAGTGAGAGAGATATACACTGAGAGAAAGATTAAATAAAGAAAGATAAAAGAGGAATAAAGAATAAAAGATAGAAGATATGCGCCAGAGAGGCTCTGACTCCAGACAACTCAGCAGACTGCAGCAGGCTCACACAAACCTGCTTTACAAGATGTGGCTTTCTCTGAGGCTCTCTATGGCTAGTCCTTTCTTCAACCCTCCCTGCACTGGTGTTATGAGCACCACTGTAAGGCTTCAACCAAACAGTTGTGTCTGCAATTTTCTCATGGGAACACAAGTTTGTGTAAATGCCAAGTGCTCTGAAATGATACGGTTATCTCTTTTCACTGATGTTCTCCCTTGGGGTTTGGACTGTTGAGATAGCTTTGATGAAATAAAGTCAAATCAAGTTAAGTTTTATCTGTAATTTCAGAGCCAACAAGGATTATCATGATACATCACTGAGCAATGCAGGCCGGACTCTGACTCGGGCAGTTTTGGAACCCGGTCTGTGGTATTGTTTGCTGGATTTGTCTTTGTCATGAGATGTTTTTCACAGCCAGACAAGTATGGTCACTGTGATGTCCACAGCCAGAGCATCTGAGCCTCATCAGGCAGGCATTTCAAAGCTGCTGTCATGGGCATTTAGAAAGGGGCAGACCAAAGACAAAGGCCTACTATTGGCAACTTGTCCACTTGGTAGCCCCTTTGAGGTTTCCTAACGATTCCTGTGCCCTCATAGAAATCACTACAAATTAATTTTAACACTCAGTGAAAAGACAGATTAGTGCCGAGAGGATGGCACAAAGGGTGTTAAATATGGCGAGCAGCATGCTGGACCACAGGCCAGGCCTGGGACACATTACCCACAGCTGCCAACACTGACCTATTTTCACCAAACCAGCTTAAAGATTTTTAGCTTCCTCTATTGTGCAGAGGCCCTGCAAAGCACACCATTGAAGTCTTATCTGCATGACCCCCTTTGGGCACAGTGCCCTTTGATGCCTCTCATAAAGGCAGTGATGGGGTTTTAATTAAGTGTGGCAGGTTATTAGATGGTCCGTATTGATCTGGAGGGTTAGGGGCAGATGTTGCAAGAGACAACAAGGGGGAAATAACTCTATAAAGAATACAAACAAGAGCCCGAACTATTGTGGTGGAGACTTCAGTGACAACCCTCACTCTTAAACCAAGTGATTTCAGATTCAATTATCTTCTTTGCAGCAGGAAATAGTGAGCAGATGGCAACAATAGTCACGGGCCTCACCACAATCAGCACTGTTCATGGACGTCTTTTCTTTGAGATAAATTTACCGTGGCCTCATGAGGTTTTCATTGAAGAATTAGCACTAGGAGGTGAAACTCGCCAACAGGTCAATGGCATTAGAGACAAGACAGAGTCCAAAGCATCAGAATATTTTATAAAAACTCCTTCTGACACCATAAAAGATTTGCTTTGTCTGCTTACATTTTGTCAGTTTGATTCTTGAGAAAGCACTTTTTTTTCTACAGGAAATTTACATCCTTTACTGCATAGCTTTCCATGTTAAACAAGTACTGACATGCAACCAGCATTTATATTATACAAGCATGTAGGTCAGTCAGGAAAGATTATCCTCTGTCATGCTATGAATTGTAATCTAAAGGAATGTAAATACTGGATAACCGGTTACAAGTTACACCGGTCAGCGATTGTTTTTTATTGGGTCATGAGATGACTATTTGGTAGTTTATACAGTTCATGGGAGAAATTTATAAAGACAAAGACTTGGATGCAAGTCTGAGTTTTTGTCCGCTGGCTACCACTATGGGAGCAGAGTGAGAACCATACTTGAATGACGACCAAGTTTTTTAACACAAATAAATCACCTCCATGTAAGGGTACATAAATCTGATCTTTTGGAGGGTTGGTGACCCTTTTTGGGAGCACAGGCTAAACTTCTAATTAGATTCATGCCACAGCTGAGTGAGAAGGGAATGTGTTTACTTTATGGAAATAGCCATGAATTAAACAAACGGGACTCAGGGAGAAATCCTGAAACTGTTTTGTTGACTAAGAAATTAAAAAAAAAAAAAAGACATGTTATCTACAAGACTTTCAGAGTGAGTTACAGTCATTTATAAAGCAGCTATTAAACTGTGTTTAGCCCTGCTGTAACTGTAGAGCTCCCTTTGCCTTTGGCATGTCTTTAACATGAGGCCAAAACTTTGAGCGATAAACAGTGGCTGAAGTATAAACAGCAGCCTGTGCAGCAGTCTTCATTCGCATGCTTATTGTGTATAATCACTCATTATTGTCAACATGTGGTGATGTATCTGCGTTACCATATGTGTATAGATTAGTGGTAGGTTGCAGATGACAGGGACGTCAAAGAAAAAGGCTAAAATATTTGCAAGGTCCTGTTTGGCAGTCGCCTTCATGAAGAAGGCTTCATATCTCTGCTCTTAATTAGGAAAAACAATCTATTGAAAATATGATTCTATGATCATCTACATTTGTGTTGCGCAGGTAACTTTCTTTTGTAATATAAAAATAATACCATTTGAAATGTGTGCGCATGTTGTCCACAACAGCGTGAGAGAGGAGTGGTTACAGTTGAAATGCTGAATGAACTGTTTTATTCACATGTAAAGGAAATCAGACCAGATCTAAAAATAAATGTACTACATCAGGAAGACATTTGAGCTTGTTTATGCACTTCACTGTACCAACTTGTCTACATGATATATGCTTTAATCATTTAATCCAGCATGCGCAGTGATATCTGATGTGTTATTGTGCTTTTTTCTCTCTCTGGCACA
Organism: Trachinotus anak; assembly: GCF_046630095.1. Classification (NCBI taxonomy): domain Eukaryota; kingdom Metazoa; phylum Chordata; class Actinopteri; order Carangiformes; family Carangidae; genus Trachinotus; species Trachinotus anak. The sequence continues at coordinate 18,050,826 of NW_027273858.1, read as the reverse complement.
TTACTACGCACACACGGACACACACACACACACACACACATACACATTGTTGTAGTGTGTCATGTGTGCTTATCTGCATATATCTCAGGATGAGGGAAGTACATTCAAGACTGGAAAATAAACAGAAGACTGGACTAAATCTGTATTTGATAAGTGACCAAATAGGAAAGGGGCACACACTCACTCACACAAACACACACACACATGCACACGCACGCACACACACACACACACACTTAATTTCTCTCTCTTCCCTCCATCTCTCACTGCAAACTATTTATTGAAGGTCTGGCCGCACTGATGCCCGATGGCACAAAGGCCACCTTTGAGAGCGCAATATCACAAGTAATCAGCACCTAGAATGGCTTTAACAAAAACCTGAAACCACAATGGGATCAAATGTACTGTATACTTGTTAATCACCCGTGACGACTGTCAGTGTTCATGCACGTCGCCAACATTTGAGAAACCAAGGCAGTGATCCTTTAATTTCCCAGAATGAGGTGTCGATGGAAACCGGAACCTTCTCAGCAGCTAAATTAGAAAAAGGCAGCACAATAGTTGTTCATTTCCTGCTCTGAATAGTCTGGACTTGACCACTGGCTTATTCATCTTCTTGCCATTATCAGAATTAGCATGACACAAAGGCCTTTTCCTGTTAGGAACTTGTAATGTCCTATTTCTAGAAATAACATTCCCCTCATTTCACACAGGAAATTACAAACCCTGTAAATACATTGTCTGATGGTTTATTAATTCAGTTCCATTAACTTATCCCATCCAGGTTTATCTTTTGTGTAAGAAACCATTAACAGTAGATACTGTGCAGATAGTAGATTCTATTAAAGAGTTACTGTGGAGAATCGAGGTCAGTGATCTATTTTGAAGACGTGGATCACTTCGGTGTCTGTGCTGTAATTTTAAGAACGAATTGACAGTGGATCTGAATTCGGTGTAATCCTTTAAACCACATTCTTGTAGTGTGCTGTCACACACATATAATCTCCTCTATCCTCTGTACTGCAGGGGTGTGAGAGGGGAGTATTTGTGTTCCTTTCCGCCTGTGTGGATGGTCCTCTCCGGAGGGCATTAATGCAGAATGTCTCGTCCCGCTAGACAGCAGCAGGCTGTTTTGTTACTCAGGTTGCTGAAGGTTGCTCTCTCACCTTGACCCCACTGAAACAAGAGAGCTTGAATACTGTCTTCCCCCATTTCTTCAAATAGCAACATCAGGGCTTTTTTTTCCACCAGTATAGTCGACCGGAAAGCAACTGTTTCTGTGTATTCACTCATAATCCCATTATCTCCGCATATGTGTCATTTTACATTATTTGTTGTTCTTTCCTTCTTTATCCTTTGACTCTTCTCTCTGTTTTCCCTGGTTGTTATTGAGAGCGGGGTTAAGCCTCTGTGTCACTGCAGTCCTCTTATATTCCACTGTTTGTTGTATCAGCAGTATACGTTGGGGTCATTAAGAGCTACTGGGAGCATGTTCTCATTGCCACCCAGTCATTGTTTGCATGATACTTGGAAAAAAAAATCTAACCACATAGTTTCATGTTGTCCTGACAACAAAAATCTTTCATAAACAAATAATGTTTTTTTTATTTGTATATCAGTTAAAACTGTGTCACACTGAATTACAATTTAATAGATAATAGAAATATCCATTTGACCTGTTGTTTATACACATGAACAGAAAAACAATCTTCAAATGTTATTTCAGTTGTTTGTTTCAATGTACTTTTTATTCATCCAACAACAAGACTGGGTGCGGAGCTGTTATAGAAATAGCTGGTATCAGCACAGTGAAACGGGGTGTTGACAGTCAGAGCCAGCGTCTCCCTGAGGACATCTCTGTGCATCCGTTTAACACAAGAAACCAACCTCACCACAGCTTCAGCAAATCACAGCTTGTTCCAGCTCCCTGACAGACAGCGGCTCAGACCCAGGGTCAGCTTGGGGCTGAAAAGAAGGGAACTGGTCCATATTGTCAGTGTGATCAGGACTCACAAAACCATGTCCCCAGCAGCCCCCTCGCCTCATCCCGGGACCGGTTGGAATGCAGGGGAATCTGATGGCAGACAGGAAGTCCTTATTGTACTAGTGCAGAGATCCCGGAGCCAGACAGCATACGATGTCATCCCTGGCCTGGCCAGGCATATCTTTGTGCTTGCTCACTGCGTAACAAAGACGTAAATAAACACTGTTACCCCCACCAGTCTTCAACTGTCATTTCAATTAGCCAGAGTAGTGATCGAAAGCCACGGCCTGTGTTTTTCCCAGCCATGCTGTTACCTCTGACCCCTGCGGCTCGTGCCTGAGGTGATTTTCTTTATTAGTCCATGGGGTCAGTATTTAGCCCCATAGTCATCAGTAGCGGGCTGAAATCTGCAGAGTCAACACTCTGCCTTCCTGGCTGTTAGCTACATTAGCACGCTGAAGCCCCACTGCCTTCCACTCCCACTCTCCAAACATCCTCCCTAAGGCCAGATAACATCTCTGTCCCATCCATTCATGAGCCGGCCAAAAGCCCATGTCCTGCAGCCGGGGTGCTGCACATGTTGATGTAGAGAAGCTTTCTAGGAAGTCTTTTCAATTTAAGTATGTGACACTAGACAAAGGTTTTACCAATAGTAACAAGTTCAGAGTTTGGAAAGATGGGAAATCCTTCATGACTCTGGGTTAGGGTTAGACTCTGGCTGTTTAAACTTGTCTGGATTTCTGTTGCTGCTGATTGATTTTCTAACCTTAAATAGTTTTTCAACATCCAAAGCCTAAGGATAAAGTTTATTAATAGAGGAATGGCAAAAGCATACCGAGAAGCTATAATCTATCTTATAGCTTTTGTTTAAGTAAATATACATAGGTCCCCTGACACAAGCAATATAATACTGCAGGTCTTGACTTTCTAAACCCTCAGTTACAACCAGAACTGGAGCAAAGAAGTCGACAGAGCTGTGACCAAATGATACATTTTCCAGGAAGCCAAGCCTTTGGGATTGAAACAGTAAATGTTTTGTTACTGACAATAAATCATGACATTGTTTAATTAGCATCCTCCAAATTCTTATTCATTGTGGTGTGGCTCTGAGATGTTTCCCTCTCTGGCTTTTACTTGCATATTTCTCAAGTTGTTCCAGCCATCAATTTTGCCACTGAGAGAGAGATAGAGGCAAATTGTAATTACACAGGAGAGAGATCTGGTGAGGAATATAAATGGGACATTGTGATAATCATCTACGAGGGAGTTACAATCCTTATCAGATAAAGAAACAGTCATTTGCTTATCTGGCCTTTTTTCTCATTACACTCATTTTTTTTAACCAACTAACAAAGTGATGTTTGTAATTACAGCTTCCGTTGCAGATAAAACCTAAACTCTATCATTTGAATAAGTGCAGTCTCACCAAACTGTCTTTCTGTTCTCACAGAAACGGCCTAAAACAATGATGAAATGCCGTTCCTCCCACTCCTCTCTAAACCTGGGCTTCACCTGAACCTAATCTCCCAGGGCATCTTAGCTATACAAAACCCTGTCAACCTGAGTAAGACGATGCCTTGTTGGTGGTGGTCTCTAAAGACCAGTGGGGACAATGGATCAAATGCAAACTGAGAGGCTTTGAACTACTGTTGTTGTCTCTATCTCTGTATTGCTCATGCCCGCCATGACCCTCTGCTCCTCCTCTGCTCCTGATATCTCGCCTACTATCCAACCTAGTGAAAGTGTCTCATTCTAGGGGAGGGGGAAATTTCTGATTTGTCTATGTCATCTACCTGTGACCTAGATAACAGTGTCCGTGTCGATTTAAAAGCCTTCATACTGGCTCACTAGTGTTTTTAATCTGATAAACCTCTACTTGGAATTCCCCTACATCCATCTGACTGCAGAGGTATAAACAAATGCAGTTTGAAAACCATGGGTGTGTGGGAAGAAGTGGGATTTAGGATTTAACATTTTCAACAGTAGGATTACTTGTAATCCAAATGATTAGCAATAACAATGTAAAGAAAAGCCTATAAATTCAGTTTCTTTGCATACATGCCTTTTGTAGTTCAGTTGTCTTTTCTCCATGCATTTACTCACCCATTAACATGAGCCATGAAACATGAGACAATTAGTCATCCACAAAGAGCTTAGATACAAGTGCACTCAGGAGAGAAAGCTTGGCAAATATTTGAAATATTTAACAATAACAGCCTCATAACTACAAGGTTGCAAAAAATGTCATAAAATTTTCAGAAATAGGCCACGCACTGACAACTGTCGAAAGGCGGCCTGGAAAATCGGGAGCTTATTTGTGTGTAGATATTGCAGAGTGCTGCCAGCCTCCATGAATAACACAATAAAAAAGTCAAACAGCGCTGCAGAAATCTTTCAAGTTTCCAAATGTTTGAAAAATGGGACTCTCTTTCGCAAGAAGAATCCCGAGGAATCGGATCCTTGGATATCAATCTCTGTCTGTGTGATACAGACACTGATGACAGAGGAGTTGATCACTAGCCTAGGGTGGGGTCCGTGCATATTTGTCTGCAGTTCTACAGTAAATGCTGCTGTCTCCACCCAAACTCAAACCACTCCACAGACTTGTCTCTCTTCCCGAGCTGTCTGCAGACATCAAGTCTACCATATTGTGCACACTGCGTTTACCTTTGTTCCATCAACCGTTTCCACAAGACAGGACCACGAGGAGCCTCGACTAATGAGAAAACAACATGTATGTAATCAGCTCGGGAGAACGGGGGAAATTCTGTAAACCTCAGTAAAGCTATCGCTGGCGGAGGCTGCTCATGATACAGGCTTGTCAGTTTCTGCCAGCTGGCACAGGCGCCCTGGCAAACCATGCCTGGTGGTTAATGGATCATAAAGGTTTGCTGGGAGCCGCTTCACAGCTCGAGTTGATTTAGCAATGTAACACAAACCCATTAGTGCTGCGTTTCTGTGTAAGCGAGCATGGCATTCAGTCTCCATGCTCCATGCAGGCTCCATGCAGCAAAACACAGTCTTACAGTCCTCGTAAATCATCAGGTCTGGGCAACTCGCGCAAAAAGGCAGTTACACATTTCATCAAAAGAAATGATACAGCTTATCACATAATCACTGTAAAATTATTGGCATGCCTAAGGCAATTATTCTCAACTGGTTCATGTTAAACTGTAGGAGCAATTTCCGTGCACAAAAACGATCCATTGAATTCAAAATATTGCCAGTGTTTGTAAATTACTAGAAGAAGAGGTGCACTGCCTTCACCCCTCCCCTTTAGAGAAGTGGCTGCATTGTTTCCACCTCCCATTTTCATAGTACTCCACACATATCCTTTGTTAACAATACTGCGTGCCAAGGTTGGATTGAAAGGCGAATCGATCATTAATGTGAAAAAGAAGATTCATGCTTACCTTCATACAAAAAGGTCCTAGAGCATCATTATTCCAGCCGTGTACAGTTAAAGCGAAGACATTAGTGGATGCCCACTTTCTCTGTTTGAAGATAAGTGGCACACTGTAGATAGTATGTTGGCATGAGGACAAGCCTGGCTGGCTGACAGGAAGGGATTAAACAGTATTAAGAGTGTCCAGATGCAGGGCCACATGCAGAGTCGTTCAAACTAATACCATGACATACTGACACACTGCGCTGGGGGATAAACAATGATCACAGCCATCATCATCATTATCTCATCACTCAGCACCAGGGCCCATCCTCACTGTATCATACAAGTATTTGCATTTGTCGTGTGTTCACAAATCAATGCATGCAAATAAATACAGTTCAGTGCTAGCTACTGTATGGTAGTTAATGCTATCAGTCAAATCTCTGTTTTTACACATGCGCCTTTGTATTGTTTTCCTTGCCTGTAGCGCCGTTGTTTAAAGCTGATTATAATCGGCCAGATGGACCCCAGTGCCCATAGTCTGTCTGTGCTTCCACTCCTCCCCCAGCGAATGAGACACATCTGTATGAGTGGCTGACAAACTGGGTCATGTCAGTATTTGAAGATAATAGGTGAGTGTTGTTTTTTTTTTTCAGGTTTATGCAGCATGATCATTGTTTGTGGAACTATCAGTGTAATTACAAGTTAATCAATGCAAAACTCCACACAAGTACAACCACAAGATGATTTACTTTCCCCCCATGTCTCATTTAAATATCTTTTTTCTATATATTATACATTTGCTCTGAGGTCATTGTAGGAAGGCAGGGAGTTTATGAACCTGCAGCGTGGTTACAAAGGCCAGAAATTCCCCAGTCGTAGCTCTGGGACCAGCCCTGCTCCCTGGACGGCCTCCCCTGGAAGTCTCCTGTGACCCTTCAGACTTTCCATAAATCTGTTGAGTGATTGCGGTGGTCAATTAACACTCTGTGAATTGCTCCTGGTGGAGAGAACGGTCACATCCGTAACAGCAAGAAACCAAAGCCTCGGGTTCACTCTGAGTTCTGCAATAATAACATGGTGAACCTGGTACAATAAAAAATGGGTTGAGGGCCCAAAACTATAATAGCAGCTATTGTGCTGGTGGTCACACAGTCACTCAAGTGCAGTATTCAGGAAGGCCATTTCATTACATCCAATAGAGCCTCAATCATGTGTAAAATTTGCAGTTTGAATGGGCTTGCTATCATATCAATCATCAGCGGCTACGGTGAAGGCTAATGGAGGCCCTTTCTTCCTGCTGACTCTTTGTGTTTTTTGTTCCCATTTATTGTATCAGAGTTTGGCTTAATTTAGCCTTTTTTAATCAAGACAGGACTTTCAGTCATTATTGTTGTGCTGAAACAGGTTGCTCACACCAATATGTTTCCTCAAGATTAGAACATAGAATTAGTTCTCCTTGAGGAAAGAAATCAAAGTGCATGTTGTGTTTGACTTCAGCTCTGCCTTCAACACCATCATCCCGGCTCTGCTGCAGGACAAGCTCTCCCAGCTGAGCGTGCCTGACTCCACCTGCAGGTGGATCACCGACTTCCTGTCTGACAGGAGGCAGCACGTGAAGCTAGGAAAGCACGTGTCTGACTCCCAGACCATCAGCACTGGATCCCCACAAGGCTGCGTTCTTTCTCCTCTGCTCTTCTCCCTGTACACCAACACCTGCACCTCCAGCCATCAGTCTGTCAAGCTCCTGAAGTTTGCAGACGACACCACTCTCATTGGACTCATCTCTGATGGCGATGAGTCTGCCTACAGGTGGGAGACTGAGCGTCTGGTGACCTGGTGCAGGCAGAACAACCTAGAGCTAAACGCTCTGAAGACAGTGGAAATGATAGTGGACTTCAGGAAGAGCCCAGCCCCACCCACCCCCATCTCCCTGTGTGACTCCCCTGTGGCTACCGTGGAGCATTTTCGCTTCTTGGGAACCACCATCACACAGGATCTCAAATGGGAGCTAAACATCAGCTCCCTCATCAAAAAAGCTCAGCAGAGGATGTATTTCCTGAGGCAATTGAAGAAGTTCAACCTGCCAAGGACTATGATGGTGAACTTCTACACCTCCATCATTGAGTCCATCCTCACCTCCTCCATCACCATCTGGTACGCTGCTGCCACGGAGAGGGACAATAACAGACTGCAGCGTATCATCCACTCTGCTGAGAAGGTGATTGGCTGCAATCTTCCGTCCCTCCAGGACCTGTACGCCTCAAGGACTCTGAGGCGTGCAGGGAAGATTGTAGCTGACTCCTCCCACCCTGGACACAAACTCTTTGTGACACTCCCCTCTGGCAGGAGGCTGCGGTCCTTCAGGACCAAAACCTCTCGCCACAAAAATAGCTTCTTCCCATCTGCTATTAGCCTCATCAACAAGGCTAGAGAGCCCCACTGTTGCTGATCAATTGCACCAATCACCAGAAAAAATTCCTTGTATGTGAAAGCATACTTGGCAATAAAACTGATTCTGATTCTGATTCTGATTCTGATTCTGATGTTATATACGGCAGTAGAGACCTGCAAATAATTTGTTTTCGTTTCACAACAATGAAAACAACAATGGTCCTGTTTTTAAAAAGTTAGGAGAAGAACCTTTAAGCAATCTGGTACTTCAGAATATGAAGCAGTTTTTAAAAACTGCGATGGCCATCTGTCGATCAGTCCAAATGAAATAGCTCAACAAGTGTGGAATGCATGGTTGGTTGTATGGTTTTGTACAAACACTCATGGTTCTCAGATGCTGTATCTTAATAACCGTGGTGATCCCCTGACTTTTTCTAGTGCCATCATGTGGATTTAAGTGAAATGTCTTGACAACTATTGGATAGATTGCTGTAAAATTTTGTGCAGACATTCAGGTCCCCGTCAGGATGAATTGTAATAACTTAAGAAATCCCTAAAATTTTAAATCTAGCACCATCATCACCTAAACATTTTCCATGCAAAAAAAATCTTAAAATAGAATTATTATTTAGAAGTGCTCTTCTTTTTTTTTTTTTTCTTTTTTGTAATTTTAGTATTTAGTATTAGACAGTGTGACATACGGTATCTTACATGTGTGAACACATTGAACGATACAATGGGGATGAGGTCACACACTTTTGGACAGTCTCCTCCATGAATGCTCAAAATGTGAAGGATGCAGTTGTGCAAAGAATAAAAAAAGAGAGCTCAGGAAGGAAGTTCAGCCCAGTGTCCAGTCCAGAGTGTGTTTGCATGTGTGCATGCACATCTCATTTGAAGCAGTTGTGGCCCTGACGTGTCCCATGCTCCTCCCTCTATCATGGCCAATATCAAACATGAATGGGGCCACTTTATGAATGTGTACATAGGGGAGTGTGTAGTAGAGGCTCAGAGCTAATCATGCTAATGTTTGAGATTCACTGCAAAAAGCAGAGGAAGCCCTAAAAGGGAAGTGATGCAGTCAGCATAATCATACTGATGATTCACAAGGGCTGTTAGAAAAAAGGCTCCCAACTCTTTCATCATCCCTTTTAACTTTGTAAATTAGGCTTTTCTTCAGTAGTTTTTGCTCTCCTTGTATTTCTGCCCAGTGAATATGCAAATGAGTTGAACTGAAAAAAATCTCTTTAAAATGGAGTTTGTTTGTATGAACTATTGCATGTATCTCCAAATTTCACATACACTACAACTGGAGGTTAAATTACTGCAGCTCGGGTTCCAGAGACTTGGCAGATTTTTTTTATTCTGGCACTAATAAATTTTCATGGAGACAAAGGTTTTAAATGAAATTAATAAAAAGGCTTATCTTTAATTGACTGCACGGCTTTTTTTACTCAGCGCCAAATATTCATTAGCCTGGAATTACATCATTTGTGGTCTCACTTTTGGGTGTGTGTTGATGGCTGAACACATTTACTTTGTTTACAGATGTTGTGACTTAGAGTGTGGAAAATAGGTGGTCAGTACCCTCACAAACCCTTCATTTGCACTTTGTCGGCCTTGTTTTTTATGATGCTGCGAACAATTATATATACAAGGAACATCCCATAAAAGACACTAATATAAACATTTTATGACTGCAGACAATCTTTTCCCCAGCACAAAGACATTATTGTAAGGAAACACATGACTTCATCATCTATCTTGTAGTATCTCTATAATCAAAATATACACCCTGCAAGGTACTTGGCTGGAAACCAACAGCTTACGCTTACTTTTTCCCAACATGTAGTACAGTGTTTTCTGGCCAGTCCAAGTCTAGTCCAGCCTTGCAGAACCCAGCTGTGGCTTTTGGTCTCTAGTAAAATGTTTTTTTGTCTAGACGTCGCACAAAAATAGAAACACTGAATGGATTTAGCTGAGTGTCAGCTCTGTCTTACCCACAGGATGAGTGTACTTTCTCATGAGTGGAAAAAAAAAGTGCTCCCCTGTTCTGTTGTTTGACTTCACAGTTCAAATGACCTGTCAGCTGCAATGGGAATGTTGATACAGCCATAAGGACGGGTGAAATAACAATGATATCTGATCTAGATTTGAAGGCATGCATAGAAGACTGAACTCAGATATTTATTGAGGATAAAGGCGTTATGTTGATTTTGATTTATATTCAGATATTTAAGCAGAGAAAAGGTTCACATAAACTCAAAAATACAGATGATTGTGTATAACAATTAGAAATAATCCAGTGTCATTTTGGAAAGCCCTGAAGAACTGAGGCCATTGTAATGTTCCCATAATATTTTTGTGTTGACCTGGACGCATTTTTGCCAAATGCAAAATTTACTTAACTGGGGAGCAATAGTTGGAAGAAAACTTACGTCAGAAAGAAGAGCAATGAGCAAACTTGGGTGAGCATTCTCCTTTGCTTCTCCCAGTGATGAAAAGCAGGGAGTGTGTACATTTGATGAATTGCCCAAATTCTATTATTTTATTGGTCCTTCAGCAGTCTATTTCTTTTAACTGCTGATACACTGTTTGCCCGAAATGCCTCTGTCTTTTGTTTTTCACTTAGACTTTGGAAATAATACCAAAGTTTCTAAATGGCTGTGCAATTTTACATTTCCAGTTTTCCAGTGTTTTTTTTTTTTTTTGCTAAATTAAATTTGAAAGGTGCTTGCCCAGGGAGCATATGAGTCAGGGTTAAGGAATCCCCTTATTCACTGCTAATGCACAGTGACAAACGGCGAGGATGGATCGGGATCTCCAAACATTCTCCACAGGCTTCATAGAGCAATCAATTTATCACAGGCGTGGTAGAGCACTGCCAGAGCTTTTAACTGCAACACAAGACGCGGTCCGCGCTGCTCGCAGGGGGAGAGCATGAAGATTGATGGCCAGATGAAGCTCTATTATGACTAACCCCACTTGGCGGTTTTCAGACGGTGCCGCCAGGCTGCTTTAACAGTGCAAGTGGTGCTGGTGGAGCAGCGTGACCCCGCCAGCGTGAGTGACAGGGAAGACTTGTGAGTGGCACAGCTACATACTGAGGATGTTTTGTGGAGTCTGAATGATGTGATCCTGCATTGTGTTGAACTGCAGTCAACAGACAGTGGCCCGGCTCTGGCGGCGGTCCACGCTAACAAATACCAGCTTTAACTGTGGAGAACAGATAGTCTCCACTCTTATTCTGAGTAATGTCTGCCTCTCATTCATTGGGGCGGCGCATGAAAAGTTTTCAGACACGGCGGCCATGCCAGAGGTGACATCACACTATATTTTCTCCTCCTATGAGGCAGACTGCAGTAGGATGTTGAAGAGGGTGACAGGACAAAACCACCTCTTCTTATGAACGTGTATGTGTCAACGCCCTTTTTATGTGCGTGGTGTGAGAGTGCGTGTGCCAGTGTGGGCATGGTTTTACTTGTGCCAGATCGTATGTGCTTATGATCATGTGTGTTCAGTGTTTGATGATGGTGCAGGTCTGTAAAGTCATTTTCCTCTGTAGTGAAGTTAAATGGGGTAGGGGTGAATTGCTTGAATAAAAAGGAGATTTATTAGACCACTGAGGCACTATTCTATTTTCTCTGAACTTTTTAAAGAGGTAGAATAACTCATTTAGGGAGAACATCCAAGAAAGAGCCGCTGATCACCAGGGTTACGCCTAATGTGCTTGCAAATGACATACATTCTGCATTAGAGGGTAAAGTCATCCCAAGTTAGGTCACACTCTTGCCCTCTTGTTTTAAGTTTAAATTAACTTTCTTGTGATAACCTCACGTTTAGCCTTGATACAATCAAAAGACAGAACATTACTTTATACCTTGTGGCTGCTAAATTAACTTTGCTAGAAATTAAGAATCCAGTGGTGTAGGCCATTAAAGAATACTATTATATCTTTATCGTCTTTAAGGCCTTTGTGGACCTTATGTTTTCTTAACTCCCTATTGGCAGTGATTGTGATTATACTCCCTTTTGCTCCATCCATCGCAAGCTTACTTTTGCCTGAGCCACAGTATAATTTATGTTTCAACACTGACTGCAGATAAAGACAAGGGCCTTTGTGTCTGTGACAGATGGAATGTAATCAGGAATTAACTGGGCTTCAAATGGCCTAATACAGCTAAATAATTACCCACGATGATTGCAGTTTGTTTAAGCGCGAGATAGAGAGTGCTTCGGAGGTCTCAAGTTACAAAACGCCGTTTTGCATCACGTGCTCATGCTCAGATCATCACTTAGGCTAGACTTGTGGTAGTCCCTGCAGCTGATATATGGAAACCTGAAACAGGCATCACACCTACAGCTTCCCCCTGTGCAATCAGGGCTCGTCTCTGTGGTCATCACAGTGGTTGACTTTCAAGTTCATTGTTTTAAAATCCCCTCCTCACTGCACATCATTTAGTTATTAGACTAGGAGGGGAGAGAGTGATGCAGCAAGAGGGAAGATGGGGAAGGAGGAGTATGTTTGTGAGATTTTTTCCCCTCAACTCAGCCTCTCTTCCTTGCCTTTCTGCTACATTCCCTTGTCCTCACTCTGCAGTCTTTAACAGAAGAGGGCTTCAAGGAGAGGCTGGTCGAAGTCAGACAGGGATGGGCCTGAAAGAGCCGTATTGTGAGGTCACATTCTTCCCAAATGCAGGCAGGAGCCAAGTCAGTAGCTGGTGGAATTACCCCCATGAATCATGCCCATTGTGATGCCTACTCAGGATGAGAACATGGAAAGGAATTAGGTATGGCAGAGCCTTATCAGCTTCCCATTCGGAACCGACCGGCCGCTCGGTGCGAGCAGACTGGACAGCCTTTCCCATCCTTGCTCATGCAGAGTGTCCGCGAATGAGGAATTCCTCCACTGCCATGTGTTGTTACTTAAGGGTGTGCTGCAGCCAAGTTACTGCGCACTTTTCCATCCACGCCCATCCTCCTGTCTGTGCACTTCCTTCCCTCCCATTTACCCAGAGATCTTTGTGGTAGGTCCTGGAGTTCAGGCAATATTAGGTTGCACCTCTTAAAACATGTCAGGCTTTGCGGTGAAAATTAAAGAATGGAAAAATGATGAAATGTAACATTTTGCTTAAAGCTTTTTTCACTTTCAAGCTGTTAGAAAAGGGAGAGAAGATGAGACTGATGGAAACACATTTGACAACTTTTGTCATACTGAGTTTATTTTTAATGCACAGTCCCATTTTTTCCTCTTAAACAGTGCTCTGCAGAGTCCATGTTAAGTGGTATTTCTTGGGTGGGATCTTTGGTTTTGAGATCAACCAGTTGTCTCACCAGTAAAGTGAAGAAGATGTGAGAAACAAAAACATTTTTACAGCCCAATTTATTCTATATTTATTTCACCCCAACTTTCCATAGGAGTCAGTTCATGAGTGGCTGTTTGCAAAGACCAGAAATCCCCCCTTGTCTTTGCTCTTTGTGTCTTGGAGTGAGAGGTTCATACATGATATGACAAATTAAGTACATTTCTTGGTGAACAAAAAAATGTGTTTGTCATTTTTGTCAAGGAAGATGAAAGAAATAGACATTGAGAGTGAACCGCTGTAATAGAAAACACTCCACAGCATAGGCATGCATTCTCACTCAAAAATAACCCTCTGGTGATTTGAAGGAAAAGAGACTGGATAAATGAGTCTGCAGCATGAAGTATGCTATAAGGCTATCGAGCCTTACATGACTTCAGCTAAAGGGTTTAGTCCTCTGGGACTAAGTGATGGATGGTAAACAATGCTGAATCGTACTGAAGCTGAAATGAATGAGGTAATAGAAGAGGGCGAGGACAATGGACCGTGCCAGGAAGTCTCATGTCAGCATTTTCAACTATGAGAACAAAAGAGAAAGAAAAAATTAAAATCTTGCGGCATGAGTCTAGCGATCCTCTATCTGTTTATGTGGCTGTGTGTGTGTGAAGTTTCCATCAACACCAGGCAGGACGGGACAGGGTGTGGACAGGAGTCACCCCCTCCACCCTTACCCAGCCCCTCCTCCCAGCCCTCTCTGCCTGGGAAGGGCAGGCCGGGTGGGGCTGGCAGAGCATGTGAGGGCCCCCATACCTCATAAGGGCATGACACAAGCACTGACTGCATACATCCGGGGAGTGAAGTCTTTGTCATAACACAGCTCTCTGCAAAATAAAATAAACACACGAGAGGGAGAGAGGAGAGGGTGGGGAGAGATAAGGACAGGGAGGGAGCCAGTGGGAGCAGGTAGGAGGGAAAAAAGTGCAGAGAAAAGTTCTATAAGACAAAGAAAGGGAGTGCAGGAGAAAGGTGGTGCATGAAACAAAGCGACAAGCCCCCCCAAGTTGATTACTATTGAGTAAGCCCTGAGTCCATTAGCCCAAATAACATCCAGGTGCTGCTGTGGCTATGGTGGCTTTTTTCACTGGGGTGTAAACGACCTGCTCCTTTTCATGCTCCAACACGGGAGGCCGGGAAACAGGCCAGACAAGCACCATGTCTCCTTGGGCTATTCCTCTCTCCCTCTCTCCTCCATCACCTGAGTCCCATCAGGAGTCCCGCTGCTCCTCGAGACATGTTCTGTTCATCTGCCGCCATTGACATCAGCCCAAAAACATCGCCGCTCTCTGATCTGTGTGTGTGTTGAATGTGTGTGTCTTCTCTCCCTGGGTGAGACCTCCCTCCATTAACCAATACAGTTCCCTTCCCACAACTGAGCTGGGGGGCCCCTGGGCTCGCACCAAACATGCTTTCTTCTTCGTGAGTTTAATGAGGAATAGGAGAAAGAGAGGGAGAAAGAATGTTTGGCAGGGAAAAAAAAGGTGGTGGAGGGATTTTTCAAAACAGCCACAGAGGATTTATTTGACAGAGGGAGAAAGGAGTGAGAGGGAGAGTCAAGAGACTTTCTGGATGTGGAGAAAAATATGTGTGCATGGAACCGCATAACACCCATGTTACCTCTCATTACCTCCAGATAGGCAGCAGTACGCCACAGCTGGCTGCTGTCTCTCAGTAATGACCACTATACTACAAATTAGTGGCTGTGGCCAAGCCAGTCTCTCTAGCTATTAGGCCTGGACTCTGCATCCTCAGGCTCTGTGCTTCACAAGAAACAAGCTTGAGTGTTCGGCATTACATCGCATTTGAGGCTGCTAGTTTTTCAGGCCATAAGGTCCCTTTGTTCTTCTCAGAGTTGTGAAGTTAACGTAACAGGATTACAGTAATCTGGTTACAAAACATATTGAATTTAATTCATTAGATACAGAACCAGAATCACATTTATTTGCATTTTGCTAGTACCTATTTACAAGCCATGTGACTCTGTGATATTTGTGCCAAGACACACACCAACACACACACATAGTGTATATTCACATCACACAGGACATGACACCTTTAGTGCCAAGGGGACAGTGCTGCCAACTACATTTGATACACCATATTATATGTTACAGTAGGACAATATGGTCCAGTAACAGTATTACACTAGTTACATGCTGTATATGACAGCCAACACTTAGTAAGGTGTTGGGCCTCCACCAGCCTCTGGAGCAGCTTCCATTGACCATTTCCATGTCTGTTAACGCTCTACTGGACGGATAAACACAATTTTTCTACATGATATGGCCTCATTTTGGGGGGAACTTTTAAGTTTTAATCAATAGCCACAGCAGGTAGGTGATAGGGAGTATTGAACATAGAGAGACAGGAAATGACAGGCAACAGATAGTCATCAGTCAGTGCTTTAAAAGTTGAGCGTCAAAGGTAATTTTTCCCCTGAAACAGCAGTTGACAGAACAATCTCAACTCAAGGTTTATGTAGTTTTTGAGCTTTCACAAGATCATTATCAGCAGGTTTCCTTTCATGGTTTCTGAACATAGTCAGAAGAAAAACATATATCTGGTCTGAATTTGTATCGTAGCACTAGAACCTTCATGGACTTGCAAGATGTGACCATAAAGTAAGACAGGAATAATCAGTAAATAGATGGTTGTTGAACACTTTGCAGAGGGCTCTGAGTGTATATTCAGGTGACTGTACATGGAGGTGCTCAGTGAGTCCATCCTTCACCATTGCCCTCATTGCTCCAGTATTTCTTTCTGGGGTATGTATTGTGCGTGTCAAAACAAGAAGTTCAATGGGCCTCCCCTCTTTCTCATCGCAGTATTTGCACTGATAGCTACTGCTTTGTTCCCCCTGTTTACCTCTCTTGCTCTTAACAGTGCTTCACCTCTGGTTTGCCCTCCCTTGTAAAACAGTTTGTGTTGCTGTACGAGCTCTGTGCCGTCCTGCTTCAACTCCCTACGAGGATGTCTGTGAAACATTCACTCAGCGGGGATACAAGCAGTTACAGGAGGCTGCATTGGGGACAAACCAGGCAGAAAATCCACTCATCCCTGAGGTGACCATTAGATGTGGTATGTTGACATGATATAGGACTGGGTGGTGTCTGACGTGAGGTAGCCTTATCAGTAGTCACAACTCACAGTCCTGAGGATTTCAGCCTGAAAACACCATGACAAGGGAACAAAGCCAAAGCTCTGATCCTTAAGCTTCAAAATGACTGGGTGCATGTCATCCATAGGGACTGATCTCATTTATGTTTGCAGTGTTTAGGTCTGTGATCCTCATGCTCTCGACTGCTCTATAGTAGCGCTGCGCACAATATCGAGCATTGTTGAAGGAGCGTCTGGAATCTGTCCAGCTTCATTATTGCTACTATGCACATATGAGAAGAAGGGTGTGTCTAGATTTATGGGCACACTGAGTGAAACGTGCCACTACAGTGTTGTGTGGAGATCACACAGGTGAAAGTAGAATTACCAGTGTGTATGTGTGTGTGTGTGGGTGTGTGCACACCATATATTTGTTTGCGTTCGTTTGCACATGCAACCGTTTCAAAGTTGTGTGCAGTGGTGTACAGCATGTGCTGTGCTGAAGTTGCCAGTAGGGAACAAACGTTTTATAGCCTCTTTGACAGATGCTCATACAGGAACTGTGCACACAGAAGCCAAGTACTTGGCGTAAACATACCAAGAGGATAATTCCTAGTTCAAAAGGTTGCTTAACATTGCAGTGAGAGGATTTTAAGAGAATGAGAAACATGGTTTGGTTTATTTTCATTAAGAAGTACTGAATGCTCACTTTAAACAGAAAGTTTGTGAATAAGCAGTTTGTTGAAAACATGTAGTTATGGAAAAAGCAAACATAGGATGTCACCATGAAGGAAAAATAATGTATGCAGCACAGAAATATCAAAGGTTGCCGTCAGCACCACCATAGCTTTTTAGAGTTTTGAGTTTCAGTGTCCTGGTCAAAGTAAGTTCAGCAGGGCCACTGCCCACCATCATGGCTGGCTGCTAAACACTCTGCCATCCCTGCCTGTGATGCAGTGAGACAGTAAATCCACTGATTCAGTGGAAAATCAAGCAAGTATTGACAGATCAAAAAAAAACATCACCCCAGGGATGGGACAGAGTAGCAGATGTTCGTTATATTGTGCAATTAATTTCAGGCATTTCAACTTCAGGGTACATTTGATGAGTAAGGTTAGTTGTGTTGACATCATATTTTTTTATTTGCTAAACCTCACATGCAACATTAGTTAGAGGTTTTCAAGAATGGCTAGTTATTTCATATCCACAGTAGATGCAACTGCATGGCAAGCTGGACATGCACTTTTATGAAAAATTGGCACCCATGCAAGTGCATTTGTGCTTTATTGTGTTGTCAGTGTTATGCATCCTCAACTTGGGAAGTTGCTATGTCTTTGTGGTAGACCCAAACCCTTTTGGCTCTTCTTGTCCCTTCTCTGCCCCGCTCTGATTCACTCTGGTCTACTGCAGCACTGTACACTTGTAATAACCCACTTTATTATACTTTATTATGTTTGATTTGCTCAGTAAAAAACACAGTTCCCATGGTGATGGAGAGGCTCTACAGTGAAAGCCTTATTTGTTTGCCGGATGGCTTCCTCATCCTCACTGGTTCACTGCTTTGGGTTGGACTCACATGTTTGGTGGATTTGATGAGCGAACAGCGAATGTTCACTGCGTTTTGGAAACGGTCCATTTCTGACCCAATTCTCCGGCCTACAGCGTAAGCCTAACTGCCATATTAAAAACAACATAATGTAGCTGGTGTGGCAGGGTCACTGGAGACATAATGTGACATTTTTTACCTCCATTAAGTGCATTCCTTTAACCTTCCAAAATGCAATATGCAGCCTTATGCATTAACTCATATAATTGAAGTCATGTGTGCCATGTATTTTTGAAAGAGGTATCAGATCTGATGCCTAAAATTATGGTGCATTCCATACTCAGCCATTAAAAATGAGAAATCCAACAGAGGTGACCAGCAGATTCCCCAATGAATTTTTTAAAGTCCTTTACAGTGAAAGAAAAGTCATCATCCTATTTAACTGCTCAGAAGGAATATATCATTAGCTGGAGGTTCTCGACCAAACTACAGGACATTTTTACAGTGGGACCGGTTGAATTAATCAGCTCTTTTGAAATTCTCAAACTAAGTAGGTTTTACTTGGCCTCTTTGATCTCGGTGGAGCACCTGCATCCGATGTCTCAGGGAAAATCCTTTAAAAGTCAGAGGCAGTTTATGTGGCTGCCACAGAGACCTGCTTTCTCATCACTTTATTATCAAGTCTTTTAACTCTCTCTGTAAGAGACCAGACTGAAGCTCCTGAGCGGTACCAAAGCATGAGCATGAGGAAATACCTAAAGACATAATAATCATTAAATGATTAAACCAGGGAAGCAGGCACTGAGTCATCTTGTGTATTCAGCGTAAGTGGTGCAACTCTCAGGAGGCACCTGTGTTCCATCAGGATGCCATTAGAGTCTAAAAAGATCACATCCAGAATCCTGCTAACATCCTGTTTCTCCTGACTCTGTCTGTGTGTGTGTGTGTGTGCGTGCGTGCGTGCGTGCATGCGTGCGTGCGTGTGTGTGTGTACGGGGGGTGTCACAGTCCTTGTGTACTGTATATGTGTGGTGGAGGAGGGGGGTTCAAGGCTAAGTTGTTTTGTTTTAATCAGTTTCGCCTGTAATCACACTACTCAGAGTTGGCAGGCGATGAGACTGGAGATGGGCCCGATGCGGGTAAAATGACTTCCTGTCTCTCTCTCTCTCCCTCTCCTTCTCGCTCTTCATGGGCTGACTCATAGCTGGGGAGCGGCCGTGCATGTGAGTGTGAAGACGAGGGGAAGTGAGCTCACTGGTGGGCCGACCTGCCCCTCTTGGGGCCAAATCACTGCCCGCTAATTAACCACAGAGTGGCCCCTTCCCAAGAGCACCCAGCAGGGAGTCTGCTCACCACAGCCACTGAGCTAAAAAGACTCTGTGGTCACTAGCATGTGCAACTGTGCAGTACTTTCATGCATCCACTGTATGAGCATGCAGAGGATAACGTGTTGCACAAGTGCTGATCTTCTCACTAATCTCAAATGTACCTGACGTCTCTGCTCAACACTTTGAGTGACATCAGTTGTTTTCTTTGAACGTCGCCCTCCATGATCTGGCTGTGATCCTGGGGCTATGTTGCCCATGTTGCCATGACACAGTCTACCTTGTGATGTTTAATGTGTTCCAGATGGATAGGTAAAGCCAAACATACTACATTACACCAGCGTCTGGTAGAATAATCTCGTACCACCTCCAAAATGCTTTCCTTGGATGCAGAAAGGAAGTGATGATCACGATTTACAACAATCTGCTTTGATTTCTGGAAATCTAGACCACCACCTTGTCTTGGCTAGCTGTGACTTATAAACTGGCAAGATGAGAGTCTGTGGCTTGTAGCTAATAGGCTGAAGAACAGCCAAGCCCACCCACACCTGACAATTCACAGTAATATCCAATAAAAAAGGCAGGCATTAAGTGAACAGGGATTTGCTTTTTGATTTTTACACAATCTTGAAAAGTCAGGATACCTATTTAACAACTCACCAGAGAGTTTGAGGGATATTTTTGCTCTAACAATAGTAAACAATATATGGAGGTCTGGCTCACGAGGGAAGCAAAAATGCTGATCGACAGATAGTTTCCAGGAGAATAAATCCAGCAAGGGCTCAGGGATGATTAATGTGGTTAAGTAAATAGAATAATCTTCTTCTTGCATAGTTCTTCTGGTGGAACAAGACCTTGAATAAACTCTCTTCTACACTGACTCTGTTTACGCACGTTACAGCAGTGCAGTACTATACACTAAAACACAGGATTTTTCTGCTTAGTTTTTCTCTGGCAGGGGCTTTTTAGTGAGATACAGGCAATTTAAAATGTATTTTGTTACATAATCTCCAACTAGTGTTCCTCATCTGTATTTCACTTGCGTTCAAAACGAGTATGACTCAAATCAAATCAAGGGGAAGGTCAGAGTTTAAAATGTAGCAACAGATGAGGGGAATTTACAGGGATGGTGATTAACAGGCAACATTTTAATGTGAAAATACCTGACACTAAACCATGACATAAGACTGTGACAGAAAGGAGCTGGCCATTCTCCACACATTCACCACTGTATCTTATATGATAACCTTGTCCCTGGTGTGTATACTTCTCTCTCTGACTGAAGTGATGTATCAAAAATCGAAAAAGAAATTCTCTCCTAATGGATTTCGGTTTAGTCAGATTAATGTTTTGTGTCTCTCATTGTTGATGTTTCTTTTTCATTTTGGTCCGCACATGAGATAATATGATATGCACACAGAGTCATTTGTAACTGACATATCATTGTTGATACATGTTTTCATAAAGATAAATTGAAATCTTTAATGATGTCTCTGTAATCCCTTTGGAGCTGTGCACTTTAAAATAGAATCATTGTGTAACTATCTGTTACAACACCGTTTGAGAAATAACCAGTGCTGAGAGCCGTATGACAACCTTTGACGGGAAGCGAATTAAAGCTTTGCATCATGGGATGTGTCATCAGTTGAGCAGTTGGCATGGCACTATGTTGATGTAATATGGCTGCCATTATCTTCCACAGCCCCTGCCAAACAAGGAATACCCCTCAAATGTCAAGTCAGATCAGCTCTGTGGAAAACCACACTGACTACAAGAGCCAATTTGTCACATTTGCAGCATGTGGCACTACACCAGCTCCAGTAACAATCATTATTGCCCTGATTGGCCCTCATTAGGAGAGCAATAACATGAACTGATTCCCTACAATCCCACTAATCATACAGATATTGCATTTTCTTTTCAATGTCAAATTCAATCGTTGGCCAGAGAATTAATTCCATTTTTGGCCTGCGCTGCAATGACTTCCACTTTCAGAATAAAGGAGCAAAGGGGCTTTAATTGCCAAGACAAATAAATGCACAGGAATTTGTCTTGGCGCTATTAGTGCAGAGGCAGATGGACAATATACAGTTTAACAGAACCTACTGACAGACATAACAGTAAAACAAGGACAACAGGACCTCACATACTGTGTGCAGGGATATGGAAGACTTACGATGGACACCACACTCCACATACAGTATATGTACAGTTCAAGGCTTTAAAAAAAAATGTTGTAGAATAATCGGCCTCCACTATAGTTTATTTTTAATTTGTAGCTTCCTTTGAATGCACATGGCGTGACCTTCTTCCATGTGTGCAGCTTTCAAAACCCCCTGTAATGCAAATCAATCTGTACATTGTTTTCTTTAACATAGAGAAAGCATCCATGTGCCATATGGATACTTTGCTAACTGCTCTCATTTCAAGCGCAAAGAGTGTATGCGTGTGTGTGTGTGTGTGTGTGTGTGTGTGTGTGTGTGTGTGTTCTGGCGTGGGGTGCTGATGATTATGCTGTGCCACACTGAGCAATGCTATTTATTGCATAGGCATGTGAAAATATAGCTAATCTTGTATATCCAGAGGGCAGGGATGGGATCACTCTTAGAAGCATCCGGAACATACCTCTCTGTTGTGATTGGGCTGAGATTAAACTACTGAGGCTACAAACACAAATGTGGACCACATATGAATTAATGCAAACTACAACCATATGAAGCTGATGGCAGACGAATGAAAGAAAAAGAACATAGACAATGACTGTAAGGTCTATTGTAATTAGAAGCAGTGGACTGGGTGGAAATACCCCACTGAATTGATGAGATTGATTTTGTCTCCATCTGTGCACACACACACATCTATAAGTACACACTTATGCATGTGCAAATGTACATGCACACATTTGTATATGCATGCACAGAGCTTTGGAGGATTTACTTTTCCTGGCATGACTACCATACTAATACTTTCGTACGCTGAAGTGAAAAAAGAGTGTAGTCAGGCTCCTTTGCCAAAAGCTGTTGCAATACGTCTCTCATGCAGAGTGAAAATTTGGGGTTGGGAATATGAATCCACAGTGTTACAGATATACACTAAGGAGGCAAGCCAGAAACGTTTCTGCAAAACCACCTCTGCATTTCTGCTCCTATTTAGCTCACTGAAAAGCTATAAGTGATAATATGTGTTCTGTGGAAAAGTACAACACAGTTGGAGCATTTCTAAAACAAGGGGCCAAACTGCTTGGACGAAATGACATTTCAATTCATTTATGTCACTCCTGTGAGTACTTTGAATGCAGCCTCTGTTAGGTTTCATGCAGTTAGTCCAAACTTACTGAAGTACATTTTGTAAGGTAGATATCACAAAATGTCCTTTCCCTAGATAAGAAAGGTGGAAGCATGGGAATACAGTGCAGGGGTTTTCAGAAAGGTATGTTTCTGTTCATTCTTGATTTGCCTTCAAAATAATAAACCAAGTCATTTTTTATGGAGGACACACTCTTCTTGTTCAGGTTTGTACATACAGCTAAGCTTTCGGTCTGCTTTCAAAATTGTTCCGCAGCAGCTGGCCAGCTACAACACACACCTGGGTAAACACACTATGCTCTAGCTCTTGTCCTGTTCACTCTCTGTCTCTCGGTGTAACTAATGAAGACCACTGGCTGTTGCAGGGGCCTTTATTTGTCTTCATTCTTCATTCTGCTCACTGTCAGGCTCACAGGGCTCAGTTCCAACCGCAGATCAATCTGACTCCACCAGCACTGTCCATCTAGACAGCAGAGGGACGCCACAACCAAAGGCCCACCCAAAATCCCTCCAAATCCTCCTCTTGCAGAGCAAGCAGGACTCACAGCACTGCGTATTACCTCAGGAGGCTGACATAGCCCAGCCCCTCCACTCTGGACTGGAGGGCTCGTTTACAACCAGAACTTTGATTGTATCAGCTCTGGTGATGTCAGCCTGCTCTGGTGCTAACAGCTTTCTGCCACTTTCTCCCAATCCTCCCTCTCGCTCTGAATGTAAGTCCTGCCAGCAGTTTAATCCATGGCTCCCCACCACACACTCATCACTTTCCCAACAACAGGCACAAACTCACACTGCCAAGAGCAGGATATAGCCTATTAATGTCACACCTGACTGAAATTTACATTGTGTAAGCTGCCCTCACCCACTCCAACGTAACTCTTTGGTTTCAGCAATTTATTTCACAGTACTGAAAAAGCCTGCTCCTGCGCTGACCTCCCCTCAATTGCAGCATGGGCCTCCAGATGCTGGTGACTTAACCCCTCGCCTGTAAAACAAGAGTAAGAAAAACACCCTGGTTATGATGACTATATTGGTGGCCTCGTTCTCCCAGGGAGGCTTGGCTGAGGCTCTGTGCGACTACACAGGGCCAGTGGGTATTAGTGGTTAGTGTAAAGTTTTTTTGAGAGTCATTTAGTTTGGTATTAGACCAGCGTGCCTTCACTGACCCTTCCCTCTCTTTTTGTACCCCTTTGCGTTCCCCCCTGCTATTCCCCCTCAGAGTGGGAAACTCCATGTTAGGGGTTTGTAGATCTCACCGTTATTTATTTATGAGTGTTTAAATGCCACAGCACCCTGGCAAGGACTTTAATGGAGGTGAGACACTCCCATGTCGCACTACTCCCCTCAGTAAAGTTTTACAGCGTCCCACCACACTCTCTCCGGAGAGGCCAGGGGAAAGTGACGCCATAGCCTAGGAAAATACTCTGTACTCATGCCTGGGCTGACACTCTGGTGTGGTAGAGTCAGGGGCTGTGAGGTATCCTGAAACTGTGAAAGTGTGGTTTTCGATGTTGCTTTTCTTTCAAACAACTCCAAATGTTACTGTTGTCAAATGTCACACCTTAAAAGCTGCTAAAATCCAGTCAAAACAAAGGACTGTTCCCCATTTGATAGCATCCATCACAACATAATGTCCCTCATGTAATGCCACCCTCTTGATTTGTGCTAATCAACCCACAAGCCAGTTGTATCTGTCAGGCTTCACCACCACTGCGGCTAATGGATCCGTACTTTATCACATTGATTCTCCTTGTAAAGCCAGCCCCCCTGTCAACCCACCCACCTTTCTCCCTTCCCTCATATGGCCTTGATGAGATCCAGACCCTGTGTGGAAGCATATTAAAGTGGCCCAACAGTGTCAGCAGGAGAGCTAAATGGAAGGTAGTGAAATCTTTTGAACCTCTGTTACATTATAACAGTTCTAAACACATCCAGCTGGGTCCAAAGTTCATGGAAGACATAAAAGCACCGTTGCATGTTACCTTGGAGGATGATAATAGCCGAGCACCACTAAAACTACTAAGACAGTCCACAATCAAAGGGCCCAGAGGAAGGACTCCCCGCACTTCTTACTGGCTGCTAATGGCCTGTGTGTGTCAGAGACAACCTATCTGACAGTCGTTACATCTCCTATAACACACACTACGTGCACTGTAAAGAGAGGGAACTTTTTCGGTGTTAGTGATTAAACTCCATTAACTATGGGTTAATTAAAAAACAAAAGACTTAGAAGAGCAGTAATTACCCTGTACCAGCCTGGTAGGTCACCCTTTAAGAGAGTTCCAGCACACTGATCTTGATGGGAGGCTGCTCATATCGTGACTTCATGGCTGCCAGACGTCTATGCAGAGTTTTACAGGGACTGGACTGCTGACACTGACAATATTGCTGATTCTGTCTACAATATGTTGTAGAGGAGAGGAGGTGGACAGACATGGCAGAGCGAGGCCAGACAGTATACAGCATGTGTGTGTGTGTGTGTGTGTGTATGTATGTGTGTGTGTTCCTTGAGCTATGTGTTGGCTGTGGGCTCCTCTGTGGTGTTTCAACCACACACGATAAATATGAGCTTGTGGTGAGGCCGTGGTGCCCCAGGAATGCTCACATGTGGTGGAGCGGCTCTCACCACCATTGACAAGAGAGTTAGATGGCTTTTGGTCATCAAGATTCCTGGTGGGCTACATAGGAGGCCATTCGACTTCAAGAATTGAGGCCGTGGTTGCTGATGCCAGTTTCCTTTATGGCTCAAGTCTCTTACTAAAGCGTGTTATTTGTTTACTCCAAACTCTGACGAAGCAACCAATTACACTATTGTTTACTGGCTGACTGATCTTGGTTGAGGCCAAAAATGCACTTAATCACCAGTTACCAGCATCTGAAACAAACATGGAATGACATGGCTGACAGCAACATTTCCCAGATCAAGTGTAATTCTATGAACGTCTTTCCATATTTATTTATACAACTCAGAAATTCTCTCACAGCCTCCAGGAGGCCGGAGTTAACTCAGACGTAACTGTCTTCGCCTGAAGTGCAGGATTTGGCCAAAAAATGAACAAGTAAGGAAATTTAGGAATCAGACTGTAGATCCAAGCTAAATATGAGCCACGATAATATCAGTCTTAGCTGTAAAGACATTAATCAATAAGACATTTAAACCCAGAACCAGATGGACTAACCACACCCATTGACACATAATGCCCACCAGCTATCTGCACACAATCCTCAGGAGCTTGCTCTCTTCTCATACTCTCATGTAACTGGACAGGACATGACCTGTCCTTCCTAAGCCATAACAGACCTTAACATGTCCAAACTCATCTACTCCATCAAACTGGCCAAGTCAGACAGTATCTACAATGTGTTAATTGATGCACAGCAGAAACCCTTTTATAGCAGCCTCTCTACCAAGAAGACAACCATTCATCCTGACTGATGTTGCAGTGAACGGGCCGTCTGTTATTTCAATATCAATAGTCTAGAGAGATGGAGCAAAAATAATTTGTTATCCCCAGAAATTGTGCCAAAATATTTATATGGCTCTATTATTCATACTGTAAACGGACATTTTCAGATTACTTAAATAGCTTTTTGAAACAGAGCTCATTAAACACTGGCATAAATAATACACAAGCTGTAATTTTTCACAAGCAGCAACAAGAAAACAATTACCGAAATAATTTCACTGGGTCAGTTGTGTAGTGGTCAAGCTATTAAATAACTTTTCCACCAAACATCAATAATTTTGGGAAAAAAAGTCTATGTAAATCATGGGAGTATGAAATGCCCTCTCCTTCCACACATCCGTCATCAGAGACCAATCTGTTGTCTCCCATAACTTCATGGCTGACAAGGGTCATTCGCCTGAGGCCCCAACAGAGACTATATCCCCTCTCTGGACAGATGCAGTGGCATAAGGGGGGCCCGGATGCCCCCCTCTCCTCCTGCTGACCTCTCCCTCTCTTCCAGACTCTGAGAAAGGGTCTCGAGGTTGAGAAGGTCCTGGGGACTGGACACATTGCAGCATTAATTACACACTCAGTTACCATTGAGCCTAATGTTTGGCCTCCCCCCCATGGGGTTAACTCCTTCCTGACAAGCAGGGAAAGTAATGGGGCCTCTGTGGCTCGTTTGCCAGCAGTCAGCCAAGACAGCTCCTCTATGTCCTCTTCCGCAGCCCTGTTCTCACTGACTGACAGCGGCTAAATGCTTCAGCTCTGCGTCGCTGTGCACGGGGATCACACGCAGGGATGAGGAGACGGAGATAATGGGAGGTGTGAGGCGGTGGGTGACAGGCGGGGCACTTCATCCCATCAAAGGATTTTTTTTGCCGGTCGTCTTGTGCAAACAAAGAGGCTTTTTTGGAGCGTTATCTATCAGAGTCTTCTCCTGCTGACATCCTCGGTGCACCCGTGACTGTGATTGGCTGAGGAGACAGAGAAAGAAGAAAGAGAGTGTGCACCGACAGGATATCCCCTGTGGTTAACAGCAAAGTAAACACAGTGGAAGGAGAGAGAAAGGAAGTCTACCTCTGTCACACAGACTCGAGGTGAGGTGCTTGCAGATGTCCTTCGATGTATAAAAGATTAGTTCCTGAACCCTGGCAGGGCTGGTGTTCTTCTCCAAGGCGCTGCTGGCTACAACTATAATCACAAGTGTCTCTGCCTATTGCTGAAGTAATCCGATTTCTGTTGACAGGGGCTGTAGTTGGTAATCTGATAGGAGAGTACTTACAATATCAAGGCTAGTGTTTCGTTTGATTAATTCATAGCCTTCAGGGTCTGTGAGATAGAGGGAGAGCGCAGCATGAGATCATGACCCTGGAATTCTAAACAATAACCATCTGTGGTGAACCGTGTTGAGCTTGATCTGACTCCGGCTTTTCCTCTCTCACTTCCTTTTTCTCATCCTCCTTTCTCCTCCCTTGCAAGATAACACGTTAAAACACATACACACCTGCAACAACCGTTTTGCATGTACAAGCAACCAGCCTTGTACCACAAATATGTCACAACATGCACGCTGCTGAAAATAACACACTTCTGGGCCTGAGGCACATATCACCACAACACCTGAGCAGAAACAGAGCCTCTGTGAAACTCCTGAGAACACACTCCCCTGATTGAAACAGCTTCCAAGCCAAGTCAAGGACAAAAATGGTCCTGATTCACTTTCCTTTTTAGAATATATCATGTAATTTAACAGTTACTTAAATATAATCATCCTGGCAGCAGTGGTTTACCCTAAAAGCTGTTAGTGTTAACAGCAAAGAAGAATGATCCCAGCTCCATGTTGGATTTAATGAATTAGTCCACTGCACTGTGCTGGAGAAAGTGCCTGTGTGTTCTACTTGCTTGAATCTGACATTTTAAAGGACGAATGGTCTGAATTAAATGTTTAAAGAATTTCTTTTTCTTTGCTCCACAAAAAAGAAAACAACATCTCTGTAAATGCCACAGCTCTTCCAGCATCTCCTTCATTGTTGAGAAAAAGTGACAGTTTGTTCTCTTTCAGCTGGTTGCCACAGGGCCGAGAATGATAGATGAAGTGTTACTTTGTGGACTATTTTTAACTTTTCCAAACCAATGTTCAGACGTCCCATCTGGACAGGGTTAGGGGCAAAGGCAGAACAAGTTCTTTGCCATTAGTTACAGTAACAGACACCGCGAGCTTTTCTCAGAGGTCAGAAAACAAACATTATACTTGTTTATGTGCCATGGCACAATGAGTACTGCTCAGTTAACAATTTTCAAGAGGTGATGCGTGACTGTTTAATAAGCTTGGACAAAGTTGTACTTAATGGAGAGGACAGTTTAAAAAGCGACAAACAGCCCTTTCTGCTCATAAAAGTATAGCTGAGCTCCCACAGAGTTAGATAGTCTATTAGATTATCTAGTGAGAACTTACTATATTGTGTTTATTGGTCAGGAATACAGTACAGTAATGATGCTATAATTACATAGTTGAGCAAATGGTTGATTAACAAGTCTTTTAAAAACTGAAAATCCAGTCCTCTGTCTGAGAGACTGTGTCCTCTGTCACATATTTAAAGGGCTATTTGTAAGTTTTCCCTGCTGCTGAATGTGGTTTCCAACTGGGAGCGAGTGGTGATGGTGGTCGCTTGACAAGCGCCTCAGAGGTTATAATACTCCCTCTAAGCAGCACCACTTCTTCAGGGCAGACTGGACAGGGCTAGCTGGTTATTGTGCTAACTTCAGAAGAAGAAAAGACATGATAGAGACAAGAGTTGACATTGCTTTCCACTGCTGGAGACAGCTCTTGGCGAATAAACCAATGAAGTTTGATGCTGAAGTCACAACATTTCTTCCAGACTGGTAAGTAAACAGCTGCTAATGCTAACACTGGCCATGTAGCAATAGCAAATACTGAAAAAAAACATCACAATAAACCAGTAGAATTGAGATAGAATTGAGACTGGCATACTACAGAGGAAGGATTAGGAGCGAAGTCTCTATTTACACCACGAGGGACAAGGGTATTCACAAGAAACATCAAGCAGGTTTCTCTCTTTAACTGTAACACATCTGATGATCATCCCACATGTTGGAAAAAATATTCTCTTTGCCACCGTAGCAGATGAAAAACATGGACTGGTCAACGACACATCATCACAGCACAGGTGACATTATTTAACATATTTAACATTTACATTATATTCTACATTGTATTATATTATACAATGTATTTATAGATTTTTACAAAAGCAAGATTTTCTGTGCATCATTCTGTCTGAATTTCCAGAGAAAGCAGCGCGGTTTATCAAAAACACATCAAGACAGTTTTTCAGGGGACTAGAATAGCAGCTGTCATCTATTGTTGTCAGCGGGTAGGTCATTTTTGCTAATAAAACAGCATTAAGAAAATATTGTTGTGCCTTACAGAATAAAATCGTTGTTCAGAGACTGAAAAGAAAAGACTGTAATTGATCAAAAGTAACTGCACCAGAGTCATTTACTCTGTTGTAGAGGTAGAGTATAATATTTAACAAAAAGGGATTAAATGAGTTGTTAAGTGCCTTTTTGTCTCCCAGCCACCTCGCATAGAGATTTCTAAAATTACATGACCTACAACCGGCCTCCAAAGGCTTTGCTTTGACCTTTGACTGAGCGGGATGAATGAACTGAAGGATGGCCTCTCCAGAGAGGGACTGTCTACCTATCAGCCTGGAGTCTCCTAATGTTTATGCTTTAAGGGGTGTGTCAGGATGAGAGTGTTCGTCTGAGATTCTTTGAAAGAAAGGGAGGTACACCCTGCCTTGCGGCTAGAGTTGAATGTCAAGTGTAGATACACTTCAGAACAATGCAGCAACAACACCGTCTCTAATGAAAAATGTCCTCCTGTCTGCAGCTGGAGCACCAGTGGCCCCACAGAGCTGCTGCAATGCACTAGGTTTCCATTCTGTTTTTTTTGTTTTGTTTGTTTTTACCAACTAACCACAAGGTCCACAAATAACTCTATATTCCATGTAATACATTTTTACCAGCAGAGGACTCTCACTTCATACCACTATTTTTGACTTTATAGTGAGAAAGGGTGTTCCCGTGATTATGGTTATAGAGCGAACAATAACTGGAGTTAAGTTTCCTTCTGTGCCCTGTGAGTCTCAAATAGCGTGTCCACCGCAGAGAGAGCCTTAGGTTTTCAATTACATTCTCAAAGTGGTCCCTGATCACTCCCCCTGTCACAGGTGGTGGGATGTATATGGAGGGGCAAGTCCTGGTGTTCCATTTAGGAAATATGTGGGAAAAACTTACTCTGAGCCCTATTTGTTTGGAATGTTTTATGGTTACAGATGTGACTCTTACTGCACCAACATCACTCCGAACTCACAATGTCTCTGCTCTTCTAACCACTAATTACAGCAGTAGTGGGACTAATTAACACATAACATAACCAAAGTAGTGATACAGTTGGCTGCCATTATACTGCACTTCACACATTACAGTATATTGTAAATATAGAACTTGGTGCAAAGACTGATGCTAATTTTCATGATGTTTAGAAGCTTTGCAAAAGTAAAAACAGTTCTAATCTTGAATATTTACACAGCTTCAATAATTTCACCTAAACTGAGCCTTAAACACTTTCAGTTTCTAACATCTATTTGCCCCATATTGCTTTGGGGGGTCTTGGGGTCCATACATTAATATTGCTGAGTCCCACCCACCATTCTGTCTCTCCACACTCATCTGTATTACATGTGTTATTTGGTTGCGGGGGGGCAGCAAGCCACCAAAGTAGAACACAAACTTCCCTCTCAAGGAGCTTTGTGTTCAAGAGAACAAGAGAGAAAACGAGTAAGAGACAGAGAGAGAGAGCATTGTGTCTCAACTCCTAAACCAGAGAACCACGGTGCTCCACCAGAGGACTCTGAAGGGGAAGCCCACACAGCAGGAATAACAGTAGAGTACAGCGTGATGGGAAAACATCCACAGATTGATTTTCATCAGTTAAAACAGAAACCCAGAAAAAAAAGGAAAACACTGACATGCATATCATGCTTAAATCTGGCCAGCTTCCTTTGCGATATGTCATGTGTAAAGCTATATCCTGTGGTTCTGCCTGGTGGTCAGGCGGAGTGTCTGCGGGGGCCCCAAGTCCCTCACCAAGACTTGGAGGCAAACTTCAAGCTTTACCTTGGACAAGCAAAGGTCAACGGACAGAGAGGAGATCATTCCTTTGGCTGAGATATCGTTTCTACTTTGCAGCTCAAAGCCTTGATCTGCTTTTAACCGCATGAAAGAATGCGTGAAGAGATATGAATGTGCCATGAAAGGAAATACACACGCAATGACCACCTACTTTAGGCAAACAGGTTCAAACAAAAATGATCCTGTGAGTTTATGCTTAAGTCTCGTACATGTTCTTGACTCTCATGTCTGTCAGATCAGTATGAAGAAAGGCACTAGCTTCATATTTAGCTTAAAAACATGAAAGTGGTACCAATCTTCTCATCTAACTGGACTGTCCTCAAAAAAATTAGCCCATTGGTCATTTTTGTACTAGGTTACTATGACCCATAGTTACATTTTGTTCTTAGGCGACATCAAGCACCCGTAGTAATTATGACAGGAGCAAAGGAAGAAGTCTGGTGGTGTAGTGTATAGAGCAACAAAGTCCACATCAAGAGGAGGTTGGGGTGGATGGAGTTTGATTCCTATGTGAAACCAGCAGTTTATGTTGTTTCTATTATCCATGATTGTTTGAAAACCGTAACCACATCGTTATTATTGTAACCATGACAACAAAGATCATCTAATCTTAAGGAAGTACTTATTTTAACCCAAACCATGATCTTTTCCTAAACCTAACCAAGTAGTTTTTGTGCCTAAACCTAACCAGACCTGTGACCATTTATTACTGTAACTGTAATGAAGGTCTGGTACGCCGCTGTCGGTACACGCTGTATGTTTATTTTTATAACCATGACAACCAAGGTCCAGCATGCCTGCTGCCATAAGGGCTCTATTTCAGGAGACCCTCCTATGGGTCGTAGTAGAGGATTTGGAACAAACGAACTACACAGTTGTTCAGGTGGGAGGACCTGTTGCTCAAGAAGGAAGCAAATAAGCGCCCTTTGCCAAAATGTTGAGGTATTCCCTTAAGTAAGTAGTTTAGTATGCAGTGAGTTATGATTCACCTCCTCAACATTATGGTCAAGTGCTTCTTTTTTTGATGTCATTTAAATGTTTCCCCCACTTGCAGCTATGAATTGTATCCAAAGATATATGTGCTCAAAAATAACCCTGCAAATCAAACCTCCTCAGTATTTTTCCAGATGAACAGAGAGCTTAGAATCAGAGAAAACAGTCTCAGAAACTGACCCCTTCAAAGGCAGCAGTGCCCTTTGACCCCTTCCATCCTTCCTCACAGGAACACATTTCCAGACACAGACAAAGACATACACAGCCCTTACACTGATTAGCAATTCATGAGAAATTGGAAATTTAATTAGTGTTTTCAGTTTGTTATCAGTTAGCATTTTGTCTATGTGAAAGCCAGCCACACAGGCAATATGGTTTCTAACGCCTGTTAGCAAAGAGGAGTTTGAAATGGAAATGCTGCTGTGGCTGACCTCCACACCCATCTATCATTTGTCTTAACAGAACCCGCCCAGAAGTAAAATTACTCAAATGTAAGGGGATTTTCAATTATTTTTGTTCCTCCTTTCTGTCTTTAACTCGCACTTCTTTTTTGCAAGTGGAAAAGCAGCACGCTTTGCGGAATTCAGTCGCCCACGCACTCTGTCAGGACACTTGATTCCAATTAGATATTTTTCTTTGCTTTCTTGTTCTAGCCTGTCTGGGCCTCCTGCTTTTATCCCTCCCTCTGCCCTCCCCTCTAACTCCCTCACTGTTGAACTCTCCCCTCCTCTCTCCCATTTCCTCGATCGTGTCCTCATTCTCTCAATCTCTATCACAATATGTAGTTTTGTCAACCATACTACCCTCCTCTGCTTTCATGTATTCTCTCACAGGCAGATTTCTCACAGCCCGACATCCTGTGACCGATTTTAAACTCTGACACAACACAACGGGGCTGTAATACACTGGCAAAACTATTGCGGCAGACAAAGCCAAACAGTTTCCATAATAATAAAGCAGGGATTTAGAAGAAGCTTTAGAGGGTTGCGAACCGCCTTTGTTTTGCTCCCAGGGAGTGAATATTTATTAACCTATGGATCCATCTGATTACAGTGTGAGGTCAGCTACGTGCTCTGAAGGTTCTCCCACGCGTTCACTAATGATAGCCTAGTCATGGAGCGCATACAGTACATTTCACCCAGAGCACAGTAGCCGCATGTAATTCCTCATCCAAATTACTGTAATTAAAGCATTCCACAATCCTTTATGTGTTATGTTTGCCTTCATGTGCTGTTGTCTCTTGTCTCTGCCCTTTTATAATTCAACAACACAAACAGAAGGTATCAGTCTCATTGTACATGAGAATTGCATACTGTATTTGAAAATCCCTGTGCTGCCTAATGACATGAATAATTCTGCTGACTCATCCAGACTACTTACAGCCTTATGACACAGTCTGGATTCAGGAAAGAACAAATCTCTCTTATATCTCTGTTATTAGTAGCTTAAGAAAGAAAGTCAGTAACATTTCTGCAGACGAGGGGGTTAATGCACTGAAAGGCTATCGTGGCTAAGCCTGTTCCTCCTTTGTTGCAGGCCACAGACATGACATAGAGAGTGCATCTCTTCAGCCTAAATTGCTTCCAAGCAGGGGGTTCCTCTGCAGCGTCCAGCCCATCACTTCACAACTGAGGCATCAGGTTTCTGCTCCATGCTGCAAGTTTCCAAGATCCAAGCTATTGTATGTGTCAGTCACATTTATCATGTAGTTATACAACCCTGGAAAATTCTGTGTTACAGTTTGCAATTTCATGGCTAACCATAATAATAGAATAATAAGAATATCTAGTATATTTGATATTTCCAGAATTGAATCATTGGTGTTTGGAGATGGGAAGCTTGCAATTCAATTTGTTATTGAACAGGCGAGGTTGTGTTTCTTATTATGCAATAACTTGATGGTTGGCTAAATTCATTTGTATTGAACTCAGCTTCAGAGTCACCTCTGGTCACCCAACTTCAATTAGTCGTGATTCGGGACGGGATTACGTTACT
Source organism: Trachinotus anak (assembly GCF_046630095.1). Classification (NCBI taxonomy): domain Eukaryota; kingdom Metazoa; phylum Chordata; class Actinopteri; order Carangiformes; family Carangidae; genus Trachinotus; species Trachinotus anak. The sequence goes on along the minus strand of NW_027273858.1, from coordinate 18,016,768 downwards.
GATTTGCCACCTGAGGTAGTGAACTCTAATTAGGACTGATACTCAGGGGAGAGATCAGGAGTGGAAATGCATGAGGGGGGAGGTATATACGCTTGCTTGTGTATTCTTCACTTTCAGTTGAACATACAGACTCTAGAATAGCTGGTGTTCGGCAGTAACAGCTACACGGGGCTCTACTTTAGGTACCATGCACCGCCTTCAGCATTGACAAGAACTTACTGCTCACTTGGGGCTAGACCACTCATCACACAGAAAAGAGGGACGGATGAAAACGTACCCCCTGGTCAAGGAGAGAATACATTCAATAAGTCAAAAAATCATCAGATTGCTTCCAAACCAAAAACACATCCACCTCATCCGGAAGATAGTATCTAATGTCGTGCATGGGCTGGATGTAGATAGCAGATGGACCTGCAGATGGACCTCTATTATGTACTTTCCAGATGACAAGACTGATGCCACAGATTCAAAACTCAATTGCACAGTGAAGCAACCCATGTTTAGTAAAATTACATTTGGAAGATGATGGGCTAAATGATATGAAACAAATTCATTTCTGCCAAAGTCTGTGGTCAGATTTAGGCTGAAAACTTAACCTGCATGACAAATATGTGCAGGGGAAACTGAAATCAAATTACAGTCATCTATGCAATATTTAAACCATTTTACTTTCCTTTCAGCTTGCTAAAAGAAAATGAAATACAAAACAAACCAAAACTAGGAATGATTGAATAACTGTTTACTATTAAACATAAATGTCCTCCTGCAGCCCGTTATGCAAATAACTGAAGCAAAAAAGGAAATAATTTGGTTTCCAAGGCGCTCTGAGAAGTCTTTGAGGATTTCGGAAGTGCCAGAAGGTGGGATCCTGACTATCACTGAATATCATCTAATCTAAATGAGGAACATGTTCTTTTAGCCCACCATTAGTTTAAATTGTTTTAAAATTTTGCCCCAAGAATCATGTCTAGATACACTAGAAGGAACTTACAGATTAAGGTTGCATTGACAGACTTGTCATCAGGGAAAGTTTAGACCACACAGAATAATCCTCCATGGCTCCTCAAGGCCGGAGCCATGCAGGCATAAAAGATCTACAACTGGAAGAGAAGCCTAGCCTTGCTCCCTGCCTTTCAAAAAGCACTCGCTCTCCTTGAGTGTCTCCAGAGTGGGACAGATGCAACAAGGCAAGGCGACCTCTTGAAAGGGTCAAGGAAAAGCACAGGGACGTTTTGGGGGTGGGGGAGTGTTGATTTTGCTGGAGGTATCTATCACTCACTGAAGATGTTGGCACTTTACCAGACACAAACACACACATATATACAGATGCCCGAACATGCACAAAGAAATAACCCACCCACACACACACACACACACACACACACACACACTTGTCTATCCTCTTTTCATGACAGGAGATCTCTAATGAATGTGACTCTCAGAAGACCCTTGAGAGGAAGCAAGGCCACTCTCACTCCTACCATTGACTCTGCAGGGCACAGAGAGGCCCTCGCACGTCTGCATTTCACTAGATAACCAGATTGAAAAGCTGTCCTCAGACAAGTGCGCTCTGTCAAGGGCTGAGGGACGTTTTTATGTCTCCCTGGCGCTGTCTCACGGAGACGTGGAAGGTCGGCTCTGAAGGAGTGCTTGTTCACGGCTATTACAGTCACTGGTACAGTGATGGGGCCCTTCAAGTTGACAATACCCACATTATCTTTCTCTTTCTCTGCCTCTACTGATGTGCACCAGGCACTCTGTCTTGATATCCAACACACACTGTCAACATGTTATGGCCCCACTCAAGTAACTGTATAAATTCAGATTATGGAAGAATTATTCTGGTCTGTCTGGCAATTAAATACACTCATGTGTGGCTTTTCAGGGCAGCCAGCCAAGCTCTCATCGGCACCAGTCCCAGTCCGATCTAATTCTACCAAGCACCTCCCTTTGTCTGTGGTAATACATTTTTATCAGAAGGGAATGTGTCTCGTAGGATTGAAATATCCCTCTCTACTCACGCTTCCTAAAATCTTCAATGCAACAGCAAAGGCATCATGGGTTTCTTTTGGTCTGTGGCTTTGGTAAATTCAAACAAGATGAGACGGTCTAACTGTCAACTGAAGTTTGTGTGACAAAAAGGGATGTCTGACTCATTTAATTGTTATTTAATATTCATGGTGGCTTATTCCCCTGAGTGATAAAACATCAAGTTCTCCATCTTGACTCCTCTGTTGCAGTACACTGTCTGGAGAGTGTAATGAGCAGCTGGCGGTAGATAAAGCACAGTAAAAATCTATTAAAGGGCCAAGTGGATATTCTGAGACATGGTGCAGGTTACCCGTGGTCTCTGGATGTACAGAAGATACTGTACATGTTTATTTTGGAGTTGAGTGACAGTGAACACAGCACAAGGGCCCAGACTTCAGAGACAGGAGACATCACGTCAGAGCGCTCCTCACCACAATGGGAGCCACCAACGAATGGTCGACCTCACCAGCATGCTCGTAACGTACCCACACTCTCACACGATCACCTTCAGAGGGGACCCACCACCCTGTAGCAGCGCCTGGCAACTCGCCAGCAGGGATGGAAGGGGGAAGGAGGGGGGGCAGTTAAGCGCGGAGCCTGGCCTAGCCTCATCCAAAACGCAGAGACCACTTAAAACACATTCCTCCGGCTATTTAACACAGCGGCTCAATACAGCTCAACAGCTGAGGTCTTGCAAACTCCAAGAGCAGTTGAACTGGTTGGGGTCCGGGTGCAGGAGCCTGATACAGTGTGGGGGGCTGTAGGATTAAGCAATTACCTTAACCACAGGAAGAAGACCTTCTGTTTAGCTGTATGTTCCTGCATAGGTATTCTAGCTGAAATCTTTAATTTAACTTTAATTTTTGAGACACCATTAGTTATCACTGTTAGCTCATTCCAAAGGCTTGGAAGAAACATAACATGGGGCACAGAGTGACTTCTTATCACTATGAACCATGATTACAAACCCTGAAGCTGTCCCTCTGGCACATGGTGTCCTCATCTTTAAAATTGCAGAGGTAAGCAATATGAGTGGTGGCATAAAACCTTCATGTGTGTAACAAGTAGAAGCTTGTCACAATTGGAGCAATGTGTACTCAGCTTGCAGCTATGTACAGTGCATTGACACACCTATAGAAAAACATCATAATTCATTCGTTTGTTTTCATTCTTTTTTTAGAGGATAACACTCCTGTTTGTCTGTGATGTTATCATAGACAAACAGGACCCTCAGTAAGTCTATGTATAGCCTTGTGAATGTATAGCTTTATGAATGAGCATATTGTTTCTTAATGAAGACACAAGACTAAGAGTCTACAGCCATGCTAGCATGGTAAAGGTATAATGTTCCTCACGGTCACCATTTCAGTTTGAAATGTTAAGCCTGGTAACATAAGCTAATTGGCACTAACAACAAAGTACAACTGAGGTTGATGATGTCATTAGTTTTGTATGTCTAAAATATTGAGCAAATTGAAATTTCAAAGTGATGATGGGCCTAGATGAAAAGTTATGGGATCATCAAATTTATTACAGTTCATCCTTAGGGGGACATTAATGTCTGTACCAAATTTCATGGCAATCCATCCAATGGATGGCTGGGACAAAATAACAAAAAATCACCCTTAAAGTGGTGGTAGAGGAAATCTCTGGGGGCCACCAAGATCATTAGGATTTATCCTCTGGGGACCAGGATTGTCTCTACAAAATTTCATGGCAGTCCATCAAATAGACAGATAGACCAATACTGAGCCGTGCTGTCAGACATAAAACTTAAAATATCTGTAATGGGACGATGCTTTAGTTTTAGATTCGTTGCTTTAGCTGTGATGATGATGGTGATGATGATGCATGTCTGGAGACAGGACAATTTTAGGTTCAACACTTAAAGAGCTATTACTTTTGGCCACTTTCCTCAAAGACTAAATCATTCCCGTCAACTGTTTTTATGCAGAAAAGACACCAATACTTCATTTCTCTCAGGGACACTTTGGATAAAACTCTGCATTATTCACGGTTTGATGGACTCAAGAAATGTTTTTATTCCTCTGCAGATGCACGTAGACTTCGGAGTAAAATATTCCAATGTACACACAGTTACAGCAAGTTTAGACCACAAATGATTATAAATGAAAGCACACAACACTCACTCACGTGAAGAACATTCCAGTGAAACACCTCTACAGGCACTGTTATTTTACGTCCTTATAAAGCATCTGGTCTCACTTTGCAGTTGATTATTACACAGCCTTACTTGCAGTGTCATGTCACACGATTAAGTCGCATGTGGACACACACAGAGGACAGTACATAATCTCCATCTTGTTCGGGAACCAATCGAATGATCGGGGCTTTCCACAGGGTATTAATAGTCTTGATGAGTCCTCATATGAACTCAAAGTACATTAACTGTGTGAAAGAATCCTTTAGAAAAATAGCATAAGAGGCATTCGCCCTTGATGTTGGGAAAAAAAGGAGTAACTTAGGTCACTAGAGGAAAAAAGAAGGAGAGAAAGTCCCTCTGGTTAATGTGACAGAGGTGGTAGTTATTACAAGGAGGACAGATAACACATGAGAGCATGTGGAAAGAATCACAATTGCAGACTCAAACACACGCAAGTGCAGGCACACAAACTTCCTGTCACAAACACTTCTGCCACACACTTAAACACATGCAATATGAAATTCAATACATCCAAACATAACCATATACACCAGCATTTATATAATCTGTTTTACCGCACAACTTGCCTCCTACACAAGTCAAGCCATGTCAGTTTTATTTATATAGCGCCAAAATTGAAACTGACATAACAAACTTTTCATATAGAGCAGGCATGCCGAACTCTTCACAGTATTATTTACAGAGACCCAACATTCCCCCATGAGCAAGCACTTGGTGACAGTAGCAAAAAAAACTTCCTTTCAACAGGAAGAAACCTCGACCAGAACCAGGCTCTGCGTTGTTTTTGGTTGAGAGAAAAAGAGAGAGAGAGAGCTGGAGGAAAGAGAACATAGCACAATGCAAGTTCCATATAGAAGTGTATAGTAATAACAGTCAGAATAATAACTGTAGCAGTGGGTGTTGGGCAGGAGCATGGGGGCAGTACCTGTAGGTGGCCTGCAGGCAGAGATGCTACAGCTCCGGAGGCAGAAATACCTGCAGAAAATGACGTGAGGAGAGAGGAGAGAGACAAAAAAGCACAGCATTATGGTTTATGTATGAATAGGACATGAAGGTGGAGGCGTGAAGGTGGAGAAGAGGAGAGAGGAGCTCATTTCATGATGGGAAGTCACCTGTCAGTCTAAGCTTATAGCAGCATAACTAAGGGATGTTTCAAGACCATTTTCAGTCAGCCCTAACTATAAACTCTATAAAAATGGGAAGTCTTTGGCCTGCTCTTAAATATGGAAAGCATGTCTGCATCCCAGATCCAAACTGGAAGATGGTTCCACAAAAGAGGAGCCAGAAATCTGAAAATCTGAAGGTTCTGCCTCCTATTCTACATTTGGACTCTAGGAACCAAAAGCCTGCTGTCCGGGAGCCAGTCTTCTAGTGGGGTAATAGGGGAATTATGAGCTCTTTAAGATACAATGGTGCTTGAACATTTAGTGTTGAGGTGAGGAGAAGGATTTAAAATTCTAAAATTTAAATTAAAATTGTTGGGGCAGCGTGATAATACGGAATAACAATAATCCAACCTAGAAGTAACAAATGTGCTAGTCTTTCTCCATTTTTAAAAAAACACGATATGCCTCATATTCACAATGTTACATACTGTAGATGAAAAAAGGCAGTCTGTGAAGTTTGTTTTATGTGGGAGTTAAAGGAGATATCCTCATCAAGATAACTCAGAGATTCCTTATGGTTGTGCTGGAGGCCATACCATGTAGCTAGCTAACTAATTTCATCTGGTTTAAATTGATAAATATAATTTTGTATCATCTGCGTAACAGTGGAAGTTTATGTAGTGTTTCCTTATAATATTGCCTAAAGGAGGCATATATAAGGTGAACAGAATTGGTCCAAGCACAGAACCTTGCAGAACTCTGTGACTAAGTTTTGCATGCATTGAGGATTCACAATGTGTACAAACTGAAAACGATCTGATAAATAATGGCTTAAACCAGCTTAGTGCAGTTGCTTTAATACCAATTAAATGTTCCAGTCTCTGTAATAGGATGTGACTGTCAGTGGTATCAAATGCAGTACTAAGATCTAAGATGACAAGTGCAAAGACAAGTCTTTTGTCCAATGCAATTAGGAGGTCATTTGTAACTTTCACCTGTGCTGTCTCTGTGCTCTGATGCACTCTAAATCCTGACTGATTGTTCTGTAGAAAGTCAAACAACTGATTGGTTACTCCTTTCTCAAGGATCTTAGAGAGAAAGGGAAGGTTAGGCCTATAGTTGACCAAACCACCTTGATTAAGAAAAGGCTTTTTAAGAACAGGTTTAATTACAGCTACTTCAAAGGACTGTGGTACATAGCCTGTTAATGACAGAAAAATCTTGTAAAGATACACTAAGAGTAGAGTAAGCAGCTTTGTTAGGATGGCGTCTAAGAGACAGGTTGATGGATAAGATGAGGAAATCATTGAAGTTATTTCATTAAGGTCAATGGGAGAAAAACTGTCTCAATATATATCTGGTTTCACAGCTGTTTCTAAGGTACCTCTGTTTGAAGATAAAACAATGTCAGTTGAGGGTCAGATGTGATGAATTTTGTCTCTGATAGAATTTTATTATTAAAGAGACTCATGAAGTCAGTACTACTGAGAGCTTTAGGAATACATTGATCAATAGAGCTATGATTTTGTGTCAGGCTTCTGTCAGCCTGGCCAGAGTGCTGAAAAGAAACTTATAGCGATTTTTATTTTGGTCTATTAATGATAATAATACTCTGCTCTGGCATTACAGAGGGGCTCCATGTATGTTTTAAGACCATCTTGCCAGACTAAGCGAGATTCTTCCACTTTGGTGGAATTTGATCTTGATCTAATTTGCAAATAAACCTCTAACTCTTTCCATAAGATACATTTTTACATAGCGTATGGTCATTTGCACAAACACACAGATGTAATGGCCAGTTTTTCCCCCTACTGCACTGGAGCATGGACGAGCCCAAGCTCACTTTTCAAGAGGGGATGCTTTGAGTTCCAGAGGGGTGCACATGAAAGAGCAGCAGAATATAAAGGAGTGCCCAAGGATACACTGCAGCGCTCAATGTGAGGACAATTTAGCCCTGATGGAAAACCTGGATCAAAGGCCTGGCCTCCATAATTGCACATTCCCCAACAAACACTGTGCCATTTGAAGAGTGGGCCAGACCTCCGGACTCCTGAGACCTGTTCCTGTGCACAGACACAGGCAGCCCCATTCCTTTCACCTTGCTATGTTCTCTATCTCAATGTCTCGCTAAAAGATTAGAGAAATGCTTTCATTCCAAAAGTGCTCACGATTTCTCTTTGAATGTCAAGATATGGGCTGAAGCTGAGGCAAACAGCCCTCAAAGTTTCTCCCCCCTTTTGTTCAAGGTCACCAAGTCATGGTTATCACAATGGTGAGTCAAAATTTGAAGACTCATACTCACAGACTCATCAGATGCTCTTTATTTGTAGTAAAATCTCTTCTGTCTTTTTTAAGGTGAACTTCAGGTTGGAATGTGTCAGCATCACCATAAGGACAACGAAGTGTTTATGTTACATAAGAAGCTCAAAAATTAATTACTGCTGATACTCCAAAATAAGTTCCTCCTTTCCCGACTAATTCTAATGATATTAGGATGATCTGTTTCAACTGGGAATCCAGTGTGTGGAGGATACAGCTCTCCGTACCCTTAGGAGATGGTGGGACAGGACATTATTTTAAAACCAAAAGTTTCTTTCTCCCTTGAGCCCTGCCCGTAGGGTTATTTTTCTCTGCATGCAGGTTCAGCCATGAAAATGCAGTTTCAGAGCTTGTAAATCTAGCTGGATATCTTCACTGTGCTGCAGGTGGGAGACCTCTGGATATTGAGGAATGTCTTGGCTCTGTTACGAAGGAAACTATCAGTAAAAAGCTATGTGTTAAGAGTTGTAAATAGCAGAAGTCAACTTTGACTTGAAGAAAAGTTGTTTTATGCTTCTAAAGCATCAGAAAACCAGCATGGTTGAGCAGACACTGACAGTTCTGTCCCTGAGAGCCTGTGAGTGCTTACTCCAGGACTTGTGATGGTTTTATGTTGCGTCTAGACTTTAATAAGTGGTTGTGTTTTCCTGAAAGCACACCCCAAATCTCCCCTGAAAGTCCTATGGCGATGCTGTAGTAATAAAATACTATATGTATGTGTTGTTGAGCTGGACTCAAATAAACATGCTCCTAATAGAGCTGAATGTAGGAAACCTACAGAAAGTGCCTTGTCATCAGAAATATCACTCAGTTTGTGTGTTTTTCTGTGGTCCTTAATCCTTGCACATACTTTGACAAGGTTTTTATGAAGCAGACATCACATATGGAAATACTGCAATGCTGACAACATAAAGCCATGTCTTCTTTCTTCAGAAATGTGCATGTTATTAACTTTTGAAGTCACTTGGGTTGCATAAACAAACCTCTAAATAATACTGAGCCACTGAAATTTAACCATGGTAGCTTTAAAGTAAAACCATGTAAAATTTGATAGAAGAAACAAAACATTCTTCCTCTTACAGATGAAAAGTTTTTATTCAAGTAATAACACCTTTGCTCAATTTGATGAACTCAAAGGGGGGAACTACAGCCTTACTTGGTCTGGTATGATTGTTAGCTTGTGGCTACCGTTAGCAAACTTTAAACAGATATTGCTGTGCAACTCTTATCCACTTGTGCTACCGTTACTGTAGGTTTAGCATTTAGCATTATCCCATGATTGCCACTCACTTTAAGGACCATTTTGATGCAGCTTTGGAAGAAGAATTACACAGATTTCTGTTGAGTGGAGCAAAAGTTTTAGTATATTTTTCCACCACAGCTATCAGTGAGTCTGAAAACCTTTAACCTTTGAGATCAGACAAAGACTCAAATCAACTCTTCAATTATGAGTTGTATGTAAGAATTGTATTAACCAATATTAACATTTAAATACTTTAAATCTCTGATTATGTGTTTTACTTGCTCTTAAGCAAGTGAAGAACTGTAAGCTGCCTGTTTCTGTGAAATATAAGCCTACAGACCTCCAACAGTAGTTGAATATCTTGGATCATTAAGATATAGCCACACTGATATGCATACATATACTATCTGTGGCTCACCTGTGACCCAGTTCTATTGTACCTGCTAAACAGATGAACCATCAGATAGCCCCTCTCTCAGGACTCGGTAAATGTATAGGCCTAAGTCTTCCATTCAGTGCTGACCTATCATTAACCTGCAAGGATTTTCTTGAGTTGTCAGTGAAAAGCATTTGAGTGGATCAGATAGAATTTCTTTTTGCCTGACACTCAAGTTCAAAGCAATCATGTTGAGTAGGTAGAAGGGTCCAAGAAAATAATCAAATTTAAGTGCTGGTTTGAATGTTTTTCAAAAGAACCACAATGGGGTTATGATGAAGCATGACGATCATTTCCTTGCCGCCATGAGCTTTAAGGAGAAACAGGGGGAAGAAAACACAGACGACTGAGCAAATCTAAGTTTTATTCCTTCTTGGCTTCAGTAAAACCTGTTGAGGTGCTAATAACAAGATGCAGACTGTCCACAGACTCGGTTTTGACAAGTCCGCAGTCTCCATTTCACTCAGAGGGTAGATCACTGTAGAGATGAAAGCAGGGAGGGGAATGGAGAGGCCTTTGGTGTTAATCAGGTGCTGATTGGCAACTTGGGAGCCTTTAAGATGTTTGAAAACCTGTAGAGAAAAAGGGTCATTATCCCTGCACACCACTGCATTTCCTCCTCATTGTGGTTAGTGTTGGCACTAAGATTAGGTCAAAGATGTAGTTTCATCCTTATCTTTTGTAGTTCAGCAACACCTGGGTGAGAAGGTGCATCTGTCTTTTACTGTTTTATGTCTAACAGAAATTAAAATTCACTTCTGCCAAAAATCAGTGTATAGGCCTATATTATTAGTGTTTGTTGTGACCAGTAGCCTACCTAAGTCAAAACGTTAAATAGCAAAATGTACAGATCAGTGTTGTCTACGCAGTTGGACTAGAAACGAAATTTAGCCTTTGATTCATCCACTGGGATCGGTACAAGTGACACTGATGGAGCCGATAAAGACACTGATGGAGTTGGTAAAAACTTTAAAAACTTTATGGATGTTTTGCCAGTTCACCAGCGGGGGATTTGAACCGGTACTCCCCATAGCCAGTCTGCCTGTGCTCTGGTCTTATCTCATGTGTGTTTAATGTTGTGAAGGGACAGACCTTTTAAATGGTAATGATTTTAAAATGGTGACAGACAATGTGTGTTTGTTGGAAAAAACATCTTGTATCAGCATTCATAGCGTAGATTTTATAACATTGTCCAGTCAGTATAACACCATGAAATTAGACAGTGTGTCACCTAGCAACACTGAACTCCAGATGTAAAGCATAAATCTTAGAAGCAGTTTCCACAAATATGTCCATAAACAGTTTTACGCTATATTGAAAAATGAAAAAATATAGCTGTACTATCATTATTTAGTCATATTGTCGTACTCAAAAGGTATCACAATTCAAATGTTAAACCTTTAAAAACCCTTTGCCATACCTGTGGTAGGTCTTAGTCAGACCCTTCTTTACTAACCCAAACTTGAAGATTAAAACCTAAACTTAAACCAAACCATCCAGCTAAAGACTGTGACTGGTCCTGAGTGGGGACAGGAAGATATCATAATTTCATGCTCAAATAAGTCCCACTCCAATAAATATGTTCTCAAGATCCTTTTGGAAGTGGGACACCAGTTTGTTAATTTGAGGGTTGGCAGGGGTTAAACACTTCCCTCAGCATTTCAATCTGTCACTCCACACTGCTGCATGCTGGGACTGAAGCCTGGACCTGAATGTGGGAGTCCAGCTGAGCCTTTCCAAGGACACTAGACTGTAGACACCCCAGAGAGGCTGCTGCTGCCGCCTTAGGAAACACACAAATCAGCTGTGTGCCACACACACCCAATCCATCACCTCAGGCAACACTAAAGTAAAATCTCAAATAACAATGTGATTTCTTAATCCAAACACCTCTCAAACCTAAAACCCCACAAACTGTAATGAACACATTTTCTCAATAATTGCTGCTCCATGTCCGCCTGAACGAATGTCATTCACAATAGACTGCCAGCAGTGATTTTTCCTCCGTATCTTGATGGGGCCTCACAGTGACTGAAGTCTCCTTCGTGTAGCTTAAGTCTGCCTGTTTGACTTGAGGCCCTCACAGGATATGGCATGAATTACACGCACACACTGCACAACTTAGATTGTAATCTTTGATAATATACAGCTAATTTTCATCCAGTTACCTACAGCTGATTGGTGCAGAGTTAGTGGGGTAGTTTGCGCCTCCTTCAGTGTCAGCCTACCTCGTGAAAAATACAGTATGTGACAAGTCCCAGTGTAAACAATCAAATAAGCTTTTATCAAGATGCTCTGCATATTTTTTTCCTTACCATTTCTTTGTCTTGTGGCACAGTTCTTTGTAGACACAATTGTGCATTTGTAAATTACAGCTTGATTAGTTTTCTCATTCAGATGTTGCAAGATTGCAATGAAGATGGGAGGGAGCTGTCACATATTTGCTGCTGACTTTCAACACTAAATGAAGGGTGTTTTCTGTCTTTGGTGGTTTGTTTAACCACGTCTATGATTGGATTGCTCATTAACTCTCATGCTGTCATATCCCAGCATTAATCATTTTTTTAAGTGAGCCTTTAAACAGCCACCCTCAACATCTGTCTAATGATTTAATGTTGACATATTACACAGTGACTTGTTTTTCCGCCACTGATATATTCTGATTCTTTGACGCAATAAAGTATTGGAATTCATTTTAACCAAATTAGTGCTCCATGTCGTATTAGATTTGATATGGTGAAGCTCGGGCATATTCTGTTTGGAGCATGTCTGGAAAGTCAGTGCACTAAGATGTGTATGGCCCCTTACTGCAGTCACACTAATGGGGTGGCTGGTTTTTGTGTTTTAATTTACCAAAACGTGTAATGAAGGAAATCTTCAGTAGCAAAAGTAACGAAACACAAAGATAAGGCAGACTGCTTACTAAGATGTAAGAGTGTGCTATTTTTTACTGTCCATCAGCAAGATCCTTATCATTGTTATCATTAGCTCTCTCCTCCTCCTCACCCACTTATCTTGATAAGCTGTCAACCTTGAATTAGCATGATTGGCATTTCTTGAACTCAGCCTGGCTGAGTTCAAGAAATGCCAATCTTTGCTGTTTTTTTGTTTTGTTTGTTTTTTCTCTTCACACTGCTTTCTCCATGTGTTCCTGTGCTCTGAGGCCTCAACAGCCACAACCCATTAGTCTGCTGGTCACCACACCTATAGGAAATACAGCCACAGGCCATGGTTTATACCTCCTAATATTGAAAGCATTATTCACATACATGTGTTGAGGAAACAAATATTTCAATGGCCAAAAAAAATCTGTCAGCTTAAGTTAATCAATCAGAGGCTCTTGCAACAAAATTGCCTGTGAGGGCCACTAGCTTTGCTGTGACTCTGGAGTGAAGAGCTGGTATTCTGCAAATCTTTGTTTTTGCTAATGTACTTTTCTGTATTGTGCAGATTTCTTGTCCTCACAGCCTGATTGGCATTTCCAGTCAAGTTTCCTTAAGCAAAATTTAAAATGCTCATAAAACAGGTGGAAACTTGTTCATTCAGAAGCCATGTTGTTAAAACCATCAAATGTACACACAGAGTTACAGCGGCACAAGGCATTAATGTCAAGTCTCCTAAAAATGTTCTTCATAACCATCTCATTTGCATTTGTACCGGCAACACTGCAATTACATGTTTTATTGTCATGATGAATTCTCAGTGGTATATGAATGTTACCTTCTCCTGCATCAGAATAAAACAGAGCCAGTGAACATAAACCAGTTGGCAAGTACAGGTGTTCTCATACATATTTGGAAAGGGCTGATGATGTGTAATAAATCCTGTTTATTTGTTCATTTATAACTTTACACTAAAAAAAAAAGGTGCATGTTCCAGGTTTAACACTCGTGTATGAATGGTCGAAGGACACAGGCCAGCTGTGGTTCTGATCCAGCCGTTCACTTGTGTGGGTCCAGACAGATCAGTGTGAGGGAGGGTTTGCTGCTGTGAGGGTGCTCCACCTAATCCCAGGCTGCATTACTCAACCAGTCCAGTCAAACAGCACACAGACGCGGGGACTTCCCCTTCCCTCCAAAGACGTAGAGGAATACTGTATTGCCTCTGAGGTAATACCATTACTTCACCCACATGCTCCAAAATCTAACCTGAATATTGTGTTAACCACATTGTGTGAGAGTGCATGCAAAGACCAATTTGTCCTATGAAATTTCAAAGTAATAACATAATTCTTTATCGGTGCATCTAAATACATCCCGAGGTGCTACGTAACAAATTTGTGTCTGGTTGTAACATTAGTCTTTCTGACAGTTCTCCAACAGAGAGCATTACGTTGACTCTTGCCAATGCTTTTAGTCATTTTCATGTTTTCTCCACTAATAGACACCAATCAAACCTTTTTGAGGGGAAATCCATCACATAGGTGTGCAGCAGCTCCACAAGGTATTGTCTCTTGCACGCAACTCTAAAATTATTGCTCTCCACTGTTACTGGCACTCTTTCAACACCTTCAGGGTGTTGAGGGGTGTCATTTTTATACAGCCCAGAACACTGTAGGTGTTCATATCTTTGGGACATGGCTCATAAAAGCCACCACCTTTAATCATATGCAGTTCACAGGGAGATAAGTGTGTGTAATTGAGTTGCTTTTGCTCTGTTTTTAGGTTGAATAATGTAAAGAAAGAGGTGAGAGGTTACGGTTTGAACAGAATGTGATATATAATCCTTTCCATTAACAAATGTGTTAAAACCATCAAATGTAATAAAGACACATGCAGGTTCATTCTTCTTTAGTAGCAGAATGAGGAGAAGAGACCGTGTAAAAAGAACAAACTGGATCTGCACTGACATATTTCCCTCGATAGATAAATATAAACTTCAAGCAAAGCATTGGGCCTATCTCTGAAAACAAACAGGGCCATATATTTCACTTGGAATAACAGAGATCAGCTGTATCAACACTGATCCTCCTACTGCAGCCAGCCACCTCAAGTGAGAAACCATCGAGTCTGCAAACCGTCCTCTGAGTGCATTGGAGCAGACATGAGGCAAAGCCATTGTCATTAATCTGGGTGATATTGAACTAATCAGGGTTTGTTACCGTGGACGGCAATCTAGTTTGTTGATCGAGCCTGATTCAGTACAACTGGCCATTTGTGAAAAATGCAGAGAAAGAGTAAAAAAAATCCAAATCTACATACAGACACAGCTGGAGAGCACTTTATGGCTGCTATGATTTGATGGCGGTATTATGTTAGCGCGGCCTGCCTAACTTTTCACTCACAAATAATCTGACTGTTGTTTGCACTGGCACAGCTGTTTGCATTGCCTTTGTTCAGCTGTCTGTGCACTCCCTCCCTTTTCCCAGTTTGATAACATAATACTCTTGAGTATGTTTCTAAAGGGTAATAAAATGAGAAGGAACCACTATTTGCTCTTTGACTGAGAACCAGCAGATTTACACACGTCCCATGAACCTGGACCTTTTTGCCATCCAGTGTTCTCCCCCTCTCTCTCTCTCTCTCTCTCTCTCTCTTTCTCTCTCTCATACTTCCTGAGGACATGAAGCGTGCAGCAGAGTTGAAAGTCTCATTCTCTTATTTTCTCCTTCATCATCAAAGAGATTCAGATTTGTTTGAGCCTTTGATGTTGAACATTTGTCATTTAATGACAGTGTATGTGCAGTTTATGACAACCATGTCAAAGAGCTACAATTTAGAAAAAAATAAAATTGAGATTGGTGAGGCCTTTGAGAAATACCTTTAAAAATGTGTTAATAACATTTGTTTGCATAACCATCATGCTACCCAGATGTTTTTTTTATGCACATAACAAGGAAGCATTTATATTGAATATATTCTGCAAACTGTTCACTAGAAAACACTAAATTTTCAACCATCCTACTGATTACCAACAGTCAGCCTTTGTTCGTTCAGCAATTATCAAAGTCTATTACTAACTTTAACCAATCCCTTTAAACTCCAAACTCACCAAACCTTACATGTAATGGTGGCAGATCATAAAAGGGTCATATAAATCATTTTTGTAATGGTCAAATGCATTCTGGAGGACGCACTCTATAAGGAGTGTCTGGGAAGGTAATCCACATAAAAATGCACGGCTTTTCACTGCAGCTCCACTAACAGGCTAGTTGTTATATTGTGTGTTTTTGCTACCTTAAATGACCAAACAGTGTGCAAAAACATTGCACTGTGTACAGAAAGAATGTGCTTTTTTTTTCGGTAGGGAAAAAAGCGATTTTGTGAGACCGTTCACAGAGAACATTCAGCTTTTCACTGTGAGTCAGCAAGATCCTTATCACTATTAACCGTACGTCTCCCCCTCTCCCTCGCACATATCTTGATAAGCTGTCAACTTGCAGCATGCTACGCTTTTTCTTTGCACTGCTTTTATTGTTGTGTTATGATTCCCCAACATTGCGGCCACTAGCCTCAACAGCCGCAATCAGTTGACTGCTGGTCGCCACACCTATAGGAAACACACCCACAGGACATGGTTTATCCCTCAAAATATTGAAAGCATTATTCACATCCATGTGTTGGGTAAACAAATATTTCACAGGCCAATAAAATGTGTCAGCTATACTGTGAAATATCCAGAGGGAGTTGCTACAGAATTACAAAAGAGCATTGCTAGGTTTTCTCAGACTGTCTCCAACATCATGACAATCTGCTGCTGCTTCCCACTTGTCTTTATGTTGCTGTCATGAAGTAAGTCAAACTGACAAGTTACATCATCCTGCTGATAAGGGACCTGTTCTGTCATGAAGTTTGTTAGACTGAAATGTTCACACTGAAGCTTGTAAATTGTTGTATTTATTCCCCCTATTTAAGGTTTTAATGATTAGGTTTGGGCACTTGGTTGAGATTAGGGAAAGATTATGTTCTTGGTTAAAATAAAAAAAAAAAGTCAGCACTGATTTGACCCATAGCTAAGATTTTTAGTTTAAACTAAACTTTGCAGGAGGTGTAACACAAGGCACCAACCCCAGTCACCTGTGTCGTAGCTCTTCGTACCACCTCACTCTGGATTCTGTGGGTATAAGAGCATCACACTCCCTGGATTGGACAGGAGATTAGGAATGAATGGGGATGATGGAGCTGATTCACAAAAATAGCATTTCATTTCATAGAAGGTCAAAGAATTGTGACCCAGCAGATTCACCTTTGCCCTCACAAAATCACTGTCATTGTCAAGACTGTCAGGTCTTCTCCACGCTGTCAATGAGGCAACGCAGCAAATGTTGATTGATGATAGTGGACTCTGTATTACAGCCTGTCTTGTTTCCAGCTCTGTAGCTTCTATATACACATGTCTAGACTAAACACATAGTAAGAAAAGGTGCACATACAGTGTACTCAAACTTTGGGAGCTGCTACCTTCATGCAAGCATGACGGCATGCTTAGTCACAGCCCTGCAGGCTATAGTCTGGGGGGACTCTGTGTTTAGTTTCAATCATCAAAGCTATTGGGTTTAGGGTCTCCGCTCTCTGCCTATCACTCAGCAACACTCATGGCCACTTGGACCCTGAAATTTTACTCCAAGCTGCTGAGAGGAGCGGGCGGTGGGGCTGAAGAAACGTCTTCCTGGCCTTGCTCTGCTCTGCCGGGGGTCACTTTGCCATTCTTCTGTTACACAAAAGACTTCTTCAAGTGCCTGTCTGACAATGGCCTTTAGATCATTGGAGCGTAATGATTGCTGGTTAACATGAATGCACTCTGTATTAATTGAGCCAGAATTAATATGAAGTTTTTAGTGTTTTTTTTTTTTTTTTACATAAGTTGGCAAGGAAACTTGTGAGTAGCGTCCACTAACCATGACTAAATGTTCATGTTGTCCCTGATCTGTTTATTTTTTTGCATAGCAGATATTATTGTGAAGGGTTGGTGTCAGGCCTGGACAGACTGATCCTGGATCAGGACTCATTCTGAGCCTGCTAATGAGCACAACCTCTCACTTTCAACCCTGAGAGCTAACTTCATGTCACTCACAAGCTCCTCGTAATGAACGTGCACAAACCACGTCCACAATAGCAGTGAGGCATGATTTCACAAGACAAGCTTTTAACTTCACACAAAGGAGCGTCAGATGTGCTGACACAAAAGATCTCCCTTTTTTCCCCTCCTTGATTTACATAAAGCATAATACACTGAGGGAGATGAGATGTTCAAGCATTTGCACACCACATTAAAATGTATTCAGGGATTCTGATTGGGTCACAATGAAAAACATTATCAAATAAAAATAATGAAAACAAGATTTGGAGTCTATGGTTTCCAGACTGTTTTTGTTTAGCCGTCATCATAAACAGAATTAGCTGTGTCTGTCAGGGAATCAAGAAAACACTGGGCCCCTTCTGCTGCGCTGACCTTGATTCACAGATCCAGCGAGACTTGCCAGCGGTTCGCTCTCTTTCAGCACAAGTCGACTCAGCCAGTGACAGACAGGCACCCTCATGTCAAAACACTGTCTGCCTCTGCCAGCCTATGGCCAGCCCCAGACAGCACGCAGCAGGCCACAGTTACACTGTCACACTCAACATCGCTCGCATACTGAAGTGTACAGCACAACCTTGTGTATGAAAACATATGCAATATATTAAAAGAGCAATATGTCTCACCACTATAAGACAACAAAGCAGCCAAGCCTTTTCAATAGTCATACATTTACACTGTTAAATGGTGTGTGAAGCTCCTCCGTGCACTGTCCTCTATGTGATCTACAGCCCCCATCTCTTAGCTTCTCCTCCCAAAACTACTTTCACTTAAAAGTTTAATCTGTGCAACCTGAAACTTTGAGTCATTCTATTAGCAGGCGCAGACTTGTCACATTTTAACTTTGCTGACTATTATCTTTTCTTATCAATAGTTTAATATGTTAGGGTTTTTTTTTTTTTGCTGCTAATGGGAACATTTTGCTTTGTTGTATTGGACCATTTAATGTGGAGCAACTACAAGAGGGCAGAACCAGGCAGAGATGCCAGTTTGGTGCAAACTGACACCTCTTCAAAGGGCCGCGGCTCTGCCAACCATGCAGAGGTATCCTCTTTCTGACCTGAGTTCAAAAGGCAAGACTTGTTCTCACACTTAAAGCTGATTGGATGTTTAGTTTGACAGTGCTATAAATAAATAAATAGCAACATGTTTTAGGCTTTTCAAACACATTCAAGCTTCTATATATATATATATATATACACATATATATATTTAATTCAAGACAGCAGGATACTGGTAATATTTGCAGCTCTTCACCTCCTTTTTTTTCTCTTTTTTTTCTTTTCTTTTTTGTACCTGTGTAAGCAGCTTCTTTTCTGGGTGTCTATTTTATTCCCACCCACAACGGAAATTATGAGCCTGAACATTCCCATTTCTCACTTTTCATGATTTCTCGGAGGCAGCCCTGTTGTGCACAGAATTTCCCTGCCTTCGCGTGATGTAGGAAACAAAATCATGTCGCCAACATGTTCAGCTGCAGACAACATGGAGGATTTCAGAAAGCTTGAACAGTGAGAGTTAAACTGTGAGAAGAACTGCTAACAGGATAGCAGCCCGTGGGTATTTTTTCATCCTTCATTATGCAGATTATTTTTACCCAGTATCTTCCATTTCCCAAGTTATATTAACATGTAATTAGCTATCTGAGTACATGCCTTTTGAGCTGAACCTGTTTATAATTAAATAACCAAAACCCCAAAACTCCATTTAGCTCAGCCAATAAGATGAACAAAAAAAAACAAAAAAACAAGAAGACATGAGCAAGAAAACTGCAGCAATGTAATACAGTCTAACCAGATAGTTTGTTTAGGCCTATTGTTATTTTCTCCTACACCAACAACACAAGCAGCCTTCAGTGTTCAATCCAATGAGCCAAACTGATAATTAGAAAAAGTATTACACATTACAGTATGTTGTCTGGATGACACCCACGCACACACTGCCTACATGCTATTTGTCATCATACTGTGTGGAAAATATTTCTCCTACTGACAGCTTTATGACTACTTCACACAGCATATTGAGAGTCATGGCCAAGAAAAAAAAGAGATGGCAATAAAACACTCCTGCTGCGTATTAAACCAAAGTGAAATTTAACCATACTGAGGTTTACCATTGATCATGTGTCACTGCTCCTTTTGTACAGACTGAACAGAAGCGTGACATTTTCTTTGTCTTTTCAAACTGTCTGAAAAATATGTAATTTGTCTACAATGCAGGACGAAGTGAAAGTCTCCCAGCTCAAGCTAAATAAATAAATAAACAGTCAAATGTTTGTATTGCAGCTGCATATTATTCAGCTGCAAGTTTGTTTAGCAGTTCACACGGTGATTTACCTCACGCGTCAGGTCTTTTAAACTAGCAGCACGGTCACAATGGGAATGAAAGTAGACTCATTAGTTTAACATTAACAGGTAGTTGACATGCTCCAGTGAAGTGGACCCGTCCAGTATTCAGCTTTGCCGTGTGTCTTGTAAGTGAGCTGTTCCCACATGTTTCCACGCTCTTTGAGCCTGCTCCACTTCTCCTGCAGCGCAGTCACACACACGTCTATAAACAAACTGAATATTGTCCTTCCCTTGTTAGTTGACACTGTATAATCTAATTGTCAGTATATTGACTCACTAAATGTTGGCATTGGGTCTAAGCCCAGTGCTAAATATGACAAGAAATTAGTTTATCGTCATATAAAATTAACAAAGCACACTTGGACTATATTTTAATTTATTACTTTGAGGGAAAAGTGCAAAGTAAACATTCTGACAGGCCTCTTCTATTGAATTTAAATCTCATATTGTTCATCTTTTTTTAAACTTCCCATCACCAAGTACTAGTGTTTACTGTCATATCATGGACTTACTTCCAGTTTCCTGAAATAACACTGTGGCCCACAATCTGCAAACTTTCAAAAACCACATCAATTCAAACTGCCTCATTCAACAGTGAGAAGATTGAACATGAAAACATATATCAGCACACAAATGCCTGTTCTATCTCAAGACTCATTCCTGGTGTGTGATCACACATTCCGTATGTATGTGTGTGTGTGTGTGTGTGTGTGTGTGTGTGGGAGAGCTGGTGGATTTTGTTTACTTTAGAGGAAAGTGAAATGCAGGGTCGCCTATATTAAAACTGACAGGCCCATTTGGAAGCAATCATCAAATGTGTCATGGAAAAACCGCTACGTCATGGTGCAAGGGACGTCAAGACTTTGCCAGCATCAATATTTTCCCTCAAGGCTGGCAATGGACGTCGTTTTGACTGGGCTTATGTACGTGTTCTAGTTCCTCTCAACAAGTCTACAGGTCATTTCTCTGAGAGTTTTCAATAAGGGGAATAAATGTCTCTCTTTTTTTCCTCTGACACACGCCTACATGATCTAGTGCATGTATCCATGATACAGTGTAATGTCATCAACAAACAGAGACAAAAGAGAGGAAGAGTTTTATCAGTGTCACCTCCTCCACATAGGAAGTTCAGGTAATTAGCCGCACTCACCTCAAGTGAGGGCCAATATCCTCTTTGAAGAGAGCACTGTTCTAACTCACTGATCCTGAGGCCCTCCTAACTTCGGGAGACCACCTCGGATGCTGTGATGGGCAAAGGTTGTAATCTTCCTGCCTGAATAGTTTGCATCCTCCCACCTGAGAGATTGTCTCGGTGATCAATGATTTAAGCTGTAAACATTCCTCACCACTCCTGCTTATTCTCAAAGTCCCTTCTCTTCACCACAGGGACAAATCTAATCAAACTCTCCTGTGCTGTGACATACCCATGCACCTACACACAAATCACTGAATCACATGATCACAAGGGTCAGCTCAGCAGTATGAGACCTGGTATTGTTAGCCAGGTGGAAATGCTACGCTGATGAGTAGTAGGCTACTAGCCTAAGCAGGGATAATCTGATTTGTTTCACTGACTGCAACCCTCAGGCCTCCCCTCCCCCTCAGAGGATCAAACACCTCCCAGGCCATTAAGGATGTGCGAGGACACACACAGACTGATGATCCATTCACAGCTTCTTAACCTGACACATGTGCGCCTTCTCAGAGTGCTGATCCAGTCATTTCTTATGATGCTGTTGACGTGAAAAGTAACCGTGCATAAATCCCTGTAGCTCCTCGGTGTCACTGACATGCACAGCCCCACTTTGGGAAGAAAAAAAAAAGAAAGAAAGAAAGGCGACTAGAATAAACATGACATAAATGAGTCACCCACAGCATCACCACAGCAATTAAGCACAGTTTGAACCAATGAAAATCAAAACCCATGCTCCCAACCTAACCCTCTATAATCCAATTTTTACTTAACCTCCACATAGCAGCTGGACTCCCTGTGCACTAACCGCATAGAGGTACTTTCCACATGCACACTCAGACATCAAAATACCATCACCTCACAGTACAGGCTTTCGAATAAATGTTGAAAATAACAAAGCGGCCACCTTTAACAGCGGAAAATAATATTTATCCGAGTGACGATTGCTGATACCATCTGTGACACGTTCTGTAAAAGCAGCTCCCATAAACACACCATGTAAACACTGTGATACTCTTAAATGGGCTGGACACTGGACTACACACAAATCCTCCCTTTTTGCTCTGCTGCGGCTTGAACACTCATGTCTTCCACGTCTCTCTAACTTCACTGTGTAAATTCATTAACTCACTATGTTTGCTTTCTGGCTGTCTAGCGATTGATCGTGGTAGTGCCACCACAGCACCAGATATACGAGTTGAACAGTACACGACCAAGTGCATTCAATGACTTAATCATGTTTACATTCTTTTATTCACTTTGTGGTGAGAGAGGCAAACTTAGTGAGGATGGAGCTTTCACTGGAAATGGCTTCTTAGATCAGAAAATGTCCTGTGTATCTGCTCAGCATTACTGTGGTGGTGGAAGATGGACTCAGATCATTTACTTCAGGAAAAGAACCAATGCTTCACTTTCATTATAAATAAAGAGTTTATTTTAAATCCTGCTTAAGTGAAAGTACATGAGTATTATCAGTTCATTTTACTTAAAGTATTAAAAGTAAAAATATAAATTTTGCTGAAATTATACATTGTAATAAATGACATTATTAACACTGATGTATGTATGTAACGTGTAAGCAGCATTTTACTGGTGTAATTGATGGAGCTAGTTTTAAGTATTGTACTGTACTGTACATATAGGTAGGCCAGAGGTTTTCAGCTTGGGGGTCAGGCCTCTCCGAAGGGTCGCAAGATGAATCTGAGGGGTCATGAGATGAATAATGGGAGATAAAATGAAGAAAAAAAAAGTTCTGAACACTGATCTTTTTTTCTTTTTTTTTTCTCTGGCTTTAGTTTTTTTTTTAAATGTAGAGTTTTGGGCCTTTTTTAAATGAAACCATGTAGAGAGAAGTTTCGTGGGAAAATGTCTGTTTGGTGTAACTGCTAACCTCTCATGACTGATGATGATTTTTTATAAAGGGTCACAAACCAAAAAGCTTGAGAACTACTTATTTACCTTTTAACAACACATAGTCATTTAGAGGCTTTTCATATGTTGTTCATATAGAATTTCAATCTGAAAAGTAACCAGTAATTCTAGCATTCAGTCCGGTATTTCCCTCTGAAATGTACTGCCGTATAAGTATAAAGTAGCATACAATGGAAATACTCGAGTAAAGTATAAGTACCTCAATATTGTACTATATTAGAGTACTTAAGTATTAAGCAAATGCATGTGAAAATAACCTGCTAGTGTCAAACTCTGCACACACTCTGCATAATTTTGTTCAGTGAAGGTCAAACATCCAGATGAAGCAATACAACAATAAGCAAACCACATTTCTGGGTGGAGGCAGGCTGTAAACTTGCTCCACATTGTCTTCACTAAAAACAATCTCTACCGGATGCAGGAACAAGTAGAAGAATATTGTAGTAGCCTATATCACAGCTCTTGTGGTAGCACTGATGTGAGGGTACATTTCTGAAGAGGTGCGGTGGCTGATGTATGCGTCATTTCCACCACACCCTGATGCAGAGGAGTAAATCCATCTTTCCTGTCACACGGCGCTTTCATGTCTCACACTGTTGACTGTCCATAATAAAAAGTCCTTGTTGAAACAACACAACCACGTCACTTTTGGCCATACAAGAATGCAGGGGGAAATTGTTCTGTTCTCTGTCTTTGGGAGCCAGACGGTAATGGCATTAAAATAAATGGGATAAAATTTTAAATAGATGGCTGGTAGCTCTGAATCTTTTTAGGAGAGAGTGTGCCACAGAGTTTAGTAAATGTAGGGGTGGGGTGGGGGGGCTCACTAAGCACCTAATCCACCACATTCTTGTTAGGGGTCGGAGTCTGAATTCAGGCAGGCTTCAATGCCATCCACTGCGATAGCAGGGGTTGCAAAAGGCTGAGGTAATTGGATTGGAATACGGCATTGGGTGTCAGACAACAAAAGATATCCATCTCTCTCATGGCCGTTCAGCTCTTTTGTTGCCGGCTGGAATTTATTTGGTCATTCACTCAGCTCTTCCAAGCCCAGCGAGGACAGAAGAACAGGAGCAGGCCACCAGGACCGGCTCAGTCTGGTGGTCTCGCATGCGGGCCAGTGGAGCCGGAGTGCCTGTGCAGCCTGTGTGTGAGAATGTGTGAACCATGGATCCCCCAAAGCCCAGGGGTCATTTGTGTGATCATTACCATAATCACATTAAGGCTGCAGGAGATTAGCACCATGGCCTCAGAGGAGAAACCCTGTCTGTGCTCCATGACGACTATAGGTCATGCTTATAGGGAACAGTGAACACGCTGCTTAGATACTATTAGCTGTGCGATGGACAGGGGAAGTGGAATTAAGGGGGAGAGCTGCATAAAGCAAGGAGGAATCCTTCTTTAGCCTATCCTAGATAACATGTTATCTGCAAATGCAAAATAATGCTTTTCCACAGTTTAATGTTCATGCACATTTTGGACATCTTGCGTAAATGTATGACATGAACATGGTGAGTGAAAAATATTTTGATGTTGAAACAAATTGCTGTATCTGATATTTTCCCTCAGAAAAACATGATATCAAAATTATGTGTTCTCAATTAGAGTAATGCAAATGGATCGTATATCTCATGGTTTCTTTTCATTGAACTTCAGTACCACGGCTGCTCTCCCCCACCTCAGTCATCATCCCAACACAAGCATCACCTCTGGGCAGGTCATAGGGGCACGGCAGACGGGATCCCGTCACATCCCCCCACCCCAAACCATCTACAATCTCTAGACTCAATTTTAGCTTTTAGCATCAAGGCAAAAAAAAAACGCTCCCTTGGGTTAAAAAATTCTCCAATTAACCCTAATTACCCAGAGAGAGCATTTCAGTGAGGCCTGTAACCTGAGATGTCGATCAGTTCAGCGACTGAGGCGAGCGGGGAGGAAGCGGTACCTTTCATCTTGAAGTTCAACCACAGGAAATGTGATGTCTGAATTTTGACAGCAGTGATTTAAGATGGTGGAAATAACACTCAGGAGAATACATTTTACTCTAATACTACACATACTACTACAACTTCTAAACAAGGTATTTCAAGACATACTTAAGGACATTTGGGGCTATCCCTGCAGAAGCTACCATCTACATCTTTGTCACTGAGGCATCTAAACTAAAGGTAAGATAAGTTTTGCTGCTTCAGTGAAAAAAAAAGAAAGAGACCTTAGTTACTTGTACGGTTTCTAACAAAAATATGCCAGACCTTACTGCTTATCAGGTACAAATGCATACAAGTGAGATGTGTGACTGCCTCATAAAGAGCTATAAAGTGTGATGGTGAAATGTTACATAGTTACTGATTGATACACTCCTCTTTCTACAGTGCCGAAGTTCCCAACTGTGTTTCCTTGATTGTGACCCATTGAATGACCTGTGTAATTGGTCCACACAAATCACTAACCACAGGGGCTGAGGGGGGGGGGTTCTCATCCTCTCGTGTGAATGAGTGCGTGTACTCACTGATCCACTTCACAGATTACCTGCTTGCAGAGATACACCTGGTCGCAATTGCCCTTCGACACCGTAAGGATAGTGGGGAAATGATATCTTTCAGCAGTCTGTCAGTGTCTTTCTGTGGCCACATCAATAAAATAATCTGGTCTGCAGGTGTTTCGCTCACACCAGTATCCATCCCGGTACATTTATTATGTTTAACCATAAACTAGAGGTTGATTGTTGGAAACAGCAGTAGATTGCAAGTCATTTAAAATGCATGACATTCCTCAAGCAGGCATAAAACCTGCAGGTCTGCCACTCTGGGGCACTGTTGTGTGCACTCCTGATCCCATCATGTTGTTAGTTTTCACATTCAGAGTTGATTTCAATTTCAAAAGTTGAGATAAGTGCATTAAAATAAAATAATGAAAGTATCTTTAATCAGAAAAATGTGCAGAAAATGTGTATATATAGTGAATATTCTCAACTCTGGAATTTGAAGCGCTTTCTCCAAGGCTTGCACTACATGAGGAAAGATGTCTAACATACCATGCATTTAGCAAAATGCCCTTGGCTCAGCTGCTGGCCTTGGTGCAAACTCATTCTGTAATCTAGATGATTTAGTGTGTTACCCAATGGCACAAATGTAGAGGAGAGTAAAACCAGTTACACTCGGCCTATCAACCTTTTAAGCTGCCATAAATCTTTATGAGGTAAAATAATAGTATAAATTGTGGTGAGTATAATATGCAACCAATGCAGGATGCAGGAAGATGGGATCTCTTAAAGGAGGGGAGAGGTATAAATTGATGCTTGTCTGAAAATATAATTCATTTATGTTTGGGTTTGTGGTTGTGATGACTTATGATTATCAATATGACTGCAGGCCGTAGTTTATTTCCACTGTTATTTTCCAGCACATCACTGCCAGCAGAGTCTTAAGAGGCAATCTAGAGAGCATGATGATTATCCTCATATCGTGAGAGGGGCGGGCTCAGTGCGCTCCGCTCATGAATATGGAGGCGCATGGCTCCGCAGACACTCCCCTCCCTGCTGAACTTGTGCAGCCAGCTCCTGCTCGGACCAGCAGTCAGTCAGTCAGTCAGTCAGTCAGCAAGCAGTGGGCTCCGCTGCCGCATGGCTACTGTGTAAACTTTCTTCAGCAACAAGTGGAGACTGTCGGATAAGCGAGAAGCGCAGACGCTCGGAGAGGTTGAGGGACATACAAGGAAGAGGTCTCCTATGAGTCGGGAACCTGTGCTCCGCGGATCAAAGTGTTGTTCCCCATTCGTGCATGTTTAAACCAGAGGAGAGCTCTGGTGCCGTGTGTCGGCCAGACGACTAGTACAAACGAGTGGCCACAGCAGTCCGGAGGCATGATTTTGAGACGGGGCTCAGTCGTTGCTGCCTTTTTACTCTGCTTTCTCACGAAGGTACGTGGATTACTTTTTTTTTGTGGGTGGGTGGGGGCAGCAGGAAGGGTCGCAGGCTTCAGCTGTCTGCATGTACTTTGATTACATGCGTGCACGGCTATGCTAACATTACATGTAACCATGCCTCACGCAAAGCCGTGTCCACAGTTAGCCTGCTGCAAGTGCACATAATGAGCAAATGCCCCTGTACTATTAGACAGAAAACTTTAAAAATTATACTGAGGTCAAAGTTGTTCATCGCATTCACTGTTGTGTCTCCCAACAGGTGTCAGAGGGATCTGGACAATTCGAGCTGCAAATCTTATCGATGCACAATGTGAACGGGGAGCTGCTGAGCGGCGTGTGCTGCGACGGGTCGCGGAGCGCGGCGGATAGAAAGTGCACACGGGACGAGTGCGATACTTTTTTTAAAGTTTGCCTGAAGGAATACCAGTCGAGAGTTTCTGCTGCAGGGCCCTGCAGCTTCGGAGTGGGATCTACGCCTGTCCTCGGAGGGAATACCTTTTCTTTCAAGAGCTCTGCCAGGAATGACAAATCCAGGATAGTTTTGCCCTTCAGTTTTGCCTGGCCGGTGAGTTGGAGAGTTAAAAAAAACAAACACTTTCTGCGCTTCCCGACGCGCTTCTCCGAAAGGAAAAAAAAAGAGAAAATGTGTGTTTGCAGGGCAATTCTGTGCAATTACTGTCCGTCAGTCATTCTCGCCCCCCCCCCCCCCAAAAAAAAAAAAAAAAAACGCGGATAGAAAGCACAACAAAGAAAGAATGAGTTTGTTAGCTCTCTGTGAATTAGACCCCCTGGTCTCCTCATTATCTGCGCCAATTAACCAGCTGCAGGTATTTTTCTCCATCAGGCCCAGAGCTGTCTGCTCTGTATAAATAATGTTGAAGTGTTGAAACTGTTCTGCATACACATGTGATCATTCAGCAAAAGGTTTGTGCAACCAGGCAGTGGAAAATAAAAAAATAAATAAATAAAAAAAAAGGTGGGTAAATTATGAGCTGCAGTTAATTTAAACCACCTTAAACCCAACAATGTCAATAAAATCAAGTGTTTCAAGAGAAAGTTACATTCTTAGTTTGTTCCCCTTTTCAAAAACGTCACTATCTCGTTGGATGGTGTTTTATACAGTGCTTTCTTGAAATGTTCCTCCATAAATATTTTCCCCTTGCCTGGCCAAATTGAACAGATAAAAAGTTGGATGAGCTGCATTCTCACAGATTTCCCCTCCTCTGCCTCCCTGGCAGCTGCTCTTGTTGCACAGTACAGTAACTCCGAAGTGAAATCCCACTTTCTGGTTTCCTTGAGTGTCAGCTCTTCTTCATAGAGTGAATAAATTGGCCGGACAGGCCTGTGGGAGCGTTGTAGCTCTGCAACAGATATGATTTGTCATGCTGGAGCACATTTCGATGGAGTGAAAAAAGTAGGACTGTGCACAGACTGACTGGCCCCACAGCTTGGCCCGCAAACTCCTCCACTGTGCCTGATGGGTGAAAGGCACAGTCCACTGGTATGTGTGTGTCCAATTACATCAAGGCTATTTTTACCTCAATCTTGATGGAAGTTCTTGCGCAGCAATGGCCTCAAACAGCCAGAATAAGTGAAAGAACTGGAATATCATGTGTGATTTCCTTTCACGTTGTACATATATGTGTGTGTGTTACCTGCAGGGCAGAGCAGATCATTTGGATTTGTGTTTTCCCTCTGATCTGATAGCCAGTAAAACAATGCTCCCAGCAGGGTAGCATGCAATTTGATATGGTCTGTATTTTTTATTTACCCTCCACTTAGACGCTGGCGCCTCACACCTTTTGAAAAGACAAAGGTTTCTGTTTATACTCACACTATGGCAACACAAAGTTGGCATGAACGCTCGCAGCCAGATTAGTTTCATCTTACTGGGCTGAAAATCATTCCTACTTGAAAACAGCACTTGTTGACATTGAAATGAAAACTGGTACCATTTCAACTTTGAGGTCTGTGCTAGCTTCACTCAAATTTTCTTCTCTTACACGCTGATAATTTGGCCATTTCTCTCCAAAAATGGCCTGTAAACCAGCGAAGAATGTTATTGTCAACAGCAGATACATTGAAATACCAAAACCAGCCAGTGAAACTTGCAAAAAATGAAGTAAAGGTTTTGCAGTATTACATTTTTTTTTCCCCTTTTTATTTTTTGTGGAGTCAGTGGATCAGCTAAAATATCTTGGGTTGAGATTAAGTGCAGGACCCAGGCTGAGATTCAGTAGAGGACAGGGCCGCTCGTTAAATCCTCTCATCCTTCACTCTAAGTGCTTTACTTCAGTGCACATTAACAATCGTCAGGTTAGGTATGATATCACTCTTTGTCCTTTTCATAAGTTGATTGGCTGTTGTGGACAGATGGCAGTGTGGTGCAACTGGGTTGTTGGGTACTCCGAGTTCATGAAGCCCCCCCACCAACCTCTCTTGTGAGCTGCATGAAGTTGGCCTCTTGTCCAGGCCAAGGGCTTTGTTTAAGTCACGCTCGGTTGGACCACAGGCATTTCATCGCTTTAACCTTGCCACCCACAGTAACTGCTGCACTTAATGAGGCTCCACACATGTGCTTAGATCAGGTAGGGCAAGAGCCAGGCGTCCAGCTGAATGCCGTCGGCTGGGCATCTGTAACGCGAGCACATCTGTGTTTTAGAGCCCTGTGTGGATTCAACCGATGTCTGCTTCATGCTTTTATTCCACAGAGACGTGAGGGCCCAGCTACCCGGGCCCTCACAGTGTATCAAGCAGGGACAATAGTGTGCCCTCAGTGACTACAGTGAGGATTACAGAGCATAATAGAGGCAGTGCAGCTGTAATGCCAGTGCAGGGCAAGCAACAGGAAGCAGTTGTAGTAGACTCAGCAGTGATGAAGTCGGCTCTCAGGCAAGCTGTGACCTAGCCTCTGTGGCCACCTCAGCATATTCGCCAATGTTACACCAACACAAGAAAAGAGAAGACCTTTTTTAATTGGATTGGATGAATCCTTTATAAGCAATTATCTGCTCAATGGCCAGTTTGTTTCTTTGTTGAGCAATTCCTCCCTCTCAAGCCGTAGTTGTTCTGACACCCGTATTATTCCCAAATCTGATTTACATATTACAGCAGAATTTTCCTCCAGCTTTCCCTGAACACAATGCTGGCAAGTCCTCCCTGACCTGGGATGTGTTGGCACGATTGATTTGTTGACAAGTCGGAGCCGCCTGAGAACTGGCTTCAGGTGAGTCGCAGAACAATAGTGAGCTCAGCCTTGACGGGGAGCACCGCCGGCTGCTGCGGGAGTAATAACATGTTTGTTTTATATAGTCTGCTCTGATGTGGCAGTTAAGTGCAAATGACTTGAGTGAAGAAATGTGTTCTTTCTCTCTCTCAGCTTCACCGTCTCCGACTTTAACAAGGACTTTCTACTTGTGTCAGTTTGACGTTACATAACCTTCTAATGCTTTGCTGCTTATCGGAGTTGTTTCAAGCTGTATAGAAACGTGACATGCATCGCAAATACATTTAATTGGGATCACCTGCGCCTTGTTTTTGTTTCCCTTAATGGCTGGTGACCCTTGCGAAGCACAGATGACCGGCTGCTTGTTTAGTTAAATGCTTGATATGACTTTCATTCCTGGTCCCGGGTTCATGTTTTGATCTTGTTTGCCTTGTGAGAGATCCAAAATCTGTTTGCTTTGTCTTTTGTTTTAGTTGGCAAAAGGTGAGATTCCTTTCCTCGGGGTGAGGTTCTGTTGTATCGCAGGCTGATGTACCTTTACAGGATATTTAATAAGCTGTTGATTGTACAACAGTCTTTCTACAACTCTTGTTGTGATGAAAATCTCTTGGCAAACACTGCATTGCTTCCTTCCAGTCCATCAGTGCATTAAGTGGGTTTTAAGGAGATTGTGTGAGTCGTCTTTTCAAGACTGAGCCTCGGTTTTATGGCAAACAGGGTGTGTTACTTAGCTCTCCCAATCATTGGATAGATCTCAGTTTGATACTATTGAAGTGATTGACTCAGGAAAACTGATACAGAAGGTCAACATCCCTTTGACTAGACTGTTTACATTTCCTCTGTGCAGAGTGGAGGCCCAGACCAGTCTAATCTGTTGTGCCTTGCCTTTATTTAGACCTTTGGCTTTTGCCTGTTATTCTGTGAGACATACCTCCTTTTTATTTTGTTAGATTTCCTAGTAATGATACATCAGATAGCTCCGTTTCCAGTTGAGGGAAGACTGAGAGGCCCGTGTGTGTGTGTGTGTGTGTGTGTGTGTGTGTGTGTATTGGGAAAATTCCCCTACTGAGAGGATTCAGTAGTGTTCTTTGGCAAGTTATTGTGATTCGAACTGGAATGATCTTTATCGCTTGTGTTGCTTGTCTGTTGGACAGTGTCTACTTGGCCAAGAAAGATAAGAAGACATATGGCCACACTTATTGCACTTGGACGTGTGTGTGTGTGTGTGTGTGTGTGTGTGTGTATGTGTGCTCTGTAGTTCAAAGAAAAGTTGTGAGTCAGCTGGGAGCCTGGGAAAAGTGAACCTGGCAGTGGCAGACGGTTCCAAGTTGATAACTGCTGAGGAGTTATGGAGTGTTAGTGAATGAGGAGTCAGGCAGTATCTCACTCTCTGGGAGCAGTTATTTGTCTGGAACTAAACATCCCAGTAATGGCGAGGCTACTTGTTAGATCAAGCCATTATGACGTTTTACTCGATGTGCTGTGATACAGAAACGTTACGAGTGTGCCAAAAAACTGAGTCTTTTCTTTGGTGTGGTCCTTAATCACAAGAATGTAGGACAAATGCATCATTAGTCAGTGTTGATGATGATCACAGTGCTGCAATAGCTTCCATGTTGAGGCAAGTCCAAATCGTGCAACATATGGGTGTGTTGACGTGTTTTTGTAGATGTACTTTTTAAGGAATCGGCCAATAACTCATTAAACTTTATTCCTCCTGACAACCATCCACCACAAAGTGATTTAGTGATTGTTTTTTTCCCCCCGCCAGTCCTGGACACAGTGTGAAGTCTCGCTGTGTAGCAGGTGGACCCGGCTTTTTGTTGTTGTTTCTCTGAATGTAACTGCCTGTTAACTGATAATGTGCTGTTCAAAAATGTTCAGATTGTTCGAGAGGTCACTGAAGGGTGACTTAAGTAGAATTAAAAACTCTAACACAAGACAAGTTTAAAAAAATAAATAAATAAAATATATATATATATATATATATATATATATATATATATATATATATATATATATATATATATATATATATATATATATAATTTTTTTTTAACTACTTACGGCTTCTCATATTAGTCACAACCACTTCAATTAAATGTTGCATCAATGACTAATTTTAAGAATTTATGGAAACCGATAATGCACTCAGTTCATGTGTGCACAGTGATATTGCATTTGAGTTCCTGTTTCTAGGATGAGCTCACCGCTGGGACAGCTCTGTGTCATACATGTGGGGGTTTGTTTTGAATGGGCGTCTAAAATAGATTTGCCCCAGATAAAAATGTTTAAATGTCTACGTGGACATGCAGCTGGGAGTGCACATACTGGAAAAACACCAAAGCATTAACATTATACTGCTTAATGCTTAAAGTGAAGCCAGAGGACTGTTGTTCTTAGTGTTAATATAACCAGTTGTAGGTTAATAGACGATCGGGTATCACATTACCACTGACTCACTTACTCGAG
Source organism: Trachinotus anak (assembly GCF_046630095.1). Lineage (NCBI taxonomy): Eukaryota > Metazoa > Chordata > Actinopteri > Carangiformes > Carangidae > Trachinotus > Trachinotus anak. Next base: position 17,984,338 of record NW_027273858.1, on the reverse strand, counting down.
TTCTGTGTCAAGTGATTGCAGCCAGTTGTGAGTCAGAATACACTGTCCTGCCTGGGTTACTGATGAGCAGTGCATTTCAAATAATAGCTGCCCTGATTGCAGTGAAAAGCTGGCACAGGATGAGACAAATGGCTCCTGGAAAGACAGAAAGTTGAACGGCTGACAAAACAAGGTAAAGCCATGAAGAATAAAAAAAAAAAAAAAAAAACGCTTCAGGAGTGAGTCATACCCTCTTCATTCTTTCTGTAGAAAGTGAACAGGGGTTTTCCTTTGGAGCAGATTTGTTTACCATGAAGTCACTGCATGGAAGAGCGGCATAGCAGCAATGCAGAGCTTCTGAAATGCCTCCAGGCATCGCTGCTAGGTCTTTCTAGTGGATGCTGGAACACTGTAAGTGGATTACACTTTCTCACAATCGCATACTTTCTCTCTGAGTCCGTCGTTCGCGCTCGCAGACGCATTGTTCGCTCCCTCATGACTGTGGCACAGGGCACTGTGAACATGTAAGCTGATACTGGTGTGAGCGCTACCGACCCTGAATCAGACAAAGCGTTTTCGGGAGCGCTGAAATCAAGACAGGCCCTCCAGAGTGTAACACTCATTCAGTCTCTTGCTGTCTCTCCTTTCCCCGCAAATTTTATTCTGTCTCACCATCCGTCACTTACACTTTTTCTTTTTTCTTTTTTCCCTGCCCGTCTTGAGTTTGCCTAAAAAGCGTTCTCCTTCAGCCTGGACTGTTCACAGCATTCATAGCACTCAGTTAGAGGCTTATAAATTAGCATGAAATTGAAAATCCCATATACATTGCAAAACTAAACCAACTATGTGCTTTCTCAGAACATTGGAAGTGATCCGCTCACTTCTCTCGCCACGTTTTCTAAACATGTGGAAAAACTGTGTTCGGGGAAAATGCTGAGATGAAGACACATTTTTGGCATTGTGTGCTAAAGTATCCGTTTCTGTGTGCTGTTCTTTATTTTGACTTGTTCTGGTCATTACTCGAGAGTCTGTCCCGTGCAGGCCAGCTCTGTTGGGCTCCTTTTTCCTGTGCATCAGACACCCTCCTGCTGGGTGGGTGTCCAGCTAGACCACACCACTGCCCATGTGTCTGTCATCCTAATCGCTGCGACGCAGAGACCTCTGCCCCACCGCGAGCTTATCCTCTCTTAATCAGATCAACGGGGCCTTTGTTATAGGTTAACAGTTAGCAGCTCCTGTGCTAGGCCTCATTGTAAGCTAACTCAATGAGAGGGAGATGAAACCTCATCTGCAGGGCTGGTGAGCTCACTGGAGATGATTGGATTTGGGTTTTTGTTTTTTTTTGTTTTTTTGTTTTTTCAGAGGCTTTAAGTATTGAAAACCAGGAGAATTAGCTTCTTCCGTTTGCTCATCTAACATCAAGTGTGACTGTTGATAAGGTGATTTATGTTTATGTGATATTTGTTAGAGGGGAAACATGTGGGGAAACCCCCTACAAGTTGGTTTGCATGGTTGCTAACAAACAATGGGCTGTCAACCATTGTGCGGTTCTCTGAGCAGCCAGTAAGTTTTACTGAATATTTATCACCTAATCATTGAACAGTTCACTTCATTTAGTGTTTATAGTTTTGTTTTATGACACAGTGATTGTTTGATGATCCTGCTCTTGGCTAACACGTCTGTCTTGTCTTCCTCAGAGGTCCTACACTTTGATAGTGGAAGCCTTGGACTTCAACAATGAAACCAGTGGTGAGTATTGAGTGTGGCATCTCCATCTTTCCTTCACCTCTCTTTTCTGCCCCCCCACCCCCACCACCCCCACTTCCAGAAAAGGAAGTTTATTCTTCCTGAACCTCCTGCCCTCTTCCACATGGTCCACTGGGGTTGTGTGTCTGTGTCAAGAAAGTGTGTTGACAGGTCCCGGTAAGGCGGGAGCAGGACAGGGAAGTGAAGGGGAGGAAGAAGAAGGAGCAGAAGTGGGGACGGGGCAGACAGGCGGGGGGGGGGGCAGACAGAGAGAAGGAAGTGTGGCGAGGTAGAGGACTATGAAAATGTTTTCATTTTGCTGATGACGGATGGCAGGTGCTGCCAGCTGGGGTCAGGGTCACACTGTCTCACTGTCACTGAGGCGTGAAAGGCAGAGTTCATCCTGCCGCCCAGCCCGTCGCTGCACCCAGCCTGCAGTCACGGTGAGGGCTGCGGACGCCTCTGAGTTGTCCTGTCCCGTAGGTTGATGTTACCTCTGGCACAGGTGGGTCTGAGCTCCGAGCATGTGCGGTGGGAGACATTTTAGCGTACTACTTGAAGCCTGGGGACAACATGGTGGTGACGTGCCGAATCTAAATTCTGGTTGCCAGGTTTGGTTTCTACCGTTGACTCTGCCGGGCTTCCTGCTGGTTGGCGCTCCGATTGGCGACAGCGTGATGATTCCAGCTAGGGGAGGGCCTTACCCCATGCTTGTTTATGCAGGTCTGTTCGAGGTCAGCAAGGTTTCGGCCTTTTCTGCTGTATTTGCCGCTCCCCAGAGAGCCATTAGGGCATTGGTGTGAAAAGCCCCCTGAATGTACACAGTCAATGCTGGTTAAGCCCCTCTGAGCTGCACCAGGCTAGCTCACAGCTCTGCTACCTTTTTATAAGTTGTGAACATCCTAACTGATTTATTTACCTTGATTCATAATGAAAGCTTTGGTTGGTTTTAGTTTTATATTTTGTAAATTTGCAAGCGCTAATACTTTAGTAGTTTTCCTCTAGATTTATCAGTGTATGCCCAGTGTTTGAGAAATGAAATTGTATGAAATGAATTTGATGATCATGGGTGACCTCTCTAATCTTTATAAAGCTGGTCTGATTTATGTTGAACTGCGAGCTAGGCAGCAGGTAGTAAGGATGTGCTACTCCTGACGCTGCAGGCCAGCAGTTGGTAGAGAAATGCCACACAGTTAAACCCTGGATTCCAGACCACTGTGAAATGTTAACAGGCACTGTGATTTCACTGTGTGCCCCCCCCCCCCCCCAACCCCTCTATACGCACCCAGCACAGTAAATAAATGACAGCGGGTCCATCCCCCACTGCATTGCATTGCATCATACTACACAGAGGGGCGATTCACCCAGCGGTCAGCCACCTCTGCTCGTGTGAGCGCAGTAAATAACGGCTGTGACACATTTTTCATTCTCTCCCAGGTGGAAGATTTAGATATCAAGTAGCGAGTGCTACATGTGTGGGTGAATGAGCGGTGTTAATGCGCAGGGCTTGTATGGATGTGTACAGTGTAGTGTCTGGAGACTGGGCTAAGCATGTTTGCTCAGTTTGAGCGTGTTTGCTCTGTGTGTGAAGCTCATCGCAGCCGTCAGCTCCCAGGTCCGCCCTTGCCCGCTCGACAGAGCCGTGACCTCTTCATGTTTGATGTGGAAATAAGTCAGTTTCTGGGTCTAAGTCTGTGTTTGTAAGTCTCCCTAAGCACTGTACAGTCTCAACATGAGCTGGGCCTTTGCTCCCCATCTGAAGTGTAGATAGATACTTGTAAGTGTGTGACAACGAGTTGACTGGATTTTTTCTTTTTTTGACTGCTGTTCGTACAAGATCGTATGTGAGAGAGGCAGCCTGGAAAAAAAAAACAGTGCTGATGGCACACTGGCAGGGTTCCCAGCAGCGACTGTGGCATGGGTGTCCTCACGCTGTAATTTATGGTGGCTGCGGTTCTGTCCTCGCCTGAGCTGATGCAAAAGGCAGCATCTGAGACCAGTCATGTCCTCAAGCTGTAAACCTGAGAATCAGAAACCATCCAGGGAGAGCTGGAGAGGGAGCGTGAGAAAAAAAGCAGTTAAGAGTGCTCATTACAGGCGGTCTTTTCCTTTTTTCTGCATTTCCTCCTTGTACTTTTCTTCCTCTCTAGCACACAAAGTTGATTTTAATTATATACAAAGTGCTATCTCAGAGATCTTCTGCAATTTGCGTAAGCATTTTTGGGTTCCCACTGTATGATCATGGAGAACCTTGAATCTCCAAAATGTGCAGTGTAAGATGCTGCATTCCCCAATTTTTTTATTTATTTATTTATTTTATTTTTTTCCCTGGCTCAAACATCTGATGAAGACTTACATAGCTGAGGAAACTATTCTAATTTCTTAGAAGAATTTTGCACCCAAGGTTGATCCTGTCAAAACTGCTGTTTTAGGTGCGGATGGGAAGTTGATAGAGAAAGCCTCTCACTCCGGCATGATCAACCCCAGCCCACACTGGCAGAAGCTGACTCACAACGGCCCCGTGGCCCAGTTCGAGTACCAGATCCGAGTCAGCTGTGACGAGCACTACTACGGCTTCGGCTGCAACAAGTTTTGCCGGCCCAGGGATGAGTTCTTTGGGCATTACACATGCGACTACAATGGAAACAAGACGTGTCTGGAAGGCTGGTCCGGACCTGACTGCAACACAGGTGAGCCCTGCTGAGACAACACACCAGCCGGAGACAGTCTGATTAGCTTTTTATGAGTCTGTGATTCATGCTGATGCACTGTCTGTTTTGTGTTTTGTATTGAATGGAAGACTTTGTGTCTGAACTCTCACTGCATTTTCCTCTTTCCTTTTCCATTCAAATAAACCTCATTGCCCATGTGACCGGGAAGAAACCTTCATCCACAGGAACTTTCTTCTTAAATATTTTACTGTGTTATATGCGGGGGCCAGCTTCTTTGTTTGTCGCCAGTCATTTTTATTCTCACAGGCTGAAATGTCATAGATGGTAGTAATTATATCATTTACTGCTGTAATTAAAATGTGCTAAAAAGTAGAGCTAAGTTTGAATCTAATTACCAGGCAGTAAAATTGTTCTTCCTCTTCCTCCTCTAGCTATATGTCGACAAGGCTGCAGCACTGAACATGGATCGTGTAAGGAGCCAGGTGGATGCAAGTGAGTGAGGCAGCTCTGTATGATTTGTTAGTCTGTTATCAACGATTTTATTGCATTTTTAACCTGCGAAAATGTCAAACATGGTTTCCTCAAGTGTCTTTAGTTACTGTGGAGGCTGGTGCCAAAAGCCTGTGGTGTGGCTCATTCAGATATGTTGGGTTTGTGTCCAAGCACCGTTTCTGTCATGGCACAGATCTTTCCCTGTACGTGCTGGGTTTTCTGGCCAAGAGACTATCAGTACCCGGGCTTTAGCAGAGATGCAGGCTGAGCTGCTGGCAAATCTCTCGTGGGGCTTTTGACTGGAGCTGCCAGTCTGGAGAAAGGAGAGGTGGGCTCGACAGCCAAGACTCCATGTTGGAAATCTAACCTATGTGTTTCCCTCTAATGAGGCAAGCGTTATCAGTCAAATCGTGTGTAACGTTCGGATGAGCCTTAAAGTGTATTGTTTGTGTAGCTAATGGCTTCCTAATGCTGTTTATGCACACAGCCAGAGGAAAAGCCAGGCGCAGATGGATATCAGAGTTGGGGCATTGTGTGCAGTCACAGTTGTATCTCCTCCTCATCCTGGAGGAGGTCCTGCACTGCCGCACTCTTCCCACAGCTCAGGCATTGGTTGCTTTCTTAGTTGTCTGATTTGGCCATGAATCAAGCACAAGGACGATCTGGTTTGTTCATTTTGTGCACCAGCTCTGTTGTTTTTCCCAAGCTTTTGACATCATCAGGTTTCTTGTAAGTGCTTGTGTGGCCACTGGCAGAACAAGAGGCTGTATCGCTTTAGTCTCTGCACAGGTGTGGCTATATTTAAAGCTCTGGGTTTAACTGTTTATATGTCATCTGCCAACAAACTCTCCAAGCAAGCTCTGCTGCTGTTGTAGTCAGAGAGTAGTTTCCCATCATTGGCCTGCTGTAGTGTTTTAAACAACAGCAGTACATGGCAACACTGGAGGCAGGTTAGGGCAGTCCAGCCTAGCCTCTGCTGAATTAATGGCAGCCGAACCACAGCTAATGATGCTCCGTGGGATTTCCTTTTAGCCAGAGTTTTTAATGTGAGCCACAGCTTTCATTGTTACTAATGGAGTAATAACAGTGCACCTGTGGACCGAGACTGCCACAGTAGAGAACTGGATTGAGAAGCATTAGCTGCACAGCCACAACATACAGATTCTTAAGAGGCCTGTTTTCATAGTGAGGGTTAAACTCTTTATGTGCATTAGCAGTGCTGCACAATGTAATGTCGCATTCCCCAGTAATTTGGCTGTGTAATAACTGTAAATGATTTGGGATCCTGCTGGGGAATCCTGCTCCGCTTCTCATGGAGGGGATTAGCACACTTTTAAGAATAGCCTCTTTAATCACAGACTGAGGTTTACTTAACCACCGCGTTTATTTTTACAGTCCATCCGTTTCTTGGGGCTAATCAGGCTGCTGCTCCCCCAGAGGGACACTATGTTTCCTGTCGCTTGGCTCCACAGCAGCCACTGTATCGCCACTTCACCACCTTTAAAGAGCAGACTTATCAGTCGGGCTGGATTGCCCTCTTAATTATGGAGCCCAGGAAGAAAAGGGCAGCATTATCAGCGTAATTATGGACCTGGACATTTCAGTGGTCAGCAGGCTGTGTCCCCCTCCTCGGCCTTGGGGCACAAGCCCTTACTGTTGCCTCATGGGAACCAGGATGAGCAGCAGTGTAACAGCCGAGGGGAGGGCTGAGCACTGCCGCTACTGCCAAGCCACAGGCAGAGTGTTGTTAAAGGGAGCGTCTGGCCGCATGCTAATGTTAGCCGTGCTAAAGGTCCCATTGGAACTGTAATTTAGTGTTTTGTTTTTTTTCTGTTTGGTAAAATGCTAAATACTCCTCTGTTTCCCTGTCCCCAAGTATTGTTTAAAAGCTGTTGCATAAACACCCTGCTACTTAAGATTCATTTGTGGTCTTTTAAGATGCAGCCCAATTGTGAGAGCAAGAATACTGCCTCTTTGTTTGTTTCATTTGTGCAGCACCATGCTGTATACACCGATGTGTACTTCATTAAGTTCAGATTATCGCTGTACTGCTCGTGAAGGAATTTGGAATAAACAGAAGATTAAAATATTAGCATTTTTAGATACCACGGGGATTATCAGACCTCACTCTTATTGTTGTGAATTAACCTGAATGTTGTGCATGTGTCACTGTGGAGAGTGTGTGTGTGTGTGTGTGTGTGTGTGTGTGTGTGTGTGTGTGTGTGTGTGTGTGTGTGTGGGCTCATTTTCAGTTAAAGACCCACTTCTGAGGCTGATGCCATTGCACTCTCTTTGTCTTGCAGGTGTCTGTATGGCTGGCAGGGCCAGTACTGTGACAAGTGCATCCCCCACCCAGGCTGTGTGCACGGCACCTGTGTAGAGCCTTGGCAGTGCCTGTGTGACACCAACTGGGGCGGCCACCTTTGCGATAAAGGTTAATTCCTTTCTCTTATTTCAGTTGCAGTCGGTGTAGGAGTGGCCCTTGTTGTGTCAAAACAAACTAAAGCTGTGTGAAACACTCCTTTCCCAGATCTGAACTACTGTGGCACTCACCAGCCATGCCTGAATGGAGGGACATGTATCAACACAGGACCTGACAAATACCAGTGTACCTGCGCCGAAGGTTACTCTGGTGCCAACTGTGAGAGAGGTGAGTGTCAGTGATGCTCACTGTGATAACTCATACCTCTTTTCCCTTATTTAGTCATTGCTAGTGAGTTTTTTACAGGTGAAGTTCAGGTTACATGAGGAGGATGACTCAGCCTCAGATGGACCTTAAAGCTTTAAATCTTTACCTGTTTGTTATGAACTGGGCTTTGGAGTTGAGATGTTAAAATTAACCAGGTGTGGAGGGTCTAGTACAAGATGCTATTGAGTTGCATTGTGGGAAGTGTAGGACACAATAAGCAATAAAACACGTAGGTCCCCAAATTTGTGGAAGTGCAGCACTAAATTGTCTGACTCCCCCTTTAAAGCCACTTCAATTTCCGGGTCAGTGACTGAAGGAATTCACGTGGCTCTGGGTGAATCTTAGTTTGAATAATTTTTATCAAACAAAATGAAGCGAAGCAGCTCCATGATTCCCATTTTATGTTTTGCATGAAATGTTTGATGTCAAGGGCTTACGGACACATGCTCACTGAGCCAGCAGACAAAAGGTCAGAGGTGCCCTCAATTTGTAATCAGAGGAGGTGGTAACTTGGCAATAATCGGTTTCCACTCCAGCATGAGTGGCCCCCGAGTCAGGTAATCCACCAATTTGATCTCCAGGGGCCGGTCATCCGCTCACTCCTCAGGCACTCCAGACACATGGGTGTGGCGCTGAGGTTCAGCTGCTGCGAACACTTACCATGGAGATGATGGTTTTTTCCTCATTAAATCTGGGCCTCGCAGGGTGCTGACAGCTTAACTGCAGAGATGTCAGGAAACCGTGCCCTTCGTAACAGGAGGTCTGCAGACCAGGGGATACGCCGGGCTATTGTAACGCAGAGGCCTCAGGGTGCAGCGCTGCATCCTCTCCCCTCCTCCCTGTGGCATACCAAGAGCTGTCCACCGATCACCTCCAACCGCCTACTTATTCCCAGTCAATCATTCATTTTTGATTCATTTGGGAGCCACTCATCCTGAACTCATCCTTAAAGGAGAAACTCCACTGCTAAGCTACCCCCTACCCCCACCTCTCCCTCTCCCTCCCGCCACTCTCTCATCTTGTGCCGCCTCTCAGGAGAAGAATGGCGGGGAGTCAGAGGGAAGTCACGGTGCGTTGGTCAGGTCAACTTAGCATGAAAGATGATTTCCTGGTGGTGTGGTCTGCCGGGCGGGTAATGCGAGTGAGACGAGGGGGGATTTTTAGCGGGCTTTTTGGGGCAGGGGAGGAGGAGGGTAGGGTAGGTGAAGGAGTTGACCCCTCGGTGTGATCTGCTGACAGAGTGGTCCCGGGGAGAGGAGAGAGAGGTTTTCCAGGCACGAGAGTCAGAAGCTGAAATGCATTTTTACATCTGATTTGTTTTCTTGTGAAAAACAAGGCAAATGTTTGACCTGTGCGACCAACACAAGATATTTCTTGTTGATGAGATTTACTCACAAAATGTGTTCATAATTAGACAAAAGCAGTAACCAAGCAGGTATTTTTCTTTCTTAAAATGACTCACAGGATTGTGAGTGTGTGTGTTTGTGTGACCTGTTTTTAAAACTTGTCTGTTTCTTCCAAGCGGAACATGCCTGTCTGTCCAACCCATGCTCTAACGGAGGGAGCTGCTCAGAAACCAGCCAAGGCTACGAATGTCAGTGTGCGCTCGGGTGGAGCGGCCCGTCCTGCACTATCAGTAAGAACGCAGTGAACCTGCACCCAGTAAATGTCAGCGGTCTCACAGAAAAGATCATGTTGGATAACCAGAGATGAATTCTCTTGCACAGATGTTGACGACTGCTCTCCAAACCCCTGTAACCACGGAGGCACCTGCCAGGATCTGGTCAACGGTTACAGATGTCACTGCCCCTCACAGTGGACAGGGAAGACATGTTTGATAGGTGAGCCACCCGGCCTCTTTCCACCACTTCATGTCTGTCAGATACACATGCAAACGCCGCTAACCCCTTCTCTCGCTCTCTAGATGCCAATGAATGCGATAGCAAGCCCTGCGTCAATGCCAACTCGTGCCGCAACCTGATTGGCGGATACTTCTGCGAGTGCATCCCTGGTTGGATGGGGCAGAACTGCGACATCAGTGAGTTGAAGGCCAGCAGCAGCAGCAGCTGTGGCACGGGACACCTGTCCAGCCCCTCTTTTTTTTTTTTTTTTTTTTTTTCACTTCTTTCTGTCCTTTCAGTGCAGCCTGAATTAAAGCTGTAACATGAGGACGTAAAGCAAACAGTTGGATGAATCTGCTGTATCATTATTAGCCCTGTGTGTGGCCAAGGCTGTGGTGATTAGAGGCAGCTCAAAACAATCCCAGCGCTAGTTTCACTTGGCAGCAGACGGGATTGCTCAATACTCCGTGCTGTACTGATTCTGCAGCAGCGTTATCCAGCTCTTGCAGAGCGCTCTCTAGCTCCGACAATGTTTTTCAAGGCCCCTAGCATGGGAAACATAAAGCACAGACTTGTTTTCAAAGACAGACTATTTAGTCAAGCTGTTCAGAATTAATCCTCAGATTTGTTTTCCCGTGCAGATATAAACGACTGCAAGGACCAGTGCCAGAATGGGGGAACTTGCAAGGTACGTGTTGGGTCAGAAACCGAGCAGCTTTATCTGGTATCAGTGCTTGTTTGTTTGCTTTATTGTGCTCTGTTTTGTTTTTTTTTGGTTTGTTTTTTTTTTGTTGTTATTGAAGCCCAAGACATGTACAGCGGTTATATAAATAGCTGCAGTAAACCATTCTCTCCACACTGACAGAGGAATTGTTGTGGAATTCCTCTCTGAAATCAAATCTGAGGGGAGTGGGTTCAGAGGGGTTTCTAAGGGAGGGACACACAAGTTCCTTGACCACACTAGATTAAATTACCATAAACATTATTGTGTTGAGCCCGTGCCAGGAAAATGTGTTGAAATAAAATGCAGAGCTGTGATAACTTGTCGCGGCCCCCACCCCCCCCTCTCTGCCTCACTCTTCGTTCTGTTCCCTGGTTTGACAGTTATTGTTTGGACCCCACCCTGTCAAAACCGTTAATTAAATTTGTGGCTGCATGAGGTTAACCCTGGTTTCTCTCTCTCGCTCTCTCTTGCTCTCTCGCTCTCCCAGGACTTGGTAAACGGCTACCGTTGCGTGTGCCCCCCTGGCTTCTCCGGCGAGCACTGTGAAAGGGACATCGATGATTGTGCGAGCTCGCCGTGTCTGAACGGCGGCCGCTGTCAGGACGAAGTGAACGGATTCCAGTGCCTGTGTCTGGCTGGCTTCTCAGGAAACCTCTGCCAGGTGAGACACGATTCCCACCACCTTCCCACACATAATTAAGGACACATTCATGCATCCTCCCTGCTATCATCTAGCATCTTAAGCCCCAAACCCCCACCCCCCCTCACCCCCACCCCTGTTTGCCAGCATTGCTGTATCTTTGGGTTCGTTGTAAAGTTTTCCTGCCCCACCCTCTTAAATCGCTGTTGTTCCACAGTCCTCCTTCTTAAAAGGGAGTGCTTTGTTGAAGCTGCTCCTGGCTACAGCGGGATACATTCCTCAGTGCTGAAGCCCAGACTCAGAGGACGGCTCCTATGTCTCTGCCTTGTTTTTCCCTTCCCTCCGAGCGCTGTGCGTGTGTTATTTCCTGGCACAGCCTGTGGGGAGGATGCTGTGGGTTCTGCTCTGTTTAGTGTAGCTGAAACTATGTCAGCTATCAGGTTCACCGCTCTCTATTCAATATCTTTCTGCCCTAGCTGGATATCGATTACTGCTCGCCCAACCCGTGTCAGAATGGCGCACCCTGCTTCAACCTGGCCACTGACTACTACTGCGCTTGCCCAGAGGACTACGAGGGCAAAAATTGCTCTCACCTCAAAGACCACTGTCGCACCACCACGTGTAAAGGTACGTCTCCTGCAGGCGACGACCACAATCTTTTTCGCCCTTTGACTTTTTCCAGAGCCTTTGTGAAAGGTGATCTGTGCTGTGCACTGCAGTAAAATGCTGAATAAGCCCAGGTCTTCGCCATTTGCCTGAGCAATTTACCCACACTTCTCCCATGAGGGCAATACCTATATTTTAGTTTTGTGCTGAAGTTTCTTGGCCAAGGTGAAAAGTTTTTCTTAAGAGTGTAGCTCCCTTGATGAATGCCCCCCCCATCTCCTCAGCAAAGCTTTTCCAGTGATTCTCCCCTCCTCAGAGTTCGCTGAAAATCTGGCAAAAGGCTGATAGCACTGTGTGTGTTCTGGGTAATGACTTGGTGGGCTACCTCTTCTTTTTCCCCCTCAATGAGTGCGCACATTTTTCTTTGTGTGTGTGTGTGTGTGTGTGTGTGTGTGTGTGTGTGTGTAATTGAGTGAGTGGACCAACCACGGAGTCCAGATACCAGACGGTGAGATCCTCTCTGCTCTTGGCAAGAATTAAGTGATTACAGGGGAGAAAATTCACCCCGCACTGTTAACCTGATCAGACAGGGGGAAAGAAAGGGATTTCAGTGCAGAGTGAAAAAGATCACAGTGAATTGCTTATGAAAGCATAACAGCAGATCGCTGTTTATCCTATCAGTCAATGTTGTTTCATATTCTTGCACTGATACTCTTTTCCTCTGGGAATGGGACTTTTTCACCAACTTTTCACCAGATCTCGTCCTCTCTCTTGCTCACTGTTTGCCCATCATGCTCATTGTTAAGTATAGACTGCTACATGGTTGCATTAGCTCAGATTTAAATACCAGCAATTAGCAACATCTCCATGTCTACTTATCACATGGAAGACACAAACAGCAGTTTATGATCAGGAACAAGTGTTTGTTCAAACAGGCTGCACCAGTTGTTTCTAACTGCCTCTCGCCTCCGCAGTGATTGACAGCTGCACAGTCGCTGTGGCGTCCAACAGCACGCCGGGAGGAGAGCGCTACATTTCGTCGAATGTGTGTGGACCTCATGGCCGCTGCCGGAGCCAGGCCGGAGGCCAGTTCAGCTGCGAATGCCAGGAGGGCTTCAGAGGCACATACTGTCACGAGAGTAAGATTTCATGAGCAATACAGAAGACGAGGCACGACTGATCACGATGTATCAAAAAACACTCTCAATCTTACAATCACTCTTACTTTTCTTTCCCTCTTTTTAAATTTTTTTTATTTCAGACATCAACGACTGTGAGAGTAACCCTTGCCGCAATGGAGGCACCTGCATCGACAAAGTCAGTGTGTACCAGTGCATCTGCGGCGACGGCTGGGAGGGCGACCACTGTGAGATCAGTGAGTGGGCCTGCCTCTCCTGTGGCGTCAAACTGACACCTTCACCGTGGCCTTGTTCAATCTATGCTTCAACATAAAAAGTCATAAAATATACTGACACATACTGCGTGTAAATCACTGTCCCGTCTGATGTCTCCACCAGACATCGATGACTGCAGCACCAACCCCTGTCATAATGGAGGAACATGTCGAGACCTGGTGACTGATTTCTTCTGTGAGTGCAAGAATGGCTGGAAGGGAAAGACGTGCCACTCCCGTAAGTTTTTTTTGGTTTTTTTTTTTTCCTGTGTTTGCCTGTGCAGGCTGATGGTATGTGCTATATATAATTACACAGGCATCTATGCAGTGTGCTTATTATATTAGATATTATATTATCATATCCAGAGTCATGTGAGTGCACATTTTAAGCGACCCTAAGATTTGAAATGCTCCCTCCAGGCGAAAGTCAGTGCGATGAAGCCACATGCAACAACGGAGGCACCTGCCACGACGAGGGCGACACATTCCAGTGCACGTGTTCACCAGGGTGGGAGGGTACGACATGCAACATAGGTGAGTCACGCACAGGAGATGGCTTTGCGGGGGAGTCCTGTCTTCAGATCTGTCAGATCCACGAGGTCCACAAACAGTTTTTATCCCTTCACTCTGTCAGCGCTCCCTCCTCGCCCATTTCTCCCTCTCCTGCGAGCGCTGACATATCCGCTTAAAATTACTGATTGCACAGACAATGCACTTGAAAAGTTGTGGAATGCAGATTCCCTCAAGAGAAAACGGAAACCCGACTGAAAAAAGCCAAACCAACAGCCGTCTCCTGTGGCTGTTTAAGGTTTATTATTGTACTGATAATCCTCTGCAATGCTGGAGAGAACTGACCGACAAATGCTATACTTTTCCCTTTGCTCTCTTTCTCTCTCAGCTAAAAACTCCAGCTGTCTGCCAAACCCGTGTGAGAACGGCGGTACCTGCGTGGTGGCCGGGGAGTCGTTCACCTGCGTCTGCAAGGAAGGCTGGGAGGGTCCCACATGCACCCAGAGTAAGTGCTCTTTGAGGGAGAGCGATGGAAAGGATAACAGTGGACAGTTATTGCTATTAAATGATGATAAACCTCAGTGCAGAGGTGAAGTCCTGCATCTGATTAAATCCGACTCTCTCATCCTCTCTTGAATCTGTACCTTTTTTTTTTTTTTTTTTTTTCTTTCTCTTTCCTCTCTCCCTGCCGGCCATGAGAGGAGGAGGGAGAAGGGGCTCGGGAAAGTGGAGACAGATGTTTCTTCCCCCTCCTCCTCCTCCTCCTCCTCCTCCTCCTCCTCCTCCTCCTCCTCCTCCTCCTCTTCTTCTTCATCCAACACACACCCCTCTCTCCCCTCTCGTCGTCACATTCCTGTCCAAACAGTGACATGTCGGCTTGTTCTACAGCCCTCCTCCATTTCCCTGGCTTCCCTGGGATCCCTGCCCTGTATGCATGTACTCCAAAACATAAATTCCCCCGACCTTTGTAAGGGAGAAGCAGCCAAGGCGGGAATGTGGGTGTGGAGGTGTTGTAGGTGGGGGCGGCAGGGGTGATGGTGAAGGTGGTGGTGGGGGAGTTGGAACTTTTTTTTTTTTTTTTAAAGAGTGCACGTCGACTTGGTTGTTTGCTCTGTGTCGTTAATAAGGCAGAGTAATCGGTCCAGGCCTGAGCAGCCCAGCACGCCTCTGCACACGCAAGCTCAGACGTGCTCTTTGCTGTCATCTGCTCTAAACACTCAAACATGAGAGAGAGAGGAAAAAAGCCACACTCACCACTCTGTCTCTCTCCCTATCTCTATTTTTTTCTCTCTTTCAGATACCAATGACTGCAGTCCCCACCCATGGTAAGTGGAAGCTAAACATTTCCTGTAGATTTAGTTCGATAGATGTAAACAGGCCTCTCCTCCTGTGTCATAGTTTCTCACCTGCAGGCTTTCTCTCTCTGCTGAGAACCAGGCACACACCCTTCCATGTCATTCCTGGGATGCAATCAGCTAACCCTCTTTTGTGAACTCCCAGCCTTCACTCTTAGTTAACCACACACCACTGGAGCTCACTCCCAACCCCATACACACTCGTCCAATAAAAAGAACAAGTCTGATTGCCTTAATTGCCTTAGAGAATGGTTATTATATGTTGACTGGTGAGAAAATTCCAGCCTGAAATGGTTCGATATAAAAAAGTCTCACTCTCCCTTTTTCTTTTTTTTTTTATCCCTGCAGTTACAACAGCGGAACATGCGTGGATGGGGATAACTGGTACCGCTGCGAGTGCGCCCCAGGCTTCGCCGGTCCAGACTGTCGGATCAGTGAGTATTAACCCTGCCACCCGCTCCTCCCTGATCCCTGTTTGAGCCGTCAGTTAGAGCAGGCCCGGACCGCGGGACCGTCCCAGTCGCTCTAAATGGAAGGTCTAGTCGGCCAATTATCTGTGCATTGGGCTGCAGGCCAGGCCGAGCCATTTCGGTGTCACCTCACTGGGCCCTGCTGCTGTCCCCAGGGGAAACCGGCTTAGCAGGCCAACAGCTAATCAGCCATGCTCTCTGACACTGATTACACAGATTGTTTTCCCTCTTAAAGGCTTTCAGATGGCCACATTCTTTCCCATTGCAAACCCTTTGTTCTGCTAAGTCCAGCCTTTAGCTCCTGCATACCTGCTAATGATGCTGCTTTTAATAAAGCTGCATGGGACAAGAACGTCTAGGGCTGATTTAAAGCATGTTTGCTTGTTTTTTATTAACTGGTGTGTACATGTACGTACTGTTCAAATGACACATGACCTCAGTGAATCCAGCCTAGGAATTAGATTTGTGTGCTGACTGCTTAACCCAATATTTGTGTGCTGTCTGGCTGTGTTCTTTATTTCGTAGAGGAGCCATTTCTTACCTCTCGCTCTTCCCCTGACAGATATTAATGAGTGCCAGTCCTCTCCATGCGCATTTGGCTCCACTTGTGTGGACGAGATCAACGCATATCGCTGTTTGTGTCCACCAGACAGGACGGGGCCCCACTGTCAAGAAGGTAAAAATCAGCACGAGGTGATAAAAGACACTCACCTAACAAACACACCATTTCTGGTACATTTCTAATGCTGTGGTTGTATTTAACACAGTGACAAGAAAACCTTGCTCTGTTAATGGACAACTCGCACTCGATGGAGTCAAATGGGACGAAGACTGCAACACTTGCCACTGTTCCAATGGGAAAGTTGTTTGCACAAAGGTACGTCCAAACAAACTAAATGTACAGGAAATGCAAAAGTCAAGTATTTACGATGCCTCTGTACGGCGGTGAAGTACATGATGTCATTGTTTACGAATGGGAAAAGGGCTGTGGAGAATGATTAGTAACAAACGGCAACAGACTCAAACACGGCGTGGGCGGTTGCGTCTCAGACTCATCAATCTTCAGAGATCTCAGGTAGGGCCATGTTGGGCCACAACAACACTCGCTGGGTGGAGTTGACTCGGGAGTGTCAGATTCTATGCAGAGATGATGCCATTTGTTTTGAAAAGAAACACAATGGCCCTGTTTGAAACAGGTGTCAGGTGCCAGTTCAGAATCTCCCAAAGTCGCACTGACTGAAGACGAGATGCAGTGAGAGGCCTGGAGGAGTGCTATCATTATCGTTTAACCCACCAGATGAACAATGGTGCCCCACTGATGCGGCTCCCCTCAGGAAGAGAAGGCTTCATGCAGTGAAAACGATCCAGTCCTGTAAGGTGTGGGCAACCATGCTAAACAGAGTCTGATGTGGGAAGACACATGCGGGTTTTCAAACAGCAGCTCGTGTGTTTCATGCAGATTATAGAAGCATATCCCTTGACATGCAATGGAGAAAAATATGAATCTTTACAAAGCTACTAATATCCTTCACTGGGAAAAACTTTACAGTCCCGTTTAGGGCTGGGTGCTGAATCTCTGGCACTCAGTTGGTTCAATAGATGTGTGAAAACTATCAAACATGGCTTCAAAGGTCTGAACAAATGAGGGTCTGAGTGTTTTTTCTGTTTTTTGACATACTCTTGACGAGAATATTCTCAGAATCAAATGTTTGCCAGTTTTAGACAGTTTTTAGACTTAACTCTTGTGTGGCTTCTTGTGTTAAGAAAATCAACATCAGTCTTCTTTTGTTTTTGTCTTTTTTTTTTTTTTAATGGTTTTATAGAAAAAAAAAAAACATTTCTATTTGTCAGAGCAAGACAAGTGTCCATTACATGACATAGTGACATTGCTAACATACTGACGTTAGCCGGTTTGTTTACCATGTCCATCATTAGTTTAGCTTTTTAGCATGTTAGTTTTCAGGTATCTCATCATAAACCACATAACGAGGTAAACAGAATCTAAATGCCAACAGCTGTCAAGACATTTCACTAAAAATCACCAGAGCGAAAAACAAGGTGATCACTGAAGTCTGTTCGACTTATCCTCTGGGGACCATGAATGTCTGTACAGGATTTTAATCCTTAGCTGTTGAGATATTTCAGTCTGGACACAAGTGGGGGCAGACTGAGCCAAGCCACTGTTTGTATTTGTTTCATTTAAAGAAAAGTCTGTAACATTATCTCAACACGTTCCCCCGTCACATGTTTCTCTCCAGATGTGGTGTGGCCCTATGTCCTGCAAGCTGGGTGCCAAAGGTCGGGGCGGCTGTCCTTCAGGTCAGAGCTGCATCCCCATCAAGGAGAGCCACTGCTTTGTGAAGCCCTGCCCCGACTTAGGAGAGTGCTGGCGCTCCAACCCTCCCCCGCCTCCCACCAAATGCCACCCCAGCTCCAGTTACCAGGACAACAGCTGCGCTAACATCACCTTCACCTTCAACAAGGAGATCATGCCTAGAGTGAGTTACCTAGGGACCAGGGAGGGAGAGATTGAATTAAAGGGGTCTTTGGGTCATTTTTCACGCCTCTCCTTCACCACCGCTCTCTAATGACTGGAAGCAGCAAACTGTGAATGAGGTTCTCAGAAGTGCTCAACCATCCCTCCTAAGCTAAAAGATTTCTTGTCTAAGACTCATAAACATTTCAGTCATGTATTTAAATGTGCTCCAGGAGGGGGAAAAAATGGGGGATATTTCTTTCTCTCTCTTTCACGACTTTGCAGCTCATGCCAACCCCCTCTTAACCCCACCGCGCTGCAAGATTACTTTCAAGATCATATGGATTTGAGCTAAACAGTACCACTGGCGACTCTGTCACCACACATGATCACCACTCGCCCATTGCTTAACAAGCATGACAGCAGACAGTGACAAGCCTATGAGCCTGTGGTCTTTAATCTAAATGAGGTGGATCCCAAACCAGATAGCATATTAAACCGGCTGCCAAAATGCAGGCCCCGCTCTTCCTTTCTCTTCCCGATTGCTCTCTGTTTTTCCATATGTGCTAACATTTGCTTCGCTTCTTCTTCCCGTCCAGGGCTTGACTGTGGAGGAAGTGTGCAAGCAGCTGAGGCACTTGTACGTAGTGAAGAATTTCTCCTTGGAGCATTCTGTGTCCGTAGCCTGCGACCCCTCATTCTCAGCCAGCAATGAGATCCATGTCTGCATCGTAAGTGCCTCCTCCCTCACTCAGTCTCCCATATGTTTGTCTGCCTCGATTAATGCACACTCAAAAAAAATCCTTGTTGATTTATAGCCTGCAGCGTGCATTCTTAGCAGCACTGAGACATGCTCTAATGGGAAATGTGATGATTTAGGTCTGGTTGTTTTGTGTCATCGGTTTGACAGCAAGTAAACACAATTAGAGGCAGACAAGATGCAACTTGAACCTAAGCTGATTTCACATTTCAAACCTCACTTTCTTCCTGGCACTTGTAGTCCACCGATGACCGTCGCTTGGACCGGAGCCCCATAAAAGAGATCACAGACAGGATAATCGACCTGGTTAGCAAACGCAACGGGAACAACACCATCATCTCCGCTATTGCAGAAGTGCGCGTGCCAAGCCCCAGCAAAACTGGTATGAACCACCTCCAAACTCTGGCTGCTGCTTTTGAAGTTTTCCAGACTTGCACACACTTGCATGAGTAGAAATAGGTGGGAGGATTTGCTTTTTTCCTTCTTTTGAAAAGCTCAGATGAGAGAGAGCCAAGACCTGAATATGACAGAAGTGCACCAAAGCAAAATGAGCATGTACAAAAAATAATTCCTATCCCTCCCACACAACTTGGGCCGCCCAGGTCTGCCATCTCATGGCAGTTGTAATGGAGCTTAAAAAGAATGTAGCCAGGATGTCGATGGAAAAGAGCAGAGCTGCTTGGCTACGTGGCTTCAGATTGGCTCGCACTGTGCACTGGCTGGACTCTTAGTATGACTCCCGCATGTGTCCACCATTTATCAACACTGTGACAGCAGACTGCCGCCACGGCCAAATAGAAGCTGCCTCCTCCCCTGTTCAGGGCTCAGAGGTCAGGTTGCACTGGCAAAAGCATGCTAATGACTTAGCAAGCCTGACGTAGTAATATAATAAAAGCTATTGTGAATTGTTTGACTGGGGCCTAATTCTTTTCTATTTGTGGCATCTTTTTGACCTGTGACCGTCTTCTTTTCTTCCATCAGACTACCTTGTGCCCCTCCTCAGCTCTGTCTTTATTGTCATCTGGGTCCTCGTGCTCGTCTCCATTTTTCTGTGGTGCATGCGCCGCCGGCGGAAACAGAGCAACCACAACGGGACGTCGCCCGCCGGCTCCGAGGACAACACGACCAACAACGTGCGGGAGCAGCTTAACCAGATCAAAAATCCTATAGAGAAGCACGTGAGTCTCACGGTGGCCATCAAAGACTACGAAAACAAGAACTCCATCATTGCCAAAATAAGGACAAATCATCCCGAGGGGGATGAGGACGACAAGGAGAGGCACTTGCAGAAGAGCCGCTTTGCCAAACAGCCAGCATACACACTGGTGGAGAGGGACGAGAAGACGCCCATCTCCAATCCCAACTCCACATCCAAACATCCTAATTGGACTAATAAACAGGACAACAGAGACTTGGAGACAGCAAACAGCATAAACAGGATGGACTACATTGTATAGCAGACAGCTGTGTTGCTGTGCAACCAAGCCTTACGCCTTCACACCCCGGTGGTGGGTGAAACAGGGGAGCTTTGGCATGTGTAGTTAGTAAACTGTCATGTCAGTCGAGACCCCACAGTATTTTCAGATATTCCCCGTGTTAATTTAAGTTTTGACAAGCTGGCTTACACTGGCAGTGACAGTTGCTTTGGTTGGCTGGAAACACAAGGCACTGGTATACATTTCACTGTAGAACTAGCTGCAAAAGTGTCTTCCTATGCATTTCATTTCCCTTTTTTTTTTTTTTTTTTTTAAATTTAGTGGACACATGGAAGGGGCTCCTGGTGTAATTGTTGTACAATGACTAAAACTACCCGACGTGTTCAACACTAGAGCTAATTATTTTTAGTATGTGTTTGAATTCTTTCTAGTTCCGTTTGGAGAAAGTGCCTTTTCAGCTTTAGACTTCAGCAACTGTCAAATGAGAAAAAAAGATCAACTTTATTATTTATTTTTATTTTTTGGGTGGGGTGGGGGAGGGGGAGGGAAGGGTTCAATGTCAGCAGTTGCTGCCGATATGAAGAATTTATGTGTCGATTTAGAACATGTAGATATGTACATTTTTTTTATTAATCATTGTGTATATTTGATTTATTAACTTAATAATCAAGAGCCTTAAGATATCATTCCTTTTTATTTATGTCTAGTTTGAAGGTTTTGATAGCTGTGGAAGCCTACCATTTCTTTCAGTGACTTAAATTTTTTTTCCAACACATTTTATAAAAGCCAAATTTCAGAGAAGACAAAAGATAGGCACTTCAGGCCTGAAAGAAATCCTATTTTTTTCCACTAGGTTGACATTTCATTACTTGTTGCCAGGACCTTGATTGAAGGCAAGTGAGGTTAGGACAACAAAAGGTCGCGGCTGCTGCGAGGGATGGACATGGTGGCAGACATATTGCTTGCCACTAATGGATAAATACGTAAGGGAACAAAAATCCTTCAGCAGCTTCAGTTTAACCCATTGACATATTTCAAAGGCTGTCACAATCCACCAACTTGCAATGCAAGTCACATCAATAGAGACACGCCAGAATTCCCATCTGCTTTAGTCAGCGTACTATCATAAGCTAGACCATGAGTACTTGAACAGTAGGGGGGCAATGGGAACACTGTAGGATCAGACAATATACACTGCCTTGCTCTGCAAGAGTCTGCTCTGTTTCTGTGCACATGTTTCTTTAAAAAAAAAAAAAAAAAAAAAAAAAATGAGGCTCTTAAAGACAAAGATGTTTTATCTCATTTGTTAACCCTTTGAGATCATGGCAACATTTTGTCCTATTTTTGACTTTGTGTTATGAACTTGAGAATTATGTGTTGATCTGGCAATATATTTTTGAAAGTCATATTTATTAAATATTTTGTATGAAAAGAGAATTAAAGTTGTCTTTGTTCTGGAGGGCGAGTGAAGAGTCTGTCTGTGACGCATCAAGCCAAACATGTCTGAGCATTTGAAAGGTTTCTCATGCAGCTGGCGTGGGAACTGCTGCTGGAGCGGCATCATAGACTTGAGCAAGGTCTCTGTCCAAATGTGTTTACTGCTAATTACGTTGTAGCAAACCATCCTCATATTAAGTCAATCCAGGAGACAAAAATACTGTTTCTCCTCATGATCTCCAGACAATGTTGCCCTTGTTGGTCTGATTTAAGTAGCAGGCTTAACTAAAACCTTTCAAGTTGTAGAGTTGTTGAACTGATCTTCTGCAGAATCTGTTAAAAAGGATTAGAGCCAAGGCGAGGGATTATCAACACCTCTTGAGACTGACTTAAAACGTTAGGGTCCGTTTCAGGAATCCACCATATTGTCTCTGCCTTGATAAGAACAGAACTAGCTTCTGCTAGTGACTCATCTCAGCTTTCACTCGCTAACACTGACAGTGAAGTGATGATTTATTGTTAACATCATTGGACAGACTTTCACTGTCATCAGCCAGTCTGGACTGTATGAGCAAAACGATGCTCACGGATCTACATGTTATTACATGCTGGCTGCTTCCAGAAAATCTTCAGCCCGTTTTCAGATTGCCACAAATATTCAGAGAGATTTTTTTTTTCCTTGGGGAAAAACATTTATTTATATGATAAAAATTCTTTCCAGCAAAATAAAAATAAACCAGGAGTTATGTATTCAGGCTATTATACGTCATCCTATAAGTGACTGTTGGCCCCCAGTTGCGCCATGCTCTCTCCAGGCCTGGGCCAACTGAGAGACGTGAACAGTCCTGTGGAGTGTTGGGGCAACGATAGCAGCTCCACTTTAACCTGTGATACTGTAGACATCCCAAGTAAAACCACTAATACTTCAGTGCTACTCATACACCCACACATATTTGGTTCAAGTTCAGTATAAAAGCTGCAGATTAGCCTTGCATTTAAATATACATTTCAGGTACTTAGCAACTAAGCATTGAGCAAATTGCATATGAATGAAATCTAACTACTAAAAGACATATTTGAGAACAGAGTGATGAAATAAATCTGGAAACAGCAATCAATCACACCAGAGCTTCAGCGGGGAAACTGGACAGTTTTCAGACACATAGGAGCCAGTATTTCAGACTGAAAGCCATGACGTACTGCATGGCTCCTGCCTGTCTGAAATCCCCAATCTTTAACACAAAACCAAATCTAAACTCCAATTAAAGGTTTTTGACTTTCATTTGCGAGCCTCTCTTGACCACCACTACTTATGGGTGGAGGCAGAGTCTGTTTCAAGTATTTGACAAAGCGTAACTCAAACGCTTGTGTATCTATCTGCATAATGTGTTCAGCATTTGATCTTTGTGTGTTTGTGAGTGTTTACTGTCTGTACAGCACATGTAAAAACAGATATTGTAGTAAAATGTGACACGTACAATTTCAAGTCATCTGAGGAGACTGCATGGGGTAAACATGTAGCCTGACACAATATCATCTCTATCTCTGTGGCGTCAGGCATCTTTACTGCAGCTTGTCTCTCCCCCTCAGGACCTCTTCAGCCGTCGTAATCTAGAGGTTCTGGGTACATTTTCTCTCCCCTCCTCTCCGAGTGTGGATCTGGAACTAATAGAGGAGCCTGAGGATGCAGGGTTGACAGATAGGCCCCTCAGACTTGCGGCCAGCCTGTTTTGGTTTGTCTGTGCCGTGTTATTGCTTGTGAGGGGGAGCCTCTGGGCCCGTTTCCCTGGAGTAAGCAGCTCTACTTCCAGTGTGGTTTTCTTACACTTGGAGACTGGGAAAGCCTTGGACTCAGCCTTGGCTTCAACTGGAGGAAGGGGCGGCGGAGGAAGAAGGTCATGCTTGGATGTTTGTGTGGAGCACTCAGTGGAGTGAGTTTGCATTGTGGCTGGAGGTCTTCCAAGGCACGTCCCATTGGCCCTCTGTGGGTGAGGGTCTTCCCCTGCGTTGCTCAGCTTGCACCTCTTGCTCTTGCTGGTCTCCTGACTGATTTCTTGTTGCCAGAAAAAAACTGAGGCCCCATTTGGGTTGATCTTGTCTGGAGGACTACTCTCAGTCTGCTGCTCCTGGGTCAGGCCATGCTTTCGAGTAGTCCCAATGTGAGCCAATGCTTCAGTTAAGGCACTGGGGCAAGGCACCTCGCAGTCTGCCTCTGGGGGGGGCTTCTGTCCAGAACGGGACTCTGTTGGGCTCGATTCAGCTCTAAGTTCCCCTCTTTGGTCTTTGGGACAGGCTCTCTGGTCAATTTGCTGCTCCCCCATACTGGAACCGCAGAGCTCTTGCTGGACACTAGCTTGTTTGGCTCTGAAAAAGTTAAAAGGAGAAGAGGATATGAACAGATACTTGAGTGTCCTCTCTGACTGGTGGGGCTGGAAAGTTCTGCATTAGATCATACTTACATCTTTTGAAGTACAGTCTTCTTTGTTTTTGTGGGGCTGTTTAAAGCCTCTTGGGTTTCTCCCACTCTGGAAAAATATTCTGATCTGCTCAGTTCACTCAGCCCAGTCTAGAGAGGACAAACAGAATCGGTGTAAACAAAAAATATTATTGCTGGCATTCAATGGAAAGGTTTGGATCCACAGCAGACTGCTGTCAGTATCTGGCATTGTTGGACATTAAAAAACAATCCCCAGACTGCTGTAAAAATCATACTATAATCAATACATTTAAAAGTGAAAATTTGATATTGATATACATTTATTGTCTTCTGACTCTCCTGAATTCCAAACTGTGCTGTCGCGTGACAATTTGAACTATGATATAGTCGAAGAAGAATGTTTTTTATAATGGATTCAGAGACACTTAGTGACTCCCCAGCCAGCACGAAGAATTAGTCCCCCACTTAATACTGTCCAGAGCAACCACCTCAAAGGCTTCAGAAAATAATCACCAACTTATCATAGTGTGATGTGTGTTGCACAGTCACTGCTGTCTGACGCTTGGAGTGATGCTTTCAGCCTCAGGCAGAATTACTTAACGGTGAAACCATGATGACAAGTTAAAACAGTGATTAAAGAAGGCTCATTACTGCGATGATGGAGCAAAGCAGAGGAAAAATGCAGTGGAGGCATGGGAATGGAAAAATGCAAAAATAGAGTAAAAAGCATCTCAGAGGGACAGGGAGAAGATATAAACAAGTGAGTGGAAGTAGCCTCATGGTTCGTAGACTGCAGCAGCACTTTGAGTTGCAGGTTCACTGGTTTAAACACAAACAGACTGAAAAAATGTGGACAGGAAGAATCCTTCCCTTCACTCTGAACAACCACCATTCTGATAACGTCATCAAGCAAGGTAATATGACTGCAGAGGGCTTTGTCTCTGAATATTTTTGGTGTGAAACCTTTACTCCATATGCCACTATACACTCAAGCTTCTGTGCAAAGCAAGTTGGCTAAAATGGGTCCCCTCTGGGCTGAAATTTCAAAACACCCACATATTAAGTGGACCCTCTGGGGCAGAACAAGGAACGGGCAAAAGATTAGATCTCACCAATGTGTGCCCTCAACAGGCCACTAACGAAGGTTAATAACAGGTCTTTTCCTTGGCTGACCCAGAACAGAGTCTGGGTTTATGAGAGAACAAGAGACGCTGGTGGTAAATTGAGCAGAACCTAAAGGTTGAGAGGCGGTCAATTTAATGTATATTAATTGCATGAAAAAGGTTGGTGGGGCAGGTTCCGAGTAGGTCTGGTTCAGAGACTGAGCCAAAGTCGAAGTATACTTGTTTAAACAGAACGAGCAGCACACAGGTGAAGAATGACATGAAAAGTCTACAGTGATATAAGCAGCTCTATGCTCAGATTGTACTGAGGCATAGTGGTGCCCTGAGTTAAATGCTAACAACATGTTTTGGACAAACTGAAAATTTGACCTGATGATGGCACTAGATGAAAAACGAAGGAGTTCCCAAAGTTATAGTTCATCCTGAGGGGGACATGAACATGTTTACCAAGCTTCATGACAATTTATCTCATAGTTATTGAGACATTTCACTCAAAAACACAAATATCAACCTTATGGTGCCGCTAGAGAAAAGTGAGGGGATAACCACTTTGTTTGTAGGATTCATACTCTGGAGACCTGGAGTGTCTGTACAAAAGTTTGTTCCAATCCATAAGGGGTTCGCCAAAGTCATCAGGGTTCATCCTCTTGGCCACCATGAATGTGTGTACCAAATTGTGTGGCAATCCATCCAGTAGTTGTTCAGATATTTAAATCTGAATTAAAGTGAACTGAATGACATCGCCTTCCATAGCTGTGCCGCTAGCATTGCTAAAAACACTATAGACTGTTACAGTGGGAAAATACAACCAGACAGAAGTTAAATCTTGGAAAATCCGAGGCTGTGGCCACTATGTTTATTTAATATCAGCCATTTTTCAGATCATTACTATTCTATAAACTGGTTGGTAAAATGATCAATGTGTACTCTAAGACGGGGAAAGCCAATGTGGTAAGCTCTGGCATCCACCAGTTACTGTGAACACAGAGGAAAAAAAATCATTAATATCCTTTCCCGCATGTCATGATACCAGTGACAACGTATGACCCGACACACAAGGCGGAAGGAGTAATTGTCCCAAGCTGCAAGGGCAAGCTGGGGTATTGTGGCTTTGCGCTGGGTGTTGAGACGTAGAAACAGCACTCTGGTCTGTGGTGTGGAGGACGGATAAAGAGGCCAGACTGAAGGAGGGGAGTGAATAGGGAGGCTGGGCAGCAGGGAATGAGGCGGAGACGACAAGAAACAAGGGACAAGATACTACAGAATGAATAACAGAAAGAGTTTAGAGGGGAGCACAACAAAGGAGGAGGTACCCCCCAGAGTCATATTGCCTGACCTCAACGGTCTCTCCAGCATGCCCACAAACACAAGAATCTTCACACAGGAAGTTCTCCACAGGCCGCCCTTTGTGTGGAGATGGAGTCATGCTCAAGTGTGGGCAGAGGTTCAGTCTTTACTCTGTTGTGCCCAGAGCTACAGCTAGCCTTGGATTTGGAAATTGGACAGAGACACACATGCAAACTCGCATTTGCCTACGCAGTCACACACCCACCCCAACAACAACAATTCTGTGAAAGATGTGGGTGCCATCATTTGCATTGTAATGCCTTGAGATGTATTTTTCATCTGTTTAATATGAATAAATGCTGTTTGAAAATGAACTTGAAAGAAAAATCAACAAGAAGCCGATGGGAGGTTCTCTGGGAAAGTTTAGTTCCTTTCTGTTCCTGTCGGCACAACTTCAAAAGAGTGAAAAAGAGAGGGAAGGAACAGAGGGATGGACAGTTCTAAGCATGGAGAAAGGAAGAGGCTGGATATGCGTAGCTAGTAGAAAAAGAAATATAGATAGAAAGAGATGGTGCATAAATTATGATCACCAGGGGTCGGACAGTAGATAGTGACCAGAGAAGAAAGTAGAGGGATTGAGAATAGAGAGTGAAAGAAAGCTGGTGTATGAACAACATTAGTATTATCACAAGCTATGTGGATAAAACAGTAAGTATTGTGTGGGAACGAGGTGGCCTAATCTTGGAATGATGCAAACTCCAAATAGCTGGAGAAAGTCCCGTGGAAAAGGAGGGAGGGACGGTGGTAAATAAGAACGTCTACCCGCCACCGCTACCACCTCTCCCTCAACTACAAGGATTTAACCCCCCCACCGCCAGTCAGTCTGCTCGCCCCCACACAAAGCTGTGAAACACTTCTCATGATGCAACATGTAGAGTAGACTAACAGTGCCCTCCCTGGCCCGGAGCCTCCAAAACAACATTGCTCCACCACAGGAGCTGTAACAAGACAGCACATCTGGATGTCAGATTACAGAGATAAGACTGGCAAAAGGGCAAAGAGAACAGAGAGAATGAATCATCTGGTTTAAGAGGATACCAGTACAGAATCTCATAGCCTGCCCCAACTCTGAATGACTCCTGGAAACAACTTCAAAAAGATAACCAACTACAGGCTCCATAAAATACAGGGAATGAACAGTTTCTCCTCTGCCATCTAAGATAAGGTAGGAACACAGATAGGAAGATTATGTAGGTTATCTTTTAATGCAGCTGCACTTGAAAGTATTGCACTGAACAGTCTCTGAATGGTCCAAAACACTTCAATGCTGCAGGATGACAGACTCTCTTTAAGGCATTGTTGACTGTATTTATTATCCTAATCTATACTGGCACACGGTTAAGTTTTTCCATATAAAATCTACAAAACTATAACAACTCTGGTGAGTGAAAACACTCTTTTTTTTAGGAATCAAAAGGAAAACACTTTTTTCCAGCTTAATGACCATGCATCTTTCAGTTTTTCCAATGTTTTCAAGGATTTTCAAAATCCCAAAAGGTCAGACACCTTTTTCAACCCATCGTGGAGACTGCAAAGTTTTAGTTGATCTTAAGTTAAAACATGAAAATTACCAGAAGGAAAACAAGATGACAACTCAGAAAAAATGTCAGAAGGGAAAGCTCCAATCATCTATCAACTCATATTTGCTGCCACAGTGCAACTCAGACTGTTTGTTCTTGGATTACTCCTAATACTTATGACTTTGTATCTCACCTAACACACACAAAACCAGTGAGTTGCCATCCAATAAAGCCGGTTATTCACTCATCTGTCACAAAAATAATGATTTATACCACTAGAAATGCTTGAATCCCTCAAACTACTCAAGTTATACAAATGAAATTATTCTTTCCACTGGAAAGCCTTTGAACAGCTTTATGATGGCATAACTAAGTAGAGAAAATCCTCTAACAGGCACCAAGAAACAGCAACTCTATTTAACTGTCAGGGCAGAAATACCTCCCGCAGAGATGTTCGTGAAACAAGTCCACAAATTCCACCCTTCACCCTCCACCCACCCTACTCCCACAGAGGAAACATGCCCTGTTTGTCTAAGCTCACCACATCTTCCCTGCAACAAAGTCAACAAACATGCATGGACACATACTTGTCTAAAATAGACGACAGTTCTTATCCATGAACAATGACAAAAGTTTTTGGATCCACCCATGTATAAGGATTAAGACAAGCTGTTGACTGTACTGACTCAGTTCGTGCAAATGAGCGAAAGCATCTTAAAACAGATTGTAGTTAAGGGACATGATCATGTTCTGTTGGAGATTATAGCCATGTATTTGACCTAGGTGCAGAGGAGATCAGCAGACACACTGGACGCTTGGGAAAGCGCTGCTTCTAGCTGCTGCGAGCTGTGAAGAACAGAGGCGTGCTGAGGTCATGAGTAAACACACAGGCTTGTCCAGAGCTCAGAAGGGGGGGGGGGAGACTGGAAACACATCTGCTCTGCCTTTGATCCAAACTTCTGCAGCCCAGCACGCCACTCACCTCAGCTGCCCACTCTGTGCCTGACTAGAAAACAACGGCCACAATCCTAAACACTAGCTCTTCCTTCCCATGCTGCCCGCCTCACTGTTGGTGCTGACTCACAGTAGGAAAAGCTTTTTATGAAGGATATGATTCTTCAAATGTCAAGAAAAAAAGATAACATTGCCAAAAGATTACTTTTGTTTGCTTCCCACTGTCTCATGCAAACGTAGTAGTTTATATGGCCTTACCTCAGCAGAGGTAGTCAGCTCTAGGTTTCTAGGTTGTAACAGTCAGAGTACTTCATGCAGATATTTGTCTTTTAATAGATTAAATATGAAACAGCTATAATGCTGTAATGCCCCCCCCCCCCCACGTTACAGGTAGTCATTTGATCCATGGTTGAAACGAAACTGAATTCATTATCACAACAAATTTGATTGGTTTATGTTAGCAGTTTCATTTTCATTTGATGATTCTTAAAGCGGCTATTTGTAAATTTTCTATGCCATTTTTTTGCCGGCAGCGGATGGTGATGAGTGTCACGTGGCAAGAGCGGCCACCGTTGCGTTTACAAGACAAGAGGGTATAATGTGCCCTCTGAGCAGCACTATGTCTTTAGGGCAGATTGGAGGCTGCAGGGAGTCTCTATAGGGAAGTAGCGAGTTGGGCCAGGGCTAATTGGTTAGCATGCTACCTTCAAAGACGTGAAAGAGACAACACTGGCGTTGCTTTCCACTGCTGAAGAAAGCTGTTGGTAAGTAATGTTTGATGTTGAACTTGCAACATTTTCTTCTAGACTGGTAAGTAAACAGCTGTTAATGCTAACACTGGCTATGTAGCAACAGCAGAACTTACAAAGAGCTCCTTTAATGATGTTTCAGATAAGATGTGGTAAATCTGCGCAAAACTGCACTGTAAAAACTGTAGTCTCGACAGAAATATGTAAGTTTCAATATCGACTTTAAGTGCTGGAAATCGTTAATAACTGGCATCCTGGTTCCTGCTACACTACACTCTATACTGGAAATGACTAAATCGCACCATCTCCTCTTCTGACTGAACCACAGCTGAAAACATGACTAATAGGGGAACGCAGTATACAAAAAAGGATAAAGCACACTCAAGTGTGGGAATGAGACTGGCTTTCACAGGACATAAGGCCAATCATGGTGTCACCTTAGTTCCCTCACAACATAACCCCTTGACCTTATAAGAAGTGCTAATTTGATGAGTCTACATTTCCACTGCGGTTAGGAATTTTTGTTCAACAAGTCACACAAACTGAATCCTAACAACAAAACCGAAACCTCCCTAAATACAGGGAAACGTGGCATTTTGTTGGGACTAACAGGCTCGTGCTGTCAAGAGTTGTGGGATAAAAGACCCCTTCTTTAACATATGACCAACTCTGACAAAGAACTCCAAAAACCCCATTATTTTTAGACAGCAACATTATTATGACGTACATCAGCTGTGACTCACCATTAACTTTTTTCATTTAGATTTTTGACTTCCTTGGCAACATTAAAATGGCAAAAAACCCCTTTCTGACAAATTAGAACAGAGCATGGGATGTAAACAAATAATTGTTTTTGTCATGTGAAAAACTTCAGCCTTGCCGTCTGGTATCTTTCCCTTACAAACCGCGTTCGAGGCTGGGCTAGTGAGAGCTCCACCACAAGACTCCCACCCTCCAATTCCCAGTGCTTGTACTGTATGAGCCCAAAGAACCACATCCTGAGGAGAGGAACGCAATCGACAGCAATGCCTCCTTGAACTGGAAAATTGGTTACACAATCTGAACTTTTCACTGACGACTATGTTGCTCCACTAAAAATATTACAATCGCTGCTTTCATTGGAAGCCAAACTGTGGAGAGTGCAGAGACATTTCAAAGGGAAACAATAGCTAAAACCCCATAGAAAAACAGCGGGTCACTGATCATGGGATGTGATGGGAGAGTTGTCTGTCCTTGATGTGAATGCCAAGGTGAGAGGCTCCACCACCATTTCCCAGAATACTCTGGGGAGTTTGGGATCAAATAAGCACTGACCAAAGGATAGTTGTCTGTAATATGGAAGGACAAAAAAGAACTACTGTAGTAGATCTTCTGACATGGGCAAGAATACAACATAATATACACAGCAAGGACTCTTACAGGGAAATACCCACTGACCCCAACTTTATCCAATAAATCAAGTCACAAGACATCTCACTGCAAAAAATCATATTAAAAATCCAGACAAAGTACTTGTAACAGCTTGATGAAGAATGTTGTTGTATTTTTCTTGAACAATGAACAATGCTGCTGTAAAATAGAGAATATAATATATTAATGATATATTTTATTAACTGTATATTGTGTTTACACTTAGTGAAGTGGTTTAAGATTAGATAAAATCATGATTTTTATACAAGATGAATATTATATTCTGACAATGTCCACATTAACTGCAGTGCCACAGTGAGTAGGAAGGAAAAAAGGAAAAAAAAAGAATTCAACTTTTTACTGTTTCCTGCCACATCTTTTCAAAACAGATCTTGAGTGTGTGAAACTTCTAGAAGTATCTGGACTTTCTCTAAAGATAAAGTGTACAAAATTACTTTTGGCTATATTTTCTGCCTAATCAATAACATTGAGTTTCACAACAATCCAGTTTGAGTTTGACAAAACAGAACTAAATCTGTACAGCTGGGGTGAATTGGGAGAATCTGGGACAGAGAGACTGACTCTGCAGCTTTGGACCCCACCTCAGTCGATCTAACCCCCTGTCATCCTCTCTTTCCCCCTCACTCACCAGGCGCCCACCCCCTCACATAAAGAGGATCAGCATATATACACTGAGAGCACAATTTGGCAACACATCCCTATAATAACACACAGACCCATGCAAGACTTTTTGCCAGGCGACTGGAAGAGGAAATAGAGGAGTATAAACAGCACTCACCGCGGCCAGGCTCGGATTTCCATGGTGTACTGAGGCATCCTCTGGACAGCTCACACACACAACATATCGTTCAGGAAACACGTGCAAATCTGAAGGCAGGCAAAAAAACAGCACAGACCATGCTAGTTAATAACATGGGCTCACCTCTAATTATGAATCAAAATCAGACAGAGGGAATTGTGGTGGAGGATTGAATGTACATCTACAAACACCAACTATTTACTATCCCTCAGACCAGGACAGAAAATGGCAGTTTACAGATAACTGCTGACTTTTATGAGCCGTGTAAACGCCATGAAATATTAGAAAATTTTATATTAACAGTGGCTCCTGGGAGGAATGACTGTTTCATCGGGTTCAGAGGCAGAGACCATTTACAACAATAAAACTACTAAATTACTATAATAAATCTAATAGTCTGTAAACGCTCCAGATGAACTGAGCTCAGCATATCATCTCAACTGGACAACCACGCTGGCCAATATCTGACCTATGGCCTGTTACATAGCCTTCTATATGTAAAGAAAATTAATCCAAAATCCAAATGCAAAATTTCTAACAGCACTCTGTCCTCTGCATCATCCATTGTTTCATGATGGCGTGCTTCTTGAAAAACACTGATACAAAAGAGACTGCTGATGAAGAAGAAGAAGTAACTTCCTGCATGAACAAATGAACAAGAGCAATATTCTTCATCTTGCATCCTTGTACCACTTCAGAGGTTTTGCAGCAGTGTTGACTTTAGTCTGTAAACGCTCATATTCCTCCTCAGTGCCCATTTTTAAACACACTGGTTTTGGTTCAGTTGTGTGGATTAGTGGTTTATAAACACAGCTAATGCACGCACACAACTTCCCACTCACTTGCATTAGTGTATGTTTACCTTGTGCATAGTATGTAATGAAGAAGACTAAGGATGTCTATGTCAGTGGGTGGGTTTGAAGAGTGATTGAATGTTCAACAACTACTTGACAGATGGATTTTTTGCTGTCTTGGCCTTTGAAGTTCAAAATTTCACTCTTAAACTTAAAGATGCATAAAACCTGACAGAAAAACAATGAAATTTACTTTGCATATTATATACAAGGATGAATCCTTTTGATTTTGGATATTCCAACAGCCTCTCTCTTGAGCCATCCCACTCAGGTAAAAATGTAGGGTTTACACAGTGTAGATCTCATAATCTAATGGGGAGATTTAACCACCAAATGGGATTAACCGTTCGATCTTGATGAAACAGTGAGCTTGTCTTTAGTCAGCCTCAGAACAAACTTTACAGTTTTTGCCCCATTGGTAATGGCTTGAGAACAGAAAAACTGAAACATTTTTGTTCATTTCTACCAATATTTGAAAATAAGATAAATCAGAAAATTAACCTGTATCCTCATTACAGTAAAACACTGTCCCATTGTATTTTAGCCTTGTGGTCTTAAAACATCTGAAATATATAACTGGCCAGTTAGAATAAAGATCCGTTTTATTGTTATTGAAATGTTTCATGACCTGACCACTACACACAGCTAACTCAGTGGACCAAAGTACACAACCTTTGACCACAGGAGACTGGGTATAATTTGATGTGTAACGGACCTGCTGAGAGAAGCCATCATCTCAGTCTGCAGCAGGTCAGTGCTGCTTTAACATCCAGGCCCCTAGGGAGCAGATATTAACTTTACTGACAGGAAGGGAGCCATGTTGGTCCCATGAAAAGGTGGCCAAGGGTCACAGGCACTAGATGGGCCATGGAGATAGATTCTCACTGCCCTCCATAGACAGCCCTCCAATCTGTCTCTCTCTTCCCACTCTCAGTAGCTTCTCAAGGGAACCACTTAATGGCTGCCTGTTCTCAACAACACCCTGAGCAGGTAGGGACAGGACATAAAATCAAGTGAGGGGGAGAAAAATCAACATGCAGACTACAGATGACTTGCTCTTTCTGTGGGAAATTTGGCTGAGAATGAGCCATTGAGATGTCTATTTTTGACTCATTTCACTGGGAATTCAATCATTGAAAACATTGACGTACCACCATAGAGCTGCTTGACAATACATCTGAGGTTGTAGTGCCGCTTCAGAAAGTTGGCAACCAGGTTGAAATTTTTCCCTATAAAAAAAAACAAAACAAAAAACAACAAACAAAACAGAAATACAACAGACAGTAAGAAAGAGCAGAAAAACATGTGAGCAAAACTACTGTACATGTGACACCATTTGAAAGGCTAGATCAGTGCCACCACGGACACCAGTGGATTAGTTGTGATAGTGTGTGCTGCACTTTTATCATTCCCACTTTAGTCAATTTACAACCGTGACACAAAACAGTTGCTGTTGGCATTCAAATCTTTTTTTTTGGTCAAGCAAATGTTATTCATACAATGAGATAAAGCGGTTAATCAAAGGGCATTCTATGCAAATATTTTGATCCAGCATAAAGCTCTTCACATGACTTCCACCACTGGAACTCCACCGCATGCTGCAGAGGCAGGTTAGACATACCGACAGCTGAATGTTCTTAAAAAAAACGGCTCGGCACCCTACAAAACCAGCTAACTGGTTTATAGAGTGAGAAAATGTTTGTTCTGTTTTAATTTAACTGACCTCCCGGTTTGGCACAAGCAGAGAAACCGTGGCTCGAGCCTCTGCTCTGTTTGTCATGGAATGTCAGACGTGCTGGGCAGAAGAAGTGGCCTATTGCCTAATTTGGGAGGAATTTGTTGACTAAAAGCAAGGATCTGGCTAACACGCCATCTAGTTGTTCTTTGTAAACAAGACAACCGTGCTGGGAAGCTGACAGAGCCTGCTCACTGTTTGGCACCTTGTTTGTAACCTTTGCTCTTCTTTATACATTGACTGTAAAACTATACTCGACTTAACCACCTCCCTTTCATTTTTTTTAATCTCA
The DNA here is from genome assembly GCF_046630095.1 of Trachinotus anak. NCBI lineage: Eukaryota > Metazoa > Chordata > Actinopteri > Carangiformes > Carangidae > Trachinotus > Trachinotus anak. The sequence continues at coordinate 17,949,870 of NW_027273858.1, read as the reverse complement.
TCTGCTGTTCTCATATTGCTGTTGCCGTGTGAAAACCTCATTAACTGCTAACTATGGGGATTTTAGTATTTTAACTTCAATTAAAGGATTACACGTCTTCCATAGTTTGAGAACATCCTGGCCTCTTGTACTCAAGGCTCCTTCAGAACTCCCTGGATAATGTCAAATGTCTGTCTTGATTTCTGAAAAGCTGTCATTTTGGAAGAGGGGGGGTTTTCACCCATTGGCAACAACACCGACAGTCACTCGTCATTAAAACTTGGAAAAGTCTCCTCTAAAAGTTGACCCACAACTGGGACAAATATGTGGCGTGTTCAGATGAACATACAACACACACAGGAGCCAGCATGGTAACAGCACCCACCCAGACACAAGTGTAAAGGGAACATGTGTGAACATTTCCCCTTTCTCTGTTAACTGATGTCATCTCAGCACCAACTCCAGGCATCTAATTATGGTCTTCAAAAAGGAGCTGTCTTGTGATTCTTTAGATAATGACATGCAATTACAGAGACAGTTTGCCACAAAACTGTCACAGGTATACGGTTAAGTTCAGTGGCCAGTGATTAATGACTTTTTTTTTCTTTGTGCTTGTGGCTGAATTCTCTGCCAGGGTCACGACTTCAATTAACAACTATCAAAACAATGCAAACATAAATGAAAAAAGGAACAAACTAATTAATGAAACAGTTAATCACTTAAATCAGTCTATTGACTAAGGACACACCCCAACCTCCATTAAAATGGCAGGTTTTCAAAATATGGATACCTGCTTGTTACTGTGATACTAAGCCAATGCAATCAATATTTTTGTGAAGATAATAGGGTGAAATTGATACCCAGGTGACAGGCTCTAACACTTGTCAGTTTAGCACCTATAGGAATGCGTCTGATCCTCAAAAGCTTTTAGCCTCCAGCAAAATTAATATGTTCGACCGTTTAGTTAAAATTTGTCAGCATACTGTACATTAAAAACTCTCAGCGGGACCTGTTGCGCAAAAAAGAAATCTCTAATCTGAACAAATAGGACAAAGCTTCCAGTAGACACATCAACTCATCATGATTAAACTTTGACAGTGAGCCTTGGCGTCAGTCCATAGTGCTTATTTGTGCACTTGCTGTGCATCTGTTTCATAACGTGTCAGTTGACACATCATACCAGCTTTTCTTAAGTCAGTGACTGTTAATCCTCCTCCTCAGGCTCCATTATTTTTCATTCTAAGGGCTAATTATTACGCTTGATACCAAATCAAAAGCTAGTTGTGAGGGCAGTAAATCAGTCTGGCTCCAACGTCTGCAGCCTGGGATTAAGATCCTCTGTCTTGCAACACAGGGGCCCCGTGACAGTGTCTGATGGATGATAAATGGGAAACAAGGCCCCAGGTAACCCTGCAACTCTGTAAATGTAGCGCAGTCTATAAGTATAATAACAATATCAGATTTTTTGTTGTACCCCATCAAAATGGATTTGTGAGAAAACGACTATGATGATAAAGTATTAACTCTCAGCTTTAATTTCAGAGTGTTTACATCCAATTGGATTCATGTTTTTAGTATTTTGGTAGCAAATCCTTTGAAGTCAGTGTTACCTGAAGGTTATACACTCTATAGGTGCTCCTCAGGCCTCCAATGCACCCATCTTCAGTTTTTGGTTGTATGGTGGGCTTTTGGGGGCTTAAGTCTGATCTTCAGCAAGTGAGGAATGAGGTCAGGTGATTGACATGGCCACTCATAAACATTCCACTGTTAAGCTCTAAAAACCTCTCCTAAGGTGGTTTGGCTGTAAGTTTAAGATCAATGTCCTGCTGCAGGATGACCGACAACACCAGAGACAAAATCACTAACTTTTGCTCACTGTGTGAAGGAATCACATAAAACACAATTTATCAAGAAACATTAAAGCAGCCAATTACATAATTAGTTTGACCCTGTAAAACTGGGGGGCACTAAGTGTAAAGCGACTACAATTACTATACAGCTGTTAAATGGATGTAAACACGTTAAAGCTGCGTGTTGGTACTATAACCTCATGGTCATTGTTTCGTTGCAAATCCAATGTGCTGGAATACAGAGCCAAAACAACAAAAATGTGTCCACACTCTAATGGACTGTGTGGGGTGGACATCTTGTTGAACCAGGAGTCACATGTTAAGGTTAATAAGTACATATGTTATTGGAATACCTCACTGATCTATCTTCAGAGCTGTGGTCTTTGGAGGTTTGTCCCTTTAATACTCAGTGTACATGAAGTATGCAATAGTACTGGAAAAGCCAATTAGTTTTAAATAGATTACTTTATTAATCCTCAAGGGAAATTGCATAAACACTCTTTATTGGTATGTAGAGCAGGGTTGTAGTTAACAATAGCAGCATTCCTTTATTGGAAAAAAAAAATCAGATATTTTGTCATTCTTTAAATAGCAAAGCAGTGGTCATCATCCATTCTGGATGTCTACCCAGAGAGGAATGCAGATCTTTATCTCTGTTTGTATTCTCCATTCTGGGTGCAGGAATCAAGCGTCTTTCATTGCACACTCATGGCTTTCTATGTTTTTAGAAGCTTTGATTTAGCCTGTTGGACTCTTTAGCCTCATATCTAGCTTTACAACTATTCTCATTGCTTTCCCTGGTGGGTTGAGCTTGCCAATTCCCAGGACAACTTTGACAGGGATGTCTGGATACAGAGTTGGGAACCAGTGCAACACCATGGCCTGAGACATCAGCTGTTGCTCCAACTTTATAATGTCCTGCACAGCGCAGAGTTGCTCTTGGCCCTCTGCCCGGATTCTCTCGTGCTAAGCTTACATTCATGTTTCTCTCTAACAAACAGTTTGCTGGTGCCTCCTCTGGGAATGAGTGGCCCCTTTCTGTGGCAACTGTGGCCCACAGTGGTGCAATACCCAAATCTGCAGAGAAGAAACTTTCAAGGGTTTTGTACTTCCTTCAAAAGAAGATGGTCTTGCTTTATTGTTTTGAAACCCAATGCACAACAATATTATGACAGGTCAAATCAAACAGTAAACTAGCTAGCACGCCATGTTTTCAGAAACATGGTAGATAATATTGTAAGTGCTTGTATGGAGAGACTTCTTCCATCTTGTAAAATACCGCAGGACAACTACAGAAGAAAGACACAGACTCCAGAGGGCTGGTGCCAAGGCTAGAATACTGTACTTTTGAGACACACACACACGCATACACATCCCTGCAGCTTTCACCACTTCCTGGGAAAACAATGAGAGGAAAGAAAAGTCAACAAACCAAAAGACATCCAAAATGACTGGGACTGTAAAATGGAAAAGACAGGGGTGAGAAGCATTCAGACCAGGGTCAAAGGTAAGTCCCCATGGAAAAGACTTCATTAACTTCAGTCATATCCTGAGGAGATCATTAAAACAGCTATAGAAAACAGAGCCTCTCACTATCTGCATTCCTGGGAGCCTGTGCTATAGTGACTCATGCAGGAATCCATAAGCATTTCTGCTCTGACTTACACAGGTCCCAGCCATGCATAAGCCTGACCACAGTGGGTCCGTGGCCTTTAACGAGGTGTTCTCTCAATACATTTATACGCACTTAAGTTACCTTGTTACCCTAAGCTTTCTGCAGTAACCTGATATCACTGTAAAAGAGAAATCAGGTTTCTATAATAGGGGTAAGTTATGACAAGACACCAGTTCAACACAGCTAAATTTCTGCTGGAGGAAATGAATTTCTTGGCAGAAGTGCAGGGAAAGATGATAACTTGTAGCGATCTATCCTATGCAAAATAGTTAAATCTAAAGTCTGACTAAAATCAAGACTGAGGTAAAGAAGTCTAAATAAGACAGTTTCCACAGATGAACAGAGGATTCTTTTTCAAATTTAGGCTTGTGCACAATAAGGAAAAAATGAGAGGCTTTTCAGTCAGTTGGTTCAAATGTTTCCACCAAAAATGAAAAAAAAAAAAAAAAAAAACTCAGGCTGCAGTATTATATATCATTATTACACTTAAATTATACCAGCACTGGTTCAAAAACATGGCAGGAAAACAAGAAGAGAAATCTGATTACCCACCAGCTGCATGTAAACTCAGACTTTACAGTAACCAAGTTATTGCAGTGCATGTAAAGGCACTCTCCGATTTCCTGCAGTAACTTGACTTGTCTCATTAACAGTGTTTCTAGTGTGCATGTAAATGTGATGACTGTATGTCAGGAGAAGTGCAATTTCCCACGCAAACTCCTTTATGAACAGGAGTCGAATCAGCAGGACAGTCAGACATCAGTGCCCGAGACTTCTGCTCTTTTGACATCTCTGCTTTGATGTGGACCCCCTCCCTCTGTCCTCAAGTGTGGGTGGAGAGTTGGGGCTTAGAGCGAGAGAGAGGGGTGGAGTGGTGAAGGATGAGAGAGTGAGGAAGTTACCCATATGTAAGTGGGGGCTTTCCTGGAAGGACATCACTCTCTGTGTGTAACTGTAACTACGGCCGTAGCAGAGCACTGTGCCTTATCATCCTGCACAACGTCCACCTGAAACAATATTTGCACATGAGTGTTCAATTTAACATTTGGGTGACCCCTTCATCGCAGTTACAAAATACGCCGCAGCATGGTAGCTCAGGCCAACCCATAATGCAGCATGTGACTAAAGTGGTGGGGAGCATTTTGGAGCACAGAACAATTATCAAGGGAAAAAAATCTATTTCTCCGAAACTTAATCTGACGAGAGAAAATGCAGTCACAATACAAAATGTCATATTCAATCATCATTATATCTTAATTAGCCCAAGAGGCCACAAATCTCTCAAAGTGCTGCCTTTGTTTATATTCAAGAGCATTCAGAATGAGGAAGATGCAAACTGCTTATTCTACATTGAGCTCCTTTGGATTAATATTGTGCAGAGCAGTTTTTGGAATTGAGTTATGCATTGTGTTGGCCCTTTAAAACTCAGATGCCTCATTGGAAGCAGGCTGTCTCTGCTTGCTGGGTCCTCTGGAAATCTGCTAGCCTGTGTTTATGAATCCAAACAGATAAACTATGGCACACATGGCGATTCTATCCAGGTTTTGCTATCTGTGTATGATAATAACTGGTGGGTAAGACAATGAGGAAAAGAGGGGGACAGAAAATCTGTGTTAAAATGATTGAAGTTCAGATTTTTATTGTTATTTGTAAAAAATGTTACAAGCTGACCTTGTGAAAACAAAAGGCCTGGAAAACATTAATGTCTACAATTAAACTGTACTGCTTTTATTGCCATCCTCGGCCTTTCCTGACAACACAAGGCAAATTTGGCAGTCTTCACTACAACGGCACCTGCCCACAGGAAAAACCATAGCGCTCACAAGAGCATGTGACAAAGGCCCATTTCTTTTGAAGTGAAGGAAAAAGCAGAGAAAAACAACAATATCCTCGGAAATGTTTCAGTAATTCCTGAAACAAGGCACTCTGGTCATGCTGAACACTTAGCATGAGTTCAAGAGAGTGTGTGCCGTCTCCCAGACCAGATTGTGGTAAAGGGGAACAGTCACATGAATGTGATCCGTGCTCAGGCTCAGGCTGAGGCCCTAATTATATGGGAACAGAGTGTGGTGTGACAGCTATGGCGGGGATTGCGGTTGTGTCCTAAGAGACTGCAGCTGACCCTGCGGAGAGGGAGAAGGAGAGAAAGTGAGAAAACATGAAAAGACGACATGAGGAGAGCAGAGAAGAGCAGACATGGAGGGCACAGGAGAGGAGAGGAGGGGGGAGGAGAGGAGAGGAGAGGAGAGGAGAGGGTGCATAAATGCCTACAAATGTAAAGGACAAAAAAAGAAAGAAGGGGGGTTAACAGTGGAGTCAGACTGTCCTATGTGCTGCTGCTGAGTAAGGCCAGGGGCTTACAGCAAGGATTTAAAGAGCCACAGCAACACCACAAAGCACCAGGGGGAAGGGGGTTGCCCAGCAGGGGCAAGGGGAGGGAGGGCAAGCGGGGAGAGGGGCAGGCTGGCTGAAGCGGCTACTCTGATCAGGATCCATTTCCAGCCTGGGCCTTGGAATTCCTTTGTTCCTGTCACAGGTCTCCATTTCCCACTCGCCTTAATCCCAGCCTGCCTCACGCCCAGTAACACAGAGCAGGGCAGGTAACTCTGCCACAGGCATGCCTCTCTATTTACAGACCAGTCCCCACATAACAGCCACTCACATAAATAGTAATGGCTGCAGTAGCACTGAGAAGAAACAAGTGGATTAATACAGGTTGTTACTACATAATGACTTATGTTTCATCAGGAAGTTGCTGTGATCTGTCACAGCAGGAGGCTGAAAAGTTGCCGTGTATTGATTCTCCCTAGAAAGGGAGAATGTAATGGTTTATATGTTTGTGTGTTTTGTACACAGAAAGTCTCATTTGCATTTTGACTGAACAGTTTTTCTGAATTTGACTGAATCTGAATCTGTTTTAGCCTGGGGCTGCAGGCTTTCAAAGTGTTGAAGAAGCCAAACAAAGCCAAATCTATGACAGGGCAAAGCAAAAATTAACCATCTCCCGTTTAGTCTCTACACATCCTCCGCATTCTTCTCAGGGAGGGAGATGGTCATTCGTAAACACATTCTCCAACAGTAAAGCAATCCAGCAACACTTGTGCTTTTCCCGCGATGGCCGTGGCCAGGCTGCCTTAAGCCCCCTTCATGGGGCTGCCAAGAGGAGTCAGCGGTACACTGTGCAGCACTCGCAAAGCCCTCTCCCACGGCTATTAGTGACCATTCATCTGGGGAGCCTGGGAAAATGCCTCTCCAGCCTGCCGTGGCCATGGGGAAACAGGCTGGCAGGTGTTCCCTCCCTCTAAGCCCTGGCACCTGTGCAGGGAGAGGAAGAAGGAACCAGCTCTGCCATGGGCTAAAATGGACTCTAGGTACCACTTTGCCAGGGCTCCTCTAACTCTGACTGGTAGGAGGACTCTCAAAAACCAAGTTAAGCTATACCCGAGCTCTGCGTCACATGGAGAGATCAATGTGGCTGTATCAATACCAACAGCAGACGCAAGACATCTGGTAATGTGCTTCGGCAGTTTGAAATGGCATGTTAACTAAATCCATGTAAAATGGACCTTCTCAGTTTACACTCTACACATACACACAAATATATAGGCCATTATGAACTACCATATTAATATTTCCTCCAGTTAAAGCAACACTAGAGCAAATGAAAATTGAGATAGTGCACAATCAGCACTGTAGGTACACAAGATCTAATCGAAAGCAAAAAGTAAAAGTAAATATATGACAACATACAATAATATACAATAATCTGTCTGTACAGCATCCTGTGTTGTCTAAGAGGACCCCGCCTGACATGAACAGGTCTTCTGCAGAGAATTTTTCATGAAGACAACCGTGACACTCTTTTTGTCGTAAAGCATAAAATGTATTTGTCAAAGCACAGAGAACCTATTATCCACTCATTTTCAATCTGTAATTACTCTGAGAAATGTGGGTGTGTTCAGCACGGTCTACCAGGGAGAATGCAAGAGGCCTCTCCCAAGCTTCTAAAGTCTAGCATGTCCACTCTGCTTGTCCAGAGCCAAAATATTTGGTGGGAAAAGTTCCCTCTGTTCATCTCTCTAAAAACATAAATAAATCACATCACTATGAGCTAATCATGAAGTCTCAAGTAGCCTGGGTAAAAAAGAAAATGGGGGGGGGGGTTGAAAATCGGCCTCTGCAGCTAAGATTTGAAGAAATGGATTGGATTTATGTTGGCAGAAGACACGGGATAAGCCCCTCTGTGACATGTTCACTGGATGCTATACACACACACATGTACAGCCAACACACCATAAGTACATAAATACAATAACCCATAGAGATAACTCAGATACAAACACTTGCACTGAAGGGCCTTGGAATGTTAAAAGCTGTTGATGGCTCATTTGAAGTGCCAACAGCTGAGGCTGTTACGCTGGTCTTACTGCTGTCTGTTGGCGGAAGCCCCTGTGATTTCACACTGGCACCAGCTCAAAGACCGCCTCATACAAGACCCACAGTCCCTCTCCCATACCATCCCACACATAGCACCACACTCCATCCGCCTATTCTTGGCCTAGACACCAGCACTAACCCTGCCCGACACCTATATGCAACAACATGCACGTGTTCCAGCACATACACGTCTCACTCCAGGATATTCAGCTTACTTCTGCTCTCAAATAACATAAAGCTGAACACAGACAAACCGGATGCAAGCTGGTCTTTAGCTGAAGCAGATACACGCAGGAAACTGGCTTCCATTCACTGCTGTGGACAGTCTGAAAGTCCAGTGAGGATTAGCATGTTAACGTTTGACCTGCCTGCAAAACAGGCAACCACAATACTTAATACCCACCCTGAGGTTTGCTGTGGTTCCCTCACTAAGCCTATAGTCTGTCCTCCCCTTTTTATGGCTCCTGCCTGCCTGCTCACTTCTCACAGTCACAGTCTCCACCTTTACTGCTGTGCTGCCTCCCTCACATGGGACAATGAAAAGACCAAGAATGTCATTACACTCACTTAAGACCTTTAATAGGACTACAGCAGATGAATTGTGTAGGCCTGTTTGAGGCACTACACCTTTTCATGTTCTGAGAGGGGAAAACTCATCGATCTGGTATGGAGTCATGTTCCACTGGTTACATTCTTTTTGGCAGAGCTGCAAGGAGCTTAATCATTTTTACATGCGTATTTCACTGCTGAAACACTGATAGTCCCCTTGTTCATGCAGTGGAGTGAATGAGTGTGTCTGTGTAACTATGTGGAGCCTCAGTCTGTGATCGCCATCATTAGAGATGTCTGTCTCTCCTCAGTCTGTCATGGGGAATGTGCGTCAGGCATTTCAGTAACCTTACACTGTCAGCCTGTTCACACCTACCCCAAGGGGAGGATATATCTCTCCAACACACTATCGCTCCTTTTGATTCTCACTGGTTCTGATGTGTGTGAGTGCCTGCTTGCATGTGTGTGTACCTGCTTATATTGACTGTATGTTTATCAAGAAAATAACAAAAGCTGGGTAATATTTACATATATATCTGTGTACAAGGTAAACACATGAATACACCGTTGAAGTGGATGACAGGACTTAAGTGGAGGGGAGTAGCGTGAGAGGCAGAGCTGCAGCCATAGGAGAAACTTTATGAGGCTGACTGCCCTGTAATCCCACTCTCACAGTCAGGCCTGCCCTGCTGAGTGGGCCCAGTTTAACTGCCCTTAAGTGCTACCTGTGACAAACCTTTCTGCCTTACAACACGCAGCTGGGGGTTCCTCTGAAGCTAGGCTTACAATGCTTCAAAGGCATGTGTGTGGGTGGCTGGGTGAATGTACTCTTACTGGATAAATTAAATAAAAAAATATATGAAAAAAATGTAATTAACTTGTTCCCATTGGCACATGATTTATTGATATCGCTCTCTGTGTATATAGGTTGCATGTGTGCATGTGTCAGGGCAACTGTTTTTAGTGTCATCCAGTTAAGTACAAGTGCAGACAAACACAGGTGTGCCGACATCACATTAACTAGAGGGTTAACAAACATAGGTAATATTTGAATGTACAAATGAATCTAAGACGTGCCAAGTTAAACAGTGTAATACAATATAAAAACCTGTATCAGCTCTTGCCGTCACAGGTCACACCCTGGGCGTAGATAGCCACCATGTCCCAACTAGTTCTGTTGTCTTTCCACCCACACTCTGCTCAAAAAGGTAACCTTGAAATATTTTTTGACTGTTTTATAACTCCATTCCCATCCTGCTCACAGAGCTCAATGGCTCACCTCCATGCACACAGCCATATCTCTGCACTGACTGCCAAGTGAATAAATAATGGTTTTAAGTTCACAGCCAAAGTAAATCATTTTACTTATTCAGGAGTTGATGACAGACACACCTAAGACAGGGAAAGGGAAGACAAAGACGACTGCGTTCCAGAGGAATGAGCAACGGTGAGTTCAGAACAAACATAACTTGTAGTTATTACCAAATAACAATTTGTATTAATACTTCAAGTAAACACACAAAGAAGCCAATGTTATAAACAATAATGGATCCTAAAGCAATAAATGATATCATAATAAATACCCAGAATACTTGGCTCTGGTACAGTGAAATGAGGGTCACAATGTGGTGTGTTACCTTTCACAAAAAAGGCAGAGGCAGGTGCCAGCTCCTTCTTCTGTTTGAGCTGTCTTCTACTGTGGAGGGACTCCGTGTACTGCTTAACCCTCTGGTCCACAGCATCTTGAACCAGGGCTGTAACCTCCTATAAACAGTGGAGATATTTCAGTACAGCACCATGTTGTTGGACTGCTGAGAGAACAAAACTTTTGATTTGACTTTACAAGAAAATATTAATGATCAGCACAGGAAAACAACAGGTGAAAGGCCTTTAAGGCAACCAACTCCACAAGTGGCTGGGTGGAGAGATGGGGACAGTTTAGCAACAATAAAAATCCCTAAGAAGAAAAGACAGAAAGCTCAAAGTCATTTTAGATTCCACGCTACTGCTGTCTTTTGAAAAGGCCTCCAGCAGAACAGAAGCCATATATTCACTCACACACTTATTCACACACACGCCCTTCTGCCTGTGTCTGTACCTCGATGTGGTCCGTAGTAAACCAGCTGGCGTCCTCTTGGCCGCCCAGGGGCAGAACGTGGAGATCCACCAGCACAGCAAAGTTCCCACACTGTAACACAAAGAGGAAGGACAGCCACAGGTTGCTGAGGGGCATTGAGCTCAAAGACAACAAAGGAAATCAGAGTGTGGGTGATTGACAGCGAGACAAACCGCAACGACCCCCTATGTCCCCAAACATCACCCCAGGCCTCTCACAGCAAGTCCCCTCCCTCCTGTTTCTCTGTCTAGCCATCTCTCTACCAATCTCTTTACAAAATAGTATGGTCCTGTCTGTCTCCTCACATTTCCCCTCTCTCAGCGTAAAAGGTATTTTCCCATTCTATGCAATCACTGCCTCGGGTCACAACAGGCTGCACAAAAAAAGTCTAGAGATGCACCAAATAAATGAGGATTATGCCACTTTGTACCAGAGTAGTGATAAAACTCAGATCTACCCTGAAGCACTCCATGTTTCTGCACTTCTGCACTACAACTTTTGAGTGGTGTAGAAAGCTGAGTAGCTGCAGAGTGGATTCCTGAAGCGCGACGTCATCGTGTCAACGACAATAAGCTACAAGGGACAGGGAGGCCAGAAATGCCGCGGCTGGTTAAGTTGCTGTTACATCTTTCTCAGGCTGGCCTGATTATGGTTTACACATGAGTGCAAAAGCTGCCCGCTGCAGAGAGCAAATGGATGTGGGTCTCGTGTGAACTTCGCCTCTCCCTGGACAAGGAAGTAATGGATGGACTGAGACCACCCACAACATGACACAGAGGAGCAACCAGTACTGCCCTAAAACCCAGAGTGATAATGAAGCAAAAAAGCATTGAACTGAAAGAGGCAAAAAACACAGTAATATAAAAACAAAACTAGACCTTGATTTCAGACTCACATCGTAGAACTGGAAAAGTGGGTGCACAAACAGCAGAGGTTATTCATTTAGTAATGAGGGATACTTGTGCACACTAAAAGCTTTGTTTTGAGTCAGTCTCATCCTCTGGGCTCAAGTAGTGCAGACAGAATGACTAAATTCTACAACCCAGACTTGAGGGATGTTCCTATGGCCTCGCTCTGAGGATAACACAGGAGAATGAATTATCAGGTTGTGAAGGGGAAGGCCACTGCTACCAAGGTCTTCATTCTGGATACAAGTCTATACTTCCCAACTCCAAAATCCATCCAGTTGTCCTCTTCTTTGGAACGAATTAGGTTAGCTCCTTCCTTAAAGCAGGATATTGAGAAGGTTTTATTTAAGGTTCACTGGCATTAACAGGTGACGTACTGGCTCAGAGCAAATCAAGCTGCCTAAAATTTCGCTTTTCCGGCCATAAGAGCATTTCCCTTTCTCGTTGTCTCTCTGTAAATAATAATTTAAGTGCACTTGCTTCCTTTCTTCTACTTGCAAGTCAACTAGAGGAGAGGGCGCCAACATATGACTGATCAGTGAATGTTTCAGTAGATTTCAGTCATAGCCTGCGCTTCTCCCTCTGCAGAACATGTCAAGTCCTCACCCTCTAATGTGTGTCAACTTGTACTAAAGTATGTCTCTGCATCAATGTCACCAAGACTAATGGGAAATTGAAAAATGTTATTCTAAGTCCCTTATAAAAACAATGCATGAGTCTGTGATCCTCTGACTCATCTGTCCATTATACGTGAGAACAAGACAGAGTACAAAAGTCCAAACGTCAAGTGATCATCATGTGATAAAAATAGAAAATTGCTCAACAGTAAATATTCTCTGTACAAAACACACTAGCTCTTAGCAAAAAGATTATTGTCAAGAAATGCAAATGTTGTTGTACAAAAACTTGTACAAATTTTCAAAAAGAAAAAAAAATGGCAGAAATGCCATGGACCAGAACAGAGCCCCGCTTATGCGACATCTCCTCATGTATAAAATGTGTGCATGTTGTCTGTCAGTATCAGCTCATCCTTATAGATCAGTATTCTCTCCATCCTCCTGCCCTTTGTCTCACTTCAGTCCACGGATGACTGGTGGCCTCAGCTGACTGCCTCCAACAATTACCAGTGTGTGGGAAAGCCTAGCAACAGAGGGTCAAGACCCTGTCAATCGAAACAGTGACGGACTAGCAGATGAGCCCCACGGTGGTTTCTTGGGGTTGGACTTGACACATGCTGAATGGCTTTTGGGTTTTGACTTGAGTTTTTGACTTTTGAGACCTAAGGAGAGCTTTACAGATGGGTATAGGAACTGTTCCACTACGTATGAGTTACCAGTTTATCAAGTATAATGAACCTGCCATGAATCCTTAACTTGTAACGTTCAGTTTTTGTTGACAGTGTGTCAGGGAAAGGTTAATTCACTTCCATGGTGAATGTATAGTTATAGGTAATGGTGGTGTGGCATTTGACTTTACAGTGAGAGGTGTTCCTAATATTCTGCTTGCAATATGTGTGTAAATCCTGACCACAAGATCAATCTTACAGAGTACAGTACATGGCTCAAAACTGCACAAGCTAATGTGAGCTCTGAAGAGCAACACAAGGTTAATTTGATCAGTGTCTTGGGACAAAGGGGGCAGTCTCAGGTTTAGAGTATTAGAGTAGTTTTGGAGAGGTACAGCAGGGTGAATCTCCTAAAGCGGTTTCTGAGCTTCTGACTGAGTGTGTTTTGGGCTGAAAGCCAGACATCTAGCGAGCCTTAGACTAACTTCCTTTTATCACATTAGAGAAGCAGACAAGACTCGACTAGGAACTGAACATAAATGACAAACATTGGTCTGCCCCAAAAACAGCATGTGATACCCTGAGCTTCGCGGGAACAGGGAAATTTGTCAGGAATGCAAACTAATGCAATCACACTAATGAGAAAACAATTAATTTGCCCAGGCAAAACTTGCAGTTTGCTGGAGGTGCAAATTTCCCTCTAAAGTGTCAATCCTTGAGTCCAGGCTGTGCTGTTTAGTTGCAGCTACCCGAGCTTTTACAAAGGACCCTAACCGTGTTGAATGAGGGAGATGAGACAAAGAAGCAGCAGAATCTAATTTTACACAAAGGCTCTGACCACAATCACATCATGTGGTCTAAATTCGTCAACTCCCAGCACAAAGAGTGACCAGTGGATCTCTGAGTTGAACTCTGCCATGAACTATGACCTCCACGTATCCCCCCTTCTAGCCCAGCCATGGTCCCTCTTTAGTGAGATCTCCGCAAGCAGCCTATTACTTTGTAGATGTGGAGCCCTGTCTTCCTGGAGCAAAGTAATCTGAAAGTACCTAAAAAACCAATGTGCTCATCAAACTTATACTGTTTTGTGTATTTTGCTTTGACGCATTTAAGGCAATACTCTGAACAACTGTCGCTGTTGTTGGAAAGAAAGGTTTGATAAAGGGCCAAGTTCTGGAGGAAGTTATTCTTTTCATACATACTAAAGTGGGCCAGCACTGTTTTGTTCTCTGTCTTGCACAGGGCTTTTAGAGTTATGAACAGAAGCTGAAGGCTGAATGAGAGGTAGCAAGGAGTGCTACTTAATACCAAATCCTTTATTGTGCCATCTTTTGTGTGCTGTCACACACTGAATGAATAGGACTGAGTCTTCCTGCAGGCTAAGCTCAACTTCTCTATCCTAATTCTCCCCACTGGCAATCTGATCACTATGGCAAGCAGTAAAAAAAAAAAAGGGTTAACAAAGACAAAAACATTAGAAACATTTGAGACAGAGGTTCACAAAACAATATGAGAAAAATCTCCTATATATACTACATATTCCCTGCCTGTAAATAAACAACTCCTGACTCAGACTCACTGATGGCTCCTTTCCCTTTTCTGGTCTTCAGAGCTCTGGTCTATATCACTCTCAGTTCCCAAAACACTCTCTACCTTCCCTTATCTCTCTCCCAGACCCGGCTCTCCATCCTCCCGCCTGTGCTGCTCCGAGTTGGGCACGGGGCCCAAACTCTATGAGGAGCTTCACCCGCCTCCCCACCTCGCTGCCCTTTGCCATTGCTATCGCGCCGTATAAGAACCAGACCTTCTCGGACTGCACTTAGCTCAGAGGCTAACACTAACCAGCCGCAGATGTTTACATTGGGAAAGAAGGGGCAGCAGATGCGGTCTCACTCAATAAAACTTGCATCTCTCCCACTCTCCCTTTGTCTCTCTCTTTTTCTGACTTTGTCTCTCTTTTCTGCAAGTCTGCAAAGAACCCAGGGGAGCTCTTTAGATCTGTGGGTGTGACAACCTTGCTCTCAGGCTTTATTTGCCTCATTCCCTGCTCTCTCTGTGCTGTGAGTCACCTGGGTTTCCCCTTTAAAAAAATACATTTCTCTTTTCCAATTTTTCAAACTGCCAGATACTGAGCAGTGAGGCTTGAGACTTGATTATTACTGAGGCGAATGTTATTTACAGATAGTGCGCGGAAGTGTTTTGTGTACAAAGCTCCCTTCATTCAGGTGAATGTTAGCACACCTGAGTCTTCTTTATTTGATGATAAAAAAAGAGACACAACCCAGGAGAGGAATTCCAGCAGCATGAACAGACAGGAATATCTCCAGGTAACACACAGCAAACAAAGCTCAGGCAGTCAAATCCTTGAGAAACTGGTAGACAGACAGAAATAGCAGGCTGAGAAGTGCTTGGCCTCATTAGGAAATGTGAATTCTGTATGGCAGAGCAGAGATGAAAGGGAGCTTTTCTTTCTTTTTTTTTTTTTTTTTACCCCGTCACCTCCTCTTGTGAAAGATTCCCCAAATTGCAAAGTGTCAAAATGTTTCTAATCAGACTGCAATGATTTTGTACAGAAGCATGATGTGTGGTCCGATATGAGCTCATCTACAGAGTGACAACAACACTAAACAGCACATAAACCTATGACATTAAACTGCTCTGTGATAGCTCAAAACTTTTTATTCTTAAAAAACACTTTGGTCTCTGTCTCAGCCTACTACATTAGATGGTTAGAAAGCAGCAGTGCATGTTGCTAATAGAAGGCAGATTGCAGGGGTCTGCAGCAGTAATGTCTTGGCAGAAAGCAAGCGCTTCAATGGATCAGTGTTTTAGCCTGCAGGCCCTTTTCAGGAGGTCTGAGAAGTGGCAGGTCACTATATAGTCTAAGCCTATTTAAGAAGGAGCATACCAGCACCTCCTGCAGTTCCACAGACTGGGGAGGGAGCTGCTCTGAAAACATTTTAGGAGAAAGGCTCATAAAACACACTGCTACACAGCCTACTAAACATGGCATGGTGAATCCAAGAACATAACTCATAATTGCTTTAATAATCCACACTCTCTGTGTAAGCCGGCAAACATAGTTTGCAACATGTCTTTGAGGCGACAGTGTCTCTGTGCAGATTTCTGTTCTCTAATATTCTGAGAAGTTAATTCATTCATTACAAAACATGGGTGATAGTGGTGTTTGTTTTGCAAAATAGGAGCCCAGGGTAGCGCCTTAAATGCTGTTGTTTGGAATGATCCCTTCTAACATAATTGTTTGTGGTTAGCTGGTTAAACATGGTAGAGGCTGTGTGCATTTTCTCAGGCAGCGTGACACAACAGTATCATTATGTGCCCAGTGGGAAGGAACCTTCCGTGAACCTCCAGGGTCTTACTCTCCCACAACCAACTGAGGGGGTTGGTGGGGTAGCCTGTATGAAGGCATGCATATGAAACAAATAAAGCAAGTGAATGCAATATCTGGTCAACTAGGCACACATGGCATTATAGAGGATGTGAGAGATCAGCGCAAATGTCTACAGCCCTCGTTCAAAACTCTCAATAAATGAAACATCAACAAAAGAGAGACCAGCGGCTTTCCCTGCACTTAACAAAAACATCTGATGTGAATTATTCCTGACAGAGCATCAGACTCAGGATGAACAGCTTGGCTTTTTAATAGAATGAGTTTCCTCTGCACTGTGTCAGCGTCCATTGACAAAAGGCTCTGAGGGAGGCAGTCAGTTGAGATTTGCAAAGGGTGACCAGAAACATCTTCAGAAGGATGAATAACAACATTAGAATGTGGAGATAAGACAGTTGACACATGTGTCTATAGCTCCCCCTAGTGGCCAAATAATTTGCTCCTTGAATGTAGGTTACACAGAAGAAGAAGTTGCAACAGAATATTAATACTGTAAATGTTAGGGAAACAACAACAAATTCCTTTGTTGCATAGCTTCCCCAACTACACAAAAGCTTTTCAGTTGTTTAAGACAGACCATAATAACTTGCTGGAAGTAGTATGTGAAGCAGTTCTACTGTTTGGCAGTTGCACAAACATAGTTGTTCATCATGAATGTTGGAAATAGAGGTAAAAAGCCTTAATCAAATGCAGATTCATCTTACTCTTTATTCTAGAGAATTATTCATCTTGTGTGATGACATATGTAACATGACATATGTACATGTTCACAAGATACTAAAGAATATGATTAACATATGTTTAGATGATAACCTATTACTTTTGGTCACTTTTGGTCTTTTTTGTGATTAGAAAATCCACCTTTGTTAAACGTGTCCATGCCAAACTGGACACACAAAATTGGTAAATAGATTTTAATAATAATTATAATAATAATAATAAACTATCACTTTACACTGGGTTTTATGAGGTAACAATGGAACAATATCATTTTTTTAAAATCCACACTTTCAAGTCAAACAGAACTTCCAAAATACTTCAAAGAGACAAATATTTTCTGGAGCTTTTGAATGCATTTTCCTCTATGTATGTTCACTCTTACAAAAAATGTATTACTGTTGCACACACATATCAAACATTACACACACATTAAGACACAATACTATTTAATATAACACTATGATATGCAGCACATTAAATTAATACAAACTGCACTACTGTGTACTGTTTATTTCGTTTTCACTCACCTTAATGACAAATTTGCGAGGAGCCATTGCAGGGAACAACACAGCAGTCAATCGGTTTCACCTGAAACAAGTGAACAGTCATGGATTACACATGGTAGCATACAAGCAACACTCTCCAATGACCACACACCGCAGACAACATATAATGATTGCAGGCTAATAAAACAGCACTCGCTGGTTTGTCATAGACACTACTGCAGTGTGTGTGGTGCTCTACAGTTAACCTGGTTTATAGCGTCCTGACCTTGATATTCATCTGTCGCAGTAATAACTTAGCAGGGCACAGTCTTCAGTTTCTTATTGGGGTTTGTTTCTTCCGAACACAAAACACTGTAATGTCAGTCCTTGTGACGGTGAAACAGCTAATAACTGTTAGTTAATTTTAACATTAACTAACAGTTATTAGCTGTTTCACCGTTTAGTTAATTTTAACATTAACTAACAGTAACTAACACTTACTTACTTCACTCTACTATAGTCAGGTTGCAAAGATCGACCTGGACTAGCCTACATTAACCGTGACCTCTTCACATGTGGTTAGATAAAGCTAAAGTATTTCACACGGACAATAATTAGAGTTTACCTGGCTGTGAGGGTTTGACAGTATCGAGTAGTTTAACGGTTCAATTCGTCTTAACTGCAGAGCTCAAAAGAAGAAAGATCACTGCTAAGACCCCAGGGTGGTGCTAACTAAGCCATAAATTGCAAACGACACATTAACTACACTACTATAGCATTATAGACTATATATAACGTGGTGGCAGTACATTAAAATTAAAAAGAGAATTCATACCGCCAACAGTTTTGAATGCTTGTCAAGCGAGAGGGCGGCAGGAGATGACGTCACATTTCGTTTGTAGTCCAACAGCTGCGAGGGCAGTCTGAGCAGGAGCGTTCAGTGGAAGCCGTCAGCCGAAAAATACCTCGGAAACACTGAGCCGGGAGTTTACTGTCTGTCTTTCTTATAAAACGGGGAACTGGATTTCTGAAGTTTTTGGTTTTCTGTCTTGACAGCAACAATGTTTAAATACTTGCGAGAGAATGCGACTCTTAATCGAATAGGCCCCCATAAGGACCCAACGCTCTGACTGCTACCATGGAAACGAGTTGCGTATTGAAAAAGCCTTTATTAATCTCGAAATTAAATGTTGCAGGATCGTATGTAAATATTACTTTCAGTAAACAATTTCTATTTTAACGTGAAATTAACATTGTTTGGTTTGTTGTAGTATATTACGTAAAGGGTTTAGCAAATAAAAGTGTGTCATTTTGGTCAGGCAATGACGTAAGCCTCACTATAGGAGACTTGGCGAGCAAAGGCGCTTAACAGAAGCACCAAACGTAGCGTTTTCTGTCAAATTTCGCAGAACAACTAGTCAAAAATGACACCACGGTAGCCTTTCAAGAAACGCTAAACTCAGTGGTTAAAGTTATGCCAAGCGATTTGAAATGGTTCAAAAGTGAACCTGCTTTTCTGTTGCTTCGAAAAATTACTCCGTAAGTGATGTCTCGACTAGTCAAGAAGTCTCCATCTCTTTGTACGGATCTACCACTGGACAACACTGATATTTGTGACAAACTTAATTTGCTGAGGACGCTTCTGTCGTCTTGTTTTGGTCCGACAGGTAGACTGAAACAAGTTCACAACAACATCGGAGGGCGCGTCGTTACCACCTCGACCTCCTCAGTTCTCCTTCCTGCCATTTCCTCCTCACAGCCTTTTGTCAATCTGATAAAAGCCTCGATTGTCAACCACGTTTCCCGTTTCAGTGACTGTGGTCTGTTTGCTGCCGTTCTTTGCTCGGGTCTTATTGAGCAAGCAAAGCGATCGGGCCTCGCAGGAAATGTGGCTGTTAGGCTGAACAAGCACTTGCTGGCTCTGTGCGTCGGTTACCTACAACGAGAAGACTGCGGTTGCAAAGTGAAGCTCGACTTCTGCAGCAGCCACAACCTGCTCACGTTAGCACGGAGCAGTATCTCGAGCAAACCAGCGTGTGTGCTGACGGAGCAGGAGACACTTCACGTCAGCAAGTTGGCCGTGCAAGCTTTTTTGATGACTGTACCTTGTGACAAACCAGGTACAGTCACATTAGGCAGGACAGTGACTGTCTCTGTTGAGGGCCATTCTGTGCTAAACTCTGCAGTGTTTCCAGGTTTACTGGTGGAAATTACTGATGTCTTTTGCCTCAACAAGGCAGAAAACCTGAGTTCAAATCCACTGTGTACGGTGTTGTTTAGTGCATCCCTTGCCGGAGACCTCTCTGAACTAGGAGATGGGATAATTGAGGTGCATCCAAGTGTAGACATGGATTCACAGATCCTGGATCAACTCCTGGAGCTTGGCAAACAGGTGGTCAAAGATGAGGTGAAGCTCTTTGTATGCCAGAAGGTCATCCACCCAGTCCTACAGCAATACCTGAGGAGTCAGGGCATCATTGTGATAGAGAGATTGGGAATCACTCTCATGGAGCCACTTATTCAGTTGACAGGTAGGCCTTCATGTAGGCATGGACCTATTGGCAGATACTGCAGATTCACATTGTACAGACAAGTACCAGTTTAACCCAGAAAACTTTATTTTAATACTGGTAAAGATCATGACACCAAAAGTTGTAGTAATATGTAGGATGTAATATTACATCAATAAAAGATATTTCACTCAATATACATGTGATGCACATTAGCTTCAGTCAAGTAAACACTGGAATAAGCAAATGTTATATCAATGTAAAAATATTTCCCGCTTTGAAGCAACGCATGGGGAAATCATAGGGGTAAGAATGCTGGAATGTGTACTCTAATTACTCTTTCAAATCTATTATAATAAATAGGTGCTCAACCTGTGGCCACACTACATACTACAATCCCAGCTAAGGCCTACGGGAAGGTGAGGGATCTCACTATAAGGCAGTTTGGATCCAAGACCATGTTGCATTTACATCCTCCTGGGGAGTCAGCAATCTGCACGATGGTCCTCTGCCACAGGAACGAGACAATGCTAAGTGAGCTGAAGGTAAGATCAAGTGAGGAGTTCAATCATAACATCGTATGTATCTCACTCCCACTAAGACTTTCTATTTGCACTATATATTATTCACTCATGTTGAAATATAACTAATAATATAAGTGTTTCACTAACAAAGCCAAGGGGAAAAGATTCAGTTCTTCGACAGCACTTTTGATGAAAGCATCTGTTATCTGTTAAAGGTGGTGTGCCAAAAGACAGAACATGTGTTGAGGCTCACCCTAAGGGAACCCTCTGCATTACTTGGAGGCGGATGTACCGAGACCCACTTAGCTGCTTATGTCAGACACAAGGTGAGATCCAATATTAAGGATTAAACCAGTCCAAATTTATTGATTTCACATATTTTCACAATGATCTCATTAAAACATGTCATTGACTATGTGGTATTTTCATCTCAGAGCATGAATGAAGTAACAGAGACAGCATCAGTATTAGGCTGCTCACAGACAGAGTACCTTCGTGGCGTGGAGGGATTCTGCCGCTCTCTGGAGTCTGTAGCCACAGCGCTGGAGCACAGCGGTGGGAACTCTTTAATTGATCTGGTTCATGCTCATCACTGGACCCTCCCTGCAGATGCCATGACAGGATGTGTGGAGGATAGCTTGGGCTTTTGTGGGTGTGGACTGGTGGAAAGTAGCCCAAGTAAGAAGTGGACTTATCTAAACACTAAATACACAGAGTTCTCACCTGCATCCCCGTTTAGAGACCCTACTGAGCAGCCATGTGTGCTGGACTCCTTCACTGCTAAACTCAATGCATTGCAAGTGGCTGTAGAAACAGCTAATCTTGCACTAGATGTAAGATATATAATTCAAGATGTGAACTAGTAGAATAGGCATTTGTCTAGTGTTGTATTGTGGTTTAAAGCAGGGAATAAATGCTGTTTTTACTTCTAAAAGGCATAATTCAGGTTAGATAGTAATCACTGGCAATGTCTTGCCTCTATCCTTTGGTGTTTTTTATACTTAACCTCTCTGTTTAGTCATTGACTTATTTGTCAGTAATGTTACTAAAAACCACTGATTACTTTTAATAATCTGTCACCCTTTTGTGAATTTCGTAGTCTACACAGGCTATCCAAAATAGTACATTTCTAATTCACCAGCCATCTCACCTACACTTGCAGCTGACTAAAAGGACCTTTAAATGATGTCTGAGAGAGTGTGCAAATGTAATGAATGAAAAGAATTCAATTTATCAAACCTTCACCATTACAAGCCAGCATGTTTCTGCTGCAGCTGCCTTTGTTCAGCACCAGGAGGTGCTGCAACAGATGCTGCCACATGTTTCTTTGCCAACATGCATCAAAAAACTACCAGCATTTCTCTGCAGGAATTTTCCACCCTTTTTTTCCATTACATTTGGATAAAATATTACCAGTCTGAACTTGCCGGTAAGCTATGTAAATACAAAGTCTACCCTCAGGCAATCAAATGTTCCACCCTATCACCTGAACTGTTCACAGTGTTTTATGAGATGTGTTATTTGTTATATATGTTGTTATGCATATTGCACATTAACTATTCAGATAAAAACACATTTTAATTTCTTCTCACAAAATCTCTCCTATGTGTACCAAGTTCCTCTATCAGTGTCTCTCTGCAAGTTTCATCTGTAGCAATTTGTATGGGAAGAGTTGAACAATTCATCTATTCAAATGGGTTGTACAATACTATACAGTAATGACTGAGCTGGACTACAAGCAAAATCAAAAGAGATTCTTGGGAAATAAAATGAGTGCTTGTTTTCGGCTGCTGGTTCAGTTATTGTATGCCTTACAAGATGACCCCCAGGTGATTGTTTTCTCAGAAGATGAATGGAATTAAAGCCTTTCGTAACTTGGGATAGTCTTTGAATTTCTCTTGGTAAAACCTGCAACAGAGGGGGAGAATATAACTATCACTCAGAAATGGGCACATGGTAATGTAGGTAAGTTTGACTGTACTGTGTTAGGACTGCTTAGCTTTTTAGGAATGTCTTAGGCACCTGTGATGATAATAGGCTCTTGGTCCGATGAAACTCAGGCTAAACACAGCAAATGAAAGGGCTGGAAGGGACCAGGTGGCCACAGCAAAGCCAAACCACTCCACAATCTCTCCTAAGTAGTTGGCACCAGATACATATTCAAACAGACCTCCTGCAGGAGATGAAGAAGACCACAGGTCACTATCAGCACAGAACGAACAGAAGCTAAATGATGTGTAATCTCTGTTTCTTACCTGTAGGAATCTTGTAAATTACTTCTCCTGGTTTCCTCAGGTTACGCAGAATATAGTCACTGTGTATATTGATGGCCATTCCAACGTAAAACAGCACTATACCTAGAAGAAATACTGACCTGCACATGGCTGACTTTTAAAAAGTCTAACATTTCATGAGCAAAGAGAAAAATACTGCTCCTACCAGTTTTACAGCGAGAGTCAGCTGACCATTCATCATCAAAGTGAGCGCAGTGCAGCAGGTAGTGTCCCTGCAGGAAGCCATTCAGAGCGCAGAAGAAACCTCCTGCCACCATCACACCCAGTGGGAAAGGCTTTCCTCTGGTCAGCAGGGAATAGACAAATGTCCTATGATTGGCAAAGAAATAGTAGATACAGTAGGTGGTAAAGGGAGATAATAATGATGCTCTTCCTCCATGCTCTACAGTACATGCAAGGAACACGTTTAACAACCAGGCGAAGGTATTCTGTAAAACCTGTTTTGCATTTAAGTGTAGGCAAAAAGGTATCATTAAGTCCTACTCCTCATGGGTGGTTACCAATGCATTCCTCACAGCCCTTTAGACTTCAGATTATAACAACAGGAGCTCTCATTTTCAAAGCTCTTTTTTTCAGTGTGTCCACCTGAAAGTGTTTGGCTTTAGCTTTCACTTACAAAGTGGCTGATTAGGCTACATACACGCATCTAGTAGCTGCAGGTACACTGGCAAAATGAATAAAAGATGGTGAAAAAACATTTTGTTGTTTTCTGTCAAATACAAAATGATGGGCTGCAATCATTATTACTGTACATTAAGACCAGTTTTTACTAAGAAAATGTAAACAGTTTGTTTCACGTTTCACTAGTGGATCAGCATAATAATAAACAAATATGGAGAGAAAATGAATACTGATCCAAGAATGAATACATTAATTCATAAAGTACCCATACAATACAATACCCTGTTCAAACAGGCAGTAAATTTGAGAAAAATGTAACAAAGTAACTCATTCTGAGAAATGTATAATTGTATAAACATAAGACAATATAAAACAAAATACATCAGTAAATATGATACAAACGATGAACCTCATGTAAATGTGACTGACATCTTAATCTTTGTTTGTATTATGATTGAATGGGGGTGTGCAACTCCAAAGACACTGATCACCGTCATGTATCTTTAAGTACATTGTCACACTTCCCTTCACATACACATCAAATAGCCCTGACCCAGGCTCATGCCTCTGCGTTTACCTTTGAAAGTAGTGAATGCAAAAAGTCCCAAGCAGCAGGTATTTCCCCATAATGGAGGGTTTGTGCGAGGTGAGTATTAAAAGAATGGGGATCAGGAGAGCTGGTATCTCCTGGAGGAACCAGGCTAGTCTGGCTGGGATGGTCCTAGGTGGAGGAGAGAGTACCATATGGCGCCCGTAGGAGGTTTGTGTCTTCCTGTGATGGACCAAGTGCCCGAGTCCTATCAGGATGATCCCCCAGCTGAGACAGTTGACCAAGTCCGCATAGCACTGCATCTTGCAGGTCCTCACCTCAGGGCAAGTGAGTGTTGCAGTAATCTTTTCTGCTTATAGACTAATCTGTATAAAGTTAACTGGATCTAAAAAGCCTCTCTGACTCCTCCCAAAGCAACGAGAGAGGAGTGTTAGCCTGCTGGAACATGAGACTGCTCCTTTTTTCACAGCCTGGGTGCAAACACTGAGAGAGGTGAGGTTATGATTATCTTTTCCAGCATGGAATGCAAGCGCAGATGCAATCGCTGAAATTCCCAAATCTGCAATAGGAGTTAACAAAATTTCATGGAGTATTATCATCACCATAAAGTCAAATGATAGGAATCTGTTTAGGTCTGCAGTCAACCATAGAGCATTGCTGCATACCTGCTCTTCTTGTCTTGTTTAGACACACACACAGCAGCATCTGCACCAATCTCAAACACTGTGCCTCTGTTTGTGAACAGATTCATAGATTTGCAAGGTGAAGGGTGAAGGCACTTCAACAGGACTGACTAAACTTCACAGAAAGGTCATAAATGTCAAGATGCAACCACAAATGCTGATTACAATTATTGCCATAAATGTGTCTGCAATTTCAGGAGTGATAGTAAGTAGATGAGTGTTTGCTTTAGTGCTCAAACAAGTTTTTAAATTCTCATCTGTGGTTTGAAATGTACAACCCAGTGTAACTAGAATACAAATGTGAAATTAATGTGATCCTAAAAATTCAGCCGAGTGATATCAGTCTTAATAGGACCACAAATCACACATGGTAAAGACAAACATATTAGGTCGGTCTCCTAAAGGTCATCAAGACGACAGCCTGTTCTTCCTCATCTGAACATTCCTCAATGAAAACATTACACAGCAACTAAATATTGATGGAACAATAAATATACAGGCATTTCTGTAATTATCTGACAGCGGAGATTCTGTATTTTGTGAGCTGCGATTATGCATTATATGGAAACTAAACTATTTTATTTCATTATTTTATTTGATATTTCTTGTCAACTTCAGCTTGTAATATACAGTCTCCTGCCTCCAACTGCTGCTGCTAGTAAACAGGAAGTCATTTTGAGGGCAGCAGGATTTAGGTATCTTCATGTATGGATGTCCCAGCATCCAAATTCATTCATCAAGTGTCAGTTGCAATACACAGATTTTCAGAAGTCAGTTATCATAATGTTTGTTTGTTTGTTAGTTTTTTTTTTCAACAAAAAAAAAAAAGTTAAACTTGTAGACATCCTGGAAATAAATGGTTTAAAGAGATGTTGAATCAACTTGTTTCTGATATTTATCCTCAGTAATAGAAATAAAATAACAGAAACACTTCTCAGTATAACACAATCCAATCCAACAGCACCACAATAAATCATAATCATCAAAAATGACCGTACAGTTGAATCAACACATCTCTAAAACAGTTTCAAGAAAAACTAGACATTTCATCTTCATGACGGGCAAATTTATTGCAGGACTGTTGTATGAGACTGAATTAACTTTAGCTAGATGTACCTAATAAACTGAGATCTATTTGTACATACTCTCTGGACAGTTTTTTAGTTCCTGAAATAAAAGAACCATAAATTCATTTTACAGGATTCCTCCAGCCACGCAGCTCCCTCTGCTGGTGACATTTCTAAACGTCTCCACTGTGAAATGACAGGGACGTCTACATTAGCAGTATACAGTGTGCAGCACTGCACTGTAAATGTGTTTCACACTTGGTGCGCTGCGTTGAAAAGTGCACAGTTACAACCAAGCTCACACTCCAAGTGGTTATTGATCTGTTGCGCCTTTGGAGGAGTAAACAACATATTGATTGAAGACAGTGATTAAAAAAATGAAATGTATAAACCAAGTCAATATTTTGTGTAAATGTAAATACTCGAAGAACAAGACACCAGAGCAGACATCTTTTCAGTACATTTTACTTGTTTTGTAACATGAATCCTCGGCCTTATCTGAAGAGCCTTTTGGGATGCTTTGTCAGTGGAACCTGAGATCAAAACAACTCCATTTAGGGAGCAGTTAAGTAGTATATTTTAGGTTTGTGACGTGTAAGTTCCCATTCTCTAAGCAAGAAAAAAAACTAATAATACAAAACCATTTCTAAAAGACAAACAGAGATCCATAAACACAAAATGAACAGTGTTGAGGTTCAGCCTTTGTCTCTCTCTCTCTACAGGAATGAGGTGAGGTGGAGAAAACAGAACACCACTCCCTGCTGGAGAAAGGAGATAACAGTTGGTGCCATTTTAGACCAACAGATGAGGGACAGGTCACACACTCCTGGAGTGCTGGGTGAGCTGGAGACACTGTTGGGCACTAGGCAAGAGGGAGGGTACATGTGGAAAAACAAAACAAACAAAAAAAAAAACTGAAAGTACACATTCTAAAATAAGACTAAAAGTGAGAATACGCTTTGTATGTATATGTGCAACAGTGATAAAAGGCACAATAGCACAGTGTGTCATGCTTTACTAGTTTCCTTTAAATTAACACCAGAGGTCAAGTGAGTCTGGGGATTCATCTTTCAGTCTGTGCTCACTTGGTTCAAGTTGCTTATGGTGCCGAGAGAGGGGGATCAATGTCAGAGGACTGCATCATTTCAGTGGGAATACTTGACTTCAGCGGCAAAAGTCAGTCAGTGAAAAGTGATGTTCAAATATCAAATGACAGGTCTGTAGACATTGTGTGCTGCCTGTATCATACTGGCATTGAAAACCTAAACTGCCACTATGAATCATCCGGTTTTTGCATTCAGGAGTATTTCAGGCAGCAAATAACTGAAGAAGAAAGTCACATTTTCTTTTCTTTTGTTAATAACTGTGATTCTTTTGCTTGACATTTCATAACGGCAATATTCATGTTACTGAACAGATTTGCATCCAATAAAGCAGGGAGCAACATCTGCCACTTTTCTGGGTAGATTCTCAAACCTTCACTCATTTTGACCTTGTGCTGATCTTAAAACTTGGGTAATTTATTACTTGTTCTAGCTAACCTTGTCTAATTGATCATGCTTGAGATTTTGAAGTGAGTTTTCGTTGACTGTGAAGTAACAAAAGTGGAGAACAAACCTTTAAAACAATAATATTTGGCATTCTTAAATCAAAACATTAACAAAAAACAGTGTAAATTACTCCCTAGTGAACAGATTTAGTAACAGTGCCTATAATTTTAGCAGACAATCTACTAGGCCTTTACCACCTCGCTTTGCTCAGCCTGCAAACCCCCCCTCCCCAAAAAAAAAACACCTTCGCTGCTCTCACAAAACTGAAAATGTTTAACACAAGATATTTTCTACCAGTCAAGCATAAGTCTCCTATACTGACAATTCAATAACTACAGCGATTCAAGGTGGCAGTGTAAACAAAGACTGGAGTGTTGGGGTCATTTACACAGTATCCAGCTTTGATTACATTTCTGTAGCACCCAAAACTGCAGTCTAGCCCTAGCAAAACATATCTATAATGCTACAAGCATATAACTGGAATCTGGGAGCAGTGTTGTACACACTAATTTAACAGGCAAACCATGTTATTGGCTTTACAGCTTAACTGACAACACTGCTTCTGTTCAAATGTACACACTACTTGAGTAAATACTATCAAGTCTAATAATACTACTAAAAAAGGGAGAAATAAAAGGAATAGAATATGAATAAAAGATAATATTTAATTAACTAATATGAGAGTAATAATGTTTTTGGTTTTGTACAGGGGGTTAGTGAACTTCGTTGGGTGCAGCCCTTTGTTAGCAACTACAATATATGTTACGCAACGGTAGTAATTACTTCTGACACCGTTCTCAAACTTTAAACTGCATGTAGCTTCAAGCAGCCAGTCAAAACACTCATTTCATTCTCATCTGGCAACATTTCAGTATTCTCCATTAAGATCTGCAGTTTTATTTTCATTCCTTTTCTGAGGCAAATTACATGAGCACAGATTGCCAAGAGTCCAGACGTAAAGATTGCATTACAACTCAAATCCATCGTTTGTCAGGAAAAATAAAAACGGAACTAAGAGGACGACTACAGTCCTTGCAATAACCCCAATGAGATTTCCCTTTCCCGGTGCTTATGCTGAGCCAATTTAATGCGCACTCGTCCTAACTCCTCAAACCATTTGCTCCAACATACTCTCAAAACTGCACTTCAAGCAAAATGTATCAACCAAAAGCTCTGAGACACACTTCAAACTGAGAGGAGGGTGGAGAAAGGTGGAGGAGAGTTGAGGGAGAGACAGAGAAAGAAGACTGTATTGGCTTCGAGTGTCTAGGTCCTTCCTGCAAATAGTGGGCGTAACTTGGGGTGGGGTGAGAGGGAGGGTGTCTGGGTCAGGTTATGGCGATAGATAGTAAGGACAGGGCGGCGGCGCTGCAGTGGCCCCTGCCTCAATGTAGACCTCAATGAACGATGAGTGCTCCAGCAGCGTAACTCACGGAGCTGTCCTCCCAGTTCCTGCACTCACTTGATTGGGCGTAGTTCAGGAAAGTGAAGTTCATTTCTAAACCAGACTTCCTCAGCTCAGCCACAGCCTGCAAAACAGAAACATCCACCTGGTCACCTATTCACACTCTGCGGCACGCCAAGCATAATTACACACACAGGCAACAACGACAGTGTTTCATGACAGAAGATTCATTTCTCAACTAACACATGTATTACTTTGTGGAGTTACACTTTATGTTGAATCAAATAACAGTTGTTTTTCTTCCCTTTTCATACTTAAAATACCAGGACTAACTAGCTAAACACTGCAATATATGATCAATTCTTTATTTTTTGCTTTGGCCATGCACTTTTACCCTCAGTCTTTTAGCAGAATGTAGTGCATGTTGTCACTTTTGTTGACCACATCGAAATCAAGGACCCAATGTGTTAAAAATTATTGCCCCCGTTGTCATTACAAACTGCATATGTACTGTGTGAGCACGATAAGCTTGATGTACAAGCCTCACAAATTAGTAACGAAGTTCAATCAACTGAACCACTACCGACATGTTAAATACTGATACACCCGGTGAGTCTCTTCCTCTGTGGTACTTACATTTAGCAGCACTCCAATAGGGTGACGCCCACAGATGGTGTTGCGGTACTTCTTCAAGTAGTTGGTGAAAGACATGGGATCCAGCTGCTCTATAATACCCATCCCCTTCACAAGCAGAGAAACAAGTGGAACAAACGTCATCAAGGCTTATCTTTACATTTGTATATAAATGTATCCTAAAAGTATAAACCATCCAGGTTATTTTTTTTTTTTTTAAATAGAGAAATTAGATTAAAGCTCTTTTTCAGGCTGCTTTCTATGTCATAATATACACAGGAACACAACTACTTCTCATGTTTCAAACTGTTTTGTTATGTTACATTTTGTAATGAAATTATGTTTACTTTACATTCAAGTATTTTGTGATATAATAGCACTTCCTGAAGGCTGTGTGTTCAAGAAAAACAGCTTTCTTATCATAAGAAATGACAAATCTAGGACCATTTTCTCTGTGCCCTTCTGTGTTTTAAACTTCCTGAAACATGATGCATTTACAGCAGGTATTGAAGTACACAGTCACATCAGGAGCACATGAGGTATTCAAAATGCCAATGCCATCATTCATACAAGCATTATCAGTGTCATGGTAACATTAATGTCTGATTAATATGTACTGCATTACCATAACAGCTGTGCATGTGGCTGACAATAGTCAAATACATCTCAGTGGTTACCATTTTATCAAGATGCTCAATAGACCTGTAGATCTCCCCTTGAGATTCATCGTAGTATGTGTAGCGGAACCGTTGACCTTCAAAAGGAGAAATGGACATCAGGACAAAGCTGGACACAGACATGTCACATTTATGACAGTTAGGGCTAAATTATCCTCAGATCACAAACTATACTTTTATTGACGGGATAATCTCAGAGAATGAGCGTTCATGTTGTCAGTACCCACCCCAGTGGCAGAAGTCAGAAGAGATGATGAAAAGGTTGGAGGGGTCTGCCAGATACTTGCTGAGCAGCTTCCCATATTCCTGTTCCTTAGATTCACTCAGGGCACCCACAAGCACGGGGACGATGCTAAACTCGTCTTTGTGGCTGCAACATCAGATTATTGAATTAAGAACTCGAGTATAATAACTGCACCTCTCTGTCAAAATTGTGTTCAAGGGGCATGGGTGGAAATAAAATCAGCTTTAATACAGCTGGAGCATCCATCAGTGAAAACTAATGGGAAAACTCTAGCCTACTGCATTATAAGCTGACACTACACCCTACATGAAACATCTACATTACTTATGTTTCTCCACAGGTTTGGAGTTAATACTACTTCTTCCCTGCTTTTCTGAACCAAGAAAATGCCTCTGACTCCTGCCAACCTAACAGAAGGCTGCATCAATTATGCATATCATACTTTCTATGTGTCCCTGGACCAGTGTGATTCTGATTTACAGTATTTTTTTTTTTTTTTTTTTTTTTACTGTTTTCTTATTTGATCAGTAATAGTTGAGAAAAAGCCTCATTCCGTGAGACCCTCTGAAAGTGTGTAGTGTCACTCCTATGTCATTACCTCTCCATGGCTTTAGCAGTGTAAGGCAAGTGCATTTCAATACTGTGCTCATCTTCATCTGTCTGCAGAGTCATCCGCTCAAACAACCCAGTTTTCCAGAGGTCAGCATAAACTGTAAAACAGAGGTGAGTTTCATTTGTAATTTGTGCATCATGGCCACGTCTACTGATTCAGTCCCTTTTGGAGATCATTTAAATTGGAAATCCTGACAAGTGTCTAGCTGAGTGAAGCCTCATCATTAGCTCCTCAAGAGTCAGGGAACTGTCTGGTCCCCAAAGGATGATTAAAAGTATATCACCTCCCAAGACTGCTTGAGGTCGGCATGTTGGAGCTCTATTCAGGCTAGACAAGAACAATCAAGATAAAGGAAGACGCAAGCACAGCTCTATGGTTGTATTTTTTAAGTACAGTGTTCCAAAATGACTGAAAAACACTTAACAAACCTAAACTGTGATCCAAACTGGGGTTATGCTTCTCCCTCACATCACCCTTGAAATATCTTCCTAAATAATTGACCAGTTAGCATATGTTTGACTGTGACATGTGAGACTGAGCAACACACACACAAAAAAAGTAGAAATCACAATGCAATGGGTAAATACCCTTCTGGTCGATTCTCAGGTCATAGAGAGGTGTTCTATAGATGTCTGCAGGTGACAGGGCACAGCGGGAGAGGGGCACATGGTGTGAAGGTCCCAGGATGAACACCCTACGACTGAAGGGCAACAGGACTTTATCTCATTCACTCCTCTCACAAAAAGCACACCATAGGCACAATATTCTACTATCTAAACTAACATCTGCTCTTTCTGTTGGGGTTAATGCAAGATAAGAAACAGTCATACAAAGCATTTTCTTATATAAAGAAAAGGGACAGAAAACAGAATAACTTACGTAATAGAAGGATCAACCTGCTTGTAGGCATGTGCTGCACAAGCACCACAGTAGGTATATCCAGCATGCCTGCAAACATAAACATGTCAAAATGGAATGAGATGGCGCCACAAATGCCACTTGACATGTTCATTTTATCTTTTCAACATTTACTTACGGCGCTATGATGGCTCTAGCAGGTCTGATCGTGGACTGCGCTTGGGACAGCCAACCCTCTAGTTGTGCATTCAGCTGGGATCCTGAATAGGCAGAACATATATTTCAGATCACTTGGTTATTAAAGAGGACCCACCAACTCTTACTGCTCTCTCTATGCCTCCCTACAAAACTAAGAATGACACAGTGGGTCAGCACTAGCCAGTAACACTAACAACAGAATCGTCTGATCAATACAAATAGGATTCGATAGACACAGGAAAGCCAATAGCATAGATCACCAAGATCAAGGTATTTTTGGTATCATTGTGTCACTGTCATAATTGGGATTTTAAACATGCCTACTGTGGTTGACTGCACTGGAACACACTGTCCGGTTTTACTGTACAAACCACCAGTGTTAGTCTCTACCGGTGTCCAGAGCTGCTAACATTAAGCCAATATCAATCAAAGGTAGCTAAATGATTTCTAAAATTAAATCTGCAGGAAAAAAACAAACAAACAACCGATATAATTCGTTGTATAAAAAACGAACAAGGACATCGGGGAAGATTAACGTTAGCTAAGCCTTCAGATGAGTTCATGAACATGTTATTGTTTATGTAAAGGATTCCGTAGTGTTTTAACTACTCTGTGTGTTGTGTTGAAATCGGCTATTAAAAGCAATGCAGTAAGGTAAGCTTAAACATGATAAGCAGGCAGGCTTGCGGGGTTGAACAGAAAGAAAATTACTAGCTAACTAGTGAAATGGGGGAAGGGGTGCAACACGAACCAATTTTCTGCCCTGCCCTACTCAGTCCTTTGTTTCATGGCCGGGAGTATTTCTACACTTGAAAGAGTCAGGGTCAGAGACCGACGAGACCACAGCAATAATAACAGCTCAAGTTAAAACAGTTGCTAGCAAGCTGTTTCGGGAGATATATAATCTGGCTAAACAGCAGGTAGGCCAGGAAGTTCTGCATTGTTAGCCAAGTTAGCTGTTGTTGAGTTAAGAGGTTTGATTGCTTGTCAAAAATGCTGAGCAGCAGATGTCAGTTTGTTTAGAAACATTTCAATCGACCACCCGAGGAGGAAGTGCTGAATAAGCTGAAACCAAACCCTGCACCAAATGGGATAACAGAGATGAGGCAGTCAATACGAGCTAATTGTTAGCTAGCCGACTTTTCATCAACCGGATTATCGTTACAACCCCGACGTTAGTTACCACCGTCTGCTGTGGCAAGCCATGAATTCAGCGTGGTTTTTCATCTCAAGATAATGAAAGTTATACAACATAGAAACAACAAAGAAACAATTCAACACACTGTCATGAGAGAAAAACACCAGCCAGCTAGCATAAAGCGTGCTAACGCCGACGGTGCTCTGTTGACAGTTACCCGAAGCAGAGTACCAGCTCCCGGCGTGACTTGCTTCTCTGCACACCACTCGGTTCGACATCTTGGTTCCCAAGCCGCCTATCTTGGTCTGCTTAACCCTTGTCAGGCGAAAAATAAAATAGCAAAAGCCGGTATTAGCTAACCCAGAGAAGGAAACAACGCCTGGCAGCTCACTTGCTTGTAAAGACAAAGGGCAGTCCGACTGGAGAGACAGCTGGGCTAGTATGCTAACAAGCTCACCGCTCCGTCAGCTGGCCGCTGTGTTGTTACCGGTTATGAAGTTAGCCGGAGAGAGCAGCTAGCAGTCTGTTTGTTATACAGTCTGGCGAAATTATCATGCAGATTTGGAAAGGCACAAGCTACAAAATATTTGTGATGTGCTAAAACTGAGCAGCCAGGAGCACAGGACCAAGATCAGGAGCTGTCACCGTCGGGATCTATGGATTATTGGGTTGTCTGTCAAGCCAGGTAAGGGGCGTCTCTGATACGGTAATCACGGTTACGTCAGAGCGTTCTGATTGGCTGCTGGATTAGCAAACACAAAGCGATTCGTTGAAAAGTTCAGGAGGCGTGGCCGTCGCCAAGATGATGGTTGGGTTATGAAATTGCTCTGCCGCTAGGTGAGCGGGTACAGGCCGACAGGAGAGGCAGGGCTGCCGATAGGATGCTGACCAAAAGTCACTCACGGTCTCCTCTCACAAGAGATAAAACAATAAAATGTAAGCATTTCAACATTTGATATGTTGTCTTTGTTATGTTTTCACTTAAATGCGGGTTTACAAGATTTGCACATCATTGGATTCTGTTTATATTTACATTTTACACAGTGTCCCAACTTTTTTGGAAATGGGGTTGTATTTAGCAGTCCTATGATGATGTTAGACCTTACTAATCCAATTGTAAAAATGCAAAAATAAGGTGTAAACGATGTCTATTGTTAGAAAATGCATTGATTGTTTTAATGGTGGAGTTTGTTGACTAGTGTGGATGAATGCCTCCTGTTTTCCTCTGAAATATCCTGTTTTTCCCCGTAACTGTTTGTTCTGTTTAAAAATGTGATTGATTTTTAGTTGCAAACTGAGGCCTGACAAAGTCTGGCGAGGGACGAGCATTAAAATCACTGCCCATACCTCTGGCGCCACCATCAGGACAAACTTTAGACTATTTTTTTGCCCAGTGGTATTGAATAGTAAAATGTTTTTCCCAACATTTATTTTCTGGTGTGTACTGATCAATATGTCCTCAGATGCTAACGTGGATTTTGGTCAGAGGGAGACAGGTTTAACCCTCTGTTCATTCTTTTTTAGATATGTCTTTTATTTGTTTATATTGTGTTTTATTTTTCCTGTCTTTAAATGTACACATGCGATCTTCAAACTGAATCCCTTCTATGTGCAAATATACAGTACTTGAACCGTGTGTTTTGTGTGTCATGTCCCACCAAGTCTCCTAGGTTATGATTTCTTTATTTTTCACTATTGCTCTAGTTCATGTTTTATTTTCGTGTCAGTTACCTCTCCTCTCGTTTCACATCCACACTTCCTGCTCTTGTGTGTTTTCCAGTCCCATCTCTTATAGCGTTAGTACTTATGGTTCACTGTTCTTCCTTTTGAGTTTATTTTGACCTCAGCTTTGCCTAGCCCTTCTGGATATGTTTGACTGCAACTCTCACTGCCTGTGCACCGACTATTTTGCAAGTAAAGACCTTGATTTTTTTTTCTTTCTTTCTTTCTTTTGAATGTCTCCTGAATATAAAAGATGTCTGTTTATTTTAATATAATAGCTGGCTTGATTTAGATTTTTGACAAGAGAGGTTGCAATGAAAGTGCTTCCAGTCAGGCATAGCCCATTGTTTATAATAAATTGCTTAATAAATGGAATGTATTCTAACATGTAATTATTTTAATTGGTAACTTTTTAAAGCCCTTTTGAATTCATTTATGTTGGGCCACAAAGTATATTTCAAATTAACAAATTTTGTATATATTTTTTAAAATCTCCAAAGGACTAGTTTCTGCTGCTGAGGTCATGTGATTTCCTGCATGATTCTGGTACAGACAGGGCAGTGACAGCAGGGCGTCATGTGGACACCTGCCATTTTGTCTGCAGCCAGGTACTCTAGAGAGAGAAAGGGTTGGGGGGCTGTAATCAAGTAACAGTGATGTTAGGGACATGAATTTATGAAAGAATTATACAGGCTACAGAAGATAAAGTATTAAATGTAATGAGGTGTTTAGTTGGAAGCAAATGGAGCAGACAGAACTGCTCTGGAGGCCACATATGGTGGATTTGATCAATAGATTATGGTTGTGTGTTGTATGCATCAGCAGCAAGTACATCTCTCAAAAAATGTGATGTTATTCGGTATCAGGCTTTTGAGATTATATACAGGTACATTTAAAACAACTCCAACAGTAGCAATACACATATAAATGGGGGCCATGCTCTTAGTAATGAGGATACAGTTGCCACTGATTTACTGGGTTTATTTACAGGACCATAGTCAAGATTACCCAGCGCAAAGCAGTGCAGTGGATAGAGGACACAAGGCCATTGAGATCGGTCATTTGTTCAGATTCAAGCCTGGTACTTGCCACGGCAGAGTCATTCAGACGGATGCAACACATACAGAATTCAAATGATGGGTCAGTAATCTTTTTTATCCACACTGGCACATATTGGCATCAAAGGAAATGAAATGGCAGAGGAGGCCACAAAAACAATCACGCTGATTTGACAGTATGCTTAAGCAAGACAGAAATCAAGGGCATTGTTAATCACAGACTGAAGGGAAGGTGGCGAGAGCAATGTGGGGGAAGAGAGGAAAGGGCAATGGTTTGACGGAGTTCAAAGAAAAGTGGGAGAGATTAGGTGTGCAGAGGGGCCAGGAGATATCACAGGATAATATCAACACTTACATTTACATCATTGTAAACAGTACAGTATTCTACAAAAGAACAAAAGAAATGAGTGCTGTCTAATCTGATCTCATGTTTCCTCCTCACATTGTAAATATCAGACAGTGCGTGTCCCCCTCCACACCAGCTGGGGGCGGTAACGCGCCGCTTCTCTGTTTGCCAGCCCCCAGTAAACGTCCAACCAGAGGTCTGCTATCACGGAAAAGCGGAAGTCAGCGTTGAAAATATTTGTGTAGCGATGAGGAGCCATTATTATTGTTGCATATGTGACCAAAAAAAAAACTGACTAGTTAAATTTGACTGTATCCTTTTTTTTTTATTATTATTATTATTATTATCGGTGGCTAACTGTGAGAATAAGGAGACAGTATCGCGATGTCGGCCAAAATGAACGAAAGTAAAGGCAAAGACAGCGGCGAAGTTATCAGAAACTACCACAAGCAGGCGTTTGAATACATATCGAAAGCATTGCGGATCGACGAGGATGATACAGGTTTGTTTGTCGAGTTCATGAGCGATCGGCTGGTGTGTTGTGGTGTGTGGCAGCTCATCGTACATCCTCTCTGTGACGGCAGGCGAAAAGCAGGAGGCTGTGCAGTGGTACAAGAGAGGCATCGCTGAGCTCGAGAAGGGCATCGCAGTAGAGATCACAGGACAAGGTGAGCGAACAAACATCCAGGTGTGCATGTGGTGCAGGGTTGACGCGCCTTAGCCCAACAATGTCTTGTTTGCAGGAGATCGAGAGCGAGCAAAGAGACTCCATGATAAAATGGTCAACAACCTCGCCATGGCAAGAGACAGGCTCGCCCTTTTAGGTTGGTGGCATCTTGGTTGTCGGACATCCTGAACTCTGTTCACTAGTCTTACCCATGTGACTTTGTCGATGCTGTACAAGCCGGAGAAGGATGCTGATGATCAATACTGGTCTTATTTCACAGAGGCAACGCTTGTTTCTAAAAGGAGGAATGATCCACCACCAAAGCCTGTAGCTAAAAGTCAGCCCGCAGCACCTGGTAACATCAGGCCCTCCGCTGCTGTCAGACCTAGATCTACCGACCCAAAGGTGTGTTTTGCTTTTTGTTTTGTTTTTTTTTGTATTACACCTCATTGTCTAGTTGTATGTTCTTTCAAGACCTCAGCTTCTGATGAAGCATGTAATGCTTTGGGGATGTTTTTGTTCCTGCCAAGGTGACCCCACGAGTGTCTAAAGTTCAAAATGGAAAACCTGCAGCGGTGAAACAGCCACAAAAAAGAGATATGAAAAACTTCAAGAATGTGGACAGCAAACTGGCCAACTTGATTCTGAATGAAATTGTTGACAGGTATTTAGAGCCAATGCTATTACAACTCTTGTAAATTCATCTGTCTTTGACTTGTGAAAGAAAAGAAAAGTGCTGAAGTCGTTTTCTCTGTTCATGACAGTGGAGCATCTGTATCCTTTGGAGACATTGCAGGACAGGATTTGGCCAAGCAAGCACTACAAGAGATTGTGATCCTACCTGCCTTAAGACCAGAGGTGATCACTTTTAAACATTTTGTCCCTACCTACCATATTTATGCTATTCAAGATTTTCCTGTAACACTCTTTCACATGCGCTTTGCCTTTTAGCTCTTTACTGGCCTGAGAGCTCCGGCACGTGGTTTACTTTTATTTGGCCCACCTGGAAATGGAAAAACCATGCTGGTAAGTTAAGCCCTCTTTCTCACACAACATACCAGTTCAGTCAGACCAAACAGTGCTTTAACATTTGCCTATAGCTGTTGATAGTCTTGCCTCGGTGATATCACCGAATCACAGCCTCTACTTCCTCTTACAAGGCCAAAGCAGTTGCTGCCGAGTCAAATGCAACGTTCTTCAACATCAGCGCTGCCAGTTTGACCTCTAAATATGTAAGAAAAGACCTTTAGTGCTCTTTTTTACATTTCACGTATAAGTTCTTGACAGTACACTAAATTGAGTTGTTTTTTGTTTGTTTTTTTACCTTTCCTATCGTCTCCGTCACAGGTGGGAGAAGGCGAGAAGCTTGTACGAGCACTTTTTGCAGTAGCCAGAGAATTACAGCCCTCTGTCATCTTTATTGGTTTGTATGATTCTATAGAATAGATGTGTCCCGAATAGATTTCAGCTCATGAATAAACCTCTAATTTCTAATTTGACACTCAGATGAAGTGGACAGTTTGCTTTGTGAAAGGAGGGAGGGAGAGCACGATGCTTCTCGTCGACTAAAAACTGAGTTCCTCATTGAGTTTGATGGGGTGAGTGCAGCTTCTGGACTTTGATCTTCGAGATGAGTCAGTCACTGTTATCTCATTGAGTACTGGTGGCGTTTTCACAATAGTACTTCTTGGTTTTAGGTGCAGTCAGGAGAGGATGATAGGGTGCTTGTTATGGGAGCAACCAACAGGCCTCAGGAACTCGATGAAGCAGTACTGAGGTATATTACACAGTTCATACAGTCACTGTGTTTTTGTTTTTTTGAAAACAAGGTCACCACCATTTGTCTTGTGTTTATCTGCAGGCGCTTTGCAAAGAGAGTTTATGTGGCATTGCCAGATGAGCAGGTATTTACTGTAGAGAATTCATCAGCTCATACAGAGTCTTTTGTTAGCTTTGAAATGTGATCTTCATTTTCCCCCCACTTTATTAAGTTATATAATGTAATTCTTGTTCCTCCAGACTAGAGCCACGCTGCTGAAAAATCTTTTGGGAAAGCATGGAAATCCACTGAACAAAAATGAGCTGTCCTTTCTTGCAAAGTGAGTTCATACTTACACACCACACAGTCTTCACAGAGTCATTTCAATGTGACTTTGCATTAATTCCTGGATATACAACTTGACAGAGCGACTGCAGGATACTCAGGAAGTGATTTGACCTCATTAGCCAAAGATGCTGCACTCGGGCCGATTAGAGGTATGATCCCTTTGTCGTATTATTGTATTGATTACATGCTCGTACTTTGTCCTTCGTGATGGGCTCGATCTGATTGATTTTTAATGTGAAATCTCTTACAGAGTTGGGACCAGACCAAGTTCGGCATATGGCTGCTAATGAGGTGAGATAATGATGTTGATGTTCTCACAGTATTATAGATATCTCCTTTATAGCCATTTACTGCTATGTAATTGTGTTATCTGTGTAATTATGCTCTTGTGTGCATTCACAGATGCGTAACATAAAGATGAAAGACTTTGAGGATTCCCTGAAGCGCATCAAGCCCAATGTTAGCCCAACCACTCTTAATATGTATACTAAATGGAACAAAGATTTTGGTGACACAACAGCTTTTTGAATTTTATTGTTCATTGTCACTTGTATTTAAAATAACAAAAAAAAAAATCCACTGAAAATAAATAAGACTGAATTCCTCTCTTTTATATGGAAGAGGATTAGGGTCAGATGTGAAAAAAAATGTCACATGTCTCAGTTTTGGATCAATAAAGTACATCTATCTAACCCTTTGTAGGTTGGTAAAGCCTTATGGATATAATATATAAATATTGTGACATTTGGAAACATTATGGGTAAATTTCCTGTTTTCTGGAAAGGCTTTGCTAATACATTTCTTTACTGTATTATTAAACTCCTAAAACACTGTCTTACTACTTGAAATTGAATAATTTATTCTTAAGATTGATTCCAAATCCTTTCTCTTGCCTCAAGAGGGCAGCAAGTTTCTATAAATCCTGACATAACCTCACCGGTAGATTATTTTACACATCAATTAATTACCTGATGTAATGATAATGAATTGTTGATGGTATTGATCACCAAGTGCTCTCTGTACTTGTACACATACAAGAGTGATAATAATTGGGAGAAGATTTG
This sequence comes from Trachinotus anak, assembly GCF_046630095.1. Lineage (NCBI taxonomy): Eukaryota > Metazoa > Chordata > Actinopteri > Carangiformes > Carangidae > Trachinotus > Trachinotus anak. The sequence continues at coordinate 17,909,928 of NW_027273858.1, read as the reverse complement.
CCATATGGTGCTTTTGTATTATAAAGGTTTTTCCATTTGCACTCCTTGTTTGTAGATACAAAAACTTGTATTTCAAAGTAGACATTTATGATTGTTGCTCTTTTTTTTTTTTGTTTTGATTTCAGAAAGAATTAGTTAAAGAATTTCATTGAGCAGAAGTGTAACGACCTCCCACTTTCTTCATGCATCAATAAATACACTCAACAAAGTGTCTCCAGCTTCATTTCTTCTTTGATGACAGATGCATTTCCTTTAAAAGCAGATCATTCCCTGTTTAATACTTAATATTATGCAAGACAAAAAGAATAAAAGTAAAAATCAGTGTTGTCAATGTAAAATAACAGTAATGCCAAACTACTTTTCATGCCTAACTCAGAATACCTGTTTATTAAACTGCATTGATACAGTGCAGGGATTTCTGTCTTTCTAACATTTCATGTGCTGTACACTTTAAAGCTATTCTTGAAAAAATAATATTGGAAAGGGTTGTAGGGTTTGAGGTGTTCCATAAAAGACAAAAGTATATTCTCACTTGTTTTTGATAAACACATAAAAGATTTTTTTAATAAAGAAAAAAAAAGTTCCAAAACACATCTTTCCTAATTTACATCAGAGATGTAGGTAGGTAGATGGTGCTGCAGTTTAATTTTTGCATTTCATGGGTTTTTCCTGTGGCTTCAAGTTTAAGATATTTTGCCTGCAACCACAGATGTGTGGAATGCAGTAAATTGCTATTAATGAAAATAAAGGCCATGTTCTGCTGTCTTGACTGTCAAGTTGAATGATATATTGGATTAAGCTTGCAGTTTTGAGTATGTGGTACATGGATAAAGTCACAGAGTCGATAAGTGAAGTTACATTATGCAGCAGTGTGGTTAAGGCCGGAGACTCAGCTCGGACAGGGGTCACCAGCTGTTAGGGCATGGATAATTCAAGCTCAGTGAATGCTTGTGGTCAGTCATAGATCTTTATTTCAGCACTGTAAAAAAATTCACTTAAATCCCACCTCTTTCCCAAAGGCCCTTCCTATGGTCAGCTGGTGGTGTTGCCTGTGGTTTATGTGGCCCGGCAGCTGCATCATCTGTTCCTACAGATGTTTGCAGACTCTGCAGACGCAAACATTTTCTGCAATTAAAATTTTTCAAGCTTGTCCTGTGCTTGAAGTTATCACGGGAATGAATAATAATAAAAAAGTCTACATCCCAGAGCTGCAACCACACCTAGGTCTACTCTCTTTCCCTCAGGGGAGAGATGTTGGCTGGAGTGTGTTTTCTGAACTTGTCATGACTGAGGAGTTTCTTTCATGACGCCAGACAGGAATGGAGAGTGTTAGGGGTTAGCGTTTAGTCATCACCTTTTTTTTTTCCTGTTTACTCTTCACTGAGAGCATCCTGCCATGTCAAGAAATGGTCTTTAAGACAGACCATTTATTTAGTCATGTCATTTCCCCACCTTTCAACTTACATGTCTGTGTATAAAATATATGCCTGCAGGTGGTAAAATGAGCTAATCACCTCAGATCAGTATTCCTACAAGCAATTACTTTTAATACAACCTGTAATTACAGTAGAAATGAATTATCATATGTACACAATGCACATTACATTTTAAAACTGACAGAAGACAGAGTAATATTTAGGTGGAGTTGATTGACAGCTTCCCTTTTTGGTTGCGTGTCAGAGTCCTGCACCTCCACAGTGGCTCATTGATGCTTTGACCACAACATCTACTCAAGGGAAAACAGAATAGGTGATCATTTGATACCTCCAGTGAAATAGCCCACCCTGTAGAGAGTGGAATAATAGTCAACACAGTGAGGACCTCTCACTGACTGAGCAAACAGTCTGTGAGTGTTTCTCCAAGTGGCCCATTATGAAAACAGTATGTGGATGAGAGGGTTTTGTTATACTGAGTGCACGTGTCTCACTTTATAAGGCTTCTTTGAGTTTGTGGAGGTATTAATTATAAACCAGATATAATTTGTCAGTGGTTCTGCCTTACAGTGTTACATTAAATGCTAAAAGACCGAAAGACAGCGCACCGACTGTGTGCAGTACTATGTTGGAGATTGGCTCTGAGCTTCAGTATTTTTTAAGAAAAGCCTGATTGTAAATTGTTGAGCTGGTGGAATGGGATTTCCTTTAAAATGTGGGATTTGGCCCTTTTATCACCCTTGGTTTAAATATGTTATTCAGGGCTTACACAGTGGAAAGCCTTCAGGGCTGAGCTGTCCACTTTCCAGCACTGGCTGCTACTGTTCCACTGGCCTGCACACCCAATACATACGTTCATTTACCATGGGAGTGTTATCTTTCTCTCTCATGGGAGGCAAGAAGCCAAGTCTAATCATGTATCCAATGGCAACATCTGTCTTTTATGAGCAAATTTATTTTTCTTGCTCACCGTTTATTTATGATGTGTGTATCATTGGGTGTGTGAGAGTGGAAAAAATGGGGTGTTGGTATTTAGATATGTACATATATACTTATGTGAACATGGGCTTATTGCTGGGTCGGCCTCAGCTTTGAGCAATAAGGAAAACTAGGCTATCTTGACCATGTAAGGTTTACACCTTTTAAAAAAGGTTTAAAGGATGTTTTGGAAAATATGCTCTTTCGCTTTCTTCCCAAGAGTTTGACAAGGACATCAAAACCACTCCCACGATTATACGGTAAATATGATGCTACAGCCAGCAGCCAGTTAGCTTAGCTTAGCTTCAAGCCTGCACACTGAGGGAAACAGCAAGCCTGGCTCTGTCCAAAGAAAACAAAGTGGCCTACCAGTACTTCTAAAGCTCAATAATTAACAATTTATATCTTATTTGTTTAATCCATCCAAAAACCAAAGTGTAAATATTATACTCTGTGGTCTTAAGAGGGTTGACAGACACATTTCTGGTCGAGACCAGTTGCCAACCAGCACATAACTTACTGTACAACAACAACATGTTGTTTTTACACTTTTTTTTGTGGTTTCCCTTATGTTGAATGAAATTAACTGTACAGAAATGAGAGTGCTATCAATCATTTCATTTAACTCTTTCCCAAAATATAAAACAGTTCCTTTAACTGTTGAATGTCTTGCTTTAAAATCATAGACGATCATATTTCTGAGGAAGTTTGCAGACCTTCATCACTTTTTAAGATAGTAGCTCTTCAAATGCTGACAATGTATCACTAAATTAGTGGTTTTTACCTGGTGCTCTGAGCTAACTCTACACAATCTTATATCTAAATGCTGGTCAGATATAACAGTGTAAGCAATGGGAATTATATAAAACAGAGAAACAAAAATAGCGATTGTGAAAGTATGCCCTCCACTCTCAGTTCAAGACGCCATCTCGTAAAGCTGTAATGAGAGTAGTATATATGCTACTGGCTCATGAGGAGTCCCAAGGGGATGTTTGTTTTTGCTGCCTATTTGTATTCGCGGAAAGAGTTTACAGTAACCACCTGACTGTTAAATTTTCACTCTAGCAGAGAGATAGGTCTGCGGGAAGGACAGTAATAGCTGGTCTTACAGTCTCACTATCTAATTTGGGAGGCCAACACCTTTTTCACAAGGTGTAGGAAGGAAGCAGCTTGTAGAAAAGCAACAGTTTTAAAAATGTTATAGGTGTAGACGATTGATCAGCAGAGGGAGGCGATTGTTTGAGCCCATGGGGATTTAGGATAAAGTGTTTTTTTTTTTTCTTTAAATGCTCTTAGAGCAGATTTATCTTATGTCTGCATGCCTCGAAATGAACCAAGTTAAGCTCATGTATTTTCTCTCCCATTGTAGCCTGCAGCCACAAAGCTGTAAAAGACAGAGGTGGACAGAGGGGAGTGAACTCTCTGTCATGCCCGCACATGACCTGTAAAGCCATTAATCTCAGTTACCCCTGTGAGGTTACAGGAGCCAAGCCCTTGTCTTTGACTTCATACAAACTGTGCAGATGTCTGTTTTGTCTTACATCTGGATGGCCCTCTAGACAAAACATCAGGCAGGATTTGTGTAAAAGCTAAATAAGGCAACATGCATCTGTTTAATGGATGGTCTTCTTTTGAGTGGCTAAATATCCTCCCCTGATGGTGCCTAGGATACATATTGAATTTGGACTGAGGTGGACATGTCGGGACGTGGACTTGATGCTGGGAGGGGTGGGGAGGCGATGCTGAGGGGAACAGTGCGCTGTCAGGGTGAGCTGCTGGCTGCCCTGCGGTGCATTCCTTCAACTCGTGTGCAGCCAAAACACTTGATGAAAAGTGAAAGTGCAGTGAGGACTGAACGTTTTCACAAGAATAATGCTCTGTCTGTCTGTCATTCTGCTTCCCCACTCACCCTTGTCCTCCCCTTTTTATCTCTTTGTTGCCCTTCCCTTGGGTCATTCATGTGAAGACAGGAGTGGTGGTTAAGCTCCACCTCTGACCTCAGTCAGGTTCACTGTGCAGACAATTCCCATTCCTGTCTCTCACCACTTGGTTGGTGTGAACCCTGCCATTAGAGTCCAGGATTAAATGTAATACTTAAAAAAGGGATCTGATGATGATCGTACTGTATATTATATTATAGGTGGTGGTGGTCATATGTTGTAGTCACTTGGTCAAATGACCTTTAGCTGCACTTTTGATGAACAGGATAGTGCTGAAGGTCCTTATTATTATCACCTCTTTATAGCTATGACCACACTAAAAGGCCAGATTTTGAGAATAACAAGCACACAATAACAGAGCCAAGATTTAGCAGCTAATGCTTATCATGTTAGCTTGATACCATGGTGACATTCACTAATGACCACAAACACAAGGTGAGGCTGAAATGTCTTCATTGCAGATAGTTGTTCATAAATTTAAATATTTGACAAATTTTGACCTGACGATGGCACTAGATGAAAAGTCTGAGGGTCATCAAAGTCATTAGAATTTATCCTGCAGAGACCTCAAATACATTTACAAATTTCATGGCAATCCATCCATTGGATGTCGAGATATTTCACCTAAAACCAAAAATATCAACCTTATGATGGCACAAGAGGAAAAATCAGGGCCTCTGACCAACAAACTGTCCTGAAACACACAAAGCTAGCATGGCTAAAAACTGAAACTGATCACACCAAACTAACTGGGTGGACACAGAATGATTATCAATCAACAAATAAGTTTGTCTTTATAAAATAACATCTTGAGCTTCTTGATAATTGCTTTCTTAGTCTGTAAAATCAGGATCACAAAGCTTGCACAGCTGCTCTTATCAAAACACTGTTTTGTATGTGGTGGAATAGGTATGTGCACAAAGATGAAAGCAATTAAATGTAGGCCTTTTGAATATAATTTGCTGTGGCAGGTATTGAGAGCGTTAAGCACACAGTTAAAACACACATTCCTGCCTTGATTTTGCAATACACCTGCAGTTTGCAGAGTCACAGGTTTGCAGATCTGAACATGTTGGCATGTACTCTGTAAGCCTCCTTCAGCTATTTGAATAAAACATACTGTACTTAGGGAACTTATTTATACATGTGAAACATGTAATACAACTCCAAGCCAGTGCAATTATTGTCAACAAAACCTTGAGCTGTAGATCATCATAGAAGCTCAGACACTGCATTGTTTCTGATAGAAGCCAATTTTAATGTGAACACTGGTGGATGTCATGTGTCACTGTTTATCTTGTTCTGAAGCTTTTGATCACATATTAAAGTCCATTTTTGTAGAATATCAAAATCTATCAAAGACATCCTGGTGAAATGAGCCTACTGGGAGGTTTAGTTTCATCAGGGTGTTTCAAAACAGACTGTCTTGGCCACACGCCCAGGAACAGGCCTGGAGCTCTTTCATCTCTCCGTGTCCTACAGCATCTCACTGGGTCTCACAGCACTACTCACATGCAATACACACACGTCACGCCATTTGTGGTATTTTGTAAATCTTCATTTTGTGGTGCCCTGTTTCACTTTGTGGCTCTAAGTTGATGTTATTAAGAAGACTGATGACTTTTACATGCAAACATATTTATAATTTTAGTAACACTGGTTTGAAGAGCTGCCATAATAGGAAGTCTTACCGCTGGATCAGACTGTGATGTAGCCTGGGCCTTGAAACTGTACTTGTTTCCCAAGCGCACTTGGCCAAGGGGCAGACCTTGACCTGTGTCACATGACCTGTAAAACAGAGGTCTCCTTATCCACAGCACAGGACCATGCACAGTCTGCTGGGGGGGGGGGTGTCACTCTGAGGATGGTGTTTTGGAAATCTATCATATCAACTTACATGGTGATTTTCTGAGAATCATTAAACATATGTCAGGTAAAAAACTGAACTTACACATACAGTAGAGGGCTGATTCACAGGAAAAGCTGCATCTGGAAATTACTTACAAATTGATGCCATTTGAGAAACTACGTCATATAGAACAGGAAGAAAACTGAGCCAGAAAATTACTGCAGTGATTATTAGATGCTTCAGATGGCGATTTTGAGATATCATAGGGTAGCACAGCACCAAGGGTTATAAAGTTTAATGTGCACCATTGCAGCATCCTGTGTAAATCACTGTATAATTAGAGTATAGTGTTATTAATTAAACTCTATGTGCCCAGCGGTACTACTGATAACTGTCATCATATTGCACTGCCATCCAGGCTCGGAAGCCACAAAGCTTATTACCATAGCATTAAAAAGCATGGAAAAGTGAACTTGTGTCATATGTGGCTGTTTTCTGTGATTATGGGGATATTCAGAACATTGAAAACTATGAGAACATTGTGGCATTACCTGCTGAGCATGAAACAGCAGACACAGCTTGCATGTAGCTAGTGGACATAGTGGAGCTTTTAGCAGCTAAAGAGTAAGATATTTCCCTTAGGAGTTGCTAGTAACCCAAAGAAAAAGCTGGATGTCTAGAGGCATGACTCCAAACAGATGATAATGTTACTAGTAAGTGGCCAAAATGTAGTTATTGTAGGTTTAGGAAGCTGCTGCAGCTACTTCTATTGCCTCTATTGCACCCAAGCTCAAGCTTTTAGCATTCTGCTAGCACTCTTTCACGTGGGCAATGCTGGGAGAAACAGAGAGACGAAGTTGCTAACTATGATTAGATTAATAACTAGTGTGATGTAATATTGGGAGGTGTTATTTATGGGATATGTCACTGGGATCCTTAAAGGATGAGTAAATTGAGTGATGATGAGAGTAAATGAGGGAAGAATGTATCATTCTTCACTCTCCTTTCATTACTCAGATTTGCGACAGCTCAGATTTTTATGTGGTGTTACTTTCCTGATCAATGAGAAAGGAAGATCTTGGCTGTATTTCAAAACAGACTGTAATAAGAGATGGTTTGACAGATTTTAATTGAGATTGTGGGGATCAGCACAGTGTCTGTTTGATCTATTGGCTCAGCTGTTCTACGAAACACACACACACACACACTGTTAACATACAATACCATGTGGCTGGTATTTTAAGTGGAAGCCCAGATCTTGCCAGGTGTTCTGCAGCTGGATGTTGAACGGTTGAGTGAGTCACTACACGGACTGTCTGGTATGTTGTCCAGGTGGTCAGGAAAGCCCTTCTTTTTTAAGTGAGATCAGGCCTCAGAGGGTTGAAGCTTCACATGTAGAACTGAGTTGGAGAGAAAGAAGCTGAAAAGACTTTGAAGAACTTGTTTCCTTATATCACCTTAGCATCTGCCCAGCTCTTTGCATCATGTGCATTTTTAATCAGTATTTATACTCCTGACCTGAGCATATTTCTGGACATACTGTATCAACATGAGTACATAGTCTACTTAGGAATGAAAAGTGCGCTCAAAACAATAATAAGAATGCACCTTTGTATACCAGCTTACAAAGTGTGCTTGCATGTTTATACACATTTTTCATCTTGAATGCTGTGTGAGATCTAGTAAGTAATGTATATAGCCCACTATATCATATTCCATAAGTACAATCACAATGTGAACAGCTAGTGCTGGAACCTTGAATCTACTTGTTCTGCACTGGTCTGTATCCCTCTACTATCTATCGATGTCACTGCAATGACCTATTTTCTCCACAGGAATCAACAGAGCTTTGTAAAATCGATAAACAGAAGGCAACATGTATTGGTTTTTCCATGATGCAGCACAATGGCCTTGTGATTTGCATGTCCTGATTTTTATTTGATTGACATGTAAAACGTACAAGTAAGGTAGGCTGAAGACTTTAAAAGAATAGCCTGACATTTTGAGAAATATGCTTGCTCGCTTCTTTGCTGAGAGTTAGAAGATTGGAGCCTGTATAGTAAATATGAAGTTATCTCAGCTAACCATAAAGACTGGAAACAGGGGGAAACAGCTAGCCCTGGTTGCTCAGAAGTCTGAATAAAATTGTCTACGAGCAGCTCTTAAATTGACAAGTTAATTCATTTGTCATTCATCTGCACAAAAAACAAAATGTAAAAACAACAATATGTATTTTATGAGGGGTTTTGTGCTGGACTATTTCTTGGATGGGTGCAGTAACTTAGAGTGTCCACTAACTGTCTGGCAACTATTAAACTCAGGACAGAGCTAAGATAGCTGTTTTCCATTTGGTCTAGTGCATTCACATTTCTTTAATGTTCTACATCCCTGAAACACTCAGAGCGATATGTGAAATTCAGTAATTGAAAACCAAAGGCTTTAAAGGGGCCTCGAAGGGGCCACATTCAGCCAGTGGGCAGCAGGTCAGTTTGAAAGTTGTCTTCTTCCTTCTTAATGAGGCCCAAACAGGCATGTGTCATGGGCCGTCAGGAGTAACGAGAGTGTTATCTTTAAGGATAACAAGTTTTTGCTGAGAGAGAGGATAATGGCGCGGCCCACTAACCTTCTGTCGCACTCAGGTCAGCTCACCAACCCTGAGAGGGTGTCAGGACAGTTAAGAACATCTTTGCTGTTAACGGGGTCACGCTTTTAAGGAGATTTGAACTGCTTTTTTGATGTGACTGACAGTTTCAAGCTTGTTTGCTCCTTTCCACCATCGACAGAGACGTTCCCATGTGTTACAACACATTAGGTTGGGGGACAGGTGGACTTCCCTCGAGATGTCCAAAGAGATTTGTAGTGTGATAGGTTGTCAGCTTGTCAGGCTCCTGCAGCTGTAGCTTCTCAGAGGAGCTAGGTCACTAATCTCCTCAGTCCCCAGAAGGCCTGAGGAGAGTATCCAGGGTCTAGTCTCAGAGCACAAACCTTTCACTCAAACCAAGGAGGCTGGAGCAAAGAGCTACCCGTACTCTCCCCACTGTGCCAAACAGTGCTTTAAGGCTGCCAGTTACTGAAGGTAAGCTTCACTGGAAGCAAAAGCCGCAGACTCTCAGACATCAAACAGTTGGTTGGGCAGAAATGACGTCAATTTAAAGGTTCTTGGAAATCTCTTTTCTTTGCCTCTGGAGAAGATCCATGTTTTCTGCATCCGATTGTGTCCATATTCCAACAGGATGTAGAGTTTTATTTGCGGATTTTACATTTCCGCAACCATACTTTGGTAAAATATCTCCTCATGTCAAGATTGATGTGCAGACCCCTTCGGGAAAGGCATGTATTCAACCCTAAATGAGACCTACTTACATAAGTTACCTGCTTAAACAAACAGACTCTGGAGGAGAAATTGCAAAGTGGACCCAGTGCCCAAATAAATGTTTGTATGTGGTCCAGAGCCAAAGATCTTGAGCCACAAAACCAACCCACATTGCTCAACACAGAGCCTGTGTTCACTTGCTTTTAAATGCATACTGAACCATTCATCTTCTGTTCCTATGGGGTTTATTATAAGGTATTATCCAAAAGTATTTCAAACAACAGTGCAGCCCCTTTCTCCTGAATATAATAGTTGCAGATAAGACCAGTAACATAAAGTGCTCTTTTCCTGTGAGCAATTTCATAAAGCTCAACTAGACAGAAAAACTAAAGCTCTGTAACACCATGCACTTGTTTTAAAATAATTATATTTAAGCAACAATCTCCGTGGCTGCAAGCTTGCCTTACCGAGGCATGGAACTGTTTTGGTGCAAAAGGGAAGAGGAAAAACAGTCCAGTCTTTGTACCTGTGGTAAAGTCACTGCATGAACTGTGGGCTTCATTGAGGGGTTTCAGAAACTTTGCCTTGTGAAATGCTCCTCATAAGGCTCCACATATCTGTGGAGTGGAGTCATCACACTGTCCAGGTCTTACTTGACGTATCATGTTTAATATCCATCTCATATTACATCCAAATTATATCAACAGACCCATCGGTTCACAGGAATGTAGACTTTTCCTGTGAATTTCTTAAGTGCAATGGTGTGTCACCAAGCTTACACAATAACACAAAAAGCTGTGTGGCAAACAACAATGAATTCCTCACTTTTGTGAACTCGTAGCCCAAAGAGATTCAAACCCTTTGAGAAGGAGGTGTGAACACGTTGTGGGCAGGCAGAGGTGGTTTATAGAGTTTTCCTACTGGACCTTTGCCTTGTTCACCTGTCAGCCAGCTGGAGGTTTGACATGAAATTAGCTGCCCTGATGAAAATGAGCAAAAAGTTGATGGGTGTATTGTTAGCCCACCAGCAATTTTCAAGCCAACATATAAAGGGCCAGATTCTCACTCATCAAATTTCCTGTAGACAACTGTAGACCTAGTTGGCCAAGATTTTGTGTATTTAAATAGCTATAATGGCTACAAGGAAGCATAGAAAAATGCTTTGCTGTGAGAACGTTCTTCACTAAAATCATACACAGATTGACCCGAAAAATGACAGACAAGCCATTTACCTCCATACTGTGTGGAGCCTTCATACAAGTGGTCCCTGTGCCTCTCGTTCGGTGACAGGGAGAGAGAAAGTGTGTAGACCTTTTTTAAGCAGATCCTGTATTGGTCTCTTGACCTGGTGTATGTCCTCTGTGAAGAGAGGCTTTGTTGCCCTCAGACAGCTCATAGCCTTTTACACACACCTCCATAATAGTATCTGTGTCTGTGATTTTCCATTTGGAAAATTGTGAGCTTTTAACCTCACATCCCAGACTTCACTTGACACAGAAAGAGAGAGAGAGGGAGAGAGAGTGCGTAATCATCATAAGCCTAATGATACAGTGGCCTACTGTGGGTGCACTGTGATCACCAAGCTTCACACACACGTGCCAAAGCATACAGGCAAGACTTAGACTAATCTTGATGTCTTCCTGTTAGGTATTGACACCTGAGCATTGCACAGTGTGCAGTACACGTCACTGCTTTGCGCTTAGCTAAGCAAACCTCTAAGTGTAAAAATATGTAAGGTTGAGTTTCCTCATATCTGCCAGTCACAGACCTGCTGAATGCAGGTTCTTATTTGGCCTTTGACCACTTAGCTTAGCTGCAGTGTAATCTCAGTGACAGCTGTTCTCAACACTGATGGCACGACAAACGCTGCTCGCTTGCTGCCAAACTGTCTAATCTCCTAACTTTCTCCCTGAGAGGATGGCATGCCTAACTACTGCAGGTATGAAGACCATTCATGAAAATTACATTAACAAAGATGCCATGACTTTGCTTTCCAAACAACAAAACCCGTCATACTGTGAAGACAAACACCTTAACATCTGGCACGATCGCCCATGAGCAGCTTTGTTGTACTGAGAGGTTTCTGCACATTGCCTCCCATAACCATTATCACATTATTCCCTTTAACCAGAGGACTCATGCCTCAGAAGCATCAGAAAACCTCTGTGTCACTGTGGGCTGCACACACAGGGCTCACTTCTGGGCCGAACCTGCGTTATGTGGCGTCTTTGGACGAAGGTGGGGGTGTGCAATGACTGGGTTTAGTGTTTGCTGCTGGATGGGTGACAGTTGAGGTCAGGGGTTCACTTTTCCCTCAGCTTCATCTCTCTCTCTCTCTGGACTGGCTTTCAGAGGCTGAAAGAAAGGGCTTGATGAGGAGGACTCGGAAGCACTGAGGCATCTGGCAGCAGGAGCAACCCTTCCCTCCACATCCTGAGGGCCAGCAGAGCTGCTCTGTGGCAGCCAGAGGAGAGAAACAAGGTGCACACTGTGATCTAAACACAGGCTGAGGGGGGGCGGTTCAGGTTACCCATTCGGTAGGTGTGTTGCCACAGAAAAGCTCGCTGTGAAGAGGAGAAGGATGGAAAAAGGGGGATGTTGTCTTGGTGTACATTTACATAGAACAAAAGGATTTTAATCAATAAAATTGCATCAATATGTGTTGCAATACTTTCCATAACCCTCCTATGGCTTAGTTTCCCGTCTTTGTTTCTGAGTGTTCTTCTGGAAATCATATGGGACGCTCTAAAAGTGCCAGATGCTCTCACACTGGCATCAGAGCACAGAGAATTTGTCAGTGCACACATTAGGTCACACTAACTTAATTATGCTTAATATGATACTCCTGGCCTCAGTGTACATTTAGATGAATGAGCTTTACATTTAAGCTAAAGTGCTGTCAGGACTGAAGTCATCACCTTTTCTAAATGGAAGTGATTAGTGAAAACTAGAACATGTCTCTGGAGAGGAGGTGCCGGCTCATAGTCACTGGTGCAGGAGTTATGTTCAAAGTACAAAGGGATTTTTTTTTTTTTGAATGGCTAGGATGATGTAAATTGTTGCCAGACCACATACAGTACAGCTATACTGTTGCACTCTTCTTCCATGATATTTGTTTAAATCATTTTTTGAAACAGGTAGTCTCATTGAGATCGGGATCTGCTTTTCAAGAGAGACCTGTGTGATTATAGATTATATATTTTCACATTTAAGAATAAACCTGCAAAAACAAGTATGATTGCTAATACATAAGTACAACCTTTTAAAATGCTCCAATGAAATACGAGAATTGAACTCATTAACATATTCATTTGGAACTCATTTAATTTATATGCACCACAGTATTTGAACCCATTTTCTTTAAAGGTCAGAGTGAACAGCAGGTAATGTTAAAATACCCTGTGACCTGATGTTATAAATATTGTGTTAGGATGTAACCAGGTTTTTAAGGATGATAGCACGTTTTGGTATAAGATGCAATGTTGAGTGAGAAAAGTATCATCTGTGATGAAGCACTGTGCACTGTGATCCACAGTCAAGATGCTTAAAGGTGGAGGGAAAAGCAAGGATTTATACAAAAACACCATAATTAAGTGCAGACAGTATTGTAGATTGTGCAATTGTTCTTTTGACTAACAGAGGGGGAATATTATTTATTTCTACACAAAAATCTAATTTTTATGTTGAGTTTGCTTGATAGGTGTTACACATGTGTCCTAAAAGAGAGTATGGTGTCCATCCAGAGTCTTAAATATCTATAACATTTAGCAGTTTCAATTTGATAACCATGAAGAGTTTGGATATGGCCAGTGGCTGGATACTCTTAGGTGAGCAGCGTACATTTAGTTTTATTAGAATATGAGAGAAGCTTATGAGAGACATCTGGAATGTATCAAAAGCAGACTGTTGATTTGCAAAGGTTAAGAGAAGAGTCAGTGGGATATGGAATGATGTCATCTGCATAAAAGTGCACATTACAGTCTGGGTCATTTCTAAATATAGTGATTAAACAGGACCAAGGGTGGAGCTGTGTGGAATACCTACACTAACCTTAGGGGGTTTTGACTCTCTGAATTCTACCTGAGAGTGTCAATAAATCTACACCCACTGATCATGTTTTTTCCAGTAGAATACCCTCATTGAATGAAAAGCTTTATACAGGTCTATGAAAAGTACAATACAATGTTGATGATTGTCCAGGGCGTCAATAATATTGTTTAGTACACTTAATGCAGCTGTTGTGTGCTATAACATGACCTAAATCCTGACTGCTCAGGCTGTAATGTGTTATTTGACTCTAGAAACAGTCTCAGTTGAGAATTTATAAGTGACTCCAGGATTTTTGCCAAGCAGGACAATTTTATAATCTTATAAGTAACTTATTGGTTTTCCTGCAGAAAGTTAGACAAGGATCAATACCACTCTTATATCTATATGATAGCCAGTAGCCTATTAGCTTAACTCAGCATGATGACTGAAAACAGGGAAAACGACTTACCTGGCTCTGCCCAATCAAAGAACCTGCATTCCCACACCTTTAAATGTCACTGATTGATGTATCATATCATCTTTGTTTAATCTGTACAAAACTGAAGTGTAAAAACACAATGTTGCAGTTTTATGCAGACTATTTCTTGACCAAGTACAGTAACTTTGTGGAGCCATAACACAATTGGACATTTCATATGCCACAAATGATTGTGCACCTGGGACTGAATGATTTAGTTGCAAAGAGTGTTTTCAGTGTTTTTGTCCATTTTAACATCCGTAGAATGTTACAAATGGATTTGGCTGAAGTTGGCTCTAGTTTTGGACTCTGATGAGGGCCTTAAGGTGTCTTCGTGTGAGATGAGTCATATAAGACTTTAATTAATTTAGGCTAAATGAAAACCAAAACTGATTTCCATAAGCTGACAGGACATTTCCCTGTTGTCTAGGATTTCCACCCAAAATCTCTATCTGCTTAGTTGTTAAGAAATAGATAGGATTACAACTGCAATCATTTGGACAGTGAGTGGTGGGGTATTAGTGACTGTGTCTAAGCTGGATTTAAAATGAAGTGACCGGTCATCCCGACTGGTGTAACAGGAGTGTCTACCAAGAGCAGAAGAAAGCAGAGCTGCTGCAGACGACAGCAAGGATTCATGCATTGAAACTCAGGCCATGGAAATAACGTTGAAGGGTTTTCCTCTGAAGGTGGTGAATATTCCATGGAGGAATAATAACCTTAGTACTCTGCATACAGACCCTCCTCTGTCTGAACAGGGAGAGACCATCATCGGAGTCTACTTGTTAGTGTTGGGTAAGTCAATTATCATATACTGGAATATAATACAACAAAGCAGTGTTGCAGTTTGTATGCTTTGTGTAGGCTTTGTAGGAGAAATATTGTAGTGCACAGCATGGGAATTTCATGAGTAATGTCCATGTCCCATGTCATAAATATTATCTATTATACCTCTTCAAAACACTCTATGTCTGTGGAATGGCATACTGTTTATGGACTACTGACAAAAAGCTTGAAACGTTCCCTTCTAAGTTTCAGAATTGTTCTGACTTCTCGTTACTCTGCATGGCCGAATACTAGCAAGAAAGAGTCAGACAGTATTCAAGTCTTGTCAACAAAAACAGCTGTTGTTCCGCCTGTTTCCAAAGGCCAGTCCACCTCTCACACAGACAGTTTGGTTTGTGTTGGTGACACTGTTTCTCTGTCGGCCCTATGCAGTCGTGGGAATCAGTCTAACACACAGACTGAGTTATAAAAGGGGAAGGGATTCTCTTGGCTTTTTGCCACTGTTACCTAACTACAGAGAAAATTTATTTAACTCTGAACTTACTCTATTCTAGTCTCTGTTCTATTATTATTAAGGTTTGCCCTGTGTTGTAGCAGCTTACACAATGATAAAGGTCAGGAGCCAGCAACACTACAACCCAACACCTTATAACACTCTACTATAATTTACTATGCTCTTCTCTTTTCTATTATATCCTACTCCACCTCTCACCTAAACTACTCACCTCTGCTCTACTGTACTACTCTAATCTTCTCTACTCAAACATAGGCTACTATGTTGTACTGTGCTGCACTCTCCTCTACGGCGCTCCACCCTCTTGATTATATTCACATCTACTCTGTGCTTCTCTACTCTACTCTGCTCTGCTCAACTGTACTGCACTACCTTATACTATACTATACTATACTATAGTAAATGACACTTTATGATTTACTACACTATACAATGTTATACTATTTTATAATATATTATACTATACTATTCTACAGTAAATGACATCTTATGATTATGATGTATTCGCTACTCCTCAATATCAAACTAAAACTACGTTGTTCACACTGCTACAATCTACTGTAGTAGTAGTAGTAGTAGTAGTAGTATTTTCTACTTTCTACTCTTCTACTACTTCTACTTTACTATCCTGGACAATTACTCTTATAGTACTGTTATTACTAACATAACATAACGTAAGTAGCTCCACTGCTATAAAAACATGTGGTTCACTAAATGTTCACTGAGTATTCTGTGTGTTTGTCTCTGTGTAGGATGGCTGTCCTGGTTTGGAAACAGTTTAGTGATGTTTGTCCTGTACAGACAGCGGGCCTCACTTCAGCCAACAGATTTCCTTACTTTAAATCTTGCCATCTCTGATGCCAGTATCTCAGTGTTCGGCTACTCCAGAGGAATCCTAGAAATATTCAATATCTTCAAGGATGATGGATATTTGATCACCTGGATCTGGACCTGCCAGGTAAAGGCCACACTAAGACAATAGGTGAATTAAGGGAATTACATTTAAATGAGTCATGTGTTTACTTTTTAATAATATTCTATTTATCCTATCAAATTTCCCACCGAATCATAAAATGTGGTGCAATTTGCAGTATTAATAATTAGTCAAATTTAGTGTTGGTTTTAAATGGCTTAAAAATGATGACTGCGCAGAGTTGATAAAAACATGTGTCTATGCATCTGCTCTCTTTGGCCAATCCCAATTACTGAAGTACATTAAAAGAATCTGTGGAAGTCTCACAGTAAAGTGAGTATGCATGTGAATGTGTATCTGCAAGGGATTATACCGGTAGCCATGTGTGCTGGAGGTTAAATCTATAATAAGATTAGCACTGTGGAGGCCTTTAAATGGGAGAAACTAGCAGCATGGCACCAGTCAACAACCAAACAGGAAACAAATAAGAGCTACTGGGTGGACATTTGTTCCATAATTTAATACAAGCTCTTCTGTTGCTGCAATATGATGTGTAATTTTCAAAGATGAGCTGTTGTTGTGATGTCTAAGATATACTTTTCATTTCTGTTTTCCTCCTCCTGCAGCCTCAGCTTGAAATGAAATAGTTGTCATACTTTAGCTCGGAATTCATCCAGGGTATTTTTTCTTGCTCAAGGCTAGCTGTGGTGGAGACCATGATATCCGTGCTGCAGTGATTGAACTCTCTGAGGAATCATACGAAAACAAGCTGGTGTTACTAAAACACTTTCAGTCTCAGACGCGAAACCCCAAAATCTGAGCGGTGGAGATGCTGTAAATGAAGCTCTGCCGCTCTTAGACTTCAGTACAGCCGCTGAGGTGATCTCATCTCTCAGACATCCAATCTCAGGTTTTCAGGTGAAGGAGAAATACTGGGATAGTAGTACATCCCTCCCATTTCACCTTCTTCTGAGAGATTTGGACCTGGAGAGGGAGTGTCAGAAGTACATGAGGGAACAGTGAGAAGTGACAGAAATAGAGGAGGGAAGGAACAGGAAGGTGAAGGAGACAGGCATGTGAGAAGCATTAGCAGATTACTGCATGGAGCATGATGGGACATGAACAGTTGCAAGCTGGGCCAGATCCTGGTGTTTTGCACCCTATGGAACAGGATATTATCGAATATGATAGAGCCCCATGGGACCCTTTGATGTTGCAAAGGGAAATACAGTCAAACCAGCATTGAAGGCATATAAACATACTCTGATTTGAAGCCACTACTTTTCTGATACTTGTTCAAAATCCACATCATCTTTTCTTGTGAGCCAAGCCAGAGGCAGAGGTGAAACACTGTTCTGCAAGATGAGCTGAAAGGATCAAATCACATCATTTCAAGAAGACGTGCACCTGGTCCTGAATTCTTATGAGAACAGAAAATGAAACGTAGACAAGTGCTGAATTCAAATCATACCGGTCTAGACATTGACAGTCCAGTAATCTGCCAAATGTGAGGGTGAAAAAACGTGATGAGTGACAGTAATAGGATTAGGACTAAGGAGGATCAAGAAAGTAATCAGTGAGAGACCTTAAGTGATCCATGTCACCTGGAAGTGGCACAGCAGGGAACTGGGTGTCGCACAGTTGGAGCCAGAATGAAACAAAGCAGCATAATTCCCTTTAAGAAGAGCTGGTATTAAAAGATTGTCTTTGCAAATAATGGACTGAATGCTAAAAAGCTTCCTGGTTTAATGTATTAGGCAGTCATTCAATTTCCCCCAGATTATTATGGATTCCAAGGTAAAATCTATTCACAGCGTTAGTGAGTTTCCCTTTTAATGTCTCAATACTGATCCTGCAAGTTTTGTTTTTTTTTAAAAGGGAAATACTCTGGGTCTGGAACATATTGGCAAAAAGACAGGAGGAGCGCTCCAGTCTCTATCTGATAAAATCCAAAGCGAAACAATTTCAACAGACAAAGGTCTGGAACAATTAGGCAAGCAATCATTACACACCCTGAGGCTTTAACGATAACTCAGAGACATTTTGACGATGTCATGTCATGATTCACCAACCCCTCTCTCTCTTACTGCTTCCAGGTAGATGGCTTCTTCACGCTGCTCTTCGGCCTCGCGAGCATCAACACCTTGACCGTTATCAGCATCACCAGATACATAAAGGGATGCCACCCAAACAAAGGTCAGATCTAATCTCCATGAATTCAAGTGAGCGAACATAAAGCCAACATCAGACCAGCGTTTCTGCCTTCCTCACATTCCAGCAGCTCTTATCTGACAGGAAAGTGTGTTTTTCAGTGCTAATGAAACCTTATTACTGACTTCAGCTGGGGAAATAACTACCACTTCTCTCCAGCAATTTCATTTACATTTCACCAACATGTCATTAAGTTAATTTGAGGTGACATTTTCTATCTTGGGTGCAACAAGAATGTCTTAATTATATGGAAATTAGGTTGAGCAACTGCCTCTGTTGTCAGTGTGTGAGAAGAATGTTAACCATGTTTGTGGTTTTTCGTAAAACACAAGCTATATAAACCTGTGTATATTTACTTACATCGGTGGTTAAACTATGAACATCTGTGGCACATGTGGGATATCAGTGAGTGTACTGTGTGCCAAAACACAGCTGCAGCTACTGCAAATGGCAACAGATATTCATCTTCATGCAGAAAAAAAAGGTCCAAATTAAATTAATCAGAGCCAGTAAAACATTCAGGTAAACCAGTGCAGGTAAGCAGCAACATAAGGTAATGCAGTCAGTAACCCATAGCAACAAAGCTATTGTATATTGGCAGTCATCCTTTGGAAATTGTACCACACTTACTGTATGGTATATTGACATAAGATATGTGAGCACTGAGCAGACTGATTTTTTTTTTCTTGCCCTGAATACAAAGTTACGTGTACTTTGTCAATAGAGGTTCTTTTCAGTCAAAGATGTTTGCAAAGGCTGTCACTATGAGAAAAGACCTCATTGTTCAATGAATGTCACAATCTTGACATTCATAACCAGTCAAGAATGCTGGTCTTTTGCTGATCTTTAAGTGCCTCTCACTTTTTCTGTCCCGTGTTTGCCAAAGTCAGAACACTCAACCTTTTTAAACTGCACACAATCAAACAGCTGTTTCACGAATACGGGAATATTACATTGTATTCATGTTCCTTGTCGTGTGTTTTTGCAGCTTTCTGTATCAGCATAAACACCATCGCTGTGTCACTCATTTGCATTTGGACTGGAGCAATGTTTTGGTCTGTTGCTCCACTGCTGGGCTGGGGCAGCTACACAGGTCTGTTCTCAAACACTAACCAAACAGAAGAAAAAAATACAAGACTTAAAAGCCCTGATCTGACCTCTGTGTCTTCTGTTCCTTAGATCGAGGTTATGGCACCTGTGAGGTGGACTGGTCCAAAGCCAACTACTCTACCATCTACAAGTCCTACATCATCTCCATCCTCATCTTTTGCTTTTTCATCCCTGTGATGATCATGCTCTTTTCCTACATCTCCATTATCAAGACAGTGAAAAGCACTAATGCCATGTCAGCTGACGGTTTCCTCACCGCCCGCCAAAGGAAGGTGGAGAGAGATGTCACAAGGGTAGGTGACTAGGAGAGAAGAGATTCTTTCTGAGGTTTTTATTGGAAGGACTTGATTGCAAAAATAAAATGAGACGTAATGCCACTCCTGACAATTGTTCCCTCATGTTCCTCTCTAGATTTCCATTGTAATCTGCACCGCTTTCATCATGGCCTGGTCGCCATATGCAGTGGTGTCTATGTGGTCAGCGTGGGGCTTCCACGTGCCGAGCACAACCAGTATCATCACCCGTCTCTTTGCCAAGTCTGCCAGCTTCTACAACCCACTCATCTACTTTGGCATGAGCTCCAAATTCCGCCAGGACGTCTCTGTGCTGCTGCCGTGCACACGAGAGCACAGGGAGGTGGTGCATCTGCAACACTTTAAAAACATCAAACCCAAGGCTGATGCCCCGCCCCTACCTGCATCACTTCCTCTCCAGAAGCCGGAGGCAAAATACACAGTGGGAGAGCTGAAGCAATTCAATCCTGACAGTGACTCAGGGGTCAACAGCCCTCCTCAGACTCCTCCATCTGACACACAGGGGGTCCTCCACATTAATGTTCCCTCACACATCGAAACATCAGAGTACTGGTGTGACAGGCTCTGAGGACTGTTCCCATACTGGAATTACAAGGGGGGATTAAGAGTATTTTTATATTTTTTGGTCTTACCCATGTTCATGAAACCTGTGCTAATAAATTATTTTCTGTTTCACACGTGTTGAAAAGAGTTTTCATTTCCAGCTGAGGCATGCACTGGCACAGATTTCTGCCATTTCCCCTGCTGCCCACGAGAGCACTCATGCCATCAGATCTCCCATATATCCCACATGCCAGCACCATCAGTCTGTACAATTGTGTCATTTTCCATCTTCATCCACTGAAGACTCATCAGGTCAGTCAGTGAAGAGCAGGCTGGAGCAACAGTAAGTAGCAGGGTCGCTCTGTTTATATTGCAAAGTGAAAACTCTTCATCAGTCCATGGGTGTGGTAAATTAGGATAACTTTTCTCTCTTGACATGCTTTCAGGCTCAAGGCGCTGTTGAAAGAAAAATGAAAAACACTGAAATAGCACCTGATCCTTTTTTTTCTCAAGCAACATCAATAGGCAATTATCTACTTGAGCCATGAAGGTTTAATCTTTAAAAAAAAGTTCCTGGGGTGTTTTTTTTTTTTTCTTTGCGTTTCTTCAAAGACCATAATCACACACACAATGAGCTCCTTTTACAGTAGCCCTTAAGACCTGTAAATCAAAATGGCAGGCAGCTTCAGGATAACCATCCACACAGTGGATAATAGCAGCAGCTTGGGTGCCAATCTGCATAAACCCTGTTAAGAGTTTGCAGAGGTTGAAGTAGTATTGTGGTTGTGGTTGTGTGTGCGTGTGTGTGCGTGTGTGTGTATTAGGAGAGGCTGTAGGGGTGCACATGTACTGTAGACCACAGCAGCAGCAGACAAAAGCCACAAACCCCAAAGTGACAGTGGATGTGACTTGCAGTGTCTGTTTCCCAAACAGGTGTTTATTGGTTCATTTGGTGGAGGAGGAGTGATTGCTGTGGTGAGAGTTGACACACTCCTCTTGGTTGTTTTATTTCTCAATCAGAGCATGGGATGAGTGAGTTGGAGAACATGTAAAAAAAGAATCAGAGCTTGGTTTTCCTCCTTAACATAACAGAAAAGATGCAGCTTCAAGTGCCAATGTGAAGCAAATCTTCCTCTGGGGGCATATTAAAACCATCAAAGTATGTATTGGCTTTTTCTTTCCTCAAAAAAAAAAACAACTTGTCAAACACACAAAAAGATGTTTGCACTGCTATGCTGCAGGGTGCCAGCTCTTTGCATCCTCTCCTGATGGCCCCGGGGCACTGAACTTCTTCTGCCTGGGTGAAGAGCTGAGAGTCTGAAGTGGGACGGGCAAAGAGGGGAAACTCTGGCCCCGTCCCGTTCTTCACTTTTAATGAGCGCTCCGATCATGCAGGAGTAAAAGTCCAGGTGGAGCAGCTCAGCGTTCGCACACACGCCCGCTGGTCCCTGCTGCTTTCAATGAAAGGCTGAGGAAAAACTGCGCACGGAATTACTTTTTTCTAACGCCTGGAGGATTATTTTCCCCTCCCAGGTAAGTTCACCTTCATTGCCTCACGGAGATGATGGTTTTGAGCAGAGAACAACTCCACATGTGAACTTTATGTTTGCTGCTGCGTGAATTAATTATTCACTTTTAAAATGATGCGTAATTGCGCGTAATTGGT
This sequence comes from Trachinotus anak, assembly GCF_046630095.1. NCBI lineage: Eukaryota > Metazoa > Chordata > Actinopteri > Carangiformes > Carangidae > Trachinotus > Trachinotus anak. The sequence continues at coordinate 17,887,851 of NW_027273858.1, read as the reverse complement.
GTCTGTTGCATAGAAGCGCATCTGAACAGTCAGGTTTGCGGGGAATTTTAATCAAAGCCACATGACGTTTTTGCGTTTTTACTCTTAATTCCCTTTTTTCCTTTAAAATCCATGGCTCTGGTTCATTTCAGCTGAGCTTGTGAGATGTGACAGGCTGCCCAAACAAGCGCACTGCTGCTTAAATTCAGCGTTTGTTTAACTCTGTTTATTTTCCTTTTTTTTTTTTGTGAACAGCGCCTTACTCTTTCCTTAAGTGAGTTTTTTCGCTGAATGAGTTTGGTCGTGTCACAACCATTCATACTGTAGGCTAGTAAATGATCTGTGGAAAATGATCCCGCTTTTCAATCAGGTTGTCTAAGCCTTGATTTTGAAATGACTCATTTCAAAGCCCTAGAGGTGAATTCCTCAAATTTTGCTTTAATATCTTGCATATTATGTTTGACATTTCTCTGTGTATTCCCTCTGACATTACGGTATGGTTTGAAAGAGCCTGATTAAGCACAGGTGGTCTCTATACAATATGTCCAGCAGCAGACTACAGGCTCTGGCTTGCACTGAGGCTGGTGCCAAGAATTAAAGCAATTCAGCCTGTTCTGCACTTGATAAACAAATAATGTCCCGGCAGCAGTAAAGGCTATAGAAATGACCTTGTACAGACATGTTGGCTTTCCTGTGTCTGATCTCTCCAGTGGCTCTTTAGTTGGCTTGTTACAACACTTGGCACATCTGCCATGCTTACAGTAAGATTCTGACACCCGTGAATGCTGGGATTTAACACTCCCTGGCATAGGATGTGTGTAAACACCGTCTCACTTCAGGCATGCCATCTCTCTGGACCACGAAACAAAGCTCACAGCTGGTTAGGATACTCAAATAACCCTCAGTCCCCTTCAGTTCCTTGCCTCATTGCATTTACTCTGGCCACCCCAGACAAGGAATGTGTGTTTGCTGCTGAATTGCAGAGAGCTTGAGATACAGTGCATGAAGCTGCTCCCTGCAAGTGATGGAAACAGAACATTTTCGGGGTAAAAATGTGAAATAATGTCATTTTCAGTGTATCATTAGTGCTTGTGTATAACTGCTTTCAAGCACCTCTAACACTATGGTGCACCAGTCACAGGTGTGTGTGGTCTGCCCATGCTTTGAGAACCCACTGTGTGCTCGCCTTTGAAATAGGCACAGGCAGCTACTGTACATCCTGTTTGCATTATAGCCATTGTATACCTGTGACACTCCTTCCAGGTGTGATTTTCATCCTGCATTATCAGATTTCCAGTGCTTATAAGAAATTTTGCCCCTGCAGGAGCTGAAAATGTTTATTTCACTGTAGGCTACTCTGTGCAAAACAGCTTGGCCTTGTGTAATCTTACTGAACACTGTTTTGTGTGTGTAATCCACATTGTAGCAAGAATGTTATCCCAAATTGAGTTGCTTTTTAATTCCTAAAACTATGTGACCTGTCTGAGCTGCTGGGGTCTCAACAAAGTGACTGAGGTCCCTGAACAGAACCTTTCATCTTTTACAGTGGCTGTACAATCATTTTTATACAGTTTCCCATAGTTTACTCTCAGCATGTTGTCGGTTTGTTTGATTTGTGTCCCCACCCTGCTGAAATTAGATGTTCGAAATGCTCATTGTGGTGGAAAATAAAGCTGATATCACCAAAGAGGCGAGCCCAAGATGTGCCATAGGTCCAACCCATGCCTTATCTCAAGTTTGACACAGGTGTATGCAAAATACACAACAACCACACAGTGAGTAACCCACCCTGTCTGATTTATGGTGGTGGTAAGTGGTGAGTCTGAAGGCCCTCACATACCGGGGCATTCTCCGAAGCTATCCGAGCATGTGATAAGTTATCCCAGATCTCTGTTTATTTTTGGTTACTTTAGTTGGATGTTTGGTGTGTGTGTGTGTGTCTGCAAGTCCCCTCAGGATCCATTATCTACTGTACAGGAAACTCCCCACAGTGTTTGTCAAAGGATATCATTTGCCCTGCGTTTCATTTCTTGGAGGAGGCATTTAGAGGCTCAGGCTGAGAACACAAATTAAGAGGTCTTAAATTATTGTCATTTTTTTTGTACAGTTCACTTTTTTCCTACAATGATGTCATGCCTGTCTTAAAGGCCTCTTCAGGGGAACAGTGTCGCTACAAACATTTCTCTTGGAGTATGTGCCTGCTGTCAGTAGAACACAGAGTTCATGGTTCAGATTTCCTCGCAGGTGAATGGCAGATCAGTTTTGTATCTTTCTTTATCCAGTGAAGCGCGCTGACTCACCTCTCCTGTGCTGCAGGTCTGTCTCCAGTACTGCAGATGAACATATCTGTCCCAGCTTGTTCCCAACCTCAGATTTCTTCCCCTGCAAGGACAAATTGTAGTCCTGACTGTGCAGCAGTGATCTACCTGCCTGTCAAAGCACAACACAGTGGAAAAATCCTGTCAGTGCTCATGAATGTCAGATAAAAATGTAGAGCTGCATTGGGGAAAGTCCTATCACCACCAACTGGTGCTATATTAAATACTTCTAAACACAACAAGCCACTCATGCAAATCTAAGTTTGAAGTTACAATAGAGAACTGTGCACTGAAATAACTGACCCAAAAATCCTGTTAAGTTACACCATCACGACACACGCTTAACGTTTACCAGCAGAACTGTGACGCTTTATACCAACATGATGAAGATGCAGCACAGGATGCAAGTGTTTAGGAGACTGCTGGTGATTCCCCCTTGATTTTTGAGGAATAGTTTGACATTTTGGGAAAAAAGAGTGAAACCTCTCTCATGTCTGAAGCCAACTTGGCTTTGTCTAAAGGTAAAATCTGCCCACTAGCGGCTCTAAAGCTGGTAGGAAAAAGGTTTTTTGATGGAGTGGAACACACTGTTTTACATTTTGGTTTTTGAACAGATGAAAGAAACAAGACATAACATGTTCATTTCTGAACCTTAGAGATGCTGGTAGGCGGATTTTGTCACTTTTGGACACAGCCAGGCTACACGTTGTGCAAGCAGCCTCCTCCTCTCTCCTTAATTGAGGTTTTTCACTGAATGAATTTGGCTGTGTAATAATGATTAATACTGTAGGCTACGTCTCATGGCTGGTTTTAAAAATGATCTGTGGAATCTTTTCCATCAGGTTGCCAGCGTAAGCAGCAAGCCTCAACTTTTGTTTAGCTCCTAAGCTAATTGGCTGCTGGCTGTAGCTTCAATTAGCTCCTTATTTACTGTACAGGGACGAGAGTGGCATTGAGTGAATAAGTAAATGTCGGTCAAAAGGGCATCACATCTGACCCCGCTTCAGAGGTCACTGTGTGATCACATGATCTCACTTGATCAGATTAAACCTGCTGGTGCGTGGCGGCAGTGACAGTGACACGACGCCGAGCTTGTGGGAGGTGCAGCATTCCTCTGTTAACAGGGTGGCCTCGGTCATCACCTCCCCAGTGTGAGTTCTGTCTGGGGACTGGGCTGGCTCTCTCTCTCTCTCTCTCTCTCTCTCTCTCTCTCTTCATCCTCCAGCCTGTGTAATAAGAGTTTGTCTTAATTCAGACTGCGCTGTTCTAGTTCTCACCAGTGCTATCATTACCACAACAGACCTGCAGCGTCTGGAATGACGTCTCGGCGACCTACTTGTGTTCTTGTTAACACAGGCTTCAACTTTGATTTATGTCCTTACATGGACATAACTTTTGACTCTGAATGACAGACAAAGAAAGAAATGTCCTGTCGACTGTAAACAGACTGTATTTCAAACTAGGATCCAGCTTGATGTGGTTGCTGGTGTCAAACAAAGGGACCATCTGACCCAGTTCCCCATTCCTTACACATTAAATTACGTCTGTGTGCTCTCTAATTGAGTCTGACTCCACAGATCCACAGATATTAGTGGGGGGGGTCTTTGACATACAGTTTTGTTTCAGGGCCCAGATGTTCACCACTGGGCCTCTGGCAAACTCTGTCGGCCTTTTGTAACCCAACTGGAGCAACAGACACTGACCTAAACTGAAATAAAATCAATGCGACAACATGTGTTAATGTAAATATTTTCAAAATATTGAATTGGCCACATTTACTAGATGAGTCATGCAGCTCTCTGTGTAGTTCCCTGTCCACGGTCTGCCTGCTCGTTATCCAAAACTCTCTGGAAAGTGTATCTCAGTGGCACAAGTTTAATCTGTCTTGTTTCAAGCTGACTCTCCAACACTTGTCACGCTCAGAAATGTTGATAAAAATGTACAACATTACCTTCTGCAAGCAAGCAGGAAGCAGGAAATGGGTTTTGTGAGGTGACAATGAAATTCTGCTCTCTCTCTCTCTCTCTCTCTCTCTCTCTCTCTCTCCCTCCCTCTCACTGAGGTTGTACAAGGACATCTGGCCGACCTGCTGAACCAGCACACCACCCATCATGATCAGAGCATCACTCACTGCCATCTGCCTCGGTGAGCAGCCCGTCTGTGTCTCTGCAGGAGTACACCGCTTTCAAATACATCGCCCCTGACTACAATATGTTATATTTCCAAAACACTCTACTCTCTACATTCACACCATCAAACAGCAGCACAGAAGTCCTGTGTGTACAGTACACACGCTGATGATTATGTTACTTTGTCTGCTATTATGTGAAACTCCCTCTGCCTCACCCGCAGCGCTCCTCCTGTCCTGTGCTTGCTGGGCCAAGCCTAACGGATCAAAGAACAAGAAACCAAAGCAAGGTAGACATCATCAACAGAAAGCCTGTAATCTCTGTCAGTCCCAGTATTATTGTCGCCAACGGCTCTCTCCACTGCACCCAACTCTCTTTAAAACCATAATGCAAAAGCTAACAATATCTATTCATGAGCTGGAAACAAAAATATTCTTATGTTATAATATTATGTTGTACTCGTTAAGGAAAATACATTTTCTGCATTAATGCTTGTTAGCACTGATTTGCAGGCCAAAGAGTGCACTGTGTAGTAATGGAGGTTAAAAGTGGACATGTTTGAAATGTTTTTACATACACCGATTATTTCAACAGCATTGCACTGATATGGTTTTAAGGTGAAGCAGTTCATAACTACATGCTGAAACCTTATTAGGGCTACGATTAGTTTCATAATTGATTAATCTGCTGATTACTTGTAGATTAGTTGATAAAATACCAGTAAATAGTGAAAACAATGCCCATTATAATGATATGACTAATTTGCCTGTTTTTCTGCCCGAGATTTGCATTTTTGCAAGGAAAATAACTTGAACTATTATTTGATTATTAGCAAAGTTGTGTTTTTTTCTTTTTGTTTGTTTGTTTGTTTTGGAGATTTTTTATATGTACTATATGTAACCTCAACATCTAAAAGAAAAGCAATCTTGACTTGTCTTGAACACCATTGCTCTACTTCCCCGTCCCTCCGTAGCTGTTCCAGACATAGAGTGTGATGTCAGAGCAGGAAAGATCAACCTCCCAGAGTTCATAGTCAGATGTCCTGCACACTGTAAGGAGACAAAACAGCAAGTCTACGGGACAGGAGTGTTCGCCTCCATCTCCAGCATCTGCAATGCAGCCATCCACAGGTAAACACTGGAGAGATGGATGTGAAATCAAAATCGCCTTTTAAGGGATGTATCTGATGAAAAGTTTTGTGTCCATAGTGGCATCATCACCAACACGGGAGGAAAGGTGATCGTGAGGAAGATGGCCGGGCAGAACATCTACAAAGGCAGCAACTCTAACGGGGTGCGCTCTCTGTCTCTGCCAAAGTGGAGGGAATCATTTGTCGTCTCAGGTATTAAGGATGAAGTCAACGATGTAAAGCACAGTTCTTATGAAGTAGCCCTCCAACCAACAGATGGCTCTGCTGTGTTTCAGTGGGGAAGCCCAAGAAAGGCGTCATCTACCCATCTACCCTGGATTACGTCCCTTCAAGACCAACCTACGTGAAGACAAGTGAGAGGAGGATTATTTATACACTCTGACATTTATTTTTTTGTGTGAATATGGATCTTGGTGCATTACTTTGTGATTGTGTGGGTTGACCGATGTCCAGTGGTTCACGATGAGAGGACCTTTCTGATTTGGAACAAGTAAGAACTAATTTGCTGATTTGCTTGAAATCTGGGTTCAAATTGAGCAAATGTTTGGATGTTTGGACTGTATACAATAGTTATTTCAACAACATTTCATTCACTATATTTTAGCACATATGTTGCACTTGTTTCACACTGAAATACTGTGAGTGAAAGGCTATCCAGGCCGAGACATCTAGACTTCACCAGATCAATCATTTCTGATGACAGAAGGTTACCAGATAGACGTCCTCGTGCTTGACTCCAGCATGTTGAACCTCGCTCAGGTTGAATGAAGGAGTCGGTGCACCGCAGTCATGAATGTCAAGAATGCATTACGACACAGCGGTTACTGAAGATGCGCTTCCTCCCCGTCCATTCATCTTCTACCTAACTGCCTTCATCTGTCGTCTCCTTGCAGGTCAAAAGGAGGCCAAATCCCCTGTAGTTACCACGGCGCTGCCGACGACAGCCGCACCTGAACCCACCACAACTACAACACCTGAACCCACCACCACTATGACCACCACCACCACCACCACACCGGCTCCCACCACCACCACCACCACCACCACTACTACACCTCCACCACCACCCACCACTGCCAAAGCTCGAGCCGCTCAGCACAAAGTCAGGGATGCAGGTGATTTAAACATCATTTTTGCATACATACATGTACAAAAAGTCTTTCCTCTAAGGCGATGGATCCATGTATGTTATGTAGAGGATTGTGTGTTTACTTGGATGCAGGGTGCTGTTAATGATCCAGTAAAACCAATCCACACAGGAGATCCACTGCAGCCAGCGTGCCGCCTTGCTGATGTCAAACTAACAACATTAGCAGCTTGTAACTGGAATCACTCTTTTTGCCAGAACAGGCGTTCATTTGTGTGAAAATGAACACGAGATGAAGAGCGATGAAGATGAATGATTGTGGCTGGTAAATTGCGGCTGGTGATTACAGGTCGCAGCTGCAATTATAACAAATTACAGCGGCTCGGTGATGAAGTCAGTACGTTGCTGTTCAGTTGCTCGACTGACTGATTTAACCATACACGTGATCACCAGACCTTTCATCACTATTATTAAATGAGAACATTATCAGACTGTAATTATTTACCCCGTTTTGGATAGAAAAGCAGCTACAGGGAGCAGACAATGCTGCAGTATCTTACGGTATGTCTGTAAATGAGATGGGCTGTGTGCCGGACAACCTCCCAACCATTCCTGTCTCCTTCATTATCTGTAACATTATCTCTCTTCTCTCCATACTGGCACCCCATTTGTCTTTCTTCCATCCAGGCAGCAGTCACCCGTACCTTGCCTCTGTGGCAGCTGCAAGTAAGTGAAGCGAAGCAGAAAGGGGTCGACACTGTTTTTTTTGGTTGTTGTTTTTTTGGGTGGCATGAAGGGGTGCAGTGGTGCTTCTTAACACTAGGGTGTGCAGGAGTATGAGGGGTGATTGCTTCACATCAGGCCTTTGGGAAAAGCGTTCATCGGGATAGAGCATGTATTCTGTTTTAAGGGTATCGTTGGTCCTGTTTTCAAAGCAAGTTTGTCATTATCAGAGGCATAACTTGTATATTTTAGTTAGTGAAATCAGTTCAGTTCACTTGTTTTAAGCAAAGAAAACTTAAAACAGTAAGGCCACGACCTGGGCTAACGGTTTATACTTAAACCAAAACTATGTTGAATTTGCTATTTCTTGTAGCTAATTTATTTATAAGCAAAGATTTTTGTCTAAATTTGACCACATTGTGTTATTGGTATAGGACAGTCACAAAATGGTCAAGGAAAGAGTCCCAGCCAAGGTATGTCAATACTCTCACTGATTCTGCAGCTCTTGGAAAGTCCTTTACACCAAATACAACAATTCAAGTTGAACTAAACCATGGCATTTCTTCAAAGTATTCAGAGGAAGTGCCTATCCGAATAGATTCCCACATCGAACCAGTGCAGGTAAACCAAGCTTTGATCTTGATGTGTCTTTTTTTCATTCTAACTTTTGATTGGCAGAAATTGTCCCCACATTTGCTACAGCTTCCTTTCCTCTGTTTTTTCTTTACTCATACACATAAACTCTGCATGGCGTCTTTGTTCTGTATGTGCCCAGCTGCTTTAAACAACATGTGCTAGTCTGCTAACAAGAACACTTCTGTTCTTTTGAGTAAAACACTGAGCACTGAAACACAGGATTCAACTGTATTCATTCTGTATTATCAAGCTCCTATCACCTGTTGAGATTCAGTCTGGACCGAAGAGGTGGCCTCACTGCCAACATAACCAGTAAAAGTGGGATATTTTCGGTTTCAGTCCTCCAGTTAAACAATTATTATTTTTGCCTGTGTGGTCCCTAAATCTATTGAACATTAAATGTTAAAGGGGAAGCCTGTTAATCCTGATGCCATCACTGATCACACAGATGTGATTTATAGTTTCAATTCTGAATACTCAAAATGAACACATTATATCACTGTGAAAGGTGTTACGGTGATCACGCAAGATATAATATATTAGTTTTTCATCTGTTGGTGAAGATAAACAGATGAATGTTATTTCACTTTATCTCATGACATCACTGTTTCCCAAATTTTGGTCCCAGGTCTGCGCAGACCAGAGGCAGGGTCGGCTATCAGGAGACAGCTATCCTCTCCAGTAGGCCCAGGTCAGCCTCGTCATTAACACACACACCCACACACACACAACAAACAGGCAGTTGAGGTGGGATTGAGAGGGAATGCGGGTCAAGGGCAGAAGGGGGGACAGACATCTTTGTTGGAACAAGAATCCAGGAGACGTAGCCGCTGTAAGTCTGACCCACGTGTCCACACCCATAAGCCCCTGTGATCGTCACCCCAGGGTCACCACTAATCCACTTCACATTCCTCTCACAATGGTCGCTGTTCTCTGTCATCAGGCACATCCTCTTATTCATGTTTTCATTTTCCAAGATGAAACAAGGCCAGTGAAGCTGAGTTAAGGCCTGTAAATACACCCAGCATATATCTGTTTGTTTTTGATATCATGCTGCGGAGAAAATGCCTTCAGCTTCTCTCAGAGCTAAACAGCTGGGCTGCATTTGTGGATGGAGCCCCAGACCTGAAGCTCTCTTTTGCCCCCCTTTTCTCTCCTTTTCCTCTCTGTTCCTCTCTGCCTGTTTCTCACTGCTACAAACAGCTTTTAACAGGGTTCAGCCAGCCAAACCCGAGCGGACTCCAACCACGAGCCAGTCCAACCCCAGTAAGTATCTCCAGATCCTGAGTGGGAGTCCTCAAACTGCACAAGCGGACACGCTCACTGACGTAGAGAGGTAGACGGGTGTGATCAAACAGGGGAAAGTCTAGAGCAATAAAACCCTTGGTTGAAATGTTTTATAAAGCTGCACTAATGTTTACCTTCTGTGGGATGCTTTGGTTCAATGCATAGTCAGCTCTCTATAAACAACAGGCGGAAATACAAGCAGATACTCAACTTTCACTGTGGTCAGCATGAAAGAATGGGTAGTAAGTATATCGATGTGCCTCAGAGATGAGGGATGATGTGATATCATTATCCAGAAATCATCTTGTGCCATATCTCCACTTTGTCTGAAACAGCAAAGAGCTCTCAACTTTCTCTTTCAGATAAGACGACGATGAGAAAAGCACTCTGTCAGTACCGTAATAACATCTTAAGACAGATCCCATCTGGTCTGGCCTCTTCCCCTCCCTTGTAAATGCTTGCAGAGAATGAGATGAAAGCTGCAGCACCAAGTGGCCCAGTGTTGCTCCCACAGAGACGCATGATTCAGTCCACAGCGCTGCAGGATCTGGGTCCTGTCAGGAATAGAAAGCTCTAGCCATTCAAACCAGGCGAGGTTTGGCTCTCTGAGGAATGCGCTTCTGTTTTTGCTCCTGTGGAATGCAAAACCATGGATCCCTAAAATAAGACAGTAACATATCTCTTTAAATGATGGTTGATTGTATGATGTGATTTCTAAAATGCAGTGTGAGCTGTTTCGAGCTGGTGCATCATTTATCTGACTGACTCTGTTATTGTGGAGACGTGTCATAGAGATGTCTGAGAACAGATACTCAGATCTGCAGCTTGTGGATAATGATATGATACTTTATTGATCCCCTCAGGGAGATTCTTTATGCTTTAGGTCAGAGGTCACAGGTCAGAATCAGCTACCCAGCAGCACTCCCGGAGCCGGCAGCGATGCAGTGTCTTTCTCAAGGACACTCCAGCAGTGTGGATGCTTGGAGATGCTGGAGTCCTGAAGTCTGATTTATGAGTTGAGGGGTTTTATCCCCAGTTGCTTTGCCACCCGGCTGCCCAAAACAGATGTTCAAAGTTATTGCTCAGCTTTCTGGAAATGTTACGATCCAGTTTAGCCTCGCATTTGTAATGAGATATGCCTTTTTGACAACCACAAAGATTCATAAAAATCCCCTGTAAAGCTGTCAAGATTTTCTGTGTTAAAATACAAATTTGGTTTATATGAATTTCAGAGAAACTGCATACACTCCTGCAGACATGTTGTAGCCTGAGCTACAACCCAAGGTGAGGATCAGTATCCCCATTCCCACTCTGACCTTGTGGCCGCAGTGATCACTGAAGTGGCTATGATTGGGAGAGTTCAACTCAATCCTTTTAAAGCACCTGTTTCATCAGAAAAAAACCCAACACTGCTGTCTGCTCTATGGTGCTGTGTCTTTGACCAGCAGCAGATTAGACTAATCTCTGCGTCCTACTATCTACACTGTCCCTGGTTTGACACCAACTTTAGAATAATACTCCCACGCTTCACTGAGCGGCTGGCTGAGCTCTTCCAGCCCATCCCGGTCAACAAAAGGCCCTGCTCACTAGCTGCCACTCGATGGGAACCTCAGAGCACAGGCTGTGTGTTTGTGTAAGCTACCCATCCAGCGCAGGGAGGGGTTAACCGGAGTGTGTTGTCATGGCTCAGTCAGTTTTGACAGATGCGATGCGCTGTTATGGTTGTGCTCAGCTGTTTGGGCTTCTACGGTTCAATCACATTTCAATTAACCTCTAGCCATGCAAGAGTGTGGTCGATTAAACTGCCTGATGGAATCTGACTGCAGCAGATAGAAAACATTCACGTTTTCTCAGAGAGGTGACCTTCCTCTCTCTCTCTCTACCACGCAGTTAGAAAGAGAAAGGCTCAGTAAAACAACCTTTAGTCGACTGTATGTTTAGTGTCTGACTCAAGGCTGAACATCTTGTGCATACCCCACTAACACCGTGGCAGGTTGAGTGGAGGTCACAAGCATGATTCTCCCTGATGCTCGTCCTGAACGCAGCTTTCTAATCTTTCTCTGCACAGCTTTTCCCAGAAGGGATTGGGCACCCCCCTCCTTTCCTCGTCCTGATTGGTTCCCTGGAGCTCGACGACCAGCAGGTATCAAAGAATTGCTCATCATTCTTTTAGCAAATCATAATCACAGGGGTTTTGATTAATGTTAAGATGAACTGAAGTAAATCTGATATGGCTGCAATATTTGTGATGTAAGGTTTTCTTTTGTGAAAGCTCTCCAAGTTTCACTTAATCTAAGATTTTAATTTATTAATCTGATGCCAACAATGAGGTTTTTGAATTCTCACTTATAGCCAGAAACAATTTGGAAGAGTTTGTTTTGCCTATGGGGATCAATAAGAAGAGCTACTTTGAAAGCCTTGCATGTCAGAGCCCCAAATTTAACCCCCTGATGCCTCCACCTTCTCTGCTGTACATCCAGATATTAGTTATGCAGTTCCAGACTCAGGATACACGTGGAGCGAGACGGACACACCTGAGAACGCAGGTAAGTCAACCTCCCTCGAGGACAGCACGACAGTTTGGTGTGCACTGCCCCCCACTCACTGTGGAAGGTTACTGCACCTTGTTCCCATTCAAGCAGCATGTGCATGATTGATACAGTTTGGTATCTGCTGACCATGTACTGTATGTGTTGAAATGGCACCATGTGTAAGTACATGCACTGTCTCTCAGGACATTGAGTTTACATGCCATCTGCCTGCCACATGAGAAATTCCTGTCAAGTGTGGAAGAAATGAACATAATGCAGGTGGCATGTGAGAGAGACTGATCGTTCTGCACAAAGCCGTTGTTTTCACTGGTGTGGGATTGGTTGGGAAACACATGTGACCAATCACAACCATGGAAATGTGTGCTTTTCTCTCTGAAGTTCATTGTGGGAATACTAACAGGTTTCAAAACATCCTCCTCTAGCTCCTGATCACAGGCCTGATATCTCAGAGTTTGAACGCTGGTTTTATAACTTTGGACCGTACCGTAAGTGTTTTCCTATTCTCTTTACTGGGAACTAACAGGTCCTGGGCTCCAGGCTTCATATTGTCATATGTATGCATTGTGTTTAGACTTGTTTCTTTTTTTTTCCAGTGATGCGCACACTCTTATGTTCTCCTTTCATTTTCTGACATAGGACTTGTTTTATTTCTTTTCCTGTTTCATTTAGTGTTTAAATGAAATAGGTTGTCATTGTCAATTTGACTTTGATTTGACTTGTCCCTCTGCATTTCTTTATCTATCCTGTACATTGTCTAATGTAGTTAGTTATATGGAGAATATGCCCTAAGACTTAATAATAAGGAAAGGAATTTATCCATACAAGCTAGCTGAAAATTGGACCATGACACTTACATGAAAAGTTGGACAGTATGGTGAACATGCTTACCTGATTGCCAAGAGTTAAATGAGAAGAACGATCTGAAGCTACAGCCAACAGCAATTTAGCTTAGCTTAGCACAAAGACTGGAAACAGGGGGAAACAGCTAGCCTTGCTCTGCCCAAAGGTTCTAAAATCTGCTGACTTATTTTTTTTCACACTTAAGTTTTTGTACAAATTCCCTGAAGAGATACAATGAGTTAATCAGTAAGTTTTACACAATGTCTATGCAAACAGTGCGGTGAAAGCAACACATTAGCAGAGCAGCAGCAGCTTTAGCTCAGTCCACCATTTATGTCTACACGGGATGCTCTCAGGCAGAGTACTGGAGTGGAGGTCAGGCTCTTTCGTCAGCGCTTAGAGCGACGTACTCACTGCAGACACCAGCGGAAAGAAGTAAAAATGTGCTTTGGGTCGGGGATGCATGCATCAAAAGACTGAGTAGATGTGCTGAACAAAGCCATAGCAGCTATTTCCCCCTGCTTCAAGTCTTTATGCTAAGCTAGGCTAATCACCTCCTTGCTCTAGCTCCTTACTTAATACGCAGACATGAGAGTGCTATTGATCTTCTCAAATAACTCTGGGCAAAAAAAGTAAACAGTTGTATTTCCCAAAGCCATTCATCAAAGTGCTTTGGGAGGAAAAGACATTTGATTTGTTTTTAGTCACAGCCTTCCCACTGAAAAACTTCAACCGGCTACAATATGGCTCACTGACAAGACACAAAAGAGCATGTAAAAAGCAGATTATAGGCCACGGTGCCATGTGTTTGAAGACACGACAGAGAATCCAAATCTAAGCAGAAGGGACAAGGTTTGAAAAACCAAGTGGCTGAGCATTTCCACCCTGCACCACAAAAATACCACCACACATCCAACCAAATGAAACTGGCAGTCACTGGGAGCAGGCTGTAATCCCATGGTATGTTTGCATTTGTTTCACAAGTCGTGTGAGTCTGTAATCGCTGATAGTGTCTTTACTCATAGTACCACGGTCCACTGACTCAGATGTCAACCGTAAGATGCCACTGGATACAACCCATACCAGAGGTGAGCAATGGTTACCATGGCTACAAACACTGGTTTGTATCCAGGAAGGCGTCAGCTTGGACAGTAAAGCTTGAGTAGAGCTAATAAAATAAGTTGCAATATTTTCAATTTATGACAAAGAAACCAAGCTTTTTGCGTAGCTACCATGGTGAGTGTTGGTCGACACTTACTTGCTGCTTTGTGGTAGAATGTGCTAACGCTGAGCTTGTATGATATTATCTATGCAGTGGAGCCAGTGGATGCCTGGAAGCCAGAAGCAAACATTTATGAATCAGGTAAGATAGCTTGCAATAGGCTTCTTTTTCTGGTTCCAGGCAGACAGTTTGCCAGTAACTCTTCATTTCTGACTGTAAGTACAAACTAAACCAAGGCTATCCAAGGAAAAGCATGTGGGTTTCTGCTCAGCCTGTAATTGTGAGGGATTTGGAGTTAAGTTCAAATGGCATGGTTGCTTGAGGGTAAAATCAGTTCCTGTTTGCCATAGTTTTTGCCACAACAAATACTAGCTGACGTTTGGTATCCTTGCAAAGCGGGCAGCCGCAAATTTCTTTCAAGTTGCTTCGGCCATCATCAACCTTTTCTCCTGATTTGTAGTGAGAGAATAGAAAATGTAGCAGGACATATTTCCATGACAATACATGATTAAACTGCCTTAAATGGTGAAAGGGTAATGACTGTCAATTGAATTTTCTTTCCATCATTGCATATAGATACTGTTGGTAAGATTATTAAAGGTCACAAAATGTCCGGTGAAATGTATGCACATGTTTTCTTTACAGTATAAAACCTAAAGAGTAGAGAGTTATGTGTTTCTTTATCTTCAGGCTTCAGTATGAAGGAGCAAGAACCTGTACCCAGAGCACCTGAGCCTGTGTCACAGGGAAACACAAGTATGTCCCACATACAAATTTAAAGCTCATATGTGTACAATTTATTTTTAAGTATTGCATCTTTTAAATTATGAATTATTGACAATTCTGAGGAAAAGTGGTGTCACCTCGGCAAGATCTCTGGCGTGCATTAAAGGTACCCTGTAAAATAGTTTCTGTAAACAAAGTTTTGTTTACATTCAGCGTTTCTCACCCAAACGAACTGTATGCATCCTTAAGACCTTATTAATGGTGCTGAATGGATTTCATTCTTCATAAGACATTTGCAAAGACAATTTGAAAAAAAAAAAATTGAAAAAAAATTGAATTGCATTAAATTGCTTTGTTTACATCTTACATAAGTCAATCAGTGGAGGAGCATGACTCCGCTGACACATTACCCATGTGCTTGATGAGTGCATTCACAACATAAACAAAAGGGGGGCCCACTGGTAAAAACAGTGGTCTCAACTGATACTCGTGGTTAAAAAACTCTACAGGGTTCCTTTAATCTGTGCAACATTGACTTTTTTGCTACTGCTGCTGCAGACTATTATGTTCAAAATGTTCTAATTCAACGTGTCGTGGCTATGAGTGATGAAAAAACTGATTACCAAACAAAGAATTCCTGAAACTGCAGTATGCGGTGTGTCCTGGTTCTGCAGACTGTAAGGTGGACCTGGCCTTCCTGATGGACGGGAGCTGGAGCATTGGGAAGCGGCGTTTTAAGATCCAGAAGGACTTCCTGGCTGAGGTAGCTCAGACCATCAACGTGGGTATGGCTGGACCCATGATGGGCATCATCCAATACGGGTAACCTCGCTTTTCTTGTTGTGTTATTATGTACCATTTTTAGATAGAAAAACATTATGATATTGCCTCTTGTTTTGTCTGAAGGGATGACCCTGTGACAGAGATCAGCCTGAGGAGCCACTCCACCTCCAGAGAGCTGAAGTCAGCCATAGATAAGATAGTGCAGAAGGGAGGCCTTTCCAATGTGGGTGAGTGACCTGCTGTTAGCTGCCATCTACAGTAAATGCCTACAAACACAAGTGTGAAAGGGAAAGGGGTGCAATTATCGCATGGTTTACTACCCAGGCACATTTTCACATGCTAGGATAGCATTAAATCTAAATTTGCTGCGAGACGCCGCTAACTAAATTACAGTCCTGCTTCTGTAAGCCGTATTTTTCCCCTGCCCTGACCAAAAAGCTCTTGGTTTTACCAGCCCATGGGGGCCAGCTCTCAGAGGGCAAGTGCTGTTTTTCTGCTTGGCTTAGTGCGTCAGCATGCACCCACTGCCACATGTGTCTTTATGACTTGCTAAATTTTGCATTCTGATACAAATATGTGTTATTTGTGTTTGCCCAGTGGCACTTTCTAATCATACAACAGTGTGAGTGGTTGTAAATTCTTCTATAGTCCCCAACAGAGTCACTGTTTAGACCACCAACAAAACTATGACGGGCTAAATGATAGGATAGCACTATTTTTGTGTTAGTATACAAATGAAACATTGCACTTTGCAGAGAGACATGTGTATTTTTGTGTACAAAATACACAGACTACAATGTTGGCATATGGTAGTTTTTTTTTTAAGAAGAATGCTTCATGTTGGTCAGGAAAAACATCTCAGTCCACTAAATGTATATAATGAGCAGTTTTAAAAGTAGGGCCTATATATTTGTTTTGTTTCATTTGATATCCTGCAGTCCATGGATATTTTTATTCATATGGTGAGTGACAACCTTGTGAATAACAGACTGGTTGCACCCCCTCAGTTTGTCCTTTCCAGGCATGAAGCTTGTATTTCAATCATTGACTTGTATGTGTATGGAGTTTAACCGTCTCCCTGCTGCCCTCTGGTGTCCTGACAGGAAAGGCCCTCTCCTACATCAATAAGCAGTACTTCAGTGATGCCAATGGAAACCGAGGAGGAGCTCCTAACGTGGCCGTGGCGCTGGTGGACGGCTGGCCCACAGACAAGGTGGAGGAGGCGTCCCGGCTCGCTCGGGAGTCTGGCATCAACATATTCTTTGTCACCATCGAGGGCCCTGATGACAACGAGAAACAGAACCTGATTGAGGCCAACTTTGTTGACAAGGTGGAGTATCGTCACAGAAGTCTGTCAGTGCTTCATTAAAACAGATCAGTTTGAAACACAGTGTGTCCTTCATCCCACAGGCTGTGTGTCGGACAAACGGCTTCTTCTCCCTGCCTGTGACCAGCTGGTTTGGCCTGAGGAAGACCGTGCAGCCCCTGGTGAAGAGAGTGTGTGACGTTGACCGCTTGGTATGCAGCAAAACCTGCCTCAACGCCAACGACATCGCCTTTGTCATCGATGGCTCCAGCAGTGTGGGAACTGGTAACTTCCGCACGGTGCTGCAGTTTGTGGCCAACGTCACGCGGGAGTTTGAGATCTCTGACACGGACACGCGCGTGGGAGCTGTGCAGTACACCTACGAGCAGAGGCTTGAGTTTGCCTTCGGCCAGTACAACAACAAGGCCGAGCTGCTGAATGCCATCAAACGCATCAACTACTGGAGCGGCGGGACCAGCACTGGTGCTGCCATCACCTACGCCGCAGAGCAGCTCTTCAGCAAATCCAAACCCAACAAACGCAAGATCATGATTGTCATTACAGATGGCCGCTCCTACGATGACGTCAGGGTTCCTGCACTGGCTGTCCATAGCCAAGGTGAGAGGTCAACCACAACACAATCTGAGAAAAAGCTGATTTTTGGCAGATGTGGTCAAGTCAAGCAGTTACTATGTCCTTTCATCTATGAATCATTTTAAACCTCACTGACCTAATTTAAAAACTTTTTTTTTAGCCAGTTAACACTTAAAAGTTAGGTTTTGTGTGTGTCAGTCCACAATGAGGTGTCACGCAGTGTGTTTGATGTGGTAAACACATGTTAGGGCTGTGTGTGTGTGTGTGTGTGTGTGTGTAATCTGCTGTCCCTCCTTGTGATCCAGGTGTGATCGCCTACTCCATCGGCATTGCCTGGGCAGCCCAGGACGAGCTGGAGTACATCGCCACAGACCCTGACAAGGAGCACTCCTTCTTTGTGGACGAGTTTGACAACCTCTACAAATTTGTGCCCAAGATCATCCACAACATCTGCCAGGAGTTCAATTCCCAGCCCAGAAACTGAGAACAGACGGATGGAGGGGAGGTGTGAAGAGGGACATCCTGATCGTGGGCCGTCTTTGCAGGGGGCTGATTGTAAATTTACTCACTCTGTTGCCCAGATGGTGGTGCTGGATTGGCTGCAGCTCCCCATATTTGAGCAGGGAGGGGTTTTGAATTTAGGTGAGGATTGTGGGTTTGGACAAATCAAATCTTAAAGTGAATCAGCATTCAGTCCCAAATATGCAGATGGTGCTAATAGTAAAGGGTTTCCATACACAGTGACATGCTTACATCTCATGTGGCGCCAGTTGTTCTCTGTTGGTGCCATAAAAAGAACAGAGTATTCCTAGTCATTTAAAATGATGGTACCGCTTTCTTTTAAGTCACTTTTTATAATGACTTTATAAGTTGTAAGTAAGTTTAAAAAAAAAAAAATTTACTAATGTTTTTGGTCAGCTATATGTCATTTATATGTTTATCCCCATTTAGCATTTTTTTAGTCTATCATGCAAATCTCCAATGGACTGTTTGACCTCTGAGCTTCTGGAAAAGAGCTGCAGAACACCTGGACCAAAAATCATCCATTAACAACTTGACAGTGTTTATTAACTGCAGAGTTGATTGATTGAATTTGTAACTAGAAGCTGGTAAAAGCAGGTGGCATGCTGGAGGAGCCAAAGGGATTTTTCACAACTTGGCAACTCAAAACTTCAATAACATAAATTATTAATTTGCATTTCTAAATCCCTTATGTGCAACTTATCGAAGCTTCATAAAAGGTGCCTTATTAGGAAGTGGGACCACACTGATTAACAAACCTAAAGCTGCCTTACTGGGATATGGTGCTTGCAGAGAAATGTAGATTTAAAGCATGCCTAGCACTTCCTCTTTTGGCTTAACATACTTCATAAACTTAATAATACGGTGCTTTATATACAATTCTCTGTAAAGAGGATATACTTTCTTAGAAATGGTGCATTTTGATCTTCCTAATAGGAGAGATTTGTTAGTAGGGACATTGTTAAAGTTCCTCTCTATGACAATGGAGCTGATATTGCTGGTATGTAAGTGGTAGGTGAAAATGAGGCTCATGTGCAAGTCAGCAACAAGGAAGTTATGTGAGA
This sequence comes from Trachinotus anak, assembly GCF_046630095.1. NCBI lineage: Eukaryota > Metazoa > Chordata > Actinopteri > Carangiformes > Carangidae > Trachinotus > Trachinotus anak. The sequence continues at coordinate 17,868,933 of NW_027273858.1, read as the reverse complement.
AGTGAGGAAAGAGGAGCTTGTATATCTTTGTACAGAGTGATGGCAGATGTTAAATTTGCTTCTCAGCAATGAAAGCGATTCATCTCGTCACTCTCGTTTTCCAAATGAGTGGTTGCTTCTAACATTGCAGGCATTTCTGTTTTGTCTAAAGAGTATTTATGAACTGTTATGTCCTATTTGTACATATGCATATTAAAAGCCTTTCGCTTATAATGTTCAAATAATTGATCAATATTTTTTTGCAATTTTTAATAAAATAAAGAAAATGAAGAGATCTTAAAGTGTCTGTTTTGAGTATTTTGTTGATCCTGTTGCCGCAATTCGTGTCAAAATCAGTTGAATTTGAACACAGAGACATGATACACACATTTCTTATATCATTATATTATGTCCTTTGCGAATAATCATCTCTAGTAACAAAGGTTATCTTCACTAGCCACTAATGTAGTGCATTGTTTGTATATCTTTGAGCAAACTGCAAACAGGAGGTGCTTATAGCTAATTCAGATACCTTTGCTGACAATTTCAGTGCTAAAATGTGAACAAATATAGGCCAAACTAGAATTACCGCCTCGTGGTATGGCTCTACCAACCAGCCAAGCTACAGGAAATGTGGTCACAATCTCCCCTTCCTGAGTTACAGCACTGAATAATGTTCAAAAGTGTTTGCAAAACATTATGATGTCACAGTGAAGTTGACCTTTGACCTTTTGGACATAAAATGTCATCATCATTTTGTCTTATTAAACATTTGTGTTAAATTGCGTCAGTTATGAAAAATGTGTTTTGTGAGGGCAGTGACCTTGACCTTTGACTACCAAAATCTTATCAGTTCATCCAAGTGTTCAAGTGAATATTTGTGCAAAATTTGAGGAAGTCCCCTCAAGGCGGTCTTGAGGTATCACACTGGAAGAGGTCAAAGTGCTCCTGACCTTTTGACCTTTGACCACCAAAATCTGATCAGTTCATCCTTGTGTGCAGCTGTGAGGCATTACTATGATATTGTGTTCACGAGAACGGGATGGATGTACTGAATCTATGACTGATGATCACATTTGTTTTCTGCTAGTTGCAAACAGCTTTCACAACTGTCAAATGACCAACCTCAGAGCCCAAGTAATATTTTACAGCAGGTTTTATTTTGAACATACTTTCATATACAAACCAGTGACTGAGAAAATGGCTCATGTGAAGCTGTACTCTACATGTACAACATCTTGATTGATTTGTTTTTTCACCCAGGATCGCTTCCTCCTCACACAGTTTACAATAAACTGGAATCTGCAGGACATTTCTCTACCCTCTGTGTTGGATGCTTAACTCATCGTTTCAAACAGTCCTACAGTACTGCACTAATTTCCTGCTAAACACTGGACTACTGTAAATATCTGGACATGGTACATCACACTGTAGTCAAGCATGTCCACACAATTGGGGAAAACTACATACAGTACAAGCCATTCAATTCAAACAAGAGCAAACTGGCCAAAATCAATTAGTTATTCCTAACATGGACATCTAGAACCAAGTCTGAATTGCAATTATATAACCAAGATGGTTTACTTTGGACACATATGTTTGTAATCTTACTTCTGAAGTGTACAATTACTTGAATCTAACAAACAGGCATTATAGTTAATGGTCTGTATCTACCAGCTTTGCCTTGATATGCACAAAATTGATTCCCCAACCACACTTATGAAAAAGGAGCACTCAAACTCACGCTGCACAGTAATTTTTAAGACTGAATATATATTTTGTTTATTATAAGCATTTGTAATTTTACATCCAATGTTAAAATTGACAACATTGTGACAACCAGCTCCATTTCTCCGCTGTCCCCTCCCTCCCTGTTCCCCAAAACAAGCTTGTTAAAATAACAATTTCAAGACCTTTTAAAGCAAAGGCACATTTGTCAATACATGTTTTAAAAAGGAAAATAAAGGCAGGCCAGCAAGCAGAGTCAGTCTGGGAAGCAGAGAAGAAGAAGTGAGAGGCTTCCACGACAGCTCCAGGAAGCCTTCGGTACCCCACGTTTCTGGAACAACACAACACAAAACCTGACTTGGAGTAAATGGCCTGCACCTTGGTTTGTCTGAGAGGGAAGGTCGAGGCCCCGAGGGACTTGGGGTGAGCGTGAAGTCACAGGGGCAGAAGACCGGCTTGAAACCTTATTTCTCCACTCCACACTCTTTAACACTTGTCCTGAGCCTCCTAGCTACGGAGGTTAAGTTTTAGTCTGTCTGCGGGGGGCGCTGTAGCCAGTCACACCCAGGCCTGCCTGGATGGTAGATGGGGGACTAGAGAACAGTTCTCCTCCTGACTGGCCTCCCTGCCGACCCTTTCTATGGAGAGTCATGTCCTGTTTGAGGCTAGCGGCTACATAGTCTGCCAGTCCGTCAGGAAACCAGTGGGCTGTGTGAGGTGGGACTGGACCCATGCCTGAAGGCCCTTCCCCTGCTGTGTCTCTATTGGTCCCTGATCATGGGAGGCTGAGTCAGAGAGCGGGGCTGCAGGGACAGACGCAGCTCCGCGTCATACAAACACCTTGGCGAGAGCATCTGCGCCAGCGCTGGCGATGTAGCATTTAGATGGATGAAACGCCACATCGTGGATCGACTCCTCAAACTTCTTTCTGTGAGCTGTGAACTCCTGGATGCAGGTTTTACTCTCCAGGTTCCACAGACGGATAGAGCAGTCATGACCTGTGGAGCAGATGAATAGTTATAAATGGTAAAAGGGGAATCGCAATTCTGGGATTTAACTTTGCTACATGGTGTCTGGAAAACCCTTACTGACACTTGAACCTTGACAAGTGAGATGTTATGGATTGGTTTTACTCTGATTTTACGTGTAAAAGAATGGTAGCTTGTAGTATTCAGGAGAACAGTGCCCAGTTGGATGTAAAAACTGGTATGTAAGATTAAGAGCTCTGGCACACTGGGTGCTATGCCTGTGCATGGTGGCTGCGGAACGTCTTGTTTTTCATTTCGGCGCCCACGTTAGCGAGTTAGAGCGTCTCACACATCACGGCTGTCGTCTTGCAGCAAAAATAGACAGAGAAAAGAACTGTTGGCAGTCATTTTGACATCATACCAGCAGTATTACACAAAACTGACACCTTCCACTGTAGTCTAGGCTGACTGAATATGACACAGTAATAAAAAAAATATAAATAATCATTTAATCATTATAGCAGCTGCATGTAGAGACAGTGGCACTTTAGTGACATTCTCTGTCAAAAATAATAATCAGAAATTAATTTATAATGAAGAGCAGCAACGCACACAACATGCATCCAGTGTGCCCCTGGTGTAAGTTGTGGACATCTATCAATGAAGAGGTACTTACTGCCTGACATGAGATAAAGACCGTTGGGATCTACAGCTAAGCTGGTGACAGCATCCAGGTGAGCCACCATGGAGTGAATCAGCTTCCCACTGTTGTTGTCAAAGAACTTGATGTGTCTGTCCTCCTGCGCTGTGATGGTGATGGGAAGAGTCGGGTGGCTGAGGACCTTATTGATCTGACAGGGAGTGCCTGATGAAAAACAGACAGCGGGAAAGGAGACTTAAGGCACGTAGAGTCAACTACAAGGAATCATTATCAACAAATATCTCATCTGTGGACATATTCAATTCTATGTGTGAATGTCAGGCTTGTTTGCTTTGAGTCAACACCTCACCCAAGTCAGAGTGCTTTCTGGTAAACAATGGACAGATAAACTAAGCATTATTATGACATGCAGCATTACGTCTTAAACTGAACTGTACTGCATGCGTGACCTAACTTGGAATTTGTAAATCAAATCTCCAAACAGACATAAAAATAAGAAAAACACTGGTGGTTGTGGATGAGAGCATCTGTCAGCTAATGATTTACTTTCTTCCCCACAGCTGCCACCAGATGTTACTCTAAAGTCTTATTCTGAGGAGACCTAACTGACTCCACTTCAACATTGTGACTGAATTCAACAAGTGTTGAATGTGTTTTATGATTGTTAGCCTGGAAATTAAAGGAGAGTTTCACTGATCAGAGGTCTGAATGCTGCTTTCTCTGTTCAATCAGCACTTCAGTGGGCCTGTAAAAAAGAAACTACGTCTGGCGTCTCATCACCAGAAGCATTAAGTTCAACCCAGTCTGCTCTAAACCTACCTGGCTCTAAGTTGGACTCCAGATTGAGAACCAGCTGGCGGGTCTCCATGTTGAAGAGGCCAATCTGCCCGTTTGTGAAGGATGTGACCAGGTGGGCTGGTTCACTGCACACCAGGTCTACAGAGGAGGGAACTCCGAGTTCTGATGCAGAGAAAAACAGAGAAATTCATGCTCCACGAATCATTTAACATTTAGAAGAATGAAAAATCACAATACATGAATCAAGTCAGTACTTTTGTTTTCGTTGAACACTGCAAGGGCGGGGGACGTGGTGTTGGCATCCCACAGTCTCACAGTCCCGTCTGCAGAGCAGGACAGGAGGCGCTGGTGTGCACTGCTGTACACCAAACCCCAAACTGAGTCAGTGTGTCCACTCAGCGCTCCACGCAGCACTGAGGGGTCTGTCACAGAAAACACAAGACAAGCAAAGTCAGCTGGCACGGTTCGATTTGAAAATCCTAAGATCTTGACAAAACATGACGTTAAATTGTTACCGTAGGAGTCGTAGGGGTCGATGTTGGGATTGGGGGTGTTCCAGCACTGAATAGTTCCGTCAACCCCTCCACTGAAACACTGCTCCCCTGTACTGCTCATCACCACACTCAGTACAGCCCCCCTGTGGTTTAAATAGTGATGAATTACCAAAACTTCTCGCCTATTAAACCAACAGCAAAACAGAAGAAAATGTTTTTGCATATGTGCAGTGTTTTTACCTGTGGGCCCTGAAAGTGTAGATCGGTTCCACATCTAATGATGTACTCCTGTGGGCAAACAGTGTGTTTATTAATCTAACATCCAAAACTAAAGTGCAGAGCTTAATTCTTGTGGATCAAAGATAAGATTTGAGATAACTGGGATTTTACTGTATAAAGCTATAAATGGATGGACAATTTGTTGCTGAGCCACTGATGCATTAGTTGCTGTTTTATTGTTATATTCACAATACCCTTGACTTTAAGATGACATCAGGCTCTAAAAATAGACCTGTCACGACAGATGGTGAGTGGGCTACAGAGTTGTGACGTGACGTAATGAGTTTTCTCAGTTCTTTGTCACTTGGGTTTCCTGTAGCTGCATCGTGAGCGCAGCAACAAAATGAGCTATAAAACTGATGGAGCTGTAATCAAATGACAAAGCTTTTCTTTCTAATGAAGCTCAATATACACTACACACACTACACACACTGCACTGCTGTCTGAGTATTAGTGTCTCTCACAGAGAAGATGATGGAGGATTGGACAGCTGGTCGATACAATAGTAAATCTGAAATTGTTCTTGCTTCTTATGAAAAACAGTAGAAATCAATAAGAAATCAGGAATAGTATCTTTTGAAAACATTCTTGGAGGTGTTCACTGAGTGTGAAGATATTCTTACTTTTTGGCAGGAGCGGTCTTTTGCAGGTTCCACATCTTAAGCGTGTGGTCCTCTGAAGCAGTGACCAGGACAGGCTCCACAGGGTGGAAGACCAGAGCACGAATCCCATCGAAATGGCTCCGCAGAGTAAATTTGGGGTTCCATGTTTTTCTCATGGCATCCTTATTGTTGCCAATCTGGGAAGAGGGCATTTCATCAGAGCTCAGCATCCAGCTTCAGTAGCATTACTACATGTAATCAGTAGTTGTGAACTGAGCCACAGCACAATTTTCAGCTTAATTCTGACTTAGACACCATGTTTTGTACTTAGCTCCCAGTGTTTCTTTTACCTATTAGTAAAACAGCAAAACATAGATTTACAGATTTAAAAAAAAAAGTGGGAAAAGTGAGATAAAAAAAACCCAAAGGTTTATATTTCGTTAATATTTACGTAACTTTTCTTTATTGCCATTTCCTCATTAATGCTAATTCTTTGTTTGTTTTTTATCCTTTAACCACTTTTTCTGTAAAAACCTGCCATTACACTAAAATAAACCTAGTTTAAAAAAGCATGCTACAACCTACTCAGGTGTATATTTATAGCCATGTGACTTTGACATTACTGTTGTTAATATGATGTCAGAAAATAACTGATATCCTCCAGTGCTACACTTTCAAAGCAGCTTCCTGTGACAAGACTATAAAAATAGCTGTTTGAGACACAAATGGCAAGTTTCCAGCATGTGATGTGACTGTGGTAAAATTGTTGTGGATTAGAGGAGGAAGGTGGGAGAAATTATCTCATGCCTTTTAAAATATGTTCAGCCTTTTCCTACTCACATCGTATGCTAGGCTGTCAGCCTCGTTGGCCACGGTGAGTCCAGCCAGCTCCCCAAGGCCCAGCTCGCTCTCCATGGCCTCATCTGTGCCCATGATGAAAGACTTCCCTGAGGTGGGCGGGAAGGTCAGCGCCTCAACTGGGGACAGAACAAGTACGTAAATAACTAGATACACAACCACTGTTGACAGTCCAACAAAGAGTTAACGTGACTGCTTCAATCTGCTGTATTTTTGCTCAGGCACCTTCATCTGGTCTGTTCCCATCGTGTTCGCGGACCACGTTGGGTCGGGATTGGGGGGTGGATGGAGGCTGCATGTGTGAGAGGTCCTCTGCATCTCTCAGGTTAGCCAGCATGTCCTGCAGCTTGGACCGGTTTGGCCCTGTTTAAGTCAGGTCAACAGTGTTACCAAACAGACATACAGTGATGGAGAGCGGAGAGAAAAAAAGAGGCAAGAAGCATGAAAAGAATTAAATAATTTATTAACTGAGAACGAGCTGAAAAAGAGAAAACAATGCATGTGGACGGTAAGCAGCACTGAAAGAGAAGAAAGTAAATTAATAAATTATAGTGTGTAAAAGAAAAGAAAATGAAGGGAGGTCAGCAGCAGAGTCCTTGTTAGATGAGTTCTAGAGGCAGAAAAGGTGTTGAGGCACATTTATCTCTTAGTGTGGGCGATGGAGTTATTTAACATCTCGAGCTGGACTTTGTGAGGTCTAAGCCCAGGGAGAACATTTACTTAGTGAACTGTGGATGTTTATCTTTTAACTGCAATCAATTTAACATGTGGGCCCTTAGAATAAAGCCGTAACCCTGGTACAAAGAGATACAGTACATGAAAGGCACAACTGCCTGAAAAAAGCCCCAGACAGGTCTCCTGATGATCTCCTCCACACACCCACAAAAGTGATAAACCACCAATCCAGCAGCAAGAACAAAAATAGATTAAACCAAAGGAGGAAGAGTAAGAGAGGTGTAAAAAGAAGAAAGTGAAATGAACTGACTAGATCACAGTAATATAAAAAAAAAACAGCAGTAATGCAGAGCATGGGCCTCATAAATGTAGAATCTAAGAGCTCTCAGCCACTGAATGAGACTGAAGTGGGCTGTTATTCTGAGAGCAGTAGTATTCAGCTGAGTCACTTCACTGAGTCACTGAAAAAAATTTTAATCGCTATCAATTTACAACTGCAGAAAAATACTTATTACTCTAGTATCAACATGGCTGACAGATGAGGATGGAGATGGTAACAATTATCTTTTTATGACTGGAGAAGATACTGATGTAGAAAACAGATGACTCTGTGATCAGAGCTCGCCCAGATGGGACACAGATGGATGAGTCCTCACGACTAACTTTCACATTAATCTTTTGACAGTGTGGACAAGATGAAGTGAATATAAATTAAAACATTTATAATGACAGAAAAACATGCATCAAGCGTTATAGTTTGTTCGGTGAGGACGATAATGGTGACAGATTTTGTCTGTGCAGTACACTGGAGTAGTGGAAAACAGGAAACACTGAGTATGAGATGACAGACAAGAGGACAGAGGCATAATAAGGAGGAGCAAGAGAAGGAGATGAGAAAAACAGTGAAGATGTTTTTTTTAAATTTTTTTATTTGAGGCCTTTTGGCTGAAAGTCAGGCTCTAGAGAGAGGAGGAGTAGGAGGGAGGGAGGCAGCAGCGCCTGACAGGACTTACTCTTCACCCCCTTTTTCCCCTTGCGCTCCTTTCTGTACTGCTCCTTGAGTTTGGTTATCAGGCCCGGGTCCACGTCCCAGGCCTCAGAAATGGGACCTTGCTCGTCCTTCTCTACACAGGGGGAACAAAACCAGACCGAGACGCTGTTGAGGAACTGCCCTGGTTAAGGCCTGAGTGGCCTGGCAGGGTGGAGACCTCTCTCAGACTCCTGCTCTCCTAGGGGGTTTGAGAAACCTCCAGGAGAGCTATAGGCTTCTATCACCACGTCAGTGATATTAGACTCTTTATTATTGGGAGCAGCATCCAGAGCCATCTCATTTAATGTCTGTGGGATTTCTTTTCTATTGGAATAAGTGAGAGTGGTGGGAGGGAAGTTAATACCATGTGGGTAGTTCTTTCATTTGAACATTTGGATTCTGAGGCATGAAAAATCCAATAAAATCCTCACCATGAAATCTTTGTGATCGTCAAATTGTTGTAAACACATGACTCAAACCCTCAAACCCACGTTCAAATACAAAGACAAACCGCAGCATGACATTAAACCCATTTTTGTTCTGGTTTTACTCTAAGAGACTCAAAGGGAATCAGGCTGATTTGACGACACAGGAGTGGAAGAGACATTGTGGTCACAGGCTGGCTATGGGAACACACAGTGGAAGAGATCACAAACTATGGGTTAAACAGAGAAACTCCAAACATCATGATTTATGACCACAGCATGACATATGAATGACAAGTACTCTATGAAGAGTCACCAAACTATGAGAAGTCAAATTCAGAAAAACAGGAAAATTATAGGATTACAGCATAAAATCATTAGCAAGCTTATCAGTGTCTCTGACTCTTACATATTGTATTTGTAAATTAAAAAACAGGACAGAAACAGAAATAAACAAACATTTGGATACTGTAGGTGCTATAACTGTAACTGTAGTGTCTAGATAGAAATGTTCATCCCATTCCACGTCTGCACTTCATACCGTTAATCTGTGACTCACCCCAGTCTGTGCCATCCCCTGTGCCTCTGGACTCTGGCGAAGTGTCCATCTCGTCAGGGCTGGACAGGAAGTCAAAGCCCTTCAGTGCCTCCTCTGTGTCAGGGTCCTCAGTGGTGTCCATACTGGCCGGTGATGGTGATGATGATGATGGCGTCTTCTTTCTCAAGATCTGGGGGAAAATATCAAGGGCCATTGTTGATAGTACAGGGACAACTGCTGGTGAGAAGTGGGCACAGAAGGTGAGGGGAGACTGTGTTCTTACTGTCCTAGACTCCACATGAGTCCTGTCCTTCCCTTCACTATCATCTTCCTCATCTTCATCACTGAACTCAGCAGCAGCATTCTCGATGAACTTGAAGGCCTCCAGGACAGCGCTGGAGTCAGAGAGCTCAGCTTTCCTGTTGAGGAACAACGACAAATGCATTGATGTGCAGTTGCACAAACAATGTGTGACTGCTGTTGCATTGCTTATGTTTTCAAGTTTTCAGACGCAGTCTTTTTCTTTCCACTTTCGCATCAGGATATTATGTTCCAGCATCAATTAAAAAAAACAAACAAAACAAAAAACGTGGTATCTGGACTAATTCATGCCACCATGCTTAAATGCAACACACGTAATAAAGGTTAGTGTGTGTGTGTGTGTGTGTGTGTGTGTGTGTGTGTGTGTGTGTGTGTGTGTGTGTGTGTGTGTTTGTGTATTGTCAATCACAGTGGTGGTCTGATTGGACTGGTATACATATCCACCAAAGGCTGATTTAGAGCTTTAGCAACCACAGACAGGCTGCAACACAAGTATGACGACCCACATTTACAAAGCAACCAATCAGAATGTAACATTAGATAACACATAACACTTTTGAGAGCTAACTTGCTGCACTGGTAAAACATTGTTACCTCAAACCTCTCATACTATCTCCAGCTTTTTGATGCATATCCTGTAAGTGCAGGCAATTCTGTCAAAGCTTGTAGTTTGTTTTGTTACACGAACAGACAGGTTTTTTTTTTTTAATTAAAGGAAAACCTGAAAAATTAGTGGAGAAACAGGAGGACAATGCCCCCATCAATAGGTTGAATGGTTTGATGGGTATGAAAATGAACTGCATCATATGCTATGGCCTTCACAGTCACCAGCTCTCAACCTAGTTGAACACCTAAAGGTGATTTTGGACCGAAGTGTTGCACAGAGTTCTCCACCACCATCGACACACCAAATGAGGGAATATCTTTTGGAAGAATGGTGTTCATCGCACCAGTAGAGTTCAGAGAATGGTAAAATTAATGCCAAGACACATTGAAGCTGTTCTGGCACCACATGGTGATCCAAAACCTTATTAAGACACTCAATCTTGGTTCTGTAACACTTCTGTAGACTTCTGTGAGAGCAGCACAGATGCATCACAAGAGCTGATGAGATGTCTGATGTATCGTAATGATTCATCAGGAATTCATCACATAATCTGATACGCCTCAAAACTAATATGTTACAGTCTGTCACAGACTGTAACTTTGACATTTTACACATCTATAGGCACACTAAGAAGAGCACCCTTAGAAGAGTGTACTCACCCTCTGGTGCCCATGCCTTTTGTGTCTGTCCCATTGACCAAAGGCTCAGTACTGGTCCGTTCACCTGTCCGCGCACCTCCATCACCGGCTAGTCCTAGCAGTGCTCGGACCCGCTGTGACTTCACATCTAAGATGGTGTCTGTGTAGCCCACTTCCTGCAGGTACCTGGAACAGGGAAAATGAACTCAAACCTGGTTCTATTTGGTTTAATCCAAAATTTCAAGTGTAATTTGCGCTGTGAAATGTGGAGAAAAAGTGCAGAGGCATTGTACACGAGTTTAATAACGCTGCAACGGACAATTCAATTACTGCATTACATTTACTGTCAAGACTTCAATAGAATCAAAGATGAGGAATAGTCAATTACTTGTTACTGTGAATTGTGTTATGTCCTCTGGCAGTGGTCTAGTTAACAGTATCAGCTCTGCTGAGGCAAGATGAGCTACTCATCAAATATTACACCTACCCTGTAGGGATGCTAGAAGAAGCTCTAGCAAATTGAGTGAGTGACTGACTGAACGGGAGGGGTTTCTTAGCACATCATCGATCTGTCCCCTGACACGCGATCAAGAATAAACTGGCTGCCTCATCAGTCGGCATGTTGGGGCAGATGATGTGTGAAGCTGTCTGATGGTGTCTGGGATAAAGACGGGAGCCTCGTTTATTTACACAGACTGACTGGAGAGTAGGATGATATGATTACCAAACTTTCCTGAGCCTGCTGGGTACACCAGAAAACAAGAACAAAGAAAAAGCACAGAGCAGGTAATGACTGCTACTGTCCATGTGAGGGAGCTCTTTCCCACAGCTTTTTGGGTCATAGCACCACTCACAATTCACAAAACCTGTTAGTCTGACACAAGTGACAAAGCTACTGCAGAAAAACATAACCAGGAGCCAGTCAACATCCTGGTAATTCAATCCAGTTCTTTTTAGTGCAGCAGTTTTGTTTTCTGGGTTGAAGACTGTCACACAAGGATAAAAACATGTCCACTTACTGTCTGAGGAGCTGACGGCCTTGTTTCCAGGACAGCTGATTGTTGAGTGACCCAGAAGTCTCATTCTCGTTGGCCTCATCTGGAGGAGAAGAGAAGGACACAAATCAGGGCTCCACAGACAGCACAGCCTCTGACATTATTTCCACTGTGTAAACACCACCAGAACATTCCTGCATTACAGCATCCTGGCAACGCCACACACCAGCGCTTAGTTGCTACCAGTAAGTCAACAGTGGATTAGAGTTAAATAGAGGAGGATATGGGCTCTTTAAATTGTGACAGTGACATTTTTGCAACAGCTGTGACCATGAGTACTAATAGTATATTCGCTCCAGTCACCTTTTACTGTAGTTATTAGTTGGACTTGGAGCTGAGTTATTACTTGTCAACATGTGAAGCCTCATTCCAAGAATGTACATCCCAATGGATAATTATTGTCCCAATGAAACTGTGTACATAACAGCACTAGCAGTAGAAACAAAGAAGAGATCCAAAACTCATTTGCAATGGCTTGTTGTTGATGCTAAAACTAGACATCTGATGTTTAATGATGCGCTCAGACACCTTCAAAATGGCTGGATTCTGCTGTGACCGTGTCCCATGACATACTAGAAAGAGCAAGGACGTGAGTCTGTGCCTGCAGCATCCAGAACAACACGCACTCTTTATGACTGTCTACTGCTCTGACAAAACAAACAATGATGGGATTCAAAGCTCACTTTGATATCCAACGTCAGCACCTCGCTCGCGATTCAGCTGGGAATTTTGCATGGGGCAGAGAGACGTGTTAATAAGATTTAGATAGAGTGAGAGTGTCTGTGTGTGTGTGTGTGTGTGTGTGTGTGTGTGTGTGTGTGTGTGTGTGTGTGTGTGTTGAGGGGTTAATTTGGCGGGGCAAAGAGACGAGGGTGCCTCAAAAAGTGGGTCATGCCTAATTCAGAAGGGTGAGGAGCGGGCAGGTGCGCCACCATAGGAGCAACACCTCCCACTCCTCGTCTCCCCCTCTTCCATCGCCTCCACCTAACACCTCTCCCCCTCACCTCCCCTCATTCATCAACACTTCAAGGGCTCGGGTGCTTTGAACAGCCTTCATGAATAGAGATGAGGAGAGAGGAGAGGAAATATCGCAATCTGACTTAATGATGGCAGAGGACTTGAACATGAGAGGCCAATTAAAGTACGATAACATAACCAGAAACATGGAGTGCGCTCATAAAACCAGGGACTGTAATGGAAAGGGTGAAAACTAAAAAGTGAGAGCAACAGTTTACATCTTTAAGATTTGAGTGGACAAAGTAGTTTAAGCTGCATTTAAGATGATTTGTGCATTTCTCTTACTTACCTCTAGTGGTATTTAGCCATGCAGAGAGTTTCTGATAAAACAATCTCACCACAACATCCATTTGTTTGCTGTTCTGGAGATTTTCAACTGCATCACATGATCCACATCAGCAGGTAATGTTGTCATTGAATTGCAGATGTTCAAATTTCCTAATTTCTCAGCTCTTAAGGAACTCTCATCCATGTTGGCTTTTAAGGACATAGGCGTTTTTTTCACTGGGAGCTTTCAGAGCATGAGTCTGATTGTTCAGAAAGGGATTTCGTCTGTAGAGCTTTACAAACCCAATTAACTGTTGGGTCTGTAAATTGTCAGAACATGAATGGTGAAATTCTGTTCCTATATAATTCCTATATATCGCCAAAACCCAAAAGAGATTCAGTTTACAACCAAAAACATAAACAGCAAATTCTCACAGTTTCAGCTCTAATTACATTTAAAGAAAAAAAAGCAATAATTTATCCCTCCTGTATCGACAGCTTTGTTTGGAATTACTTTCTACAAAATAGATAGTGTTTTTAAAAAGTGCTGACAGCTCTGTAGGATTATACACTGCTTCTGGAAACAGTTCTCTTGAATTTTCTTAAATTCAATTCACCTCTATTGTATTTGGGCGGAGAAAGAAATATCCATAGTAAATATACCAAATAAAACCATAACTATCTACATGGCTGCATGGATAGATACCACTAAAAGCATCATCAGTAATTAAAGTGAAAAGTATCACTGTGCCATACTTTTGTTACAAACTGAATCTCCTTCTGGTCATTGACTGATGGCTGTAAAAGTGTCTTTGAGTAATTTGTTCCACTCTATGACTGTGCCATACTTTTCTCTCTCACATTTACTGTCACGAAAGCTCGACTATTTTAAAGCAATTTGATCATGTTTATTATTCGCCGACTCTTGAAGTAGTTCAATATATGTACAGTGTATCCATAACAACCATGGAATTCCTTCAGCACTAAGGAAAGGACAGTGTGAAGAAATCTATTGAAGCAAACAAGATTCAACATGAATGCAGCCTTCACATACGCAACAGTCCTGTCACTCGAGGTATGTGAACTCAACAATCACAGTGATTTAGTATGAAGAGGTGGAGTTGGCTTTTTGAGCCTCCATAGACTTACCAGAGTCATAGCTCGGAGGCTTCATGTCGCCTTGATTTAGCTCTGTCCCATATTTTAACTTGTGGTACTTTGCTCTGGAAGTAAAGAAAAAAAAATGGACACCAACAAATAAGCAAAGAAGGCTAATTGAAAAGGTCCCAAAAGAAGCTATTTAAAAGACTCATTATGTGCAGCATCTGCTTAAGCATTGAAAGTCATCCGTACTGCAACTTGCTCTACTTCTACTGTAGGGTTGAAATCTACATCACAACATTAAAAAGAATGTTTTTTAGATAGCGGTATGTATCATTTTATAAAACAGAGCTGCATTAGCAATCATTTTCACAACCTATTATTGTTCCAATCTCAAGTTGACATTACTCATTAAAATTGATTGTTTTGTCTGATATTCAGATATTAAATTTACTGTCATTGAAGACAAAAAAAAAAAAAAAGACAGAAAACAAATATTCACATTTAAGCCGCTGGAACCGGCACAGAAAATGGTTAATTTTCTGTTAACTGACCAATCATTGTAGCTGTAGTAGCAAATGTATGAAAATACATCACATATAAGATCATCAAATTGATGTTCATGCAATAAACTTTTATCATCAGAGTCTTCACACATGTAAAAAAAAAAAAATTTCAATTACTTAATTTATTAGTTTGTGATTACAGTTTGCTTTGCAATATCAATTCAGACAAGAAATGTGAAATTACACATAGTCACAAGACAAGACAATTCATTGGCCATAAGAAGACTGATGGAAAATGACACACAACATACAGCAAACAGTGATGTGTGGCTTTCATCAGCGTCAGTCTTTGCAATACTGAGATGCTGTTTCTTCCAATGGCTGCGCACAGATCCATGTCGGTGATTAAGCGTCAATACAGCACAAGGAGAGCTTACACACCTTCCTCACACCACAGCCTTCACCACACTACTCCCCTTGTGATCCAGAGGAAGCAACCCCCGTCAAAATCAAAATCATTTTAAATTGGGTACATCCTACATACAGAAAGCCATTTCTGATATTGCTTTCAGATACCCTCGGAGACATGACCTGTTGCTTAGCAACTGGGGAAAGTGGTAGTAATTCTGGGTTAAGTGTGGCTTCTAAGGCAGAGTCTGCGGTGACCTCAGCGGAGAAAAGTAGAAAAATATTTACTACAAATAGCCGGAGGACAATTCCGTACATAACAAAACTAATGACGATAGAAAAACTTAACTAACCTCTGAGCTGACTGGAGGAATGACAGAGCACTAACCTAGTTTGACACATGTCTAACTCAGTTGTGATTAGACTCTCATTAGCCTAGACAATCTCCCAGCTCAATTTAAATACCTGCAGCCAGTCATTTTAATTTCTGACTCATCCTAGTTTTCATTTTTCTATTTTTAACCTTCACTTATTCAGGGAGGACTCTGCTGATTGCTTGCGTTAATTTCAGTAATGCTTTGCTTCACGTTCATAGAATTCCCCACATTCCTAGCTTGTAGTTGTCTGACAAAACGAGGGTCTTCT